>NW_026535781.1:4402621-5052651 GCF_028551555.1 Melozone crissalis
AGAGTGATTCTTGCCAAGGAACTTTGTGCTGCTGTCCCTTAATATTCAGTCTGGTTTTTGCTGATCCCTTGCTGGGGATTTTTTCAGCGCTCTCAAGGCCTCGTTGGTAGCAGGGTGGAGGAGCCCTGGCCCAGGGTCTTGCCCTGGGGGACATGGGGACGCTGCCGGGGGGTCCCTGTCCCCCTGTGCCACCCCCAGAGCCCAGGTCCCCGTCCCTGTGTCAGGCTCTGGGGTCGATCTCGTGGAACATCCTCTGGGGGAGGCTGCGGGGCCGGGGGCGGGGGGACCCGGGGGGACAGGGGACCCTGCTGTGCACGAGCAGGGTTGGACTGCTCTGGGGGGAACTGTGAGGGGGGCTGGGGCAGAGTGACCTCCCCTGTGATGTCACACTGCCTCCTGTGATGTCACACAGCCTCCTGTGATGTCACACAAACAACAGTATGATGTCACACAGTCCCCCTGTGACCTGCCACACAGCCCCAGTGATGTCCCAGAGCCAACTCTGAGATGTCACCCTGTTATCTGATACAGCTGCTCTGATTTGGTGGTGTTTACAGGGGTCCCAGGACAAGGGAAGAGACGAGAATCTTGACTCCACATTTCAAAAGGCTGATTTATTATTTTATTATATATGTTACATTAAAAAAATGATATAATAAAACTATACTTAAAGAATAGAAGCAAGTATTTCATCAGAAGGCTAGCAAGGAGTAGAAAGGAATAGAATGATTATAAAATCTTGTGACTGACCAGAGAGTCTGAGACAGTCCTGTGATTGGCCACTAATTAGAAACAATCACATGAGACCAATCAAAGATATGCCGGTTGCATTCCACAGCAGCAGATAATTATTTTTTACCTTTTGTTTCTAGGGGCTCTCAACTTCTCAGGAGAAAAATCCTGGCAAAGGATTCTTCATAAAATATGTCCATGACACTCTGTGATGTCACAGAAGGCTCTGTGATATCACACAATCACACCATGACATCATAGTCTGTTTTATGGTGTCACATTCAGTTCTGTGATGTTACTTAGTCACCCAGTGATGTCACAACCCAGTCTCTGGTGTCACAGAGCCACCCTCTATGATGGCAGAGTCTGGACTATGACGTCACATCCTACTCAATGACATCACAGCCAGCTCTGTGATGTAATAATCCCTTCAGTGATGTCACAAAACCCTTGATGTGATGTCATACTGCCACTCTGTAATGTCTCAGCACACACTTTGACATCACAGCCTGCTCCATGATGCCCTACAGCCATGCCATGATGTCACAACTTGCTGTGATGTCACACAATCCCTTCCATGTTGCTGTACCTGCTCAATGACCTCACACAGCCAACTCTGTGCTGTCACACAGCCCTTGCTGACATCACAATTGCTCTGTGCCTTTATGACACAGCCACAGAAGTGCTGCTGTGACACAGCCCCCTCTGGGACATGCCACAGCCCCTGCCAGTGCTGAGCCCCTGTGAGCTCTGTCTGTGCCCTGCTGGTGTCCCTGAGGGGCCCTGGCAGTGCCCCAGCCCTGCTGGGCTGTGCACAGGAGCTGCTCCTGGCCAGAGCTGTCTCTCTGCAGCGCTGCCCTTGCCAGGAGCTGCCTCTGGGCCAGGAGCCCGGCCCAGCTCAGCAGCACAGACACAGCACAGGGACTTTAATGAGCCTCTGGGGCTTTGGTGCTCTTTGCATCAGACTTAGTCCCTCAAAGAGGGCTCAAAAATTTTCTCAAGAACACAATGTAAGATTGAAACACTGAAGTTTCTTGTAGTTTCAGTAGATCCCTGTGAGGCACAAGATTGACAAAGGGTCTCCAGGTAGAGGAGAGAACTGGTGGCAGTGATGACAATTTGGGGCAAGCAGGGGAAAGGTGTTTCTGATGCTGAGAAAACCTGCGCCTCTGTCCCTGCAGGCTGTCATCATCCCCCGGCTGCCCCACCTGGCTGGGCCCTTCCTCTGCTGACAGCTCCGCCTCCTGCCTGCCCCTGCCTGCCCACACAAAGCCTTGGGCTGCTCCAGGCTCCTTCTGGGCGATGTGCTGCACCACAGCCCTGTCCTGGCAGGGAAATTCCTTTTCTGGTGTCCAGTCTGGGTCTTCCCAGCTGCTCTTAGAATTATTTCTTTCTTTCTTTCTCTGGCTGTTCTCTACTATGTGAAAAGGATCCAACCTCTCTGAATCCGCCCTCCAGTCCCTGCCAGGGCTCTCCTCTGCTGTCCTCAGTCTCCACCCCACTGTGCACAGAGCTCCTTTGTCCCTATAGAGTGATCAAGTGCTTGAGGCCAAGAATGGCTGGACAAGAGGGACAGTTTTTATTTTTATAGGAAGGAAACCACAGAACCCCCGAGTTTGAAGGCAGATGATGTCACAGTGGTCACAAGGGTTGCAGGATGAAGAGAGAGGCGAGAATGTTGATTCCATGTTCAGAAGGCTTGATTTATTTTTGTATGATATATATATATATATATTACATTATGACTATACTAATAGGAATAGAAGGAAAAGTTCCCAGAAGGCTAAGCTAAGAATAGAAAAGGAATGAATAACAAAGATCTGTGTCTCAGCAGAGAAGGAGACCCAGCTCTGCTGTGACTGGTCAGTAAATCCAAACATTCACCGGAGACCAATCACGAATCCACCTGTTACATTCCACAGCAGCAGATAACCATTTTTTACATTTTGTTGCTGAGGCCACAGCTTCTCAGAAGGGAGAAAAATCCTAAAGAAAGGATTTTTACGAAAAGATGTCTGTGATAAGATGAGAAGCAATCACCAGAGGCCCAGGCCAGTCAGACCCTGCTGTCCTTGCAGCTTTTGTCTGAAAGCAGCCTTTGGATACATATGGGGAGTTTTGGGGGTGGAATTCCATTTCATTCATGGGTTCCTGGACTGGAATGGCAGTTCTCCATAGGAAGGACAGGGCAGAGCCCCAGTGCTCCAAAGGCTTATTAGAGGCAGCCCCAAGGAGGCCAAGGCCAGCCAGACCTGTTGTCAGGGGAAGAATCCTTGGAGTGACAGAATTTAGAAGGCCAAACCCACTTTTGTCTATGGGCATGTGGACAAGAGGGACAGTTCTTTTCCATAGGAAGGAAAGTATAGAGCCCCAGTTTTTCAAAGGGAGATGAGAGCTGGCCCTCAGGAAGGCAAGGGAACCTTGACCATCCTGGCAGCTTTTGTCTGCGAGCTATCCTTGGATATAGAGAATTTCAGAGGCTGATTCTCAATTTAGGCCATGGATGCCTGGAGTTGGAAGACGGTTTTTTCCATGAGAAGAGAATCACAGGACCCCAGTGTTTTGAAAGCAGATGAGAGGTGGCCCCCAGGAGGCCAAGGCCAGCACAGAGTTTGTTGTGTGAGGGCATCAAGCAGCTAGACAATCATAGAGGAGATTCTGTGACATCACAGAGCAGGCTGTGACATCATGGCATGGCTGTATGACATCATAGAGCTGTCTGTGAGGTCAAACTGTGTGCTGTGCCATTACACAGTAGCAGTATGACATCACAGAGAGGTTTTTCAGACATCACTGAGGGGGTTGTGACATCACACAGCTTTCTGTGACATCATAGGGTAGGATGAGGGGCCACAGAGCAGATGCTGCCATCATAGAGGGTGGCTCTGTGACATCAGTGAGTGGGTTGTGACATCACTGGGTGGCTGTGTAACATCATAGGACAGGCTGTGGCATCACATAGTGACTTTCTGACACCACAGAGTCTTCTGTGGTTTCACAGTGCAGGTGCACGACATTCCAAAGTGACATTCCAGAGCTGGCTCTGTGATATAACAAGGGTGCTGCATGATGTCCCAGAGTGGGCTGTGACATCACAGATGACTGTGTGACACTGCAAAAGGGCTGTGTGGCATCATAGGGGACTGTGTGACATCACAGGGGCTGTGTGAGGTCACTGGGGAGGTCACTCTGCACCAGCCCCCTCACAGCTCCCCCCAGAGCAGTCCAACCCTGCTCGTGCACAGCGGGGTTCCCTGTCCCCCCGGGTCCTCCCGCCCCCGGCCCCGCAGCCTCCCCCAGAGGATGTTCCACGAGATCGACCCCAGAGCCTGACACGGGGACAGGGGGCCGGGGCCCTGGGGGTGGCACAGGGGGACAGGGACCCCCCCACAGCATCCCTGTGTCCCCTAGGGCCAGAGCCTGGGCCAGGGCTCCTCCACCCTGTTACGAACGAGGACTTGAGAGAGCTGAAAAAATCCCCAGCACAGGAGCAGCAAAAACCAGATTGAATATTAAGGGACAGCAGCACAAAGTTCCTTGGCAAGAGTCAATCTGCTCCTGTCTGGACACTTCAGGTACAACAAGGAAATAACGCAACAACAAAACCAAACAGAATCCAGACAATCAAACCAGAAAAAAACTGAGAACTGGGGTTTTCCTTCCTAAGGAAAAGAACTGTCCTTCTTATCTAGATGCCCATCGGCAGAATTTGGATTTCACCTGCAGTATTCCCTATTGTGACAGACTGGAGGAGTTTCTTGGCTCAAGACATTTCATGTGTAAGGGAGGAAGGGGCAGGTCCAGCCTTTCCCTGCCCAGCAAAACCAGCCCTGCCCTGCCCTGGAACCCCAATGCCCCCAGAGCCTCCATCCCAGCCCAGCAGTGTCTGCCAGTCCCTGGCACAGCACAGGCAATGCTCCACAGCCACCTCTGCAGCCCCCAGCCCAGCTCCTGACGGACCAAATGAGCCCAAGTCTCACCTGGGGGAAGGGCCCAGGAAGACCAAGGGGTATTGAAGGCTGACCACAAGGCAAGCACACATCTTGACGCTACCTCCTCATGGAATTTCCATCTGAACAGTGCTGGAATCCAGGAGTTGGTAGCTGTGTGTAAGCTTCTTTAAATCTTCTTTTTTTTTTCTCTGTCTATTTCTTCTATTTGTATTCTCTTGCAAATTTTAAGTATGTTAAAACTGAGCAGGCTTAGAGTTTGTGAAGTTGAATGGTCCAATTTAAATCTTTGATAAGTGGTTTTTTTTTTTTAATTGAATATAATATTAAACCATTTGCCAAGGTTCCCTAATTTTCTAAAATTACCAGTAAAGACTGTTGTGTTCTTTTGAGCTCCTGAGTATCTCTTGTCAGTATTTCTCCAGTGCTCCAAGTCAGAGTACACAAACAATTGTAATTCCTTTTAAATGTCTCATTGAGAGAGTTGTTTGGGGAATGGGAGTCAGGGCTTGTCTGTCCTGCTTGGCACAGCCCAGGCAGGGCTTTCCCAGCCACATTCCACACTCCATTTCCCAGCTGGAGCCGCTGGTGCCTCTGAGTTGTGCTGCCCCAGCCCCAGGGACGCTCTCCTTGTCTGCCCATTCCCCCACGGTCTCTGGGCAGGGATGGCCTCAGTGGGGGCTGCTGACATCCTCAGCAACTTGGAGGCTGCTGCTGAATTTGACTGCTCCAGACGCTTGTTCAGCCTTCAGCTCTTCAGTGCAGGAATTCAGTGGCCCAGGGCTCATTAACATTCAGAACACCTTAACAAGCCAAGCCTCTGGGAATATTTTGATGTAAGTGTTCAAAACTTTTGAGATTAATTTGACAGATTTCAGTAGTGTGTTCAAAGTGAATGCATTATATTTAAAAAGACAGCCAGAAAACATTGTTTAGGTCCTGTTTTGGATTTTTTCCTGTTCATAAATCAATATGCGCAGTCCCCAACTGACATTGAATCCAAGTACCTCCTCATGCAGTTTGAATGGATATGAAAATCAAGACCCTCCATGGCTGACAATCAATCAGACTCTGTCTCTACCCCCACCCCACCATTTCCCCTGTCCAAGCCCTGGCACTCAGAGCAGCCTTGTGCAAATCTGAGCTCCCTCCAGCCCAGGCTGCACCTGCAGCTTTCAGCTCCTTGGCTCCAACTCCCACCTCCCTTTCCTTGGAGAAGGAGCTGCCCAAGACACAGAGAGATGTTCATTTCTTGTCAGCCAGCAAAGCCAAGGGAAGGCACAGCTCTATCAAATGCAAAAGTCCTCTGCTGGATATTAAATCCACTTTCCACAGAAGACAGCCTCAGATCAATGGAAAGCACCTTCTGTGCCCAGCACAGATCCCAAGGTCCCCCTAAACCCTCCCTGCCCCAGTTCTGCCCAGATTTGCTCTTTGAACACGAGTCACACACTGAAGTCAGGAGCTCCCTCCATAGCCAGAGGGATGAAAAGAGAGAAAGGGGATGAAGAGCTCTCCTGTGCAGAGCCAAGGTCCAAGTGCAGCCCCTGCAGCATGAACCACAACTCCTCAGGTTTGTGTCCTTTGTGCTCAGGGCCTGGTGACACTCAGAGGCACAGAAAGGTTTCTTGCCCACAAACGCAAGAAGAACATTTGAACACTTGAATAGCCATCACAGCTCTTCCATCAGATCTCTGTGATGTCCCTGCAGAATCTGTCATGTCCCCCATCTGCAAGGGATTTCCAAACCGGAACAGTTCTAGACAAAATTATAAGAAAACGCAATTCTGTGATTAATAGAAACACAATTAAGATGTTGACTAATGTGGTATTTATTTTAACATCAGAAAGACTGGGCAACTTCCTGGAGCTCAAAGCATGAAAGCAGTAACTTGAGAGGAACTGAAATGATCAGAGAGCATCTGGAGGAGGAAATCTGGGAGCAATGGAAAGGACATAGATCCAGCTAGTCAAGTGAAGAAATGTCCTTAGATATGGCCATTCAAACAGGAGAGCTGGAAACATCTGATGGAAAAGGGAGAGAAAATAATAGACTGAATATTGGTGGCACAAGTAGATGGGAAGATCAGTATTTCTTCTCCTCCCATCAGTACACTTTGAGGAAATCCCCGTTCCTGGTGGGAAAACATTGCCATTTCTGAAAAGTACTCAAATGATACAGATAATATAGATTTGCTGGTATATTATGAAACTAACAGGTATTAAAACCAGTGGCCTTTTCCAGGCAGACATCAGTTGTGTGCCCATGAACAGGCAGTGCCACTTGTGCCCTGAGGTGCCCAGCTGGGATTGGATAACTCAGAGAGCACCTGAGGGACAGCAGAGCACCTTGCAAGCTGCAGGTCCCTGACAGCCCCACAGGGCTCCTGTCCCATAAACATCTGCTCTGCTCCAGTCTGAAACAGGGCCCAGCATGGTGCTGGGATCATCAGAGAGCTGAGGTGTGTGCTGGAATTCAATGCCCTCCCCATCCCTCAGCAGCCCTGCATTTCCCTGCTGCAGCCTTGGTCTCCAGCACAGCCATGGAGGCTCTTTGGGCTCTGCACTGTTCCTGCAGCCCCAAGGGCAGCTGAGCTCTGCCTTTGGCACATTCAGGCCTGGCCAGCGCAGGCCATGCTCAGCAATTGCTTGTGTGTGCCTGGCCTTGCTGTCAGCCCCGGCAGCGGCTGCGTGGCCCCTTTGTGGCCCTGTGCTGGCCCAGCCATGGTGGCCCAGCCCCTGTGCAGGCCCAGGCCAGGCCAGGAGCATTGCGGCTGGGAACGGCCCCTGTGCCGTGGTGCCCACAGCAGCCTGGGGGCTCTGTGCCCCATGGCCTCCCTGCTGGGCAGCCTCTGCCAGCTCCTGCAGAGCCCCTGGCACCTGTGGGACTGCACAGAGAGCCCTGCGCTGGGCTCTGCTGGCCTCTGGGCAGCAGAGAGGCAGCCAGGGCTCACCACGGCTGGGAATAGGCCCTGAGCCCCGCAGGAGGATGGAGCTGGGCCACAGCCAAACTCAGCCCAGGCAGAAGCTGGGCTCAGCAGCCAGGGCTGCCAACACACGGGCACAGAGGCTGGCACTGACAAATGTCCTGGGCCCCCTCCGTACTCCGTCCATGCCACCAAGGGCACAGAGCAGCCTCCTCTCTGGGCCACATGCCTGTTTGCAATGCCTTGCACAGGCGCTGGCCCTGCCCCACAAGGCCTGGCCTGAGTCCTGTCCCTGCACGCTCAGCCAGGCTGAGATGGACACTGATGGTTTCTGGGCCAGGCTCTCTGAGCCCAGCCCAGCTCCCTGCAAGCTCTGCCAGCTGCCCTGAGCTCTGGGCAGCACCAAGAGCCTCTCCCCAGCCCAGCCCAGCTGGCTCTGGCCCCACAGCTCTGCTCAGGCCAGGCTGCTCTGGGCACTGCCCCACAGCCTCAGCGCCTGGCAAGGGCACAGCAGCAGCAGCAGCTGCCACAGGACTCAGCCCCACCATGGGGGAAGGTGCTGGGCCAAGGCCAAAGGAGGCTCCCTGGCTTCCCTGCTCCCCTTGGGCTGAGGTGCTGAGAGCTCTGCAGCCCCTGCTGCCATCCCATCTGTTCAGGGCAGCACAAGAGCCCCGGCCTTGGGGCCCTCAAGAGTTGCTCCTGCTCCAGGCCCAGGGCCCATGCCAAAGCTGGGGCAGCCACAAAGCTGTGCCCATTTCTGTTCATTGTTGCTCTGATGGGGATGGATCTGCTGGCACTTGGAGGTTGCTGATGAATTTTACTACTCCAGAGGCCTCTTCTGTCTTGAGCTCTTCAGTTCAGGAATTCACTGGAAAAGGCTGTTAAACATTTCTTCAAATCACCCAAACAAGACAAGCCCTTGGGAATAATATAAGTTTTCAGTTCTTCTGTGATTAATTACACACATTTCAGAAATGTATTCAGTGAATATACTGTACTGAAAAAAATGCAGAGAGAACTGTTTTGTCCTAGTTTTTTCCTGTTTATAGATTGATATCAGCAATGCAGTGTCCAGTTGATATTGACCCCCAGCACCTCCTAATGCAGCATGAACACATATGAAAATCAAGACCCTTTATGGCTGACAATCAATCAATCAATCACAATTTCCTCCCCACCATTTCCCTTATCCAACCCCTGGCACTCCTATGGATCAGGAATTGTGTGCCCAGCAGGAGCAGGGCAGTGATTCTTCCCCTGTGCTCAGTACTGGTTGGGCAGCACACTGTTAGGTCACAGGAACTGGCTGCCCAGGGCAGTGGGTGAGTCACTGTCCCTGGAAATGTTTATGGAAAGACTGGATGTGGCACTCAGTGCATGGTCTGGGTGACAAGGTGGTGTTGGGTCCCAGGTTGGACCTGATGCTCTCCAAGGTCTTTTCCAGCCTGGTTGATTCTCTGATGATTGTGACACTGCAGGGCCCTGGGGAAGCAAGGGGCCATTGTGACACTGTGGGGCCTGGTGGCACTAAGAGGACCATGGTGACACTGTGTACGACATGGCAGCACAGAGCCAAGAGGCCATTGTGACACTGTGGGACTGAATGGAAGCAAGGGGTCCGTTGTAACAGTCTGGGTCCTGGTGGAACCACAGAGGTCACTGTGACACTGCAGGGCCTTGTGGAACCAAGGGGCCATTGTGCCATTGCAGAACCAAGGAGACCGTTGGGAGAGCATGGGTACAATGGAATCAAGGGGCCATTGCTCCATTGCAAGGACTCTGGGAACTGAGGGAAAAATTGTGACCCTGTGGTGCCCCATGGAACCAAGGGTCCCTGGTGACACTGCAGGATCTTGTGTCACCAGGGCTCCATTGTGACACTGCAGCACCAAGGAATTCATGGTGGCCCTCTGAGGCCTCAGGGAACCAAGAGGCCACTGTGACCCTGCAGGGCCTTGTGGAACCATGCAGAGCGTTGTGACAGAGCAGGACCTGGTGTCATGATGGGGCCATTGTGACACTGCAGGGCCCCATGGAACCAAGGGGACAGTGCTGCTCCTCAGTGTCACATATTTTATGTGGACATATTTTATGAAAAATCCTTTTGCTAGGTATTTTTCTCCTGAGAAGCAGAGACGCCTCAGAAATGAAATGTAAGCAATAATTATCTGCTGCTTTGGAATGCAAAGGGGGACCTTGATTGGTCTCATGTGGTGGTTTTTAATGTCCAATCACAGTTTGGCTTTCTCGGACTCTCTGGTCAGTCACAAGATTTTATTATCATTCCATTCTTTTCTATTGCTTGCTAGCCTTCTGATGAAATCCCTTCTTCTATTCTTTTACGATAGTTTTAGTATATAATTTTATTTTAATATATATAATATATATCATAAATTTATAAATCAGCTTTCTGAAACATGGATTCAAGTTTCTTGTCTCTTCCTTTGTTCTGTGACCCCTGTGAAAACCACCACACCTCAGGTACTCCTGGAATAAAGGAAACATGTTTGACAAGGTGGTGGCCCTTGGGACCAAGAGACCATTGTGACACTGTGGAACCAAGGAGAGCATTGCTGCACTGCCAGACCTCATGGAACCAAGGATACACTGTGACACTGCAGGGCCTTGGGGGACCAAATGGCCATTGTGACACTGCAGGGCGCAAGGATCCAAGTGACTTTGTGACATCAAGGGGTCCCTTGAAACCAAAGGGACATTGTGACACTGGGTGGCCTCATGGAATCATGGAGAGCATTGGGACACTCGGGGGCCTCATGGAACTCTGGTGACACCAAGTTGTCTTGGAATGTTGATCTGCTGCAGGGTAGGAGGGCTCTGCACAGGGCCCTGGACAGGCTGGATCCAGGGCCCAGATCCAAGAAGGTGACGTTTCACAAGTCCAAGTACCGGGTCCTGCACTTTGGCCACAACAACCCCTGCAGCACTACAAGCTGGGGACAGAGTGGCTGGAGAGCAGTCAGGCAGAAAGGGACCTGCAGGGACTGATGGAGAGCTGGCTGGGCATGAGGCAGCAGTGTGCCCAAGTGGCCAAGAAGGCCAATGGCTCCTGGCCTGGATCAGGAATGGTGTGGCCAGCAGGAGCAGGGCAGGGATTCTTCTCCTGTGCTCAGCACTGTTTGGGCAGAACCTCAAGTGCTGTTTGCAGTTCTGGGTCCCCCATATTTAGGAAGAACATGGAGGGGCTGGAGCATGTCCAGAGAAGGGTAGCAAGGCTGGGGAGAGAGCACAAGTCCTGTGAGGAGCAGCTGAGGTAGCTGGGGTTGTTTATCCTGGAGAAGTGGAGGCTCAGGGCAGACAAGGCGGTGTCAGGGCACAGGGTGGTTTTCATGTTCTCCATGGCCTGTTCCAGCCTTGCTGATTCTGGGATTCTCTGGAACCACCCTTGGAGCAGTTGCACGATGAGCCCTGGGCCTCCTCTTCAGGAGCTCCAGCAGCCCAGGTCCCTCAGCTTCTCCTGCCAGCCCCAAAGCCCATCCTGTCAGTCCTGCAGAGCCTCTGCAGCTCCTCCTCACTGCCCAGAACAGGGAGCCCCAGAGCCAGACACAGCAGCCCAGATGTGCCTCTCTGGCCTGGGGTGCCTCTGGCAAGGGAGCAGCACCAGGCACTGCAGGAGCCTGCAGACAATTCCTGCAGCACTTGTAGGATGATCCTGATGCCCAAGGGACGTTCCCATGGGGCCAAGTCAGGAACTGCAATGGGGAGTGGGGCCAGAGACGAAAGGGCAAACAGGGATGGGCTGTTTGCAGGGGAGGGGACAGGGCTGGGCAATTAGAAGAAATTTGCAGCAGGAAGAGGAAAGAAAGCAAAGGGGAAGCCAAGGAAATGCTCATTGCAGTTTGGGGGTGGCTGCCAGGCAGCCCTGGCTCTGAGCAACAGCATCTGCAGTGGGACAGGAAACTCCCACCTGATGGGAACAAACTTTCTGGCTGACTGCAGAGGCCAGGACAAAGCTGAGTGGTTTCCCTGGTGTCCCCCAACCCTTGCTGGCCCCAGGGGCTGATGGCATTTGTGCTCCCTCAGGTTCATGTCCCCACAACAACAGCATGGGGGTGCTCCCCCTGCTGTGTGCAATGCAAACAGGGGCTGCTGAGCCAGTGCTGCCGTGTCTGTGCCTGCAAGGATGGGGCACCTGTGTGAGCTGGGGGAGAGGCCAGGGCTGCAGAGGGGAGATGTTTTTGGCAGCTCCATGAGGACAGTCTGGGACGCTGCCCTGGGCTGTGCAGCGCACTGGGGATGGATCAGCCCCTGCTCTGCTGCTCCTTCCCGTCTCCCCCAGGGCCCTTGCAGAGCCCCAGCCATGCTGTTTGCCCCCAGCCTGCCCACGGCCAGCCTGGGGCTGCTCACGGGGCTTTTCTGTGCTGAGCATTGGCCTGGCCGTGTTCTTGAGAGAGCCTGGGCAAGGAGCCTGGAGCCCCCAGGGCCTGGCCTGAGGCGTCAGCACTGCCCCAGCAGTGCCCATGGCCTGTCCCTGCTGCAGCCCCGGCACTGCCACCCCCAGGGCTGTGCCCGGCCCCGAGAGCACTCAGGCCCTGCAGCAACACCAGGGCCACCAGGGCAGCGGGGCAGGGCCATGGCAGCAGCACTGGCAACACCAAGTGCTGCTGCTGCTGCTGGGCACAGCTGCTGGGCCAGCACTGATCTGCCCCCACCTCTGCACACAGACATTGCTGCTGCAGCTCCAGAGAAGGAACAAAAGGGCATCTCTGCAAAAAACTTTCCTGGGAGATCCTTTAGTTCACTTACAGCCACTGAGAGCACAGCTCCTCATAGAAACAGGTTGTGGGTCACAGTAAAGGAGAAGGGAAACAAAATGAGAAATGGCACAATGACATCACTTTGTAGACAATACTTTAAAATTAAAACAAAGGTAAAGAACCTGCAAAGTGAAACTAACAAAAAGTATTGAAGATTACTTTTATTACAAGTGATTGGCAGAAATAGGCCAGTAGTTTAATGTTTCTGAAAGCATCCAGTCATCAGTGCCCACATGGAAGCCTTGAGCTCCTGGTTCCTCAGGCTGTAAATGAGGGGGTTCAGGGCTGGAGGCACCAACGAGTACAGAACTGACAGGGCCAGATCCAGGGATGCGGAAGAGATGGAGGGGGGCTTCAGGTAGGTAAAAATGGCAGTGCTGAGAAACAGGGAGACCACGGCCAGGTGAGGGAGGCAGGTGGAAAAGGCTTTGTGTCGTCCCTGCTCAGAGGGGATCCTCAGCACGGCCCTGAAGATCTGCACATAAGAGAAAACAATGAACAAAAAGCAGCTTAAGGCTACAGAGACACTTACAGCAAGAAGCCCAAGTTCCCTGAGGTAGGATTTGGAGCAGGAGAGCTTGAGGATCTGGGGGATTTCACAGAAGAACTGGCCCAGGGCATTGCCATGGCACAGGGGCAGGGAAAATGTATTGGCTGTGTGCATCAGAGCATAGAGAAAGGCACTGGCCCAGGCAGCTGCTGCCATGTGGGCACAAGTTCTGCTGCCCAGGAGTGTCCCGTAGTGCAGGGGTTTGCAGATGGACACGTAGCGGTCGTAGCACATGATGGTCAGGAGGGAAACCTCTAATGACATGAAAAACACAAAAAAAAAGAGCTGAGCAGCACATCCTGTGTAGGAGATGTTCCTGGTGTCCCAGAGGGAATTGTGCATGGCTTTGGGGACAGTGGTGCAGATGGAGCCCCGGTCACTGAGGGCCAGGTTGAGCAGGAAGAAGAACATGGCCGTGTGCAGGTGGTGGCCGCAGGCTACGGCGCTGATGATGAGGCCGTTGCCCAGGAGGGCAGCCAGGGAGATGCCCAGCAAGAGGCAGAAGTGCAGGAGCTGCAGCAGCCGCGTGTCTGCCAATGCCAGCAGGAGGAAGTGCCTGATGGAGCTGCTGTTGGACATTTTTCATTATGGACATTGTGAGCTTTTTAAAGACACATTGACAATTTGGACAAATTACCTTGAGTCAGTCCTATGCTATTTTCTTACACAAGCAATAAAAATTCCTTTTCTTTCTTTGTGGAAATTTCATTTACTTTTTTTTTTGAGTTAAGAATTCGGCTGCTAAGTAACTGTGTGTTTTTAAGAACGGACAGAAATCCTGTTCTTGGCATTGCTCTCACCCTGAACACTGGGGAGCCCAGAGGGAAAACAGGCCTCCCTGTGCCCCAGAACAGTCAGAGCTGCTCATCCTAAACAGCTGCCCGTTGCTCATTTCACCTCCCTCTAGTACAGAATGGAAAAATTATTAACTGTAGTTATAAAAAATGTAGCCTTTTTGAACACTCCAGTTTCAAAATCAATCTCTCCAAACCCTACACTCTTCCCTGATGCTGTTGGCTGGAGGGATACCAAGGGTTGGCCTGGCTCTCTGCTGCCTCGAGTTGTGCCTACTGGGAGCAGTTTCTCTTTACCCAAGCCTTGTCCCTGCCACTGCCAGTGCTGCCAGGGCCCAGCCCAGCCCTTGGGGCTCAGCTCTGCCCTGCAGACACCCCCCCAGCACAGGGCACTGCCCAGGGACATCTCCCTGGCAGCAGGGCCTTAAGGGCAGGCCAGACAAACAGAGATGCTGCAAGCCAAGGTGCTGCTGCTGCTGTCTGTAGGGAGAGGAGGCTGAGGAGGCACTGTCTGAAGGAGATCTGAGGCCCATCTGCTGATGCCCAGGGTGACAGTGCAGGAGTCTCAGTGACACAGCCAAAGCTGACAGCCCCTTTCCCTTCCCTTTAGGAGAAAGCTGAGAGCAGCCCTGGCCATGCAGCACCATCTCCAGAGCAGGAGGAATCTGCCCTGATGGGGGTGGCTCCTTCCACCTCCAACTTCTCCCCAGCAGCGTCCATGGGAAGCTGCCAGGCAGGCTGAGAGCTGCCCCTGGCAGGTGGCACATGCCCTGGGCTGGCCAAGAGCCCTTAGGGCTGCAGGAGCTGCTCTGCAGGACAACCCTGGCTGCACATGCAGTGCATGTTCATGTCCCAGTCATGCTGTGCTATGGCTGCTTTTCAAATCTGCTTTGAGCCAAATAAATAGGAGCGATAATATCAGGAAGGGGAAATTCTGAGCTGGCCCTGTTGTGCCTTCTCCTCCTGCTGCCTTTGCTGATCCAAGTCTTGGCCAGCCCCCTGGCCCGTTGGCTCAAGATGCTGATCCCTTGGAAAACCTTTTTGTTCCAATGGGCTTCCAACACAGCCAGAGCTCTGAGCCAGGTCCTGGCAGGGCCATGTGCAGGCAGGACCTGGGGGCTGCAGCTGTTTGTTCCATCCCTTACCTGCCTGACTACCTGAGCAGAGTTAAGGACAGTGCAAATCTGGAGAAGATCTGGGTATTTCTGAGAGCTGAAAAGTTCTGGATGTGTCCCAGGAATGTCTGGAATCACTCTGTGTCCAGTGGTTTCCTCCTGTGTTAAACACTTGTCTACAGTCAAGGCCAAACTCCCTCTTCCAGACTGAGCTGTGCCAGGAGTTACTGACCTCCTGTGCCAGGCTCTGGAGCTGCTCTCATCATGCCCAGATTTCCCTCTGGGAATGTTTGCCTGGCTTGAAACCACTGTCCTGAGCTAGCCTGCCTGAAGAGACCTGGGAGGTGGCCACAGACCCATTTGGTGAGCAGCAGACCATTGCCTCTTCCCAGGCTCAGCATCCAGCAGAGGATCTGACACCAGCCCCAGGCACACAAGCACAGAGCAGATCGTGTCCCTGCAGCCCAGCGAGCTGTGACACCTCTGGGAATTTACTGGAAAGCCCTACCACCTCTCTAAGGCTCTCAGGAACAACCATGAGGGAAGGAAATAAAAAACAAGCCCTCAGAAAAACACAAAATGCTGTGTGAAGTACCTGAAATGCCCCCAACAGTTTAACTAGAGCATGGAGTAAGCTGAGAAAATATATGAACAAACCAATTAAACAAGTGAGCACACAGCAGACAAGTTGGCATGTAGGTGTCTACTGAGAAAGCTTAAGCACAGCAAGGGGAGAAAAAGCAAACTCAAACCAAGGCATAATATCCCTCACATTTTGGAGCAGAGCTCTCACACCATGTATCATCCAACCCACTCCAAATTACCATCTGCCAGAATGTCCTTCAAAGAAAACAGGTCCACAAGTTTGCAAAGCAGCAGTTTAATGTTGTCCTATCAGATGAGAGGCTCTCTCCAAAGAAGATTTTTGCACTTGAGTAAGAAACACTACACAAAAGTGTGACTCTCGTGGCCACTGCTACACTGTCAGGTACCATGAGACAATGAATTTTTGGAGTCCTGGCCATGTCATGGCAGGTACATCTGGAAAGAAGCTCTTTAGCAGCCCCTGTCATTTCATAAGTTACCTGCAAATGTTTCCAGATCCTCTGCATGATCTTCTCTGTATGCAGAAAGAGTCTACATAAAGAACCTGAGCAAACCACTCTGGTATTGTTTCAGAGACAAAGATACACCAGAATATGAAGAGCAGGTTTTGTTTCTCATGTATCTTCCTGTCATCCCTAAATCAAGCTCTGTTTCAGACTAGAAGCTGGATCCTTCCCTGGTATAAACCTGGGTACCTGCTCCTGTCCACGAGGCCCATCACTCCACACACGCTGAGGGCCAACTGCATTGCATATGAGATTGCCAAGTAAATGCAGGTCTGTGCATGCACCATGTGTTAGACTAGGCCATAAATAATTTATGATGCTGGAGAAGGTGACTGTATTTTTAGGTGTAGAAATATGCAGATAAAACAGTCCTGACCTTCAATTTTCACTCTGCACTTCTGATCCTGAATTTGAGTCTATCCAATGCATTTCTAAAGCCTCTGCACCTCTGAATGAGCAACACATCCCCTGCAAAGCCCCAAAACCCATAAATCAAAAAAGGGGCACCAGGAAAACCCATGGAGCCCACAGGATACCTCCTGTAGCCAGCACTACACAGGATGCGCCAGCATAAGGAAGAGCAGGCTCCTTCCCCTGAACCTCAAACATTCTGCAGGTCAGTCTCCTCTGGATTCTGGCTGCTGACCCTTATTCCTGACCCCACATCTAATCAACACGCCTTTGATGTCAGAGGCACGTGTTCATGGGGCCCAAATCTCTCTCTAAAGACCACGGGAGCTGCTCAAATCAGCACCTTGCCATCCTAAGGCAGCCCAGGAGCAAGGATGAGGAAGGACAAAGGTGCTCACTGGGGTGCTTGTAACTGTACCCTCTGTTACATCTTCCCCCAGAGAGAGCTGTCAGTGGGACAGAAGGAGAATTATTCCTTCCTTGGACTTTGTAGAAACAGGGAGCCCAGGGAAACCAAGAAACAATCATAGATTTGACACCACATTACTTCTGGATGTGTCCAATGGGCAAGATAAGGACACACTGAGGAGAAGGGGAAACAGATGTTGCAAGGGCAAGGAAGCAGACAAGACAGTTTTGTGGTGTGTCACAACACAGCTTTTGGTCTCTGCTATCAGAAATAAACCAAGGGAGGTGGAGAGAGGCACAGAGCCCAGGTGAGGGCAGGTCTCACCTGGACAGGGCAGCTCCCAGGACAAAGGCAGCGTGTTCCTTCAGCAAGGCCTCGCTGCTGTTCAGCCCCTCGATCACCAGCCGGAGCCCACCCATGGACAGGAAATCCTTGGCATTGTCCACCTGGGAGAGAGCAGCTTCCATCAGCACAAAGCCCCAGCCCCTGGAGAACACCTCCCTTCACACACAGCATCCCTTCCCTCCTGCTCTGACCAGCAGGGAGTTTTACGAGGAATAAAAAATTCCAAGGGAATGGCTGTGGCTGAGCTTAGCACAGCCCTGCCCACGAGCAGAGATGTCACAGCTGCCCAGGCACAGTGTCCTTGTGTGAGGACATTGTCACACTCAGAAAGCATCACTGGAAACTCAAATACTTTGATTATAGCTATCAAAGCTGCTCTTGACATGTATTTGGCAATTCAGGTGGTGTCAAAAACTCGATATATCTGCTGATGTCAAAAAACTCCAGCTCTTTGCTCTCCCCTGAGCAAGCCTTTACTAGGGATCCAGGGAATTGCATGTTTTGCAAATGAAGTTAATTAATTGATGCTGTAATTGTAGCACTAGGAGTCAGGGATGTTTAGGAGCCTGTCAGCATCAACAGGGTGCAAAGGGGGCATGGGAGCGAGTAGCATGGGCAGTTCTGGGAGTTCTCCATGAGTTCCATCAACAACTTCCCATGGACAAGGAAGGAAAAAGCCAGTCCCAGCTTGGAGGGGTCATCCAGGAGCTTCCCCAGGGAGCAACCCCACAATGACTTTTCTAAGCAAACAATAATGGATTAACTGCCAGTAGGGAAAACTTTGCACATTAGTGGGAATTCATCAGCCTCTGGCTCTAAGTGGATCAGGGGCTAGCCAGCCAGGCACAGTCCCAGCGGGCATCTGCTCTTGGAGAAGAGATCAGAAAAGGCTCTGAGTGCTCACAGACAAAATTTAGAGAAACAGCACAAACTACTTCAAGTACAAAATTCAGTCCAAAGTCAAATCAATGCATTTTGGTATTCAATGATTTTTTTTTTCAGTTTAAAAGAGGATCTGATGAATGCTCAGAACTGCCTGCACAGAAAAATCAGTTTCTGCCTGCACAGAAAAATCAGGTTTAGAAATTCAACATATCTCTCTGAAAGACAGGGACACAACAGCAATCGTTGGCTGATGGAAACAGAATATAAAAATGAGTTATCAGCAGGGCAAGCCGACCCCCTGATGAGGTGGAACAGGACCACAAGCCATGCAGGGCATGTGGGACCCTCTTCTAGTCAATGACTTCATGCTCAGTGTTATATGTATCTCAACCATGTACCTTCATCAAAATTGGCCCTAAGTCAGATATTTCAGGTACCCAGGAGAAGAAGAAGCTTTGTGTCCTACAGGTCTGTCGTTACCAAAGCAGGACCTGGGGAGCTCCAGCTCATCTCTGCTCCCCAGTGGGACAATACCCACCTGTCCCTCTGCAAAGCTGCTCTCTGCAGGTCTGCTGGGGCTAATTCAGGATTTGCAGCAGCTTTTGTATCCTTTCAGATGCTGTTCTTTTAACTGTCCCTATAAACCAGGCCTGCCAGAGCTCTCACTTTTCTGCAGACCCATCTTTATCTACAGCGAAATCTATGCAGCAATCCAATTTCATCTGCCAGTGGGTCCTTTTATTACTCAGCCTCTGTAAAAACTGGTTTAGTGCTGGAATCAGACATTGACTTCTGCATGAGAGGGAATATATGGACAGGCAGGAATTTGCATCCAGCAGCTGGAGTGGTAAAACCATCCCCTGCTGTAACCTCAGCAGCACCAGAGTCCTTTGTGCTGCCCCAGCATCAGTGAGACACCACAACAGCAGAATGTAAATTGTGCTGTTGTGCTGTAAAGCTTATTCTGAAGATGTGTTTATCTTTTTTAACCAGAGTCTGTTGTGAGAGCTCCAGTTCTAAAACTAACAAAATCCCCAAACTTAACAACTTGAAGGCATTAACCTCTCTGGGGAGCAGTGTATGCTGCAAGGCAGCAGCTTCTACCTCACTTCAGTCCACTGAAATCAGAACAGAAGAAAAACCAAAGATCAAAAGAGCTCTTGAGTAAAGTACACAGGCAAAGCAGGCGAGGGGAGGGATGGGAGAAGAGCAAATATGACAGCAGTTATTCAGGGAGCAGGTTTGAATTGGAGGAGAAAGAAAATAGGGAGGGAAGGTGAGAGAGAAAATGTTAGAAAAGAAGAGCGAGGGAAAGCAGCATGTCAACTGCATACGATGGAGAGGAAATTAGCAGAGAGAGATGGTGTAGCATGTCAGAGCAGAGGAGAGGGGAAGATAAGCAGAGTAAATAATTGAGAGAAAGAGCCTGCAATGCCTGAGAACGGGTCTTGGCTCCACACACTGCTGTGCAAGCACCGTGAATGATGTTTATGAGTTACGCTCTGCCCTCTTCACATTTGCATTTGGGTTTTATGCGTTACAGATAACCCAGCAAGCCAAACCTTCCTACTCCTTCTCCAAGACGGGCTCCCGAACATGCCAAGCTGAATCGTGGCTGAGGAGAAGCAAACCAGAGCTGGCAACCAAAAGCTGAGCAAAGTCAGAGCCCTTGGGCTGACTCTTCAAAGGCAGGAGAGAGCATCTCCCCGGGCTGGGCACCAGCCATGGCTCCCACGGCACGCTTCGAGGCACGAGCTGCCCCGCACCCACTGCTCCAGGGTGACCATGGCACAGAGCAGGGAGCAGCCTTTGCTTGCACGCCCTCCAGGGCATGGCATTTGCCACTCCACAGGGCATCCTGTGTCCCGGAGACAGCAGCAGGATGGCCGGGAGCTGAACAGTTTGGAAAAGCCACAGCACGGCATGGTACTGCTCAGATGGAGGCTGGGGAAGGTGGGACTTGCAAAGTGGCCCTACACAAGTCCTTGGCCACCCACATCTGCAAGGATCCCCTGCTCCCACAGCAGGGCTGTGACTCGCTGCAGAGGAGTCCTGGCAGTTCAGCCCTTCCAGGGTTATGCGGCACCAGCGTCCTTTGGCTGCTGTTCAGTAATTACATTAAGCCACTGCTGCTAAAGTCAGTCCCAAGCAGAGATAATGCTCTGGACGCATTCAACTGACTGGAAGAAGAGGAGGAAAAGCCATGCTGGCTTAGAGACAAGTCATATTTCTTATCAGCTTCCTGCCTGACGAGAAGGTGCTGCCCAGCCATCTGCCCCGACAGCGCGGGCACAGAGCAGCGCTGTGATCGGCGCACAAAGGAGCCCCTGTGCTCCTGCCAGCCTCCTGCCATTCCCCCTCTCTGACCCCTTTGATGCTGCATGTGCTTCCCTTTGATGCTCCAGTCCCTGCTCCTCTGCCATTCTGAAACTGTTTGCCCCATCCTGTGCTGCAGGGATTTTCTGCTGGAATAGTCCAGATCGCTATGCTGGAATTCAAGGCATGCCAGGGCATTTGGGGGTTGCTTTTTAGCACAATGGCCTGATGCTCTGGCACCCTTAATCAGGCAAGATTAGCCTTGAGCACAAATATGAAGCTCTTTGGGTGCCCATTGTTCACAGTTATTCTCTGAGTCACACAGATGCAGTCAGTGACACAAAAGCAGGGAGAACAAACAGCAAGGAAGCCTCTGCATGCCCACAATGACAATTCAGAGTGGAAATTCAAGACAAAGAGCCCTGGAAATAACCCTTGTATCAGCTGGCACGTGGACTCTCTCTCTCACAGCAGCAACACTTCAGCTACCTGCCTCCAAATACCACATTTGGTTCAACAAGTGCTGTTCCAGTGAAAGGGCTTGCACTGGCACCTCCCAAGAGTTGTCCTATTCACCCTCTGAAATGACAAAGTGCCATTGGAAACTCTCGCAGTGCACTCCAGACTCTCGCCAGTCACTGGGGAGGGAGAAGCCAAGTCCCTTCCCACACGGCAGAGCAGAGGCTGGATGCCCAGACACCCTCCCAGGGGTGGCACCAAGGCAGGCACCAAGCCCAGGGGAGCAGAGCTCTGTGCCTGCAGCTGCATCCAAGGGGAGGTAGGAATGTGTGAGCTGAAAGCAGAGCAAGAGATATCAGAGAGAGGGGGGGAAAGTGTGAGCACAAACCCCAGGAAGCGAGATGCCAGGAAATATGTTCACCCTCACACAGAGCTAATTAGCACAGCGAGGCTCTGCTTGCCACTGCTTACTCACACCAAGACAAAATAGGGGGTTTTGGGTGGCTGTCACCTTTCCTGGTACAAAGACGTTCTCTGTGAACTGATATAAAGGCACCTACCATCAACCACGGCAGCTTTCCATGGAAGCAGAGAGAAAATAATTATTTTCTGAGCAACCACCACTCTACTTACCCAAAAATGGCAGCTAAAACCCCATTTTGTAACATTAAGGAGATAAAAAAGGAAAAAGAGAGGATAAGAAAACCAGCCTGAGAACAGACAACAAATCAGGCAACCACCAGGATACTGCTGGCTCCTGGCACAAGCGATGATTAATTCCAACCTGGATATAAAATAAGCCTGCACTAGTCCTCTGCTGTCTGTTATTGTCCCAGGATTATGGTAATTAAGCAATTTGTATTACCTGATACTGATAAGAAAAAATAAAGCCCCGTTTATGACACCGTATCCCCTGGATTTTACACGGTAGTTACTGAGGCATTCTTGTTACCTGGTGAACATAATATTCGAGATCATAAAGCGCCGCGACTTTCTCATCCAGCGTGGAGGCAGAGCTGTTGAATTTGCTGATTAATTTAAGCATAATTTCATAATCTGTTTCTATCTTCATGTTCAGCTTTTCAAACTCCTCCTTCAGCTGCTCTAGGGGCTGGAACTTCTTCCTCACCTCTTCCTCTCGGGCCTTGGAAACAAAAGGAGGAAAAACCAGATGTGAGATAACAAGATAGGAGATGAAGAGAGACAAGACAGACACAGAAAGGAATGCCAGCCCCAAAATTCACAAAGGGAACCTGGCTGTCTGTGCCAATGGATTTATTGCTCTACATCAGAGGTGCAGGGGCAGGGTCCTTCTGAGAAGCCCAGGAACCCAGTTAGCTGTGATATACCCACAATATGAGAGAAGAGTAGAGCTCTGTGCACCACTTCTACATCTCTACAGCATTTGTGCACTATTTCTACATCCCATTTCCATCCAATTCAACATCAAGCTCACAGGCAGCAGTACTGCTGTTCTCTGCTTGCCTGCAAGTGGATCTTCTCAAAACCTGGCTGCAAAAAGCCCGGAGGCACCTCCCTGATCTTACAGCTGAACCTCTCTGGAACTGGACATGAGGCTGGAGAGCTCCAGAGGTCCCATCCAGCCCAAAGTGCCCAGTGACTCCAACGAGTTCTCAGACACAGACAAAGATGCTTTTGCCTTTCCAAGCGTTGAGCAAATTCCTGGAAGGGTCTATCTCCTAGGGAGAGGTGTGAGGACAGAAGCTGTCAGAAAGGGAGGCAGAAGGAGCAGTGATAAGCTGGGGGCAGCTGACGTGCTGTGCCATGGGGCTTGGCCAGCACACAGCCTGTCCTGAGCTCATCTCCCTCGCAGTAACAGCACCCCAAGGGCTGCCCTGAACAGAGCTGACACAAAACATGTGGTGAGGAGGAAAGGCTCTGTCAGAGATCTCAGAGAGCCCCAGAGGTGCAGGAACATCAGCACTGGTGGCACTGGGGACAGAGCCTGCTGCTGCAGGGGACAGAAGCAGCAGAGAGGCCATGCTGGAGCTGGGCTGCCCCAAGGACAGGAGAAAGGCAGAAAGCCCCTTTTGGAAGGCATTTGTCACAAATGCCAAGATGTGTTTGTATGCAGAGTGAGCCTCAGCTGGAGGGTTTGCACTGTCCTGCTCCCCATGAGGGATCAGAGAGGACTGGAGGAAAACCAAGTGAGCAATGGAGGTGAAAGCTGTGTCAATGGAATGATAAATTACCAGAGGTACCACACCCAACCCATCCCTCCCCGAGCTGCCTCTGCCGGAGCACAGAGAGGCTCAGTGTAACTCCATTTCCTCTGACACTGAGCCTTCAGGGATGGATTTGCTCTCTGCAGGAGTGACCGCAAATGGAATACTTTAGGTCCATTAGATGTAGCTGCTTTTAGCCCAGTTGCTGGGACAAAAGCTATTCTAACAGGGGATTTTAAAATATGGCTTATTTTCACCTAATAGAGTATCACTAATTTTTGCATTTCAATGATCCTCATTTCCAGCAGCCCTTTTCAGCAGCCCTGCAATCAGTCAGCAATGCTGCTACGGAAATAATGTCCTGCAAATGAAATCATGCCGTGCTGCCACATAAGGGAAGAAAAAGCCTTTCTGTGACACCAGAACTTTAGAGCCTTGACTCCTCTTTCAGTTTTTGTTTGAGTGAGCCAAGACCAAGGCAGCAGGAGGAGAGAGGGTTAAAGAAATACTGCTGAGGGGGAGAAGGGAAAGAGGCTCTGATGTACCTGATGAGTCACACATCTTCCCACCTATTTACTTCGGGTTGTGGGTTGTTTTGTAACTAAATGGACAACTTGGAGCTTGGGTAAGGAAACGTCAGCCCCTGCTTCACCATGGCCACTTGGGTTTTGCTATCCAGAGCACAAGGTTGGAAACCCAAAGCAAGGAGAGTAAAGGGAAATACCCTCTGTAAATACCGTCAGCTACAATCCAGTTCCCTTTGGGGTCTGCAGACATTTTTGTGAATTGAGCTGCAGTGAAACAGATAAATTACATTGTTCAGAGCAGCTGTGGCTGCCCCTGGATCCCTGGAAATGTCGAAGGCCAGCTTGAATGGGGCTTGGAGCAACCTGAGATAGTGGAAGGTGTCCCTGCCCATGGCAGGGGTGGGACTGGATCAGCTTTAAGGTCCTATCCAACCCAAACCACTCACAGAATCTTCGAGTCGTACAGAAAAGTCAGGGAACAATATCACTAACAGATTAATAAAGGTATTTTAGGTCCATATTCACCACAAAATTAGTTTGCATAGTGTTTTCCAAGCAATCATTTTAACCATTGTGTTTCAGCAGAGTGTAACAGGGTGTTTTCAGATCCCTGCAATGTGCATTGCTTTAGAAATGGGAAACTCACCTTCCTTTCTGCCTTCTCAATTTCCTTCATTTTAGCCAAGGCCTTTTTAAGCTCCTCAGATGTGAATGAATTTGCATCGAGATCAACCTTGCCCAGCCTTGCAGAAGAAACAAAACAAACAAGAACATGTAATGAGTGAAAAACGGCCTCAATTCTATTTTCACTGTGACATTCTAGCAATGGCTAAGGGCAGGAGGAAAGGAATGAAAAAACCAACCATACTCAAGCAAAGATTAGTCTGAGTGCTGGATTCTGTATCAGGCTCACAGACACCTCTCCCTGACAATATAGGGCTCTGCTGACCCAAATTCTCAGATCCCACCACAATAAAAACAGCTGATCAATTGATACCTCAGAATTTCATGCTGCAATTGAGGAACCACCCCAGTGCCACTATATAACTGTAGAGGGCCTACAAGCTTCAACTTGCAGATTTCAGCTTATGAACATTGTACAGAGAGTCACAGGAGACCTCAGCACCTTTCCAGTGAGGGAAGGGACTACAGAGAAGTGGGAGAGGACTCTTGGTCAGGAACTTTAGTGACGGGACAATGAGGAATGGGATCAAACTGCAAGAGATGGAAGAGATTTGATGATGGGAAGAAGTTCTTTACTCTCAGGGTGCTTGTCCCTGACACAGGGACCAGTGCACAGAGGCTGTGGATGCCCCATCCCCAGCGACATCCAAGGCCAGGTGGGACAGGGGCCGCAGCAACCTGCTGTGCTGGGAGCTTGCTCAGCTTGGAACCAGATCATCTTGAGGGTCCCTTCCAAGCAAAACCATTCAAGGATTTGATCATTCTGCCATCCCCATCTCCCACTGCACAGCACCCCTGAAACTTCAGTGACATCACAGCGCCCCGAGGGTTCCAGGTGGAACGTCCAGGACCTGGAAACGAGCACAGCAGACACTTCACCGGCTGCCAAGGGTCAGTTGCTGCCCGCCCTGTGCTCTGACCCTCAGCGCTGAGGTGCTGCTGCTGCCTGGGCTTTTCCTGCCGCCTGATCTGGAGCGCCAATCCCAGCAGGATGTGCTCTGCTGTGCCCATGGAGGTACAGTGCCAAGCCAGGCAGGGGCCACCCGGCCTGGGCAGGATGCAGCCATGTGGGAATGGATGGTGTGGGACAGGAAGCCCACTGGGAGATTGTGCTGCCCCTTGCAGACTGACAGGGATATTGCGGAGGAGATGGAAGTGGACCAGGGGCTGGATGAGGATGAAATGATGGAGGTGGACTCCTCCTCTATTTCCATGTCATCCACTGTTGAGGACATGGAAGTAGACGAGGAGGAGACAATCGAGGAGATGGAGGTGGATGAGCAGGATGACACCGAGGAGATGGAAGTGGACGAGAAGGATGACGAGGAGCCCATGGTCCTTGGATGAAGATGGAGCACCATAGGTAAGACAGGCAGATGCTTCCCACGCCCTGTCCACACACACACTGGGTCCCCTGACGCCAGGCTGGGGCTGGGCTGGATGGCCCCGCTCAGGGACACGGTGCCCGCAGGGGGCCTGGATTGTGCTGCCACAAGCACCAGCCCCGGCCTGCCCTGTGCCTGCCTGGGGCAACGCCAGCCCTGCCAGCCCCGGCCCAGCCCCTGGGGCCCTTCTGGGCCCAGTGCTGCCAGCTGAGTCCAGCTCTGCTGCTTCCTTTCTTCCAGGACTCATGCACATTATGGCACAGATATCAGACCTTTGTAAATACGTTTAAAATTTAGAAGTTCCTTGTAAATACGTTTACTACGTGGGAAGTTTTTTGTAAATACGTTTTGAAGATTGTTAGCCCATTGGATCCCATGTAAATATATTCTGTACATTGTTGTTGTTGTTGTTTTAACAATTGCTATAACGACACATGTTCTGTAAATCCTAGATTTGCCGATCTTAGGCAAATAAATGCTGTTTCTTTTTAAAACCTGACTTCTCTTGGCCATTCCTTTGGGCACAAGCAGCCTTTGCACACTTATGGGTTCCACTTCTTCCGCGTTCCCCGGGCTGGAGGTCCCTGCAGGTGCTGGCACAGCCACCCCGGGGCTGGGGGTCCCTGTGCACAGGGGCTCCCACTGACACAACTCCTGGCACTGGGCACTGCTGCTCTTCCTGGCCTGGGGCACAGC
Organism: Melozone crissalis; assembly: GCF_028551555.1. NCBI lineage: Eukaryota > Metazoa > Chordata > Aves > Passeriformes > Passerellidae > Melozone > Melozone crissalis. Next base: position 4,428,880 of record NW_026535781.1, read on the forward strand.
GCTGTCCCCAAGAGCTCAGCTCTCACCAGCTCTCACACAGGGGGCTCTCCCAGCACTGGCCCCTGCAGCCAGGCCCCCAAAGCAGCCAGCAAACCTTCAGCCACCCTTCCTGCTGCAGCCACAGGGACTCCTGGGCCCAGAGCCGCCAGCAGGTCACAGCCATGCAAAATCCACCTGCAAGCTCTCAAGGCCACCACAGCCTTGGCAACTGGGCCAGCTACATCTGGGCTGCTGCAGGGGCTGATCTTTACACCTTGCAGCCTCCAAAGGCCCTGGGCTCTGCTTCCCAGCCTGCCCTGCACTGCCCTGAGCCCGCATTGTTCCAGAGACAAAAGCCAAGCCAGGATATCCTCACCCTGCCCGCATTCCTGCTGCTGCCAGCGGCCACTGGCCCTGGGCCCCACTCGGGTGACAGCTGCAGGGACAGGGCAGCCTGTGCTGGGCAGGGGGCACGGGGCTTTGGGCCCTGGGGCTGCTGCTGCTGCTGCTGCTGGGGGCCTGCTGGGGGCCAGGGCCCAACAGGGCCCCAAGCTCAGCCCCTTCCTGGGCAGCTGCCCCCAAAGCCCCACACTCCCTGAGCATCCCCATCACAGCTGCCAGGGGGAAATCCCACGGGCTTCAGGAACAAAATTCCCCATAATGGCTAGACCAAGGGGTCCAAGGGGAAAGTCAGCACCAGCTGATGTTTACAGCGCCTTGACAAAGGTGGCTGCAGGGCAGGTGAGATCTCCAGGGCCTCTGGCAGTGCCTGCTCTTCACGTGAGGCTGTTGGGCTGCTCCCAGTGGGACACAGCACCGGGCTCAGACCAGCCCTCTGCCCCTCACAGCTGATCCCAAGGAGCAGGCTCAGAAAGCAGTTTCAGACCACTTCCTGCAGATATTTCAAAGGACTAAATGTCATTCAAAAACCCAAACTGCCGATTTATTTTTGGTGTTGTGGCATGAGAAGCCATGAGGGTGCCTCTGAATGTGCACTCACGGCAGTTCCACTGCCATCCCAAAGGGATCACAAAGGACAGGCCTCAGCTTTCAGCGCTGCTGAGCTCCTCACCCAGCCATGAAGTCTGAGGCTGAGGCAATGTTTCGCAGGCTGGGGGACCTACCACTAGAATAATAATACTTGATGACTGATATAGAATTAAAGTAAGGTGAATAACCCCTCTGAATACAATGATCTTGCACATTGTCTTTTGTGGGATCATGCAGATTCAGCACATTTTCTTGGTATCATGAACTTCCTCCTTTCCTTATATATACTCCCCTAGGATGCTCTCTCCTCTCTTAACACCTGTTAGTCCTGAATTACTGCATACAAGGTCCTTTTTTCCCAAATGTAAATCCTTCTGTGCCCACCCCCACTTTGTCTCCCTCCAGGGACCCTCTCCAGTGCAATCCACAGTATTTGCAGTTCCACACATAGATCCCTCTCTTGCCTCATCCATCATGCATTCCAGCAAGTCTGCTCCTAGCTCTGGGAGTGCAGGTCTCTCACAGAGGCTGGCTGTGGACATGCCACAAGGGCTGCCCAAACAGGGAACTTCTTTGAGAATTTGTGAGAGAAGCTCCAGTGAGATTCCGGCTCTTCCACCGTCACGGGACAGAAGACGCCTCGGGTCAGCCACCGCCCTGGAGTGGGACCTGAGTTTTATCAGGGCTTGCTGAAGGCAGCGTTGGCACCCTCCAGCAGCAAGAGGGCCAGCTCAGCTGGTGAAGTCCAGGGGATATTTTGAAACATCTGCATCCAGAGTAACCAGAGCAGTGAGCTGGGGGACAGCCGCCTGCAGTGCAGGATCTTTGGGTGATTTTTTATTCCTGTGGGTGGGCCACCCTTTACATCAGGGGCAGCTCTGGGTAACAAATTATCCAATCCTTAGAGGGATATATATCTTCCAGTTAGGTAGTCTCTCCTTTCAGAGTGGAAGACTTTTACTAAGGGAAGTTGAAAGTCATTTGTCCATTGGCAGTTCCCAGACATGTCTATTGATTCAGTCTGTCATGTAGCATTTTGGGACTGAGTTAGGGAAAGACTCTATCTTTTGCAAACTCAGGGAGTGATAAGAGTTGCAATATTTTACCTAATTTTTCATATGATTTATAGAGTTTTCTCAAGGGTTCAAAGCTCTAATATTCAACCCAGAGTTTGAGTTCTGCCCCCCACATTCCTGAACACACTGATACCATTTGGATGAGAGACAGAAACTGCTGTAAAGCACAGACAAGCCACCTGCTGTCTGACATCACCCCTCCTTCTCTACCCCCTGCCCACATCTGTACTGAACACACCGGCCTGGATTCTACCCTAACCCATTCTCCACTACCTCTCCTCACTGGATCCCTCTCAGATAGCTCACAAAATGGAGTCCCTCCTCTGGAGTGGGTTGTCAATGTCAAACTCCCTCCCACCCCCAGCTCTCTCATCGGGTCTTCCCTCTGTGTTGGATTCCACCCCTGCATCAGGAACCACCCCTGCACTGGGATCCAGCGCTTCCTTGCCTACTCCCGCTGCCCTACCCCCTCCAACTCAGCCCCTTGCGGAAGCTGGAAGTGTGAGGGGTGGTAACCGGAAGGCCGCCATCTTGGCTACCAAAGGCCCACAACACCGGGCCTGGCCAGTCACCCCAAGGCCCCGCTCCTCTGCCAAAGACCAAGTTCCCTCTTCTGGACCTTCAGCATAAGCCTGAGGATTCTTGGCAGAGGATGCGGAAGCTGGCGGCAGAAGAGGGGGATTGGGAATTGGTAGCTAAAATACAAGCAGCATCGGCGCAGTACCAGAGTGGGGCTAACCCCGATGGGAAACATTCACACACGGAAGATGAAAGATCTTTATAAAGCAGCCAAACACCATGGGAGGGGGTCACCATATTTTATTAATTTGTTAAATGCCACTTTCACTGCACATGTTATGGTGCCTCACGATCTGCTCCATTTTATGCACATCCTACTTTCTCCCACTGAAATTGTTCTGTGGGAAGGAATAGAGAAAAATCTAATAAAACAATTATTAAAAGACTATACTAGGGAAGACAGGTGGGCACACCTTACACTAGTCCATCTAGGGAGGAAGATTTCACTAAACCTCATTCAATAGACTTTCCCTGAGCTCTGTTAGAAGAGATAAAAGTGCTGAAAAGACAGCTCTCAAGCAGACACCCAATGGAGAAACACCTACTCTAGATTTCACAGACATTCTCCAGGGACCTGTGGAATCCTTTCTAAAATTTATTGACCACTTTAAAAAAGCAATAGAGAAGAAGGGTGAACATCCAAAAGCCAGGAAGGTACTTACTAAACTTGCTGAAACAAATGCTAACAACAACTGTAAAGACATTTTTCCTTCGCTACCAGTCAACACAAAGCCTACCATTGCACAAATGGTCGAGGCATGCACACTTAGGGCATCCCTACACTGTCACGCCAGCCAAGCTATGGCTACCAGTAAGGGTGTAGTAGAGGTGCTAGTAGCCTCCCAAGGTATTCCCTGACATAGACATGAAAAGGGACCTGGCTTTAAGTGTAGGGAGATGGTGCATTTTCAACAGAATAGTAAAAATACAGACTATTACCAGGGACCTTCTAGGTGTCACAGCCACTGTCCTCACTGCCCCCCTCGACCACATGCTTTCCAACACCAGCAAAGCTGCTGGCCTGTGGGAAACCCCACACAGACACAGAAAGGCCCCGCACGATGACACCAAACACGAGGCCGTTCCGCCCTACTCTCCCCAACACCGTGGAGAACCAGCACAGCGACCTTCTCAGATCCAGCGGGACAGCTCGATCACTGCAGATAACTCGACAGAAGACAGCTCTGCCCTGGAACCTAAAGGCAGCTGCTAAGCGCCTTTTCTATTTCAGTCCACGATACTTATGTTTACCATATTCCAACAGCAAATACAGGCCTGAAGAACAGGCCAGAGACATTTTGATTTTAACCAACACCAGGGAAGGGATGGAGACACTCACTCTACTACCTGAGGTAGTCACCTTGACATCTTTGCAGGAGATAACTGTCCAGGCTCTATGCTTAGACTCTCCCCTTTTCATTCCAAAAGGAACAGTTATAGCCAGAGCCAACCTCCTAGTTTACATGATCACCACACCAGTTGATCCAGTGGTGATGTGGGCACAGATTGCGGGCCCAAACAGACCCATTCTAAAGTGTGCTTTGTCAGGAAAAGGGAGATGGCGATGTATTTCTGGACTATTAGATACAAGAGCTGATGTCACCATAATTTCCCTCTCTGACTGGTTAAAAGAATGGCCCCTGGTTCCAGCTGCTGGGGTAATTATTAGCTACCAGGGGAGCCACTACAACTTCTGGAGTCACAGTAACATCTGCAGGGAAGGTTCTGAGGGCACAGTTGCTACAGAAAGATCATTCATCACCCAGGCACCAATAACAATTTGAGGAAAAGACCTCTTGTCCCAAAGGGGGACAGGGCCAGAGATCATATCAACACCTCAGGATTTCTAGACAGGGCCACTGAGCAGCTTGCCGCACTTCAGTCAACCTGGAAGAGCAACGACCCCATATAGGTGGATCAGTGGCCCCTCCCAGGCAGAAAGTCAAAGGCCCTGCAGTCCCTCGTGCAGGAGAAGCTGTCTGTGGGCCACATTGTACCATCTACTAGCCCCTGCAATGCGCCTGTCATTATCATATGAAATCCTGGCAAAGACAAGAGGCGGCTCCGGCAGGACCTCAGGAAAATCAATGAGGTCATCGAGGACATGGGTGCCCTCCAGTCCAGCCTGCCCTCAGCCTCCATGTTACCTCGTGATTGCCGATGGTGCCGCATGCCGTAGTTATGGGTAGCGGTTTTTGGAGTCCTCCTATTTTTCGGATATCTTGTTCGACATTTAGGCTGTGATTGATGGAGCCTGAGCATAGGAAGAGCATTGCTTTGAAGATTGCGTGGCTTGAGATGTGAATTAAGGCTGGTTCAGGGAGGTTTAGTCCAATTTTATTGCACAATTATTGGAAGAGGGTTTTTATAGATCTTAATAACTACTTTTTTGATGCCCACATGCATCCAAATGACACCCCCCGGGTATGCCTTTTCCGCCCCTAAACCGACAAACACCTTCACAGAGGTACCAGTGGACTGCATTGCCTCAAAGAGAGAAGAGTAGCTCAACTATTTGTCAATGGCTTTGAGCCCAAATTCTCTCGCCCAGATGGAAAAAACATCCTAATGCTATAATTTTTCGTTACATGGACGATACAGTCATTTGTGCAGAAGGTCAAATCATTTTGGACGTTGCAGTACAAGATGTCATCACTGTGGTACAGCAGAAAGGTTTTGAGATTGCAGCAGATAGAGTTCAAAAGACAGACCCCTGGAAGTTCCTCGGCCTAAAAAGCACAGAGAGAACCATCACACCCCAAACACTGCACATCAAGGACAACCCAAAGACTCTGCAAGAACTCCACCAATTCTGTGGAAGCATCAGTTGGGTCAGTTCACTGCTGGGAATCACCACAGAAGATCTCATGCCACTGTTCCTGTTCCTTAAAGGCAGAGAAGGGCTCGATTCCCGTGATCACTGACACCGGAGGCAGAAGCAGCTGTGCAGAAGGTCTTCTGGGTGATTCAAATTAACAGGCACACAGATAGCACCCTAATTTTCCTTTCTCCCTGGCAATGCTTGGTGTAAGTCCAATATTCCATACATTATTTTTTCGGGGGCACTCAACTATCTCAGAACCCCTGATAATAATTGATTGGATTTTTTGATGACACCAACCTACCAAAATGATAACAACCCAACAGAAAATTATTGCACAACTAATCAGGAAAGCTAGAGTGCATCTGTATTCCCTTGCAGGAAGACATATTGTGAATATATAATTATTTCTCACTCAAGAGCACCTCAATTGCCTACTTCAAACATCTTAACCACTGCAATATGCCTTAGATAGATTTTAGACAGACAGGATCAGCCACCAATTCTACCATCAAAACATTCCTGCGCTGCTCACGATGTTCAAAATTGCCCAAGACGCGGCAAGATCCATAGTAGACACCTGCCCAAATTGTCAGGAACATGGCCTTGCTTCTGTCAGAGCTGCAGTCAATCCAAGAGCACTAGAGAGTCTCCACATCTGGCAACCAGACATCACACACTCAGCCTCTTTTGCCAGACTAAAATACATCCACGTCTCAATCGACACCTTTTCCAGTGGGATTTTTACCTCTGCCCATGCTGGTGAAAAATCAAAAGATGATGCTACAAAACATTAATTTTTAGTTTTCTCCACCTTAGCACTTCCACAGGAAATTAAAACTGATAATGCTCCTGCTTATACCTCACACTGATTCCAACAAGTTTCTGTCCACTGGGGAATAAAACATGTCACAGGCATACCACACTCCACCACAGGACAATCCAAAGCTGAGAAGGCCCACTGAGCCATCAAAAGGATCCTTGATCAACTGAGAGGGGTAATCCAGATATTATCTTCCACTGACAGACTGGCCAAGGCCTTTTAAGTATTCAGCTTTTTGAACAACTCATTTATGGAGCCAACTCCCCCAGTCATCAGGCATTTTACTAATTCAACTGCAGCCCAATTAAAAGAAAAGCCACCTGTGTTGAGCAAAGACCCCAAATCTAAACAATTTATGGGCCCTTTTCCATTAAATACTAGGGGAAGAGGAGGTGCCCTTGTCTTTAAAGCAACACTCCTAAGATGGATCCCAGCAAAATACATTAAAACTCTTTCTGGGAACGGTGTGGCAAACACCAGAGCTACCATCAGAAGAACAGAATGGAAGCCTAAGAGAGACAGCAGCAGCCTGGGTAAGAAGAAAAAGAAGGACAGAAGAAGATCTTCTAAGCAGCGTTGACCACACACACCAAGACCAAGCTAGCTCAGACACCACTAACCAGGATATATGACTTAACATTTGTAAAAATTATATTTTAGCATTGATATATGATTCTTCTAATAGGCTGTGTTCACACCCTTGCCTTACAGAAGAGAAAGTTTAGTGGGACCACAACTTAAGTTTCATCTTCTAATCTCTTCATCTGTTTACTTTTAGGACACCCAAGCCTCAAGATACTAAATCAGCTAAAGTCAGAGGATGCTGCCGTTTGTAGCCGCTGCAGCAGGAATCTGGATACTCCTCACTGAGCCGCATGCCTTCAGCTGGGCGCTTCCACAGACAAGCCACAATTTCTTGTCCATGGCCATGCCTGCCAGGCATTTGAAGGCATGTGTTTTTTCCACCTGCTGTCACATAGGGAGTCAGTTTACCAGGGCATCCAGCTGCTAAAAGATCAAGGAAACAAGATCCAGATGGAAGGCAACAACTGGTTCACTGGACTTTCCAAACACAGGGGTTTGCAAGGCTGGCTTTCATCTTTAGTTAAGACTGTTATGTGGGTTTTGTTTTTTGTATTCACTGTGTTGGTTATTTTATCCTTTTTTGCTAAATGCCTGCACAATTCTATGGCAGAAGACTTCTTTCTAGATAACAAAAAGGAGGAGATGTGAGGGCCCAGGGGCCTACCACTGGAACTGTAATACCTCAGGGCAAAGTGACCTCAGGGCAAAGGTAAAAGAGAGACACCGCTCTGAATGCAATGGTGTCGCCCATGGGCATTTGAAGGCTCATGTTGATGCAGCACGTTTTGTTTGTATCACCCAGTTCAACTGCTGCATTTTCCTTATATGTACTCCCTTGGAATGTTCCAACTCTCTTGTATCAATTTGGTCCTGGCTGACTGTAATGATACTGCGCTGTTCACCCTCATATTGTGTGTCCAGCCCCATTTTGTCTCCATTCCTGGACCCTCTTCAGCGTAATGCACACTATTTGGATTTCCACACAATGATCCCTCTCTTGCCTCATCCATCAGCCATCCAAGCAAGCCGGCTCCCACCACTGGGAGTGCAGGTCCCTCACAGACGTTGCTGTGGGCAGGCTACAACACAGGAACTGAGTGCACCAGGGACCGGGCCTCTAATAAAAGGCATGAATCCCACAGCCCACGCAACCCAAAGCGTAGCACGTCTTTTCTTTTTCCTTATTCTCCCAGTTCTCTAGCCACATTCTGCATTTTTTCTAACTGGGAACTTGGCTTCCCTCTCCTGTCTGCAGGATAAGTCACACGTGTAACCCTGCAGGAACAGCCTGAAACACAGGGAAGTGGGAGAGGACACTTTCTCAGGAACTGGAGTGACAGGACACAATGGAATAAAACTGCAAGAGTTGCAAGAGATTTGAAAATGGGAAGAAGTTCTTTACTCTCAGGGGGCTTGTCCCCGACACAGGGATCAGTGCAAAGAGGCTGTGGATGCCCTATCCCCAGCAACATCCAAGGCCAGGTGGGACAGGGGCCACATTGACCTGGTGTGCTGGGAGCTTGCTCAACTCGGAACCACATCATCTTAAGGGTCCCTTCCAAGCCAAAACATTCAAGGATTTGATCATTCTGCCATCCCCATCTCCCACTGCACAGCACCCCTGAAACTTCAGTGACATCACAGCTCCCAGAGGGTTCCAGGTGGAATGTCCAGGACCTGGAAATGAGCACAGCAGACACTTCACCAGCTGCCAAGGGTCAGTTGCCGCTCGCCCTGCACTCTGACCCTCAGCGCTGAGGTGCTGCTGCTGCCTGGGCTTTTCCTGCCGCCTGTTCTAGAGCACCAATCCCAGCAGGATGTGCTCTGCTGTGCCAATGGAGGTACAGTGCCATGCCAGGCAGAGGGCACCCGGCTTGGGCAGGCTGCAGCCATGTGGGAATGGATGGTGTGGGACAGGAAGCCCACTGGGAGATTGTGCTGCCCCTTGCAGGCTGACAGAGACAGCGTGGAGGACATGGAAGTGGACCTGGGCCAGGATGAGGAAGAAGTGATGGAGGTGGACTCCTCCTCTACTTCCATGTCCTCCATTGTGGAGGACATGGAAGTAGACGAGGAGGACAATATCGAAGAAATGGAGGTGGATGAGGAGGATGACACCAAGGAGATGGAAGTGGACGAGGAGGATGAGGCAGAGCCCATGGTCCTTGTATGAAGATGGAGCACCATAGGTAAGACAGGCAGATGCTTCCCACGCTCTGCCCACACACACACTGGGTCCCCTGACGCCAGGCTGGGGCTGGACTGGATGGCCCCGCTCAGGGACACGGTGCCTGCAGGGGGCCTGGATTGTGCTGCCACAAGCACCAGCCCCGGCCTGCCCTGTGCTTGCCTGGGGCCACGCCAGCCCTGCCAGCCCTGGCCCAGCCCCTGGGGCCCAGCTCCCAGCCCTGCTGGGCCCAGTGCTGCCAGCTGAGTCCAGCTCTGCTGCTTCCTTTCTTCCAGGACTCATCCACATCATGGCACAGATCCGATGCTATTGTAAATACGTTTGGAAGTTTTGAAGTTCCTTGTAAATATGTTCGCTATGTTCCGAGTTTCCTGTAAATATGTTCACTAAATTCGAAGTTTTCTGTAAATACGTTTTGAAGATTGTAAGTCCATCGGATCCCATGTCAATATGTTCTGTACATTGTTGTTCTTGTTGTTATAACAATTGTTATAACGACACACGTTCTGTAAATCCTAGATTTGCCGATCTTCGGCAAATAAATACTGTTTCGTTTTAAAACCTGACTTCTCTTGGCCATTCCTTTGGGCACAGGCAGCCTTTGCACACTTGTGGGTTCCACTTCTTCCGCGTTCCCAGGACTGGGGGTCCCTGCAGGTGCTGGCACAGCCACCCCGGGGCTGGGGGTCCTGTGCACAGGGGCTCCCACTGACACCACTCCTGCCACTGGGCACTGCTGCTCTTCCTGGCCTGGGGCACAGCGCTGTCCCCAAGAGCTCAGCTCTCACCAGCTCTCACACAGGGGGCTTTCCCAGCATTGGCCTCTGCAGCCATGCCACCAAAGCAGCCAGCAAACCTTCAGCCACCCTTCCTGCTGCAGCCACAGGCACTCCTGGGCCCAGAGCCGCCAGCAGGCCACAGCCATGCAAAATCCACCTGCACGCTCTCAAGGCCACCACAGCCTTGGCAACTGGGCCAGCTACATCTGGGCTGCTGCAGGGGCTGATCTTTAAGGCTTGCTGCCTCTATAGGCCCTGGGCTCTGCTTCCCAGCCTGCTGTGCTCTGCCCTGAGCCCGCATTGTTCCAGAGACAGAAGCCAAGCCAGGGCATCCTCACCCTGCCCGCATTCCTGCTGCTGCCAGCGGCCACTGGCCCCAGGGCCCCACTTGGGTGACAGCTGCAGGGACAGAGCAGCCTGTGCTGGGCAGGGGGTACGGGGCTTTGGGCCCTGGGGCTGCTGCTGCTGCTGCTGCTGCTGCTGCTGCTGGGGGCCAGGGCCCAACAGGGCCCCGAGCTCAGCCCCTGCCTGGGCAGCTGCCCCCAAAGCCCCACACTCCCTGAGCATCCCCTCACACCTGCCAGGGGGAAATTACAAGGGCTTCAGGAAAGAAATTCCCCATGGGAACTAAACCAAGGGGTCCAAGGGGAAAGACAGCACCAGCCGATGTTTCCCCACATTTACAAAGGTGGCTGCAGAGCCGGCGAGATGTCCAGGCCATCTGGCTGGGCCTGCTCTGCACATGAGCCTGTGGGGCTGCTCCAAGTGGGACACAGCACCAGGCTCAGGCCAGCCCTCTGCCCCTCACAGCTGATCCCAAGGAGCAGGCTCAGAAAGCAGTTTCAGACCACTGCCTGCAGATATATCAAAGGACTACATGTCATTCAAGGAAGCCACCTTGAACATTCAGTTTTGGTATCGTCGCATGAGAAGCCATGAAGGTGCCTCTGAATGTGCACTCAGGACACTTCCACTGCCATCCCAAAGGGAACACAAAGGACAGGCCTCTGCTTTCAGCACTGCTGAGCTCCTCAATGAAGTCAGCAATGAAGTCTCAGGAAGTAGTCGTTTTTTGGAGGTCCAGGGGCCTACCACTGCAAATCTAATACCTCATTAGTACTATGACGAACTTAAGTAACTTGCGGCACCCCTCTAAAGCACTGATCTTGCCCATTGGCTTTTGTGGGGTCATGGGGATTCAGGTAATTTTCATGGTATTATAAAGTTTTTTCCTTCCTGATATGATCTCCCCTAGGTGTTCTTCCCTTTCTTATCCTCTATTGGTCCTAAGTTACTGCATACAAGGTCCTTTTTTCCTGCATATAAAACCTTGTGTGCCCAGCCTCATTTTGTCTCCCTCCCTGGACCGTCTCCAGCACAAACCACACTGTTTGGAGTTCCACACAAACGCTCCTCTCTTGCCTCATCCATCATCCATTCAAGCAAGCCTGCTCCCAGCTCTGGGAGTGCACGTGTCTCACAGAGGCTGGCTGTGGACATGCCACAACAAGGGGTGCCCAAACAGGGAGTATCTTTGAGAATTCCTGAGAGCGATTCCAGTGACGATTCGACTGTTCCACCGTCATAGGACAGAAGACGCCTCGGGTCAGCCAGCGCCCTGGAGTGAGACCTGAGTTTTATCAGGGCTTGCTGAAGGCGGCATTGGCACCCTCCAGCAGCAAGAGGGCCGACTCGATGGACAAAGCCCACGGGATATTTTGAAACACCTGCATCCACAGCCACCAGAGCAGTGAGCTGGGGTACAGCCACCAGAAGTGCAGGATCTTTGGGTCATCTTTTAGTCCTGTGGGTGGGCCACCCTTTACATCAGGGGCAGCTCTGGGTATCAAATTATCCAAAATGAGAGGGACATATATGTTCGAGTTAGGGAGGTTCTCCTTTCAGAACGGAAGACTTTTACTAAGGGAAGTATGAAGTCATTCGTTCATTGGCTGTTTACGGAGCTCCCAGACATTTCTGTTGATTCAGTTCGTCATGTAGCATTTTGGGACTGAGTTAGGGAAAGACTCTAATTTTAGAAAACTCAGGGAGTCATAAGAGTCGCAATATTTTTCCACAATTTTTCACATGTTTTATGGAGGTTTCTCAAGGGTTCAAAGTTCAAATATTCAACCCAGACTTTCTGTTCTGCCCCCAGCATTTCTGAACCCACTGACACCATTAGGATGAGAGACGGAAACTGCTGTAAAGCACAGACAAGCCACCTGCTGTCTGACATCTCCCCTCCTTCTCTACCCCCTGCCCACGTCTGTACTGATCACACCGGCCTGGATTCTACCCTAACCCATTCTCCAGTACCTCTCCTCCCTGGATCCCCCTCAGATAGCTGACAAAATGGAGTCCCTCCTCTGGAGTGGGCTGTCAATGTCAAACTCCCTCCCACCCCCAGCTCTCTCTTCAAATCCTCCCCCTGTGTTGGGTCCCAGCTCTGTGTCAGGTACCACCCCTGCATTGGGATCCAGCGCTTCCTTGCCTACTCCCGCTGCCCTACCCCCTCCAACTCAGCCCCTTGCGGATCCCACACTGTCAGAGCCAGAAGTGTGAGGGGCGGTAACCGGAAGGTCGCCATCTTGGCTACCAAATGCCCACAACATCGGGCCTGGCCAGTCACACCAAGGCCCCGCTCCTCTGCCAAAGACCAAGTTCCCTCTTCTGGAGAGGAGAGGGAAGGTTCATCCCTCCTTCAGCATGAGCCTGAGGATTCTTGGATGAGGATGCGGAAGCTGGCGGCTGAAGCGGGGGATTGGGAATTGGTAGCTAAAATACAAGCAGCACCGGGGCAGTACCAGAGGGGGGCTAATCCCCGATGGGAAGCTGTCCCACATGGGAGATGAAAGATCTTTGTAAAGCAGTGAAAGACCATGGGAGGGGCTCACCGTACTTTAATAATTTGTTTAATGGCATCTTCACTGCACATGTTATGGTGCCTCGCAATCTGCTCCATTTTATACACATCCTACATTCTCCCACTGAAAGTATTCTGTGAGAAGGAATGGGGAAAAAACTAATAAAACAATTATTAAAAGACTATACTAGGGAAGACAGGTGGACACACATAACATTTGGCCATCTAGCCAGTAAGGAAGATTTCACTTAGCCTCATTCAATAGACCTTCCCTGAGCTCTGTTAGGAGAGATAAAAGTGCTGAAAAGACAGGTCTCATGCAGACACCCAATGGAACAACACCTACTCTAGATTTCACAGACATTCTCTAGGGACCTGTGGAATGCTTTCTAAAATTTATTGACAACCTTCCACAATCAACAGAGAAGAAAGGTGAACATCCAAAAGCCAAGAAGGTACTGCCGCCTAAACTTGCTGAAACAAATGCTAAACACACCTTTAAAGACATTTTACCTTCTCTACCCATCTACAGAAAGCCTACCATTGCACAAATGGTCGTGGCATGCACCATTAGGGCATCCTTATACTGTGATGCTAGCTGAGATAATGCTTCCTAACTCGGTGTAGTAGAGGTGCTAGTAGCCTCCCAGGTTATTCCCTGGCACACACATGAAGAAGGACCTTGCTTTAAATGTGGAGAGATGAAGCATTCTCAAAAGAATTGTAAAAATACAGGCTATTACCAGGGACCTTCTAGGTGTCACAGCCACTGTCCTCACTGCCCCCCTTGTCCACACGCTTTAAAACATCCGCAAAACCGGTGGCCTGTGGGAAACCCCACACAGACACAGAAAGGCCCCGCGCAATGACACCAAACGCAAGGCCGTTCTGCCCTACTCTCCCCAACATTGTGGAGAACCAGCACAGCGACCTTCTCAGACCCAGCGGAACAGCTCCATCGCTGCAGAAAACTCGATAGAAGACAGCTCTGCCCTGGAACCCAAAGACAGCTGGTAAGCGCCTTTTTAATTCCAATCCACGATATTTATGTTCACCATATTCCAAAAGGCAAATACAGGCATGAAGGACGGCCAAAAGACATTTTGATTTTAACCAACACCAGGGAAGGGATGGAGATACTCACTATACTACCTGAGGTACTCGCCTTGACATCTTTGCAGGAGATAACTGTCCAGGCTCTATGCTTAGACCCTCCACTTCTCATTCTAAAAGGAACAGTTACAGCCAGTGCCTACCTCCCACTGGACATGATCACCACACTAGCTGATCCAGTGGTGATGTGGGCACAGACAACAGGCAGAAACAGACCCATTCTAAAGTGTGCTTTGTCATGTAAAGGGAGAAAGAGATGTCTTTCACGACTATTAGATACAGGAGATGACATCACCATAATTTCCTGCTCTGATTGGTTAAAAGAATGGCCCCTGGTTCCAGCTGCTGGGGTAATTTTAGCCATCGGGAGAGCCACTACCAGCTTCTGCAGTCAAGGTACCATCTGCATGGAAGGTCCTGAGGGCACAGTTGCTACAGTAAGATCATTCATCACCCAGGCACCAATAACAATTTGAGAAGAAGACCTCTTGTCCCAATGGGGGACAGGGCTAGAGATCCTATCAATACCTCAGGATTTCTAGACGGGGCTACAGAGCAGCGCGCCACCCTTCAGTCAACCTGTAAGATCAATGACCCCATATGGTTGGATCAGTGGCCCCTCTCAGGCAGAAAGTTGAAGGCCCTGCAGTCCCTCATGCAGGAGCAGCTGTCTGTGGGCCACATTGTACCATCTACTGGCCCCTTCAATGAACCGGTCATTATCATATGAAAGCCTGGCAAAGACAAGAGGTGGCAGCTACTGCAGGACCTCAGGAAAATCAATGAGGTCATTGATGACATGGATGCCCTCCAGTCCAGCCTTCCCTCAGCCTCCATCATACCCCGAGACTGGTAGATACTTGTTATAAAAATAAATGACTGCTTTTTTGACTTCTCCTTGCAACCCAATGAAAGCCCCTTGTTTGCTTTTTCTGTCCCCAAATCAACAAGCACCTTTACAGAGGTACCAGTGGACTGTATAGCCTCAAGGGAATGAAGAAGCACCAAACTACTTGTCAATGCCTTGCTGTCCAAATTCTTTCGCAAAGCCGGACAACATGTCCTAATGCTATCATTTTTCATTACATGGACCATATATTAGTTTGTGCAGAAGCTCTGATCATTTTGGTCTTTGCAGTAGAGGATGTCATTACTGCGGTACAGCAGAAAGGTTTTGAGATTGCAACAGATAAAGTCCAAAAGACAGCCCCCTGGAAGTATCTCGGCCTAAAAAGCACAGAGAGAACCATCACAGGCTAAACACTGCACATCAAGGACAACCCAAAGACTCTGCATGAATTCCACCAGCTCTGTGGAAGCATCAGTTGGGTATGCTCACTGCTTGGAATCACCACAGAAGATCTCGTGCCACTGTTCCTGCTTCTCCTTAAAGGCAGAGAAGGACTCGATTCCCGTGATCACTGACACTGGAGGCAGAAGCAGCTGCACAAAAGGTATCCTGGATGATTCAAACTAAACAGGCACACAGACACCATCCTGGTTTTCCTTTCTCCCTGGCAATGCTTGGTGTAAGTCCAAAATTCCATACATTATTGTTTCAGGGGGACTCAACTATCTCAGATCCCCACATACAAATTGAATGTGTCTTCAGAGCGCACCAATCTACTAAAATGATAACAACCCAACAGAAAGTTATTACACAAATAATCAGGAAAGCTAGAAAACATCAGTGCTCCCTTGCAGGAAGAGACCTTGTGAATATATACTTAGTTCTCACTCCAGAGCACCTCAATTGCCTACTTCAAACATCTGAGCCACTGCAATATGCCTTAGACAGTCTTTAAACAGGCAAAGATCAGCCACAAATTCTACCATCAAACCATTTCTGTGCTGCACAGGATGTTCAAAATTACCCGAGACCCGGCAAGATCCATTGTAACCAACGGCCCAAATTGTCAGGAACATGGCCTTGCTTCTGTCAGAGCTGGAATCAATCCAAGAGCACTAGAGAGTCTCCACATCTGGCAATCAGACATCACACAAGGCCCCTTTCGGCAGACTAAAATACATGCACGTCTCAAACAAAATTTTTTCCACTGGGATTTTTGCCTCTGCCCATGCTGGTGAAAAATCAGAAGAGGCTATAAAACATTACTTTTTCATTTCTTCCTCCTAAGCAGTTCCACAGGAAATTAAAACTGATAATGCTCCTGCTTATACCTCACACTGATTCCAACAAGTTTCTGTCCACTGGGGAATAAAACATGTCACAGGCATACCGCACTCCACCACAGGACAGTCCATAGCCGAGAGGGCCCACTGATCCATCAAAAGGATCCTTGATCAATTGAGAGGGGTAGTCCAGATATTATCTTCCATTGAGACACTGGCCAAGGCCTTTTATGTATTCAACTTTTTGAACAACCCATTTATGGAGCCAACTCCCCCAGTCATCAGGAATTTTACTAATTCAACTGCAGCCCAATTAAAAGAACAGCCACCTGTGTTGATCAAAGATCCTGATTCTGAACAAATTTATGGGCACCTACCCATTAAATACTTGGGAAAGAGAAGATGCCCTTGTCTTTACAGCAACACTCCTAAGATCGATCTCAGCACAATACATTAAAACTCTTTCTGGGAATGGTGAGGCAAACACCAGAGCCACCATAGGAAGAACAGAATGGAAGCCTAAGAGGGACAGCAGCAGCCTGGAAAAGAACAAGGAGAAGGACAGAAGAAGATCTCCTAAGCAGCGTTGACCACACACACCAAGACCAAGCTAGCTCAGACACCACTAACCAGGATATATGAATTAACATTTGTAAAAATTATATTTTAGCATTGATACATGATTCTTCTAATAAGCTGTGTTCACACCCTTGCCTTACAGAAGAGAAAGTTTAGTGGGAACACAACTTAAGTTTCATCTTCTAATCTCTTTATCTGTTTGCTTTTAGGCAACCCAAGCCTCAAGATACTAAATCAGCTAAAGTCAGAGGATGCTGCCATTGGTTGCTGCTGCAGCAGGAATCTGGATGCTCCACACTGAGCCGCATGCCTTCACCTGGGTGCTTCCACAGACAAGCCACAATTTCTTGTCCGTGGCCATGCCTGTCAGGCATTTGAAGGCAGGTGTTTTTTCTACCTGTTGTCAGATAGAGAGTCAGTTTACCAGGGCATCCAGCTGCTAAAAGATCAAGGAAACAAGATCCAGATGGAAGGCAACAACGACTGGTTCATTGGAATTTTCAAACACGGCGGGATGAAAGGCTGCTTTATATCTTTAGTTAAGACTGTTTTGTGGACACTGTTTATTGTATTCATTGTGTTGGTTATTTTATCCTATTTTACTAAATGCCTGCAAAAATCTAGGGCAGAAGCCTTCTTTATAGACAACAAAAGGCGGGAGATGTGAGGGCCCAGGGGCCTACCACTGGAATTGTAATACCTCAGGGCAAAGTGACCAAGGTAAAAGAGAGACACCGCTCTGAATGCAATGGTGTCGCCCATGGGCATTTTAAGGCTCATGGTGATGCAGCACGTTTTGCTGGCATCACCCAGTTCAACTGCTGTATTTTCCTTATATGTACTCACTCGAGAATGTTCTACCCTCTATTCTATTGTTTTGGTTCTGGCTCACTGAAATGCTACCCTGAATTTCCCCCCCATTTTCTATCTGTGTGCCCAGTCCCATTTTGTCTCCCTTCCTGGACCCTCTTCAGTGCAATACACAGTGTTTGGAGTTCCATACAAAGATCCCTCACTTGCCTCGTTCACCAGCACTTTAAGCAAGTGTGCTCCCAGCTCTGGGAGTGCAGGTCCCTAGCAGAGGCTGGCTTTGGCCAGGCTGCAACACAGGAACTGAGTGCAACAGGGAACCTAGCCTCTAAGAAAACGCATGAATCCGGTTGCCCACCCAAACCAATGCCTTGCATGTCCTTGCATTTTCCTTATTCTCTCAGTTCTTATTCGACATTCTGCATTGTCTGTGACTGGGTACTTGGCTTCTCTATCTCCTGTCTGCAGGTCAGGCCACATGTGAGACCCTGCAGGAACTGCTTGACCCACAGGAAAGAGGGAGAGCACACTTTCTCAGGAACTGTAGTGACAGGACGCGGAGGAATGGGATCAAACTGCAAGAGTTGGAAGACATTTGATGATGGGAAGAAGTTCTTTACTCTCAGGGTGCTTGTCCCTGACACAGGGATCAGTGCAAAGAGGCTGTGGATGCCCCATCCCCAGCAACATCCAAGGCCAGGTGGGACAGGGGCCGCAGCAACCTGCTGTGCTGGGAGCTTGCTCAGCTTGGAACCACATCATCTTCAGGGTCCCTTCCAAGCCAAAACATTCAAGGATTTGATCATTCTGCCATCCCCATCTCCCACTGCACAGTACCCCTGAAACTTCAGTGACATCACAGCTCCCAGAGGGTTCCAGGTGGAATGTCCAGGACCTGGAAACGAGCACAGCAGACACTTCACTGGCTGCCAAGGGTCAGTTGCCACTTGCTCTGCGCTCTGACCCTCAGCGCTGAGGTGCTGCTGCTGCCTGGGCTTTTCCTGCCGCCTGCTCTGGAGTGCCAATCCCAGCAGGATGTGCTCTGCTGTGCCAATGGAGGTACAGTGCCATGCCAGGCAGGGGGCACCCGGCTTGGGCAGGCTGCAGCCATGTGGGAATGGATGGTGTGGGACAGGAAGCCCACTGGGAGATTGTGCTGCCCCTTGCAGACTGACAGAGACACTGGGGAGGACATGGAAGTGGACCTGGGCCAGGATGAGGAAGAAATGATGGAGGTGGACTCCTCCTCTACTTCCATGTCATCCACTGTTGAGGACATGGAAGTAGACGAGGAGGACAAAATTGAGGAGATGGAGGTGGATGAGGAGGATGACATCGAGGACATGGAGGTGGATGAGAATGAGGAGGAGCCCATGGTCCTTGGATGAAGATGGAGCCCCACAGGTAAGACAGGCAGATGCTTCCCACACCCTGCCCACACACACACTGGGTCCCCTGACGCCAGGCTGGGGCGGGGCTGGATGGCCCCGCTCAGGGACACGGTGCCCGCAGGGGGCCTGGATTGTGCTGCCACAAGCACCAGCCCCAGCCTGCCATGCGCTTGCCTGGGGCCACGCCAGCCCTGCCAGCCCCGGCCCAGCCCCTGGGGCCCAGCTCCCAGCCCTGCTGGGCCCAGTGCTGCCATCTGAGTCCAGCTCTGCTGCTTCCTTTCTTCCAGGGCTCATGCACATCATGGCGCAGATGCCACGCCTTTGTAAATACGTTTTAGAGTTTAGAAGTTTCCTGTAAATACGTTCCTTCCGTTTGAAGTTTTCTGTAAATATGTTTTGAAGATTGTTAGCCCCTCAGATCCCATGTAAATATGTTCTGTAAATTGTTGTTCTTGTTGTTATAACAATTGTTATAACGACACATGTTCTGTAAATCCTAGATTTGCCGATCTTCGGCAAATAAATCCTTTTTCTTTTTGAAACCTGACTTCTCTTGGCCATTCTTTTGGGCACAGGCAGCCTTTGCACACTTATGGGTTCCACTTCTTCCGCGTTCCCGGGGCTGGGGGTCCCTGCAGGTGCTGGCACGGCCACCCTGGGGCTTGGGGTCCCTGTGCACAGGGGCTCCCACTGACACCACTCCTGGCACTGGGCACTGCTGCTCTTCCTGGCCTGGGGCACAGCGCTGTCCCCAAGAGCTCAGCTCTCACCAGCTCTCACACAGGGGGCTCTCCCAGCACTGGCCCCTGCAGCCATGCCACCAAAGCAGCCAGCAAACCTTCAGCCACCCTTCCTGCTGCATCCACAGGCACTCCTGGGCCAAGAGCCACCAGCAGGCCACAGCCATGCAAAATCCACCTGCACGCTCTCAAGGCCACCACAGCCTTGGCAATTGGGCCACCTGCATCTGGGCTGCTGCAGGGGCTGATCTTTAAGCCTTGCTGCCTCTATAGGCCCTGGGCTCTGCTTCCCAGCCTGCTGTGCTCTGCCCTGAGCCTGCATTGTTCCAGAGACAAAAGCCAAGCCAGGGCATCCTCACCCTGCCCGCATTCCTGCTGCTGCCAGCGGCCACTGGCCCCTGGGCCCCACTCGGGTGAGAGCTGCAGGGACAGGGCAGCCTGTGCTGGGCAGGGGCCACGGGGCTTTGGGCCCTGGGGCTGCTGCTGCTGCTGCTGCTGCTGCTGCTGCTGGGGGCCTGCTGGGGGCCAGGGCCCAACAGGGCCCCGAGCTCAGCCCCTTCCTGGGCAGCTGCCCCCAAAGCCCCACACTCCCTGAGCATCCCCATCACAGCTGCCAGGGGGAAATCCTACAGGCTTCAGGAAAGAAATTCCCCATAGTGACTAAACCAAGGTACCAAGGGGAAAGTCAGCACCAGCTGATGTTTACAGCACCTTGACAATGGTGGCTGCAGGGCAGGTGAGATCTCCAGCGCCTCTGGCAGTGCCTGCTCTGCACCTGAGACTGTTTGGCGGCTCCCAGTGGGACACAGCACTGGGCTCAAGCCAGCCCTCAGCCCCTCACAGCTGATCCCAAGGATCAGGCTCAGAAAGCATTTCCAGACCACTTCCTGCAGATATTTCAAAGGACTAAATGTCATTCAAAGAAGCCACCTTGCACATTTAGTTTTGGTGTCGTGGCATGAGAAGCCATGAAGGTGCCTCTCAATGTGCACTCAGGGCACTTCCACTGCCATCCCAAAGGGAACACAAAGGACAGGCCTCAGCTTTCAGCACTGCTCTACTCCTCACCCAGCAATGAAATCTCAGGAAGATGTAGGAATTACGTGCACCAGGGCACCAGGCCTCAAATAACAGGCATAAATCCCTCAAGCCACTAAACCCAATGACTTGCATGTCTGTACTTTTTTTGTCCTTCTCTCATCCCTCATGTCACTTTCCCCAAAACCTGCCCTTTCACAAATGGTCAAGGAATGCACCATTAGGGCATCCATACACCATGATGCCAGCCTAGATAAGGCTACCAGTCAGGGTGTAGTAGAGGTGCTAATACCCTGTAAGTTTCTCACCCACAAACATATGAAAAGGGACCTTCCTTTATATGTGGAGAGATGGGGCATTGTTAACAGAATTTTAAAAATATAGGCTATTACTGGAGACTTTCTAGGCATCACAGCCAATGTCCTCACTGCCCCCCTTGTCCACACGCTTTCCAACACCAGCAAAACCGCTGGCCTGCAGGAAACCCCACACAGACGCAGAAAGGCCCTGTGCGATGACACCAAACGCGAGGCCGTTCCGCCCCACACTCCCCAACATCGTGGAGAACCAGCACAGCAACCTTCTCAGATCCAGCAGAACAGCTCGATCGCTGCAGAAAACTCGACAGAAGACAGCTCTGCCCTGGAACCTAAAGGCAGCTGGTAGGGGCCTTTTCAATTCCAATCCATTAAATTTATGTTCACCATATTCCAACAGGCAAATACAGGTGTGAAGGACGGCCCAGAGACATTTTGATTTAAACCAACACCAGGGAAGGGATGGAGACACTCACTCTACTACCCGAGGTACTCGCCTTGATGTCTTTGCAGGAGATAACTGTCCAGGCTCTATGCTTAGACCCTCCCCTTTTCATTCTAAAAGGAACAGTTACAGCCAGAGCCATCCTCCTACTGGACATGATGACCACACTAGCTGATCCAATGGTGATGTGGGCACAGACAACAGGCCCAAATAGACCCATTCTAAAGTGTGCTTTGTCATGCAATGGGAGAAAAGATGTCTTTCAGGACTATTAGATACAGGACCTGACATCACCATAATTTCCCGCTCTAATTGGCTAAATCAATGGCCCCTGGTTCCAGCTGCTGGCGTAATTATTAGCTACCAGGGGAGCCACTACCAGCTTCTGGAGTCAAGGTACCATCTGCAGGGAAGGTCCTTAGGGCACAGTTGCTACAGTAAGATCATTTGTCACCCGGTCAACAATAACACTTAGGGGAAGAGACCTCTTGTCCCAATGAGGGACAAGGCTAGAGATCCTATCAACACCTCAGGATTTCTAGACAGGGCCACTGAGCAGCGCGCCACACTTTGGTCAACCTGGAAGACCAACGACCCCATATGGGTGGATCAGTGGCCCCTCCCAGGCAGAAAGTTAAAGGCCCTGAAGTCCCTTGTGCAGGAGAAGCTGTCTGTGGACCACATTGTACCATCTACTAGCCCCTACAATGCACCTGTCATTATCATATGAAATCCTGGCAAGGACAAGAGGCGGCTCCTGCAGGACCTCAGGAAAATCAATGAGGTCATCGAGGACATGGGTGCCCTCCAGTCCTGCCTGCCCTCAGCCTCCATGATACCTCGAGATTGCCGATGGTGCACCATGCTGTAGTTGTGGTTAGCAGTTTTTGGAATCCTCCTATTTTTCGGATGTCTTCTTTGCCATTTAGGCTGTGAGTGATGGAGCCTGAGCATAGGAAGAGCATTGCTTTGAAGATTGCATGGGTTGAGATGTGAAGGAAGGCTAGTTCAGGGAGGTTTAGTCCAATTGTACCTATGATTACACTGTTTTTGGCAGATGGTTGATATAGATCTTAATGACAACTTTTTTGACACCCCCATGCAGCCCAATGACACCCCCCTGGGTTGCCTTTTCCGTCACTAAATCGACAATCACCTTTACAGAGGTACCAGTGGACTGTATTGCCTCAAATAATGAAGAGTAGACCAAATATTTGTCAATGACTTGAAGTCCGAATTCTCTCGCCCTAATGCTAATCGTTTTCCGTTATATGGACCATTAAATGAACATCCTAATGCTATCTTTTTTCATTACATGGACGACACAGTCGTTTGTGCAGAAGCTCAATTCATTTTGGATGTTGCAGTACAAGATGTCACCACTGCGATACAAGAGAAAGGTTTTGAGATTGCAGCAGATAAAGTTCAAAGGACAGGCCCTTGGAAGTGTCTTGGCCTAAAAACTGCAGAGAGAACCATCACACCACAAACACTGCAAACCAAGGACAACCCAAAGACTCTGCCAGAACTCCACCAACTCTGTGGAAGCATCAGTTGGGTACGTTCACTGCTGGGATCCACCACAGAAGATCTCACGCCACCGTTCCTGCTGCTCCTTAAAGGCAGTGAAGGGCTCGATTCCCGCCATCACTGACACCGGAGGCCTAAGCAGCTGCACAAAAGGTATCCTGGGTGATTCAAACTAAACAGGCACACACATACCACCCTAATTTTCCTTTCTCCCTGGCAATCCTTGGTGTAAGTCCAAAATTTCATGCATTATTGTTTCTGTGGGACTCAACTATCTCAGATGCCCTGAAAATAATTGATTGGGTTTTCAGATGACACCAACCTACTAAAATGATAACAACCCAACAGAAAGCTATTGCACAACTTATCAGGAAAGATAGAAAGTGTCTGTGCTCCCTTGCAGGAACACACCTTGTGAATATATACTTACTTCTCACTCAAGAGCCCCTCAATTGCCTACTTCAAACATCTGAACCACTGCAATATGCCTTAGATAGATTTTGGACAGGCAAGGATCAGGCACCAATACTACCATCAAAACATTCCTGTGCTGCTCAGGATGTTAAAAATTACCTGAGACCCGGCAAGATCCCTTGTAGCCACCTGCCCCAACTGTCAGGAACATGGCCTTGCTTCTGTCAGAGCTGCAGTCAATCCAAGAGCACTAGAGAGTCTCCACATCTGGCAATCAGACACCACACACCAAGCCCCTTCTGGAAGACTAAAGTACATCCACCTCTCAATCAAAACATTTTCCACTGGGATTTTTACCTCTGCCCATGCTGGTGAAAAATCAAAGACGCTATAAAACATTAATTTGAAGGTTTTTCCGCCTAAGCATATCCACAGGAACTTTAAACTGATAATGCTCTTGCTTATACCTTGCACTGATTCCAACAAGTTTCTAACCACTGGGGTATAAAACATGTCACAGGCATACCACACTCCGCCACAGGACAGTCCAAAGCCGAGAGGGCCAACTGAGCCATCAAAAGGATCCTTGATCAACTGAGAGGGGGAGTCCAGATATTATCTCCCATTGAGACACTGGCCAAGGCCTTTTACGTACTCAACTTTTTGAACAACCCATTTATAGAGCCAACTCCCCCCATCATCAGGCAGTTTACTAATTCAGCTGCAGCCCAATTAAAAGAACAGGCACCTCTGTTGATCAAAGACCCTGAATCTAAACAAATTATCGGCACCTTCCCATTGATTACTTGGGAAAGAGAAGATGCCCTTGTGTTTACAGCAACACTCCTAAGATGTATCCCAGCAAAATACATTAAAATTCTTTCTGGGAACCGCGAGGCAAACACCAGAGCCACCATCAGAAGAACAGAATGGAAGCCTAAGAGGGACAGCAGCAGCCTGGAAAAGAACAAGGAGAAGGACAGAAGAAGATCTCCTAAGCAGCGTTGACCACACACACCAAGACCAAGATGGCTCAGACATCATTAACCAGGATATATGACTTAACATTTGTAAAAATTATATTTTAGCAATGATATATGGTTCTTCTAATAAGCTGTGTTCACACCCTTGCCTTACAGAAGAGAAAGTTTAGTGGGACCACAACTTAAGTTCCACCTTCTAATCTCTTCATCTGTTTACTTTAAGGACACCCAAGCCTCCAGATAGCAAATTACCAAAGTCAGAGGATGCTGCCATTGGTTGCTGCTGCAGCAGGAATCTGGATGCTCCTCACTGACCCACATGCCTTCAGCTGGGTGCTTGCACAGACAAGCCACAAATTCTTGTCCATGGCCATGCCTGTCAGGCATTTGAAGGCAGGTGTTTTTTCTACCTGCTGTCACATAGGGAGTCAGTATACCAGGGCATCCAGCTGCTAAAAGATCAAGGAAATAAGATCCAGATAGAAGGCAACAACGACTGGTTCACTGGACTTTGCAAACACAGGGGTTTGCGAGGCTGGCTTTCATCTTTAGTTAAGACTGTTGTGTGGGTTTTGTTTTTTGTATTCATTGTGTTGGTTATTTTGTCCTTTTTTGCTAAATGCCTGCAAAACTCTATAGCAGAAGCCTTTTTTATAGATAACGAAAAGGGGGAGATGTGAGGGCCCAGGGGCCTATCACTGGAACTGTAATACGTCAGGGCAAAGTGACCAAGGTAAAGAGAGTAACCGCTCTGAATGCAATGGTCTCGCCCATGGGCATTTTCAGGCTCTTGGCGTTTTATTGGCATCACCCGGTTCAACTGCTGTATTTTCCTTATATGTATTCCCCCTAGAATGTCCTCGCCTCTCCAGTACCGTTTCAGTCCTGGCTCTTTCCACTGCTCCCCGGCTTTTCCCCCAATTTTCCCTCTCAGTGCTAAGCCCCATTTTGTCTCCGTTCCTGGACCCTCTTCAGGGCAATCCACTGATGTGTTTGCAGTTCCACACAAACATCCCTCAATCGCCTCGTTCACCAGCAGTTTAAGCAAGCGTCCTCCCAGCTCTGCGTGTGCAGGTCACAGGCAGAGGTTGCTGTGGGCAGGCTGCAACAGAGAACCTGAGCGCACCAGGGAGCCTGGCCTCTAATAAAAGGCACGAATCCCGCAACCCACCAAAGAAAAGACATGCATGTCTCTACTTTTTCCTCATCCTCTCAGTCCTCATGCCACTTTCCCCATTTTTTCTGACTGGGAATTTGGCTTCTCTCTCTCCTGTCTACAGGTCCAGCCACACCTATGACCCTGCAGGAACAGCCTGACCCACAGAGAAGTCGAGGAGCACACTTTGTCAGGAACTTTAGAGACAGGACAAGGAAAAATGGGATCAAACTGCAAGAGGTGGAAGGGATTAGATAATGGGAAGAAGTTCTTTACTCTCAGAGGGCTTGTCCCTGACACAGGGACCAGTGCAGAGAGGCTGTGGATGCCCCATCCCCAGCAACACCAAAGGCCAGGTGGGACAGGGGCCGCAGCAACCTGCTGTGCTGGGAGCTTGCTCAGCTTGGAACCATAGGATCATTAGGGTCCCTTCCAAGCAAAACCATTCAAGGATTTGATCATTCGGCTATCCCCATCTCCCACAGCGGAGCAGCCCTGAAACTTCAGTGACATCACAGCTCCCAGAGGCTTCCAGGTGGCACGT
Source organism: Melozone crissalis (assembly GCF_028551555.1). Classification (NCBI taxonomy): domain Eukaryota; kingdom Metazoa; phylum Chordata; class Aves; order Passeriformes; family Passerellidae; genus Melozone; species Melozone crissalis. The sequence continues at coordinate 4,454,759 of NW_026535781.1, forward strand.
CCAGGGCCTGGAAACGAGCACAGCAGACACTTCACTGGCTGCCAAGGGTCAGTTGCCACTTGCTCTGTGCTCTGACCCTCAGCACAGAGGTGCTGCTGCTGCCTGGGCTTTTCCTGCTGCCTGATCTGGCGCGCCAATCCCAGCAGGATGTGCTCTGCTGTGCCCATGGAGGTACAGTGCCATGCCAGGCAGAGGGCACCCGGCTTGAGCAGGCTGAAGCCATGTGGGAATGGATGGTGTGGGACAGGAAGCCCACTGGGAGATTTTGCTACCCCTTTCAGACTGACAGAGACACCGTGGAAGACATGGAAGTTGATCTGGGCCTGGATGAGGAAGAAATGATGGAGGTGGACTCCTCCTCTACTTCCATGTCCTCCACTGTTGAGGACATGGAAGTAGACGAGGAGGACAAAATTGAGGAGATGGAGGTGGATGAGGAGGATGACATCGAGAACATGGAGGTGGATGAGAATGAGGAGGAGCCCATGGTCCTTGGATGAAGATGCAGCCCCACAGGTAAGACAGGCAGATGCTTCCCACACCCTGCCCACACACACACTGGGTCCCCTGACGCCAGGCTGGGGCGGGGCTGGATGGCCCCGCTCAGGGACACAGTGCCCGCAGGGGGCCTGGATTGTGCTGCCACAAGCACCAGCCCCGGCCTGCCCTGCGCTTGCCTGGGGCCACGCCAGCCCTGCCAGCCCCGGCCCAGCCCCTGGGGCCCAGCTCCCAGCCCTGCTGGGCCCAGTGCTGCCAGCTGAGTCCAGCTCTGCTGCTTCCTTTCTTCCAGGGCTCATGCACATCATGGCACAGATGCCACGCCTTTGTAAATATGTTCCAAAGTTTTGAAGATTTCTGTAAATACGCTGATTACATCAGAAGTTTCCTGTAAATATGTTTTGAAGATTGTTAGCCCATCGGATCTCATGTAAATATGTTCTGTACATTGTGGTTGTTTTAGTTATAATGATTGTTATAACGAAACATGTTCTGTAAGTCCCCGATTTGTCAATCTGCGGCAAATAAATACTGTTTCTATTTAAAACCTGACTTTTCTTGGCCATTCCTTTGGGCACAGGCAGCCTTTGCACACTTGTGGGTTCCACTTTTTCCACGTTCCCAGGGCTGGAGGTCCCTGGGGGTGCTGGCACAGCCACCCCGGGGCTTGGGGTCCCTGTGCACAGGGGCTCCCACTGACACCACTCCTGGCACTGGGCACTGCTGCTCTTCCTGGCCTGGGGCACAGCGCTGTCCCCAAGAGCTCAGCTCTCACCAGCTCTCACACAGGGGGCTCTCCCAGCACTGGCCCCTGCAGCCATGCCACCAAAGCAGCCAGCAAACCTTCAGCCACCCTTCCTGCTGCAGCCACAGGGACTCTTGGGCCCAGAGCCACCAGCAGGCCACAGCCATGCAAAATCCACCTGCACGCTCTCAACGCCATCACAGCCTTGGCAACTGGGCCACCTGCATCTGGGCTACTGCAGGGACTGATCTTTAAGGCTTGCTGCCTCTATAGGCCCTGGGCTCTGCTTCCCAGCCTGCCCTGCACTGTCCTGAGCCCGCTTTGTTCCAGAGACAAAAGCCAGGCCAGGGCATCCTCACCCTGCCCGCATTCCTGCTGCTGGCAGCAGCCACTGGGCCCTGGGCCCCGCTCGGGTGACAGCTGCAGGGACAGGGCAGCCTGTGCTGGGCAGGGGGCACGGGGCTTTGGGCCCTGGGGCTGCTGCTGCTGCTGCTGGGGGCCATGGGCCCAACAGGGCCCCGACCTCAGCCCCTGCCCGGGCAGCTGCCCCCAAAGCCCCACACTCCCCGAGCATCCCCATCACAGCTGCCAGGGGGAAATCCCATGGGCTTCAGGAAAGAAATTCCCCATAGTGACTAAACCAAGGTACCAAGGGTAAAGTCAGCACCAGCTGATGTTTACAGCACCTTGACAATGGTGGCTGCAGGGCAGGTGAGATCTCCAGGGGCTCTGGCAGTGCCTGCTCTGCACGTGAGGCTGTGGGGCTGCTCCCAGTGGGACACAGCACCGGGATCAGGCCAGCCCTCAGCCCCTCACAGCTGATCCCACGGAACAGGCTCAGAAAGCATTTCCAGACCACTTCTTTTAGATATTTCAATGGACTACATGTCATTCAAGGAAGTCACTTTGCACATTTAGTTTTGGTGTTGTGGCATGAGAAGCCATGAAGGTGCCTCTGAATGTGCACTCAGGGCACTTCCACTGCCATCCCAAAGGGAACACAAAGGACAGGCTTCAGCTTTCTGCACTGCTGAGCTCCTGACCAAGCAATGAAATCAATCTTTCTTTCTTTCTTTCTTTCTTTCTTTCTTTCTTTCTTTCTTTCTTTCTTTCTTTCTTTCTTTCTTTCTTTCTGTCTTTCTTTTTGTCTCTCTCTTTCTCTCTTTCTCTTTCTTCCCTTTCTTTCCTATCTTTTCTTTCTTTCCTTTCTTTTTCTTTCCCTTCTTCACTCAGCTATAGCCTTTTGCATTAGTTCACTGTCTGACACTCACTGCTCCTCCCAATTAAATGCCACTGGAAAATGTCATTAATATGCTCTATGTCACCTCCTCCTGATAGCTGGTGGAGAGGTTTCACTGCACCAGGCCTGGAAGCTCCCTCAGCAGCTGCCCCAGCCCCCCCAGCATTCCCCACCTCAGGCAGGGAGGAAACTCAGACACCTGTGTGCACATCCCAAGTACAAACTCCTGTGACAAACTCCTCTTCCTGGGGAAGAAATGCTTTACAAACGCACTCCCTGGGCAGCTCCTCCTCCCACGGTACTGCTGGGGAGCCAGAGCTGCCTGCTGAGTGCAGCATCTCCTCAGAGCAGCACCAGCCTGGGCACTGCCTCTCCACTGCTCAGGTAACCAGGGACAGCAGGGGCTCTGCAGGGGATGGGATGCAGAAGGAACCCCTGGGGTGATGCACCGTGCCCAGTGCCATGGTGCCACCTCTCCCAGGTGCTGCCCAGCTCGGGCTGGAGGAGCTGGGCTGCCTCTGCCTGCAAGTGACCAGCCCTGGTGCTGCCAGCTTGGTTTCATCGCTGTTCTGTCTGATCATTGCCCAGAGGGCTGACAAGGACAGAGATGTCCTTCTCTTCCTGGGATTGCAGAGGAAACCCTCTGAGAGGATTTCTGTCCTTACAGCATGAGCAAATAATTGGCACTGCTGCTTCCTTCTGCCTCCCAGGGCACCCAGATGGAGCAACACAGGGGTTTAGATGGTGGGTGCTACTGCCTATTTCCCAATAAGCATCTCCTTGGAAAAGCTTCTTGGGTGAACATTCAGGGAGAGCAGCCAAGTCCACACACCACACTCACCATGGCCAGTTCAGCCACGAGAGGCCGAAGGGCCTTTTGTATGATAAATTCCGGCAAAGGCTTATTCCAGCACGCCAAAGGGGAATCAGAGACAAAAGAGCTGGCCATGTGGTGTGCACAGGGTTAATTAGGGGTCAGTGGCCAATGGTCCAAAGGCACTGGGGTGGCACAAAGGGCAGAGCAAAGGGCACTGCCCTACAGGGGAGACGCAGAGCCAGCCACCAGGGATACCACAACCAATGAGGGAACAGGGAAAGGAGAAACTACCAGAGTTTGGGACATATGGGGAAAGGAACTGGGGTGGTTCATGGTGTTGTGCAAGGCTCCATGGGGAAGTTTTCCCTTTCAGCCTAGGTGGAGACTCTATAGCATATTCTTCCAGGGCACAGCCCTGGGGATTGCCCTGAGGGATTCAAAGGATTCCACACCCAGACACACAGGGAGCAGGCAGGGCCTGATCCCCCAGCCACAGACCTTGCAGAGGCTCTTCCAGAAAGGCCTGAAGGGAATGAATTGTTGAGAGATTGAATGAAGAGTTCAAAGCACCTCAACAAAACCAAGGAAGTCTCATGTAAGAACTTCAGTTAGCTAGTTTATCAGACAAACCTTTCTGTGACATTCCAAGCTATGTTAATAAACATCCTGGAAATCGACCTGTCAGAATGGTGATGTCTAAGTATGACATCTTCTCCAACATCTGATTTTGTTCTGTGCTGCACTGGAGCAGGGACAGAAGCCATCTGAAATGCTTTCAAGCTTGCCAAGGGTGAATTTGTCCCCTGTCCAACATCCAGCACAGCTGCTGGCAGCAAAGGCATTCCTGGGAAAGCCCCAAAGCCACCCTGTTCTGGTACATCCCAACAGCAGGTGTGCTCCTGCCCAGGCTCCTCACAGGTCCCAAAGCAGCAGCAGCACTGCTTTCTGCTTGAACCCCACTCGGACAGGGACAGGGAAAGAATTGTGGAACAGTTTGGTTGGAAGGGACCCTAAAGATCATCCAGTTCCAGCCCTCCTGCCACAGTGAAGCCACCCCAAAAGGGCTGATCCCGTTGCAGTTTCTCATTTAGCAAGAGACAAGTGACCCACTGGTGCTTGCTGTGCTACTGCTCTCCCGAGGCTGATGCCACAGAGCTCACTGGTGGACTCAGGGTGTTAAGGGCTGATCACACCAGGATTACAGGGAGACACACCCCCACAGTAATCTTGGGAGAACTTTCTTGCACCCAGTGATTTTTGATGCCAACCTTGCTGCAGTAACCACATCTTGAAGCAACATCCATCAGGCCTTCAGCTCAAACACTTGTTTGGCTGAAAAGGGTTTTAGAGCCACTCTTTTGTCACAGTGCTGAGAGGTCTTCTCTGTAATTTGTTCCCCTCAGCAAATAGAATGAAAACGTTTTTAAAATGATGCCAGAATGCAATCCCTCCTCCTGTGATTCAATCCACAACTAGCAGAGAACAAAGCCTCACAAGGAAGGGGCTCTCCACTAAGTAACCCTTGATTAGAGATGTGAAAGCACCATTCCATTTGGACACTGGGCTGGACGGTGCTCACAACTGGCCCTTTTCCCTGAGCCAGGGCTCTCCTGTGGCACTGGGATTTATGTTCTCCCAGCTGATCAGCCGGTGCTGAGTGCTCTGAAAGCTGCTATTCAAACAGAGGCACCCTGTGGGGGAGGCTGGGCTGGGCTCTCTCCTCACACCGCCTGCCAAATCCACTTGGCTTCTCCTGCAGCTCCTGCAGCAAGGGGGAAGGAGGGGCAGGCGAGCCCCTGGGACAGGCAGGGCCGTGGGGACAGGCAGGGCCTGGCAGTGCCAGAGCAGGTCCCTGTGACTGCCACCCACCCTCCATGGCAGCCAAGGTGACGATGATGATGGTGGTGGCACACCAGGGGGCCCAGCCTCATGCCCAGAGCTGAGCCTGCTGAACACACCCCAAACCTCATCCCTCCCATGCAGGGGAGCCACAAGGACAGGAGGGGTGTCTGTCACACACAGGGCACAGCATGGCCCTCCCATGAGGTGCCTGGGCCCCCTGGAAAGTCTGGAAGTGATGGAATTGAAGGTGGAAGCCAGCGAGGAGCCTGGGGAGGAGGGATCTCAGGGAAGGAGGGGTGACAGGAGGGCTCCAGGGGGAAATACAGGGCCCCTGATGGGGGCACTGCTGCAGCATCTGCTGATGTACCTGCTGCTGCTGCTGCTGCTGCTGCAGGAGGGAAATGCTTCCTGTGGCAAAGAGCTCATACAACAAGTGCTCTGTTCTCTACCTCCCTGCTGGGAGGGCTGCTCTGCCTTCAGTGCAACAGCAGCAAACACACCAGGAAAAAATAACCACAGGGCAGGAAGAAGAAGGCGTGTCCTTTTGTAGAGTGGGCACAACCTGTTTTCACTTTGCCAGCAAAGCCTTCTCCCCAGCTTCAAGGCAGGCACTGCAGTGAGTTACCACAGCCCTGGGTGCAGCAGGAGCCATGTGCTCAGGATTTAATACAAGGCACTTGATTTATTTTTTCTTCTGATACTGGGCTTGAAGTCTGTGAACTGCAGCAGTTTAGAGAGTTTAATCCCACAAAGGTCCGAGCAGAAGAAACAGAGAGACCAAACGTATCCAGCCACACTGATATGTCATCTCTCAAATGGCACACCAGGCTGCAGAGACACTGCAGTGACCTTTGTCTCACCATGTCCCCAAGTCAACATCCATGAGAAGCTTACTTACAAATGCCAGTTTTAATCCCTTTCCAACTCCCTACAATATTTATGCCCAAGCCAATGCTACAATCCATTCAATAATTGTCATTCCTCAGGTCTATTTGTTATTCCAGAAAGCCCATCTGGGATGCTGAAGGCTTGGCTACGTTCAGAGAAGATCAATACAGGATGTAGGCAGAGAAGAACAAGGCAGCTGACCAGGAGAATTGAGAACCTGACAAAAGGAACTGAGGATGATATTAATTTTGTGGGATTTTAGGCATTTAATACCTTTTGAGAGAGGCTTCTTTACTATGATGGAGGTTAGCACCTCCAGAACATCATCAACCATCATGTCTCCCACATGTGTCACTCTCAGCCTCTCCTCCTCTCTCAGCGACTCAGGAGAGGGCCACCAAAGAACCTGGCAATGTGGAGGCACAGAAAGGACACAATAGGGAGGGATAATCCATCAGGACCAACACCAGTGTGAGAACCAGGAGGTTTAAAACAGCCCTGGTTAATCTGTTGTTGGAAACAAGGAGTTAAAGGCTAAAAGGGCTCAACTTGAGGAGGGTAAAGGAGCTAAAAAGGAAACTATTTTCCAGGGGAGGGCTGGGAAGCTCAAGCAGGGAATTCATGACCAGGCCTCAGCACTCTCTGTTCCTGTCCTCAGTTTCTGAGTCTGTAACTCAGTGCTGAAATTGCAAGGATGAGACACGCACAACACAAACTCCCTTCTCCCAGCTCCAACTCGCAGTGGGAGCATTTCAGGACACGCTGTGCCGCTGTCAGGGCGTGCAGCTGACTGCCTTGGATCCCCTCTGTGCTCAATGGGTGTCAGCTGCCTGCCCTCACCCAGGCCCCAGCCCCGTCCCAGCAGTGGTGCCCCTGAGCTGGAGCCTCCCCGGGGCCGAGGGCTCCGGGGGCTTGGCCAGCACTGCCCGGTCCAGCCTGGAGGTGCTGCTCCCACCCCCTGGCTGCCAGACCAGCAGGATGGATGGGCAGAGCTGCCTGCCAGCCCTGCTGCCAAGGCAGAGCAAGAACAATTTTGGATAATAAAAGCTGGAATAAGGAGATGCCTTGGAGAGCGCGCTGGAATAGCGCTTTGCGAAGCTTCAATTTAAAGCCTTGTTTCTACAGCTAACGCAGCCGTAAGGAACATTAGCCTAATTTCTGTCAAGAGAACTTGCCAACACTGCAGTATTTAAGACAGACACTAAAGATGTGTTTTGTCTCACAGATAGATCACTGGGAAAGGAAGGAGCTGTGCCACATTTGGTTCACAGGAAAATAAATTGACGTTCTCCCTGGGCCGAATTGGTGGATGCTGTTTTATAACACCACATGCACGAGCAGCCTCCCATTTTATCAGTGTGCAGCTGAGGTTGGTGCCAAATCCACTAGATAGTGGGGTTAGATACAGGAACCCACAGGGACATGCTTCAAACGGGCACCCAAGGACACAGATCTGGGCATTTTCCAGCCACAGAGTATCTGAAACATTGGGCCATGTCCTGAAGGGTCAGGTCCTTCTACTGATGGTGCTCACCAGCTGAGCCACAGCTAGAGGGGTGGGATTTAGGGGCCAAGGGGAGAAAACTGGTGATAGAAGAAGAGAACTGTCTTGGCTTCCTCAGGACCACCAGCAGGAACTCACCTGGCCTGGTTCTTAGAGATGGTTCATGGTGAGTCAGTAGAAAGCAAAGAAAAGAGAGGTTGTACCCTGCAGCTTTAGGAGAGCATGCTCCTGCCCCCATCATACCCCACTTTGGGGAACTAAAACATTCCCAGGAGTCCGAGTGTATTAAGGCTGGCATGGCTCCACAAGTCCCACGTGCCAGCCTTGGAGCTGGGTTTGAGACATGCCCAAGATAATGTTGGTGCCACGGCACAAAGCCTTGTCCCAGACTTGCAGCTTCTGCAGTGGAAAGTTGAAAATGCCCTTTTATTTGCAGTTGTTACACGGAAATAACAGCCATGTAACCTTGTCCCAGCCTTAGAACAGAAATCAGCTTGCAGAGGAAGCCTGAGGGAGCGCCACCCTGAGCTGCAGGCTCGAGGGCAGGAGGGTGGCTCTGCTCTGCCACGGATTCTGCCCTTGCAGAAGAACTAAATCACTACAACAGCCAGAAATGTCCCTCGGGAAGGAAATCCTCTCAAAGATAAAGCAATGACTCAGTGTAGTTTTACCATGCAGCCAGGAGAATTTACATTGCCAGGAAGGCTGAGAGCTCTGCCACAGAGACAGAAGCACAGCATCATCAAACAGCCCTGCAGCAGACCCTGCACAGAGCTCAGGCTCTGGGTGTTCACTGCCAAGCCACGAGGCTGGGCTCTGCATTTTGGGACCCCACAGACCCAAATCACAGGGACAGCAGCAGGGATGTGGTCCAGCCAAACTCCCTTGGGACAAACCCACCTTTCCCTTTTCTCCTCTGCAGCAGCAAGGCTGCAATCATGGCAGTGCTGGCAAACACTCCAGATCCTGCAGGGTGAGACACACAAAGCTCAGCTAAACCAGGCTCAGGAGCAGAGGGGGAGTGCTCCAGCCACAGCCCCCATCCCTGGCCAGGGGTTCCCACCAGCCAAGCCAACAGCACAACAAGGATGTGCCGCAGCCCCCGGTGATTAATGAGACTGCAATTTACGTAATTATGTTAATGCTAAGTACACTCGGAGCAGTAAGTTCAAGGGAAGTGATGACACTGTAGAAGAGCACAGTTCAACACTGAGCAGTAACTCCAGCAAAAAGGGGGGAGAAAAAAAAAGCCCCTAATTATTCAGTAGCTCTTCTCCCAGATTCTCAGGGTCAGCTTGGAGGAGAAGGTGGCCTGAATTATATTTTCGTTTCCAGAACATCAACAGAATTGCTAAGTGAGTTCCAGCAGCAGAACCTGCCCATTGTTATGCATGCCAGCCCTGTCTCCTCCCCGGCTCTGCAGGGCCAGGCAGGGCTGGGCTGCCATGTCCCTGCCAGCGCTGCCACCACCAAGCCCTGCTATCCCGGGGACACAGGACCAGCTCCTGTGCCAGTGCTTGTCCTGGTCCCCAGCACGGACAGACTAACTGCAACAACCAATTCCTCAGAAGCCAGGTGTAGCCTCCATGTGTGAAGGTGCCTGTCCAGGATAAGCCTGAGGAGCAAACAGCCCAGTCCAGCCAGCAGAGGTTTGTGCACAGCCACAGCCCCTGGCAGATGTGGACCCTGTGCCAGGGCATGCAGAGCTGGGAAGGACTGTGCTCACACACACACAGAGCTCTTCCCCTGTACACCCACCTGGAGCCACGGAAGCATTTTGGAGCACCCGTGCTGGCCACAGTCCTGTCACTCCTCACAGGTTCCTCTGGTGCCAACAAGCTCTCACACAGATTGTGCCATCAGTGCTGATGTGCTCCAAGAGCCTCAGTCTGCAAATCCAGCTTTACAGCAGTTACCAATGCACACTGGGCTTCTGCATTGCTTCATTGAGACTTGGACTTTTACAGGGGCCTAGAGTGCCAGGACACAGGGAATGGCTTCCACTGCCAGAGGGCAGGGATGGACGGGATATTGGGAATCAGGAATTGTTCCCTGGCAGGGTGGGCAGGCCCTGGCACAGGGTGCCCAGAGCAGCTGGGGCTGCCCCTGGATCCCTGGCAGTGCCCACGGCCAGGCTGGACACTGGGGCTGGAGCAGTCTGGGACAGTGGGAGGTGACCCTGCCATGGCAGGGGATTGGAATTGGATGAGCTTCAAGGTTCCCTTCCAACCCAAACCATTCTGGGATCCAATGACTCTGCACCTCTGAAATGTTGAGATCTGCCTGCAGAGCTGCCCCAAGGGCCAAGGTCAGTGCTGGAAGCTAAAGATGCATTATGACCACCCCACACAAAGCCAGGACAATGACTTGTTTTGCTCCTATTGGCACCAGGGGAATGGCTGCAGAAAGCAGCTGGGGTGTCCCCACGCCTCCAGTGTCTCCCCCCTTGTAAAACACAGCAGGTCAGACCAAGTGCTGGAGATAATGAACACAATTTACAGATTCCAGCACAGGAGGCTGCAGGCATGGCTGCAACTAAGTCTTAATAAATTCTGAAGAGTGACACCATAAAATGGCATTATGGAAGGCTGTATTTATTGTCTCCCCATGCTTCTGTCTCCAAGGTGCCATGTTACACTTAATAACAGTTTTCTCCCCAGCTGCCAGTGTTGCAAACCCTGACAAGCTAATGGTCGGGCCAGCCCTCCCCAAACACACATATCTCACCCAGTACACAGCTTCCATGGCAGGAACAGGCAAAAAGGATTAAACCAGTGCTGCCCAGCTGCTGCCCAGCCTGTCCCCTCCGTGCTGGCTCTGCAGGGCTCCCTGCCACGCAGCAGGACAGGAGTTCTGCCCCTGGAAGTGATGCAGAGGAGGAGCAGCTCCTGTGGGGTGGTACCTGCATGCCCAGTGTCCTGCTGGGACAGGAGCATCCCTGCCCTGCCCTGCTGGGAACACCAAGGCCCTGCCAGCAGAGCAGCCCCACCTGAAACTACTGCATGCTGTCACAGTAAGCTCCGGGCAAGGCACCAGCACAGCCCTGGGGGGAACCATGGGGAACCACGGATCCTCATGGAGAACCAGAGATCCTCATGGAGGACCAGGGAGAACCAGAGGTCCTCATGGAGAACCATGGGGAACCAGAGATCCTCATGGAGAGCCAGAGGTTCTCATGGAAGATCATGGAGAACCAGAGGACCCCTCGTTCCTCGTGCCAGAAGGACAGGGAACATCACCATTCAGCATTCCCAGCTCCACTACCACTGCAGTGTGCACTTCCATGGTTCTATATTTAGCTTTTGGGCCACGCATACAGTTTTTCTGGAGCATGATCTCCACTGAGCTTCTTGTTCTCCCTGCTGGTGTAGTGTTCAAAGCCCACAAGAAAATCACCTTGAGCTTCAGGCAGAGCCTTGGGTGTGGATGGAGACTTGACAAGTATAAAGATGCTGCTGTTCCATCCCTGCCTGCATCGCCTGCACTGCTGAAGGCACAAAAAAAATCATGTGAACCATCTTTAGTTCTCTTCAGAATACAAAAAGGTAACAAAAATGCCCAAACTCACATCTATCAGTTTATCAAGTACAGCAAACAGTACAAACAGGAGTGCAGGTGTGTTTGGCCTGAGAACACTCGCAGCGGATGGAGATGAGTGTGAACATCTCCTCACCCAGTGTCCCCCCTCTGGCCTCCGTGTTCCTCCCCTCTTTCCAGCTGACAGCGACCACTCTCCTCAGCAGCCTGGCTCTGCTCCTCCTCCAGTGTTTTGCGGAGAAAAGAAGAAACCTCACAACTTTATAAAAGTTGTAAGGCCCGGTATGTTTTTATTGCGACGCGCGCCAGACGCAAGCCTCCCCAAAAAGGCATGCCTGCCTCTGAAGACCTCGGGTCTTCTTTTATCCCCCTTCCAAATGCATATGCATACAGTTTCACAATAAGTTCATACATATTCATTCCGCGTGACATTTAGCGCCAGTTCTTCTTTATCAAAGGAATTTCAAGGTCTGGGGCAAATTGACCTTGTGGTCATTTCTGTTTTTCTTTCTCTGTCTCCTTGTTGTCTCTGGAATGCGGCTTTTCCTTCAGCTTTGGCCCCACAGACCCCTCACCTCTTCCAGACACTTCACCTAATTCAGAATGGATCCCCACTCCGTCTCATTCCCCCCTTTCCTAGGAAATAAGTAAATTCTTTTACTTAAGGAAAACCTCCACGACAATAAGTGTCTTTTAGTGCTTCACCATGTACGTTTTACAAAGAAGTCAGTACAGCTATTCGTTGTAGCATTCTACAGTTCCAAATTAACAATGTAATAGATAATCCTAAACTTATCCCAACTAATATTAGTAAAACTACAATGGGGTGGCACAACTTATTAAAGATTCCATTCGCAGTTGGTGACCACCCAAAGATCACATCCCACCAGTGATGATCCATATTTTGTTTTTTTCTTTGTAGAAACCTGGTTATCTCCTTTGTATCGTGTTGGACAGTAATTAAGGTTTTCTTTCCACTTTCTTGGATTTCCTTCAGGATTTCCAATAGGTCTTGGGGCTTAATTAATTGTTTCACTAATGTAATGTTCATCCCAATAGGGGTAGGTGGTAGTCTGTGATACATTGTGTAATTAGCTTTAATCAGCTGGTGGGATGTCACTGGGGCCAAGTACGAAAAATCACACCCGATAATCTTAACAAAATTACAAATACAGAAGTTAGAATGATTTTTACTAGACAGAATAACATCATTGCTATCCATTTTTACTGCAGCACAGGCAGTCCTCAGACACACACACCCCTTTCCAGTATATACGAGCACAGTTTTCTGGTCAGTGACTGGATGAATTTCAAAGTGACAAATACTCTGTTCAGTGTCCAAACACACATCCTGAGCATTAATAGTATTGCTTTCACAAATGAATCCCATCTGTTCTCTAGTAATGCAGGATTCTAAGTTTACTGTCTGCCACTTTCCATTCATCTTTCGTGCCCACAGTCTATGTTCTGAAGGATAGAGTATTGTTTTTTCATGGTTTAATCCTAGGGCAATGATGGGATGGATAACATAAACAGTGGCATAAGGTATGGTAAGCACAAAGGCAGTTGCTACATTAGAAACAGGATCATAGGTGAAATTCACCATAGTCCACCAAGATTGAAACTTCCTTTCAAAATCAATTGCATTATCCCACACAATCTTCTGAATTTCAGCTGGAAAATTACCTTCACTCCCTTCCCGTATGATCAGAGCTGCTGTTGCCTGCACCCAGAACTGTGCTTGTATACAACTGAAAGCTAAAGACACATTATCTTCAACTGTACTAAGTGCTTCTACTATTAGCTTGTGGTCTTGGTCCCCGGCCATTTCCCACTTTGACAGTACTTTTGAAATCTGCCACTGGCTAGTTCCTAATGCCAATAGAGATGACTGTAAGGGTTGCTTCAATTTTGTTAGGCTACATGCTGCAGTGGCTGGTTTATTCATCAGTATTTCTGAATCAATTCCATTTAAAACTCCTAATCCTGTCCCTAATATGCCAGTTTGATCCTTTCTTGTTCTGCTCCTGAGGTATGCCTGTTTTTGTAACCATGTTGTCCAGCCCTCAAAGGAAGTTTTTAGGAAGGAGGAGCAGGCTGGTTGGATTTTTGAGATGTTAATTTGCATTATCAACTCCACACATTTGAGAGACCATTCTGGATTGAGTAATAGTTGTTGCTCACCCACATTTCTTACTACATAGGGGCCTATTCCATACACCTCAGGTTCAAGTCTGGGTTGAGTCTGAACTATTTGAGTCTTGGTGTGGGCTGTATAGGGTCCTGCTGTGGTAAAAGGTGTAGTGTCTATTTTGAATTTAAATGAAAGCCCGATATCTTCCTGTGCCCAAAGGCAAGTTATTTCTACAGGCTGTATTAAGGTGAAATTACACCAGCAGTCTGATTCATTTAGGCTATCACAGATTTCCTGGTGTTCATATACACCAGGAGAGGTTGAGACACTAATTTCATTTGGTCTCTCATTAGCCGTCCCATTTATCATCCGGCACCCTACCTTGATTTCTTCTCCTCTAATCCCTTGAAGCGTCCACAGTTTCTGTTCCTGCCATTCCTGCTCCTCATATACCTGATCTCCATGAATTACCACAGTGGATAGGTTTAAATCCTTTATCTCAGAAGGTTTTCTCATGGATCCAGTATACTGATTAAATGCCTGGGACCAAGGCCATTCAGCATTGCTCTGAATAAAGGTACTCTCAAGTTCTAAAACTTCAGTTATGATTACACACAAAACAATTCTACAAACTAAAATATCAGCTACTCCCGACCGCAATATACTCATTTTGCCCGAGTAAGTTTTAGTCTCAGTTCATTGTCTCCTGGCGTCACTCCTCAAGGGGTTTCTGGGCCTTCTTCACCCGAGAGTGATGAATCCAGGCATTCTGCTCCTTGATTCTGATTGCAGTGAAGGTGGTGAGAAGCACTTGGAATGGTCCCTCCCACTGTGGTTCCAAGGTCTTTTCTGTAAGAGACTTAACATATACATAATCTCCAGGTTGTATGTTATGTACTGGCCCATCTAACTCCCAGCTCCGAGTTCCAGCCACATGTTTCTCAATTTCCTTGAGCTGTTTGTTTAAGGCCACCATGTAGGTGGCTAGTGTTACCTCTCCAATATGGGTGGACACTCCCTTTTGTATTCCATATGGTCTTCCATAGAGTATTTCAAAAGGGCTCAACTTTTCTTTAGCTCGAGGTTTCGTTCGAATTCGCAATAGCTAGTGGAAGAGCTTGGGGCCAGGGTAGATTAGCTTCCTGCCCCAGTCTTATGATTTGCTGTTTAATCAAATGATTCATTTTCTCCACTTGGCCGCTTGATTGGGGGCAGTATGGGGTGTGAAGTTCCCAGTCTATGCCCAGGTGGCTACTAATCTGTTGCACTATTTTGGAAATGAAATGTGATCCTCTATCTGAGGATATTGTGGCTGGAACTCCGAAGCGTGGTATTATTTCTTGTAATAATACTCTGGTCACTTCTCTAGCTTTGACAGTTCTGGTGGGGAACGCTTCTGGCCACCCTGAAAATGCATCTGTCAATACCAGCAAATATCGATACCCCCCTTTCCTTGGGAGTTCTGAAAAGTCAATTTGCCACTGTTGTCCAGGCCCATGGCCTCTCCCAGTCTGACCGAGTTTCAGTCTGGGGGTATTTTTGGGGTTAGTCTGGAGGCAAAGATCACACTGTCGGCTCACCTGAGTAATAGTGGCATATAAATTCCTAGCAACAATTCTTTCAATCAGGTATGTGTATAGGGCATTTATTCCCCAGTGCGTTTTCTGGTGTTCTTCCCTTACTAGTGACCACAATGGATGGGAAGGGATTACCAGTTTCTTTTCAATGGTAGCCCACCCTTCTTGGTTATACGTCCCTTTTTGATCTTCAATTAATTTCTTATCTCGCTTGTTGTATTCTGGCTTACCTTCAAGGGAGATTTTTCCATCTGGAATAAGGACTCCTTCAGTGGCTACCTCACCTTTTGCTGCTTCTTTTGCCTCTCTATCTGCCAGCTCATTTCCTTCTTCCAGTTCTGAGCTCACTTTTTGGTGTGCCTTAATGTGCATAATTGCTACCTTTTCAGGCAGCTGAACTGCTTCCAGCAGCTGGATTATCTCTTGTGCATGTTTGATGTTCTTTCCCTGTGAGGTCAGCAGTTCCCTCTCCTTCCAGATGGCCCCATGTGCATGTACAACTCCAAATGCATACCTTGAGTCTGTGTAGATGGTTATTCTCTTCCCTTTTGCCCTTTCCAAGGCACGGGTCAGGGCAATTATCTCAGCCTTCTGCGCGGAGGTACCTGTTGGTAAGGGTCCAGACTCAATTACCTCTCTGTAGGTGGTCACTGCATACCCAGCATGTCGCTTCCCATTGGCAACGTAGCTGCTCCCGTCAGTGAACCAGGTCTCTGCATCATCCAGAGGGGTATCCTATAAGTCTGGGCGGCTGGAGTAGGTAGCTTCAATGGTCTCCAGGCAATCATGGTGTACTGCTTCTCCTTGATTTCCACTGAGAAAGGAAGCTGGGTTGACAATATTAGTCACCACGATCTCTACATCATCTTGCTCTACCATGATGGCCTGGTATTTCAGAAACCTCTGTGGTGAAAGCCAGTGGACACCCTGTACTTCCAGTACTGCAGATACTGTGTGGGACACTAGCACAGTCAATTTTTGTCCCAGGGTAAACTTGCGTGCCTCTTGAATATTCAGCACAACTGCTGCTACAGCTCTGAGGCAAACCATCCGTTGGCTGTTGCATCTAGCTGCTTAGAGAGGTAAGCAACTGCCCTCCGATATGGACCCAAGTCCTGAGCCAGTATTCCCAGGGCAATTCCGTGTTTCTCATGGGAAAATAGGAATAATGGTTTACTCACATCTGGAAGCCCCAAAGCTGGAGCTGACATGAGAGCATCCTTTAGCTGGTGAAAGGCCTGTGTTGCTTCTTTTGTCCACTGGAGATCTCTGCTTCCATTGGCAATCAGAGCATAGAGGGGTCTGACGAGCAGTCCATAATTATAAACCCACAGCCGGCACCATCCTGCCATGCCTAAGAAGGTTCGGAGCTCTTTTATTGTCTGGGGTTTTGGGGTTTGGCATATGGCTTCCTTGCAAGCCTGCCCTAACGTCCGTTGCCCAGCACTCACCTCGTACCCCAGGTAGATAACTTTCTGTTTCACTACCTGTGCTTTTTTCTTTGATACTCTGTATCCTTGGAGTCCTAGGAAATTCAAAAGGCTTACCGGCCGCTAGAAGGTCATCCACATACTGCAAAAGCCTCCCTCCTTCCTGTGGAGCTTCCCAGGACTCCAGATCCTTTGCAAGTTGCTCCCTGAACAAAGTAGGGGAATTTTTCCAGCCTTGGGGTAGTCTGATCCATGTGAGCTGGGTTTTGTGCCCACTTTTAGGGCTTTCCCATTCGAATGCAAAAATTTTTTGGCTGGCTTCATGGATGGGGAGGCAAAAGAAGGCATCCTTTAAATCTAAAACAGTAAACCAGGTTAGCTCAGGTGTTAGGCAAGTTAATAAAGTGTATGGATTGGCTACCACCAGATACAGATCTTCTGTTATTTTATTGACAGCCCTCAAATCCTGTCCTATTCCGAACTTCCCCACCTGAGTCCTCCTCCTTTTTGGGGAAGTTCCCTTCCTCTTCATCCTCAGTTTCAGCCTCAACCTCCCTAACCCTCCCCCCTTGGGGAGGAGCTGGAGGAGCTTTCACCCACTCAAATGTGTCCCGTTCTTGCTCCTCAGAACGATAGACCTTATCTGATCTCATACACCGTTGTCCTATACTGCATGCTGAACAACAGCGTTTGATTTGCCCTCTCTTTGCCGTGTTATCTTTTTCAAGGGCCAAGACCAGTGGGTCTGAGGGTGATTTTATCCCACAGTCCTTTTGCCACTCTTGGTGATTTCTTAAAACAAAAAACATATCAGCATACGAGACCTCATCCCATTTACCTTCCCATCTTAAAAACAACATTAACTGCAGTAAAGTATTATAGTCTAGGGTTCCAGTGGGTGGCCAACTTGCTCCGTCCTCTAACCTGTATAAGGGCCACCAGCGTGTACAATACTGGATTAGATCCTTTTTATTCTCAGAGCCCCCCCGGCTAGTGACTTCCTTCCAGTGGGCCAAGATGCACCCTAAGGGGCTGGCCCGTGGAACTTCCATGCTCTGGTTAGTTCCCATTATTTCCTTCTTGCCCTATCTCGCTTCCACCCAAACCTCTTTTCACAGGACTTCACAGTAGCTTCCCAGTCCTCCTCCCACACACTCCAAGTGGCAGGTATCAGATGCGATTTCCCACACACAATTTTTAAGATCTTAGACTCTGAATCAGCTTGATCAGAAACTTCTAATCTACACTTGGGGCACGTGCCTCGTCGCTTGTTAGAACAGCAATACCAGCGTTTCCCACAAACTATGCACTGTAATAATACCCACGCAGCGTGCCAGCCTCTTGATGCACCAAAGGCTACTCGAAATTTCCCACAAAGGCAAGCTATTCCATTTATTACAGGGAGCTATAAATGCTCTACGGCAAGCTGTTCCCAGTCCAGACTTACAAGAGTGCCAGCTGAAGTCCGGTAGAGCCCCTCTAAATGAACTCGTTCGTCTCCCCTATCTATCCAATAATCCACCGGATTCACAAACTCCCAGGGGTCGAGTCCAAACCACTGAGGCAGAGGAACCCCTCGGGTTCGTCTAGCCACGGTGAAAGCATGCACAACCTACACCACAATTTACCACCTTTACTCAATAAACGTCCTCACCCACGCTTTTTCACAGTTTACTCTGTTTTCTCTGTCGGGTGCTCCGTGCCCCCACAGCCTGCCTCGGTCGGTGTTTACTCAGCCTCCCCAGTGGCAGGTAGGACTTCTCCCACCCCCGCGCAGTAGAGCACTATGGATCTACTCTCTTTTATACACCATACACTTTATACACTTGCACAATTACAAATACAGCGCGCTGATCACTCAATGCAACATACAGCAACACAGTGTCCGGACACTACTCACACACACACAAACAAAGAAAACATACGCGGGTTCAGCTCTGTCCTATCAGAACAATGAACCCCAATACACACATACACAGATTCACCCAGCTCACCCCCAGAGCTGCTGGCGGTTCCGCTCTATCAGAACGATGAACTCCGTCTCTAATACAGCTGCTCTATCAGCTGAACCCAGACGTCTCTGGGTAGTATACTCCCTTGCTCTCCTTCCTCCCCCCCGGGGGCCCCTCAGTACATACCGTATCTTCCTCCACAGGCCAGTAGGTCCTTGTCTCTCCCAGCAGGAGGCAAGTTGAGACGAGCGGAGCCTCCTCCAGGAAAATCCTGGGGCGCGCCTAGGAGTCCCTCGGTCCCCCCCTGCCCCTGCGGGGACAGAGATGGAGACGGAAAGTATCTCTTTCTCCTGGCTGGCTCGCCAAGAATGTTTTGCGGAGAAAAGAAGAAACCTCACAACTTTGTAAAAGTTGTAAAGCTCGGTATGCTTTTATTACGACGCGCGCCGGACGCAAGCCCCCAAAAAGGTATGCGTGCCTCTGAAGACCTCGGGTCTTCTTTTATCCCCCCTCCAAATGCATATGCATACAGTTTCACAATAAGTTCATACATATTCATTCCACGTGACATTTAGCACCAGTTCTTCTTTATCAAAGGAATTTCTATGTCTGGGGCAAATTGACCTTGTGGTCATTTCTGTTTTTCTTTCTCTGTCTCCTTATTGTCTCTGGAAAGTGGTTTTTCCTTCAGCTTTGGCCCCACAGACCCCTCACCTCTTCCAGACACTTCACCTAATTCAGAATGGATCCCCACTCCGTCTCAGCATGAAGGGACACTGACCCATCAAAGCTTCTGCAGAGCAGCCACTTGCAAGGCTCTACATTAGAGGCATTAGCTGCCTATTTTCCACTTTTCTTCGTGTTCTTTTTTCAAAGGGGAACTGATGATTCACCAATTCATTTCTTTAGAACAAACAGGTATAAACCCATGTTTTTTTCCTCCTCAGAGCACCCTGGGCTGGGTTTGCAGCCCATCCTTGTGCAGGATTGCTGGAGCTTTTCCTCCCTATTGGGTTCCTGCACCATGGAGCCACTCAAAACAGCCTCTTCCCCGAGGTTCTGCTGCAGGGATTTGTCCTCACTGGTCTCCATGCTCAGCTCCTTGTCTGGGGGAGGAAGGACAAGGAGAGGATGGGATTCACCCCCTTGCCAGAGGGAAGGGGAAGGAGATACCCCCAGTGCATCCCCAGCAGGACGGGGTTGGCAGCGGGGTTGTCCTGCAACTGGGGGCCATGCTGGGCTGGGAGATGGAGCAGGAGAGAGGGGGAAAGGGGCACTGACTTCCTCCTCACCTGCCTGGGTATCCCGGGGCATCTTCCTCTTCCTCAAAGTCTTCTCCTCCTCCCTCTTGCCAAGGTTTGGGAATGGGAAATCCCGGTTTGGGGAAAAAAAGGTGTGAATGCCTTGGGTTGGGGATTCCTCCCACCCAAGTCCATCACTAGAAGTCATCTGGTGTCCATAAAAACCTTCAAAAATCAAGAGTGAATAAAAAAAGCCACCAGGAGTTTCCCATTTCCAGTCTCATCCCTCTCGGGTTCTGGTGGACCCCCATCTCAGGGCTGGTAGGGATCCCATGGGTCCTGGGGATCCCCCCTCTCCAGGGTCCTGCTTAGGGATTCCAGGGGGATTTGAGGTCCCTCTGTCCAGCCTCGCCCCACTCTAGCCACTTGGGGCTCCCCCCTCTCCCCACTGCCCCGTCCTGGTTTAGGACAAATTTGGGAGAAAATCTCCAAAAGATTTTCCTCTAGAAAGCAGATTCAAGTGGCCCCTCCCCAACCAGGTCAAGAAAAGATTTCCGTGGAGAAAAGGGGAAAAAAACCTCTTTATTTACCAGGCAAAGTGTTCACCAGCACAAAAAATGAACAATATTAGAAAATAAAACCTTGTGCTGCTCCAAAAGAGATGACAAACTCAGAAAGTCCCTCTGTGGGCTGTAGGTCAGCTCACTCAGTCTCTTATCAGTCTCTTATCCCTCCCTCCAGCACTGGAAATGCCACAGCCCAGGCTTGGCCAGATGGGCCACAGGTGCGAGTCAGGGTGTTCAGTCCAGAGCAGGTTTAAACAGCTCCAAAGAAAAAGAAAAACCACAGTCCAGGGAACTTCTCTGCCTCAGCGAGCTAAAAACTAACTAAAAGCAAAGGAGAGCTCTGTCCTGCTGTCTGTCTGTCCACAGACAACTGATACCTTAGGTTTTAAGTTTTTCTGTTCTGTTTCGATGTGCAGCTTTTAGCTTTATATTAACTGTTACTGGGATCTTTTCACAGGGTGAGGAAGACAAAACAATCCTGTTCTAGCTGGAGACTCAAGAACAATCTCTTCAAACTTCAGGCCCAAAGCATAAACAATGTGAAAAGAGGAGGGTGGGCAAGCAAGGAGGATGAAACTTAATAATTTGAAGTTATTAATTGGGCAGTTATGTGCAAATGGACTAAAACTTATAAAAATGTGAGATCTCGTGATCAAGCCCTCTTTTGCTCATCCAGGCAGAGTCACAGCTTTGGCTGTGGTACTGCCAGGGTGTGACCTTTAAAGGCATTTCAGTAAAAATCCACTTTATTCCTCTTAACTCCATGTGGCCTCTGTTCCAGCTCCTTAAGGCATCACAACAGTCCAGGAGCCGGACTGTGGAGGAGTGAGTGCAGTTTCTGAAAACAAACTGCTGCTTCCTCCTCCTCCCCTTCGCTCTCAGACCCAGCCTTAAAGGCACAGAACTCATTTCTGGGCTGAACAGACCGATGGGGTACGAGCATCATGAAGTCACCCCAGGACACGCCCCTGTCAGGGTCAGGGGTCCCGTCCCCGCCTCATCTCCAGGCTGCCGGGGGTCCCCCAGCTCCGGTATCGCCCCTTCCCCTCTCCCCGCCCCGGGGGTCCCCCGTTCCACAGCCCCAGCTCACACGGGGATCCCCAAAACCAATGTCCCGCCCCGTCGGAACCGGGCCATCCTCACGTGGACCCCCCGGGACCCTCCCGAGAGGCGATCGCGGCTCCTCTCCCCCCGAAAAAGCTCCTCTTAGGGAGCCCGGAGATATCCGGGGCTCGAGTCCAGGATCTGCCGGCTCCGAACACTCTCCAAAAAAATCCTCCCGGAGACCCCTGGCTGGAGTTGTTTGGGAATTCAGCTACTTGAGCTGAGCTTCTTCTGGGACTTTCAGCAGCCTTGTGTTCCTCACCTTGGAGTGAATGAGCCTTCTCAGTCTTCCTGGTATCATTTGCTCCCTTTCCTCCAGTGATTTTAACAAACTTTTCAAGGAAGGACAACAGAATATTTTCTTTACACTGGCCACCTACCACAGCCATTTTCCTTATCAGTTTTCCCATAAGTTGTTCAGAGGAAGCTGCATCCAAGTTTCCAAGAGTTCCTCCAGAAAGAGCCACAACCTCCTCAGTGGAGGGAACCGTGCTGTAGTCAAAGGCACTTGGGGTCAGACAACAGTGCCCTGAACTCACTGCGCCAAAATAATGTCTCAATCTGGTTAAGAAAATTACTAGAGAGATGCCTCTGCCCCAATTAAGGCGCTAATGAGACCAAATCCAAGGTGGATTTTATTGAACAGTAAATGTGAGGTAGAGAGAGTTAAAAGAAAGAGGAAAGCGGGGCATGGCAAGGGAGTGACAGGGACAGAGACCTCCTCTGGAGCGGACCAAGTGTGACATTGTCCCCTGTGTGTGTGCCCTTCCCGGGGTGGGGGTTTTACACCTGAGACAGTTTGGGTAAGGGGGGTGGTGTTCACCCCTCGAGCAGGGATTACCCCACTGTTTCAGGTTGCAATGTAAGATGTAACCAAATGCATGTTTTCAATCACCATCTCCATAAACTGCTATAAACAGCTGGGGCAGTGTTCTTTATCTCTTCCATGACTCAGCCCTGATAATGCCCTCCAGGGGAGATATCTTGGGCTAATGGGCCATTGAGTGTCACTGCAGGACTGATAAAATTCCATTATCCCTTTGTGGGATGCTCCGCCCAGGGGGCGGATCCAATCATTCCTACCTGGATATAAGTTGAGACTCCACACCAGCAGCACCTTGCCTACTGGATTCTCAGAGGACAAGAGCTCCATAACCACCACTGGACCTTCAGAGAAAGGCCAGACACTTCTACAGGATCACTGCTCTGACAGAACCACGTTCACCACTCCCACAGGACTACAGCCACCATTTAATAGGACTGAAGCCACCACCCTGCCCAACAGGGTGTCAGGTTATATCCTGACTCTGCCAGTTTAAGGCAGTTTTTCTGTATCATTGCCTTGATCTAAATTTTCCTCTTAAATTGTGATTCTGGCTTAGACCCTTTCCCAGGTTTGCCTTCAAACCAGTAAAAAAACCTATGTGCTCATCTGTTGTTTTCTGCCGAAAACAGGATTTCCCATTCCCAAACATTTGCCAGATGGAAGAGGAGGCTGCGAGGAAGATGAGGATGCCCCAGGACACCCAGGAGTGAGGAGGAAGTCAGTGCCCCTTTCCCCCTCTCTCCTGCTCCATCTCCCAGCCCAGCATGGCCCCCAGCTGTAGGACAAACCTGCTGCCAACACCATCCTACTGGAGATGCACTGGGGGGATCTCCTTCTCCTTCCCTCTGGCACAGAGGCAAATCCCATCCTCTCCTTGTCCTTCCTCCCCCAGACAAGAAGCTGAGGATGGAGACCAGGGAGAAAAAATCCCCGCAGAATAACCTGGAGGAAGAGGCTGTTATGAGTGACTCCAGGGCACAGGAATTCAACGGGGAGGAAAATCCCCAGAGATCCCACAGGAGGAGGGGCTGCAAACGCAGCCCAGGGTGCTCTGAGGAGGAAAGATCCTCCCTTAGCCAGGAAGGTGGACAGAGCTTCAGCCAGAGCTCAGAGCTGGTGGTCCATGAGCAGCTTCATGATGGGGAGAAGCACTACAAGTACTTGGAGTGTGGGAAGAGCTTCAGGCAGAGCAGCAGCCTGATCAGCCACCAGATGATCCACAGCGGGGAATGGGCCTGTGAGTGTGGGGAATGTGGGAAGGGCTTCAGCTATAGGTCAGAACTCATCAGGCACCAACGCATCCACACTGGGGAGAGGCCCTATGAGTGTCCCCAGTGTCAGAAGAGGTTTCGGACCAGCTCCAGTCTCCTCCAGCATCAGCAGATTCACACAGAGCAGAGGAGAGGCCCTTCCGCTGCCCCGACTGTTGGAAGGGCTTCAAGCACAACTCCAACCTCATCAGACACCGGCGCATCCACACTGAGGAGAGGCCCTATGAGTGTCCTCAGTGTGGGAAGAGCTTCACCCAGAGCACTTGACCAGTCACCAATGGAGGCACTGGTAAGGGAAGGCCTCCAATGCCCCAAGTGCAAGAGGATTTTGTGCACTGCCCCAACTCCAATCATTGGAGTATCCATGTTGGGAAGAGCCCTGATGATCCATGTTCCCCATGATCCATGCTGGGAAGACACTCATACCTTTTCCTGTCCCTGCCAATGACATGATGTGGGATGGAAAAACATGAAGGTCTGGCCATGGCCCTGTCATTACATTCACTCCCCGCTCAGGTCATTGCCAGGGGCAGGAAATGGACTCTCTCTCTCCCTAAGGAGAAGGGTGAAATTTCCAGGAAGGGGAAATTGTGGCCAGGAAGACCCAGTGAGTTTTATTGTGTTTTCCCTGTAAACAGTCCCTTCTGTTATCAATATTGTTTCTGTTTTTGTTTGTTCCTTATCTCGTTGCTATTCTCAATAAATTGTTCTTATCCCAGCCCAGGATCTTTGCCTTCTGTTCTTTCCATGGGAGGCGGGAGGGCAGCGAGGGCAGCGCGGTTTTAGTGGGAGCAGGAAATTCAGGGATCCCGTTCCTGAACCCCAGCCCCTGGAAACCGAGCATCCCAGCTGGTCCCAGTCCTGGTGGCCATGGCAACAGCCTTGGGAGCGGGTCCCTGCCTGGGGCTGTGGGAACCTCTTCCCTCTGGTGCCCAGGGACAGGAGTGGAGGGAACGGCTGCAGCTGAGTCGGGGCAGGCTCAGGTTGGATGTCAGGAAAAGGTTTTTGCCCAGAGGCTGCTGGGGCCCTGCCCAGGCTCCCCAGGGAAGGGTCCCAGCTCCAGGGCTCTCAGAGCTGCAGCAGCGTTTGGACAGCACTGCCAGGCCCAGGCTGGCATTGTTGGGGTGTCCTGTGCAGGGCCAGCAGTTGGACTGGAGGATCCTGATGGGTCCCTCCCAGCTCAGCCAATTCTGTGGTTCTGGGATCCCGTGAGCCTGGGGATGGGGCTGCCAATGGTTGCCATGGCAACAGGCTGTGGCTGCAGGCTTGAGCTGGTGTCCATGGCAACCACCCCGGCATGGGGTCTCTATGGAGCTGCCAAGGGACTGAGCATAGCAACAGGGGGCTGGTGATGGTTGCTATGGAAACTGACCATAGCAACAGGGTGCTGGCGATGGTTGCCTGCTAAGAATCAGATTTGTCACAGGCCCTCAGAGGGGTTCCATGGGGACTTTCCAAGAGTCTCCAGGCTGTTTCCAGAGCTGGAATGTCACACGCAGAGACAGGGGCTCCATGGAGACCTCCCACGGCTTTCTGGGATGGTAAAGAGCTGTGTGGTCAGAGGTAGTCACAGCCATTCCATGGTGACATCCCAGGGGACCTTGGGCTGCAAAGGCACCAATCTGTCACAGGCACTCATGGGGGTTCCACGGTGACATCCCAGGAGTCCCCAGGCTGCCAAAGAGCCCTGATGTCCCAGACACTCACAGGGGTTCCTGTCATGGGCACAGTGGGAGCATCAGGCAAAAGCTTTATTTCTTTATTGGAGAAACTCCTGCTGAGACCTGAGATGCAGAAAGTACACCCAACAGCCACCATGGATCTTTAAACCCTTGCAGGGCTCCTAGACTGCTAAAATTTCTTCTAAGAGAGGAGACTGGCAACAGCTGGATCCAATCCCAGCCCAAGAATTTGTCAAAGGTTTATGTATAAAAGATTGGACAGGTGGAATTGAACTTTAACCCAATTTGTCCCACAGGATTAATGATGGAATACCAGATATATTTATATAAATACAGCTCTGATTGATTCTGATCATGACCGGACAGAAAGATTTTAACTCAAGGTATTTACTCCACAGTTCAGGAGCTTTATCAATTATTAGAATATAGTGCTCTAGGAAGCAATTTTGAAGTCAACAGATTGGTCTATGACATCAGAGAGTTTGTTGTGGAAGTCACTGAGCAGCTACAGCATCATAGAGGGGATTCTGTGACATCACAGATCAGGCTGTGGCACCATGGCATGGCTGGATGACATCATAGAGCTGGCTGTGAGGTTCAAAGTATGTGCTGTGACATTAAAGAGTGCCAGTATGACATCACAGAAAAGGTCTCGTGGCATCACTGAGGGTTTTGTGACGTCACAAAGCTGTCTGTGACATCATAATGTGAGGCAATAGAGCAGACTCTGCCATCATCGAGGGTGGCTCTGTGACATCAGAGAGTGGGTTGTGACATCACTGGGTGACTGTGTAACATCATAGAGCTGGTTGTGACATCACAGAGACTTCTGTGACATCACAGAGCAGATGTAGCACATCATAGGGTGACATCTCATAGTTAGCTGTGTGAGATCACAGGGGCTGTGTGACAACCCAGAGTGGGCTGTGACATCACTGGTGGCTGTGTGATATTGCAAAAGAGCTGTGTGGCATCATAGGGGCTGTGACATCACAGGGGCAGTGTGACATCACAGGGGCAGTGTGAGGTCACTGGGGAGGTCACTCTGCCCCAGCCCTCCTCACAGCTCCTCCCAAAGCAGTCCAACCCTGCTCGTGCACAGTGGAGTTCCCTGTCCCCCCATGTCCCCTTGCCCCCGGCCCCGCAGCCTCCCTCAGAGGATGTTCCACGAGATCGACCCCAGAGTCTGACACGGGGATGGGGGGCTGGGGCCTTGGGGGTGGCACAGGGGGACAGGGACCCGCCGGCAGCGTCCCTGTGTGCCCCAGGGCCAGAGCCTGGGCCAGGGCTCCTTCACCCTGTTACCAACGAGGGCTTGAGAGCGCTGAAAAATCCCTGGCAAGGGAGCAGCAAAAACCAGATTTAATATTAAGGTGCAGCAGCACAAAGTTCCTTGGCAAGAGTCACTCTGCTCCTGACTGGACACTTCAAGCACACCAAAGAAACAAAGCAGCAACAAAACCAAACAGAATCCAGGCAATCAAACAGAAATGAGCTGAGAACTGTCCCAGTGTGTGTGAGACACAAGGACAGTGAGGGCAAGGATAAAATGAATAAAGAAATAAAAGCTTGACAGAGGTCAAACTTAACAGGACTTCACTGATACCTTAACCTTAACTGATACCTTCAACTTCACAATTTAGGAAAAGAACAGAGCTTAACAGCATTTAACCTCACTTACAACCAATGACTTAAGGATTTAATAGTGGAATAACATTAAACAATATTAAACTTAGCTTATAACATAGTAAACTTTGCAAAAAAAGAAATTCTTAATACCCTTTAACTTAACTTATTTGTCATGATGTAACCTTAATTACAGGCCTGACTGACTCAGCTGTCCAAGGCACTCAAGCCCCTCAGAGAGCAGCATTTCTGACACATTTCTCCAGCACAGGCACTCCTGTGTGCACACAGACACCAAGAGTCAGTGCAAGGCACCTGTGAGCAATTCCCCTGAGGGCAGGAAATGCTCCCTGTGGATTTTTTGGCATCTCCCCAGCAAAGGGCAAAGGACTGAGCCTGGAGGAGTGGGGAGATTGGCCCAGGCTCCGTCGTTGTTCAGGATCCCCGAGTGCAGCAAACGGGAGAGTTCCCGGCTGGGAGAGGCCCCACTCAGAGGGAGTTGCTGGCCCAGGAGAGCTCCAAGGGCTCCTTTTGGAGCGCTGTTTGCAGGGCCCCAAGAGAGGGGCTTCAGTCCCAGCAATGGTTCATCCTGGCCGCACTTGGCATCAACAGCTTTCTTTGGCAGGGTGAGAACAGGGATGTTGTGCCACTGAGGGAACAAAAACAGTTCCCAGGCTGCTCCTAAAGGAACCAGGAGCTGGTTGGGCAGCAGCAGTGCCTGGAGCAGACAGTGTTTGTGATGAGCTGCAGAGGGGCTGAGCCCAGGGGCTGTTGGCCAAGACCGAGCCCCAAGGAGCATTTCTCAGCTGGCAGGGCGACCTGAGAAGGGGAGGGGGGAATGCAGCAGCACAGGGCCCATGGAACCAAGGGACCATTGTGACACTGTAGGGTCCTGTGACACCAAGGGACCATTGTGACACTGTGGGGCCTCATGGAATCACGGAGAGCACTGTGACATTGCTGGGCCTAATGGAACCAAGGGGATCGTGCTGACTCTGTGTGGCTCCATGGAATGTAGGGATCATTCTGATACAGCAAGACCCCATGGAGCCAAAGGTCCATTGTGACATTGCAAGTCCTTATGTAATCATGGAGAGGCCATTGTGACACTTCACAGCCTCATGGAACGCAGGGGCCATTGTGACACTGTGGGGCACCATGGAGCCAAGAAGATCATAGTTACACTGAGGGGACTCATGGAATCATGGTGTGAAGGTCCGCCCGAAATGAACGGGTGACGAATGATTTTTGGGTGCAAAAATAACCAACAAAGGCACAGGGGTTTTGCAGTAACAAATCAACAAGGTGCAATTTTATTGATTATAACCACAGCTAAATATGCATTAGGTTAAGGGATCCGGGGAAGAGAAGGGTAAGACAAGGAAAAAAGGGAGGAAAGAAGGTCAGGGAATGGGGTATAGCTACCAAAACGTGATGTCTTTGGGGTCCCGCCGCCGAAACTCGCTGGTACATGTCTTGGGGAGTACTCAAAGGACAGTCAGACCGAACCCCAATATATATCTTAGTTGGGGGAAGGGTAGCTGAAGTTAGGTTTCTATGGAGGGGAGAAGTCCATTGTTTTCATGGCCGAATGCTCACAGGTACGTTAGGTTTTTCCCCCTCCCTGAGTTGGGAGAGGGTACAGTCCCAGTCTCTGGAAGGAGGTTGCCATGGGGGTGCCATGGGGGTGCCAATAGGGTGCCAGAGGGGTTCTTGGTTCCTTGATGAGGGGATTCGCATCTCTGTTGGTCCGTCACGGTGGTTGAAGACAGGCAAGAGGGGTGTTCTCATGGAGCAGGGGGGGAGCCACCCCAGAGCTCAGTCCAGCCAAGTCAGGAGTTTGGAAGAAAGTCCAGTTCAATTGTCCAGAAAAGGGCAGCATGCCCCCCTCGAGTACAGCATGGTGTGTTCTGCAAACATCACTTGTGAGCACACTAGATAAGTAGGAGACTTTCTTTCCCAACTGGCTCAGCAGTTTTAACCCTTCGGTAGTTCTCATGACAATTGTGAGGCAAAAAATGAAGGATTTTCGGATGGACTTCTACACATGGAGATCATTGTGACACTATGAGGATTCATGGAATATGGAAAGCATTGTGACACTGAGGCCTCATGGAACCAGTGAGATCATTGTGACCCTGGGGGTCACCACAGAATCAAGAGGACTATTGTGATACTGTGGGACCTCGTGAAACCAAGAGGCCTTTGTGACACTGCAGGGCTGCATGGAGCCAAAGGTCTATTGTGACATTGCAGGGCCTCCTGTCATCAATGGACCATTGTGAGACTGTGGAGCCAAAATGAGACCATTGTGACACTGCAAACCTCCAGGGTCTAAAGGTCCATTGTGACATTGCAGGGCTCGTGGAACAGAGGAGTCCTGTGACATTGTGGGGCCTGGGGAACCATGGAGACCATTGTGACACTGCAAGGCCTCTTGGAATCAGTGGGACCATTGTGAAACCTGGGAGCCACTGTGACACTGTGGGATCCGATCAAACAAGGGGTCCATTGTGACATTTCAGGTCTTCTTGTAATCAAGGAGCCATTGTGGCAGTGTAGAGCCCCACAGAACCAAGGCACTATTGTGACACTTCAGGGCCCCATAAAAACAAAGGAATACAGTACAGGTCTGGCTGGTTTGACCTCCCAAGAGGTCAGGCTGACCTTGGCATGTTGAGGGTCTCATCCACTATTGAAACAGTGGTGCTCCGTGCTTTCCTTCCCATGGAAAAGATCTGACATTCTGCTCCAGGTATGGCCAGAATTGGAGTTTCACCTCCAAATTTCCTTATATCCAGGGATTGTTCCCATAGGAATATTGCCAGAACAAGTCTGGCTGGCAGTGGTTTCATGAGGGTCACCTCTCATCTGTTCCCAAAACACTTGGCAAGATTCTGTGCTTTCCTTCCTATGGAAAAGAGCTGTCCTTCTCGGCCAGGTGCCCATGGCCAGAATTGGGATTTCACCTCCAACATTCCCTGTTGTGACAGAATGGAGGAGATTGTTGGCTCAAAACATTTCATATGTGGGGGAGGAAGGGGCAGGTGCAGCCTTGCCCTGCCCTGGAACCCCAGCCTTGCCCTGCCCTGGAACCCCAATCCCCCCAGAGCCTCTATCCCAGCCCAGCAGTGTCTGCCAGTCCCTGGCACAGCACAGGCAATGCTCCACAGCCACCTTCGCAGCCCCCAGCCCAGCTCCTGAGGGACCAAATGAGCCCAAGGCCCACCTGCGGGAAGGGTCCAGCAAGACCAAGGGGTATTGAAGGCTGACCACAAGGCAAGCACATATCTTGACCCTACCTCCTCTTGGAATTTCCATCTGAACACTGCTGGAATCCAGGAGGAGGTAGCTGTCTGTGTGCTTCTCTGTATCTTTTTGGTCTTTCTCTTTCTATGTCTTCTTCTTCTGTTTCTGTGCTCCTGCAAATTTTGATTAACATTAAGTTAACCAGGCTTAGACTGTGAAGTTGAATGGGCCAAGTCAATGTTTTTGAGAAGTGTTTTTTGTTGATCAAATATCTGCCATACTTTGACATAGAAGAGTTTTAAAAAGTAATAAAAGTAAATCCATAAATAATTAACTGAAACTAAAACCCACCACACTCATCAATACATTAATTAAGAAATCTCAAGATTAAAAAATCTTAAATTAACAAACGAAAAACCACTACAGTGTCATAATAAATCTTTTGGCAAAGCTTGTCTGATTTTCTAAAGTACCCAGTAAAGGCTGATTTGTTGTTTTGAGCTCCTGAGAATCTCTTGTTGGTATTTCTCTAGAGAGTCCATCTCAGAGTACACAAACAATTGTAATTTCTTTTAAATATCTCATTGAGAGAGTTTTTTTTTAGTGGATGGGAGCAGGGCTTGTCTGTCCTGCTTGGCACAGCCCAGGCAGGGCTTTCCCAGCCACATTCCACACTCCATTACCCAGCTGGGGCCTCTGGCGCCTCTGAGTTGTGCTGCCCCAGCCCCAGGGACGCTCTCCTTGTCTGCCCATTCCCCCACGGTCTCTGGGCAGGGATGGCCTCAGTGGGGGCTGCTGATATCCTCAGCAACTTGGAGGCTGCTGCTGAATTTTCCTGCTCCAGAGGAAAATTCAGCTCTTGTTCAGCCTTCAGCTCTTCAGTGCAGGAATTCAGTGTCCACATTCTACAGCAGACAGCCTGAGAGCAATGGAAAACACCAGCACAGATCCCAAGGTCCCCCCAAACCCTCCCTGCCCCAATTCTGCCCAGATTTGCGTGTTGCACACACGAGTCACACACTGAAGTCAGGAGCTCCCTCCATGCCCAGAGGGAGGAAAAGAGAGAAAGGGGACGAAGAGTTCTCCTGTGCAGAGCCAAGGTCCAAGTGCAGCCCCTGCAGTGGGAACCACAACTCATCAGGTTTGTGTCCTTTGGGCTGAGGGACTGGTGACACTCAGAGGCACAGAAAGGTTTCTTGCCAACAAACACAAGTCGAATATTTGAACAGTTTAACAACCATCACAGCTCTTTGATCAGCTCTCTGTGATGTCCCAGTGGCATCTGACATGTCCACCATCCCCAAGGGATTTCTGTACAGGAATAGTTTTAGACAAAGACATAAGGTAATTCTGTGATGGATAAAAACACAATTAAGATTATATTTATTATATATTTATTTGAACTTCAGAAATATTGGGCAATTTCTTCCAGCTCAAAGCATGAAGCCAGTCAGTTGAGAGGCACTTGAATGACCAGAGAGCATCTAGAGGAGGAAATCAGAGAGCAGTAGAAGTACATAGATCCACCTGCTGTAAAGGAAGAGATGTCCTTAGACATGGCCATTTCAACAGAAGAGCTGAAAACACCTGAAGGAAAATGGAGAGGAAGTAATAAACAAAATATTGGTCAAACCAGTAGAAGGCAAGATCAGTATTTCTTCTCCTGCCATCTGTACACATCCAGGAAATTCCTGTTCCTGATGGGAAAACTGTGCCATTTCTTAACAGTACTCAAATGACCCAGATAATAAAGATTTGCTTGTATATTATGAAACTAACAGGTAATAAAAGCTGTGCCCCTATCCAGGCTGACATCAGTTATGTGCCCATGAACGGCCAGTTCATGGCTTGTGCCATGTGCCACTTGTGCCCTGAGGTGCCCAGCTGGGATTGGATAACTCAGAGAGCACTTGAGGGAGAGCAGAGCAACTTGTAAGCTGCAGGTCCCTGACAGCCCTGCAGGGCCCCTGTCCCATCAACATCTGCTCTGCTCCAGTCTGAAACAGGGCCCAGCATGGTGCCAGGATCATCAGAGAGCTGAGGTGTGTGCTGGAATTCAATGCCCTCCCCATCCCACAGCAGCCCTGCATTTCCCTCCTGCAGCCTTGGTCTCCAGCACAGCCATGGAGGCTCTTTGGGCTCTGAACTGTTGCTGCAGCCCCCAAGGGCAGCTGAGCTCTGCCTTTGGCTCAGTCAGGTCTGGCCAGTGCAGGTCCTGCTCAGCAATTGCTTGTGTGTGCCTGGCCTTGCTGTCAGCCCCGGCAGCGGCTGCGTGGCCCCTTTGTGGCCCTGTGCTGGCCCAGCCATGGTGGCCCAGCCCCTGTGCAGGCCCAGCCCAGGCCAGGAGCATTGCGACTGGGAACGGCCCCTGTGCCGTGGTGCCCACAGCAGCCTTGGGGCTCTGTGCCCCATGGCCTCCCTGCTGGGCAGCCTCTGCCAGCTCCTGCAGAGCCCCTGGCACCTGTGGGGCAGCACAGACAGCCCTGCCCCAGGCTCTGCCAGCCTCTGGGCCAGCAGAGAGGCAGCCAGGGCCGGCCATGGCCGGGAACAGGCCCTGAGCCCCACAGGAGGATGGAGCTGGGCCACAGCCAAACTCAGCCCAGGCCAAAGCTGGGCTCAGCAGCCAGGGCTGCCAATGCATGGGGACAGAGGCTGGCACTGACAAATGTCCTGGGACCCCTCCCTGCTCTGTCCATGCCTCCAAGGGCACAGAGCAGCCTCCTCTCTGGGCCACTTGCCTGTTTGCAATGCCTTGCACAGGTGCTGGCCCTGCCCCACAAGGCCTGGCCTGAGTCCTGCCCCTGCACACTCAGCCAGGCTGAGATGGACACTGATGGTTTCTGGGCCAGGCTCTCTGAGCCCAGCCCAGCTCCCTGCAAGCTCTGCCAGCTGCCCTGAGCTCTGGGCAGCACCAAGGGCCTCTCCCCAGCCCAGCCCAGCTGGCTCTGGCCCCACACCTCTGCTCAGGCCAGGCTGCTCTGGGCACTGTCCCACCGCCTCAGCCCCTGGCAAGGGCACAGCAGCAGCTGCAGCTGCCACAGGATTCAGCCCCAGCCATGGGGGAAGATGCTTGGCCAAGGCCAAAGGAGGCTCCCTGGCTGCCCTGCTCCCCTCGGGCTGAGGTGCTGAGGGCTCTGCAGCCCCTGCTGCCATCCCATCTACCCAGGGCAGCACAAGAGCCCCGGCCTTGGGGACCTCAAGAGCTGCTCCTGCTCCAGGCCCAGGGCCCATCCCAGAGCTGGGGCAGCCACAAAGCTGTGCCCATTTCTGTTCATTGCCGCTCTGATGGGGATGGATCCTCAGCCACTTGGAGGTTGCTGATGAATTTTACTCCTCCAGAGGCCTCTTCTGTCTTGAGCTACTCAGTTGAAGAATTCAGTGAAAAAGGCTGTTAAACATTTGTTTAAAACATTTAAACAAGAAAAGCCCGTGGGAAAATTTGAAGTTTTCAATTGTTCTGTGGTTAATTAGTCAGATTTTAGAGGTGTATTTAAAGTGAATATGGTATATTGAAAACTAAGCAGAGAGAACTGGTTTTGTCCAGTTTTCTTTTCTTGTTTATAGATTGGTATCAGCAATGTCCAGTTGATATTGATCCCTAACCCCTTCAAATGCAGTCTGAATGGATATGAAAATCAAGACCCTTCATGGCTGACAATCAATCACACTTTGTTCCTACCCCCACCCAGCCATTTCCCTCACTCAACCCCTGGCACTCAGAGCAGCTGAGGAATGGAGTCACATCCAGGGGTGTCCCCAGGGCTCAGAATTGGGGCCAGGTCAGTGAAATCTCTTTATTGCTGATCTGGATGAGGCCATCAAGGGCACCCTCAGTCAGTTCCCAGGTGAGCCCAAGCTGGGTGGGAGTGTGGCTGTGCTGGACGGCAGGAAGCTCTGCAGAGGGATCTGGCCAGGCTGGAGCCATCCATGGGCCCAGGACAATTGGATGAGGTTCACCAAGGCCAGCGGACAAGCCCTGCCCTGGGCTCACAACCAGGCTCCAAATCCCTGGCTGTGCCCTGCTCTGATCCCCACAGCCTGTCCTGTTTCCTTGATCCCTGCATTGCCAGGGACTTGCTGGGACAAGGGAGCTCTGCTCTGAATATGGAGGGAGGTCCAAGTGCCACCATTGGAGTGGGAACCACAACTCATCAGGTTTGTGTCCTTTGAGGGTCAGGAGCTTGTGACACTCAGAGGCACAGGAAGTTTCTCTTCATGGCCAATGGACCATAGATGAACAGGACACAATTTAATAACAATCACGCTCTTCCCTGAGCTGTGTGAAATGTCCCAGCAGCGTCTGATGAATCCACCATCCACAGGTGATTTCCATACTAAAATCAATTTTAGACAGGCATGGTTCTGTGATAGATATAAACACAATAAAATTCTTGTATCTGGATGCTCATCCTGGAGTGGGGGCAAAACAGCACAAACAATTCCTGATTTGCAAAGCTGCCAGTGGTGGATGGAGAAGGGAGGTCAGGCTGCTCTTGGTGTTGAAGAAATGCTGAAAGCAGCCCGACTCATTTCATCTCCTCATGCCCTGTCTTCTCTCCCCTCTTTCCCCTTCCACCCATTGGCTTTTGTCTCCCACCAGCCCCCCCAGTGAAGAGCCTGGCTCTGTGTTCTCCATCCCCTCCTGGCTGGCACTGCCAGGCTGGGATGAGGAGCCCCTCAGCCTTCCCTGCTCCAGGCTGGACAAGCCCAGCTTCCTCAGCCTCTGCTCACAGCCCAAGCGCTCCAGCCCCACCTTGGAGGCCCTTCCCAGACCCTGCTCCAGCTGCCAGACATCTTTCCTGCCCTGGGCAACCCAACCCAGACCACGGTGACCTGGATAATGCACATCCTTGATGTCCTGGTCACACAGCCCTGGCCCCTTGTCCCCTGTCAGGCTCTGGGATGGATCCTGTGGAACATCCTTTGGTGGAGGCTTTGGCTCCAGGTGGGCTGGGGGGATCCTGGGGGACAGGCACCCTGCTGGGCATGAACAGCATTGGACTTGTTGGGAGAAACTGTGAGGGGGAGCTGGGGCAGAGTGACCAACCCAGTGACCTGACACAGCCCTACTGGGATGTCACACAGCCCCTCTGTGACGTTACAGCCTGCTCTGTGATGTCACAGCCTTTTTTGTGATGTCACAGACCCCTCTCGGATGTCACAGAGCTGCTCTCTGATGTCATACCAGAGTCTGTGATGTCATAGTCTGCACTGTGATGTCAGACTTCTGCCCGGTGATGTCGCAACCTTCTCTGTGATGTCACAGACCATTCTCTAATTTTCACACAGCCCCTCTGGGATGTCACAGTCTGCTCTGTGATGTCACAGCCCACTCTGTGACCTCATGTTACCAGATGATCAATTGTCTCCACCAGGTGAGCTGACACCTGGAGCTTGTTCTCCACAACCCCAGGCCTGTGGAAACCACACAATGCCCATTGTGTGAGAAGGGGAACTGGAAGTTCAGCAGCCTCAGTGTCCTGCCAGCTCAGCCAGGCCCACTGGAACATCGGGGTCCATGACCACCAAGCACCACCAGAGAGACCCCCAGGAGAACAGAGGAAGGGAAATACATTAATGATTTGGGGAAAATGATTATCAGATGTATATTTAGTCTGGGACAATTAATGAATATGTATGCAAGGTACAGAATATAAACAGAAACTTTCCTTTACTCAGCCTGCAGGGCTTTGGGAGGAGCTGTCCCCTGTGCATTCCCCTGAATAAATAATGCTGCTTTTTAATGCTGCATTGGGGTTAAGGAGTTTTATATTTTACTGAATTTTTGGTAACACTCCCACTGCCAAGGAAAGCTCTGTCTGCTGCTGTTCACAAACAGAGAAAGGCTGGCGGCAGATGTGGGGCTCGGAGGCTGCCTGGGGCACAGTGACCATGAAATAATCAAGTTTTCAATGTTCTGTGAAAGAAGGAGAGGCAGGACTGGAATTAGGAAGGGCAGACTTTGGCCTATTTAGGATGCAGATTTGGGGAGTAATGAATCAGGCACTGATTTTTTTTTAAGGAAAACATCCCTTACAAACAAAGGGGTCCAGGAAGAAAGGACACATTTCATGAAAGTAATTGTAAGGAGGAAGGAGCAGCCTGTCCCAGCATGGCAGAAGATGAGCTAGTGAGGAAAATGACTGGCCTGGCTGCCCATGGAGCTTTTGTGGGAACTCAAGGGTAACTCAAGAGGTGCATCAACTTTGGACAGAAGGTCAAGCAGCTTAGGAAATGTTTAAGGATGTTGTAAAGTCATGCACAAAAAAAGTTAAGAGGTGAAAGCTCAATTAGAGTTTAACCTGACCACTTCTGTGAAAAAAAAATAGACAATGTTTCCACTATTAAATTAATAGCAAAACATGGGATAAGGAGAACCTCTACTCTTTATTGGATGCAGTGGAGAATATAGTAACTAAAGATAAGGAGAAGGCAGAGCTACTTAACATCTTGTTTCTCTCAATTTTCAATATTAGGATAGGCTGTCCTCAGGACAAGTGCTCTCCTGAGCTGGTAAATGGTCACAGGGAGCAGAACAGCCCCCTGTAATCCAGGAGGAAGCAGTTGGTGACCTGCTGAGCCACTCAGATGCTCACAGGTGTGTGGGAGCAGATGGGATCCATCCCAGGGGGATGAGGGAGCTGTGGATGAGCTCCCCAAGCTGCTCTCCATCATTTACCATCAGTGCTGGCTCAGCAGGGAGGTCCCAGATGACTGGAGGTGCCAATGTGAGCCCATCGCCAAGAAGGGCTGGAAGGAGGAGCTGGGGAACTCCAGGCCTGTCAGCCTGACCTGGGTGCCTGGCAAGGTGTTGGAACAGATCACCCTGAGTGCCATCCCAGGGCACCCACAGGATGGCCGAGGGGTCAGAGCCAGCCAGCGTGGATTTCAATATCTGCACTGATGATCTGCATGAAGGGACTGAGTCCAGCATCAGCAAATTTGCAGATGACACCAAGATGAGTGTGGGTGTGGATCTGCTGGAGGGTAGGAGGGCTCTGCAGAGGGACCTGGACAGGCTGGATCCAAGGCCCAAACCCAAAAAGGTGAGGTTTAACAAGTCCAAGTGCCGGGCCCTGCATGTTGGCCACAACAACCCCTGCAGCTCTACAGACTGGGGACAGAGTGGCTGGACAGCAGCCAGGCACAAAGGGACCTGCAGGGACTGATGGACAGCAGGCTGGGCATGAGCCAGCAGTGTGCCCAGGTGGGCAAGAAGGCCA
This sequence comes from Melozone crissalis, assembly GCF_028551555.1. Lineage (NCBI taxonomy): Eukaryota > Metazoa > Chordata > Aves > Passeriformes > Passerellidae > Melozone > Melozone crissalis. The sequence goes on from NW_026535781.1 coordinate 4,491,711, forward strand.
ATGGCTCCTGGCATGGATCAGGAATGGTGTGGCCAGCAGGAGCAGGGCAGGGATTCTTCCCCTGTGCTCAGCACTGCTTGGGCAGCACCACAAGTGCTGTGTCCAGTTCTGGGCCCCCAATTTAGGAAGAACATGGAAGGGCTGGAGTGTGTCCAGAGAAGGGCAACAAGGCTGGGGAGGGGTCTGGAACCCAAGTCCTGTGAGGAGTGGCTGAGGGAGCTGGGGTTGTTTATCCTGGAGGAGAGGAGGCCCAGGGGAGACAAGGTGGTGTCAGGGCACAGGGTGGACTTGATGATCTCCATGGCCTGTTCCAGGCTTGCTGATTCTGGGATTCTCTGAAACCACCCTTGGAGCAGTTGCAGAATGAGCCCTGGGGCTCCTGGTCAGAAGCTCCAGCAGCCCAGGTCCCTCAGCTTCTCCTGCCAGCCCCAAAGCCCATCCTGTCAGTCCTGCAGAGCCTCTGCAGCTCCTCCTCACTGCCCAGAACAGGGAGCCCCAGAGCCAGACACAGCAGCCCAGATGTGCCCCCCTGGCCTGGGGTGCCTCTGGCAAGGGAGCAGCACCAGGCACTGCAGGAGCCTGCAGACAATCGATCTGAAGGCCAAAGCTCCTTAGCTCCTTCTGAAAGAGCAGGAACAGTTCCTCATTCCAATGTGGTGGAATGCTGGGCACCACAGCTCCAGGTGAAGACAGGACACAAGTTTGCTCCCACTGAGTGCTGTGATGGGTTCTGCAGGAGCTCTGGCCTCCTGTGCTTGCCAGGCACAATGAGGAGAGAAGGAGCCAAGTGCACTGATGTGGGAAATGGATATCTAGAAAGCTTTTAGGGCCTAATAGAAGGCCCACAAAATATGAATCTGTATATAAATCTTGAGACAAGAAATGCTAACTTAAAAGTGCCATGGAATACGACAGATATTGTTGAGAGAGAAATGGAGCTGGAAACAAGTTTCAAAAGATGGCCTTGCAAATAAGATTTTGGAAAAACAGAGCTATGAAAGATGCATTGTAGTGGGACCCACAAGCGGTAGTTTTAAATAATTGGCTTTAAGGCATCTACAACATGGCATGGCAAAAAGCTGATAGACCAAGAAATACTATAATTAGAAAATCGTTGGCTTCTAATTGTGATGGCGTTAATTATAACTTCTGTATTGTCTCACCCTTCTCATGAGACTGAAAATGGAATAAAAGATAAAAGTTTTTAAAACACCTCTCAGTGTCCCCGTCTCTAGGTCAAGAAAAGAGTATTATCCAACACACTGACACACCTTTGCCTCGAGCATAACCCAGCCTGGACCAAACACACTGAAAGGTTTCCCCTTTGGCCCATGTCTCAAAACATCAGGTCTGCTGTTTGACAACTCAGGTTGGGTTGTTGTCAAGGAGTTCCCTCAGAAATACTGGGTTTGTTTTCCTCTGTGCCTTCCCCTCAGCAGCCTTGGGGATGCTCCTGTGTGAAGCCATCTGTCTCACACAGTTTGAGAAAACTTCAAACAGGATATTGTGCAATAAGTCGTCTCCTTTAAAGTGTTCCAACAATCCCTTTCCAGCAATAGGAAATTATTACTAATAGATGAAAGTGGAAAACCCCCAACAGTTTATTAACAAACAGAATCCCCCCATGACATGTGTTACAAGAAGGCGCCGGGGTCTCTCTCGGAAGAACAGGAGCTGTCACGGAGCAGTTCCAGCAGCTGATGGAAGCTCGGGGGCTCGTCCGGCGTTGGCTTTCTCCCATGGCAGAGCTCCATGGGGCGGGCAGGGCAGTGAAGCAGCTGGGCTGGAGCCCCTCGCTGCCTTTTCTCCCCACCGTGGCTCAGCTCACAGACTCGGGCTGGGAGCGGGGCCGCTCCGCTCCTGCCGGCACCGTGTCCCTGGGCTTGGACAAACAGTTTCCTGCCAGGAGAGCCCTGCACACTGCTCCACAGATCTTTCATAAAGGCCCAAACCAACTCCAAACACTCTGTCTGCAGCAGCTTTTCACAAAGGGCTGCAGAAATCCAGGACAGCTGCACGTGAGTGTCGGAAGGCTCATGTCTTGTTCCTGACAGCAGAATTCTTGATGATTTGATGCAGTTTTATTCAGGTGTAACATTAGAGCTGAGGTTTTTTGTTAAAATATTTCATGATGAATAACAAGCCTGGGGAGCATGAGGTACAGGACTGACCTGCAAAAGCATGAGCATATCCTCCAATATGGCCAGTTTAATTGTCCATTTTATTACTCTTGTATTTACTCCACACCTATAAGGAAAACCCAGCTTTGCTTGGAGGCTAAACAGGCATGGGATACACTACAGTCCCTCGCAGGCTCAGCAGGGCTGGCAGTGACACAGCAGGCAGTCTGCTTCATTGTGAACCACTACAGAGCTACATCCCCATCTGGTTTAAGTAGCGTGGGATTATTAAGAGCTCCTTTTCTGCATGAGACACAAAAAGGAGATCCCAAATGATCTTCATGCAAGCATGCAGTAAAGAACTGGTCCTGCTGTCCTAACGAAGCGTTTGCTTTGGCAATTACACTCTTCCCATTCATCTCTTGATGCAGACACCTCAGGTTTTCCCCTACACCCTTGCAAGGCTGGCAGTCGCTGTTTCCCATTTCCTGTTCTTCCCTAGAGATGGTGCAGTGGCTGCTTTGAAACAAAAAGCCCTGGGATCTGGACAGCTTGAAGGAGCATGAAATGCTAATTATGTGCTCATATTGGTAACACCCAGGTCTGCACTACCCAGTGCTCTGCAGCAGCAGCAGCAGGACCATGCATCATTCCTGTTGGTGGATGTTCATGCTTCTGGTGTGCAAGATCAATGACTTTGAGGAGGGACAAAAATGCCCCTCTTCAAACAGTGGCTGTGCAAGGAGATGTGATGTTTCACAGCCTTTTCTAGAATTTTGCAGAAAGATCTAAGATAATATTGTGGCATGGAGTAGGTCACTAAATTTGTCTCCAGAGGAATCCTCAAAGGGCACATTCACTCTGCTGCTGATGGCAACCCCATAAGCTCACGGACCAGTTTTCCCTGCAACGTGCCACCCTGCCTGGGCTTTACTAGGCTGGGACTAGACCCAGAGCTAAGCAAGCACATGCAGCCAGGTGACATTGTGTAACATCAGAAGCTGGCAACTATGAGGACTTTGCTGTCAAAAGGTTACAGTTGCACTAGGCCCAGAAGTGTTTTTCCCTAAGGCAAAGCAAATTGAAATGTGAAGTTTAAAAGCTTCAAACGACTATGAAAGGAAACTGCAGAATAATTTCTGGAAGGGCAGCACTGTCAATGATCATGCGGCCCACCAAGAGCGTGAGCTGAATCCAGAATTGCTTCTTCCAGCTGTGCAGGAATTCATTCCACTGGCAAGCACTGGTCCATGGGAACAAATGATCCCCTAGCTCTGGGCTGAATGGCACCCAGGCTGCAGTGCAGATTGGAGGAGACCTTGTCACTTGTTATTGGCCTCCCAGTGCACTCATCCTTCTGCAAACAAGGAGCAAACAACACAGCTGCACTGCTGTCCCCGGTAAATATATATACAGGTGACTTTGCCAAAGCAGTGCATCTTTTCCCAGTGAAATACATGACCTCTTCTTACCTGTGGAATTGTGATTGAAGACACCTGTGAGCCAGATCTGTGGGAGATTGCAAAGGAGCAAAGCTTTGGGGTTTGGGCACACTTCTCTTGGTTTCTTTGCTCAGGCCTTTGGTGAGCACAGAACACACCTAGGTAGAAAACCTTTGACTAGACAGGATCTTTTGGATCCATTGTCCCCCAAACCTGTCAATGTGTGGCCCTGTTACAATGACAAGTTGAAAACAGCAGCACAAATGACACAAAGAAAACATGGCTAAAGAGGAAGAGGAGAGGTCAATGAGGAAAGGATGTGATGAGACACTGGCACATTGACTGAGCTGCGTCCCATAATCTCTAGGCTAGCAGGTCCTGGTCTCACATTCTCCTCTTGGTTTATTTATTTATTTATTGACCATTTTTTTTTTCATCATCAAAATAAAATATATACAATTAAAAATATGTCATAAAATTTTAAAGACAGAATCAAAACACATTAATTCAAAACTACATCTAAAGATCAGAACATATGTACAGCTGTAACTATGAAGCCTAACGCATCAATCCTATTCTTCAAGCACTCTCCATACTGGTGGCAGCTTCTTCCTGAGCTTGGAGGACAGAGAGCTCTTCTGGATGGGAGGCGAGGACTTTGTGGGTGAGGCAACATTGGAAGTGTCCCGAGAAAACTTCTCAGTAAGACTGTAACCAGTCAGATCTGCAAAATGGAGACACAAAGTTTAACAGAGGCCACAATGCAAACCTAAAGCAGCTGAAGCTCCATATTTCCTGGGAAACATTTCCTGGAAATGTCTATACAGCTGCACAGGGAAACATGCTCCTGCTGGCAGACACTGAGGCAGGCCGGGGCAAACCCTGAACCACTTGCCCAGAGCTGGCACAGGCACAGCCTGGCCTCTGGGCTGCCCTGGGACAGCAGGGAGCCCAGAGCCCTGTGCTCCCCAGGAATGGCTCAGCTGCACATGCACCCTCCTGCTCCTCTGCCTGCCCCACAGCTCAGCAGCCCTACAGCTCCAGGGGCACTGGCAGCAGCACAGCTCATTGCAGGGGCACATGCAGGCACAGCTGTTCCCTGGCAATGTGCACAGCCTCTCTGGGCTGCCACAAGACCCTTCCTCCCAGCAGGGATTGGCCCAGCTCCCCCCTCACCTCTGTGCGAGGCTGAGCCATGATTGCCTTCACCTTGTCCTCCATCTGGAGCTGCTTCAGGCCCCCCATGCCATGACTAGGAAGGGCAATGGAGAGAGCAGGGGCAGATGCACACCCTTCCTTAGGATTTCATCATTTTTGGCACAGCTAAAAAGGCAAATCCAGAGGTGTCCAACTCAGCGCTTCCTCAGCTCTCTGGAGAACATCTCGCCTTCACCAGCCCAACATTCTGGAGAGGTTTTCCTGCACATGTGGAGGCTTGCTGGCAGCACATTTCTTCAGCTGGGTGCCCATCACCTTGCAGAGGGCAGAGGCGAGCTTGGTGGCCACGGTGCAGACGTTGGCGCTCCGCACAGGCAGCGCCTTGTTCCCCAGGCAGGACCAGAGCATGGGCAGGGCGTCGCGCTGGGCGACTTCAGGGCTCCTGGCATGAACCCCCTGCACAAGCACTGCCGGGACAGAGACACAGCTCCTTACCCACCAGCCTCACTGCAAACAAGGATCTGCCTCTGCTTCTGCTTCTTGCCAGCCTCTCTGGCCAAGAGCAGCAAAATAGCACCCAGAGCCCCTTGATCCAGAAACGGGCAAAGCAGCTGAGCATCCTGGAAACAGAACCACCAACCCCTCAGCACTAATTGCTCCAACCAGAGCCTTGGCCCTGTGGCAGACTTCCTACCTTTACTAAATTATGTCACAATCTCTGCATGAACAATGAATGAAATGTCCAATTGCCTTTGATTTCCATTAAGAAGTTGTCTAAACCCACACTGAAGATTTGGAAATGCACCATAGAGAGGAAATGGAGAGATTTCTAATAAAAGGGATGATTCCATTTTTGTAACTTTGATGTCAAGTGCCAGATGCCTAATCTGGCTCTTCCCTTGGCACACAGCAAAGGGCAGGGTTAAAACACACCTCGAAACTCCAGCCCACCAGAGATGGCTGCTGCCTGACAGCTGGATGAGAAACATCAGTGACCAGCTGGTGTCTTTGGCAGAATGCTTTTGGGGCTTCCAACAAAGAGCTGTTTCAAACCTCAGGGTGTCTTAGAGAATTATCCAGAACCCATTGCCCTGGCATTTGAGCATCTCCACATTTAAATGCCACTTCCCCTCCCAATGTTAATGGCATTTTTTTCTTTTAATGTCCACTCAAATAGGGGCATAGAGAAAGAAAAATGCTACACAGGGGACTGAAATGTAACCAAAACACGAGTGTTTTCTCATATTGTCTCTGAAATCTCTCTGCCCATTTTCTGAACTGAACTGTATCAAACACAGACAAAAACTGACTACCAACAGGCTTCTTGCATGGCAGATTTGGCTGAGAGAAAAAAACCTGAAACGCTCTGGAGACCATTCTTATTTTCTGATCAGACAAAATGTTATCTAGTAGGCATTTAATATTCTGTGGCGGAAGAGACTTCATTTTCTCTATGCTGTTAATCCACCATCAGCCATCAACATTGAAAGAGCTCTTGCAAGTACCCAAAACCAATTCTGCTAAGCAGGAGGTTTATGATTATGGTACCCATTTTAAAGGGTACCATAAAATGGTACCATGGAGGGTTATGGTACCCATTTTAAAATGGGAATTCATTTGAGTTTAAATGCAATTAAAGACATTGGTGACTACTGAACGTGAGGAACAGCTGTGTGTTCCTACTAAATCGCAGAGAGAACATCTGCTCTTTCTAAAGAAGTCCTAATTTATGGTTAATTCCTTTATTTGAAAAAGAGATCAAAAGAAGTGCTAAACTAAATTCCCTATTGCTGGAGATCTGCTTTCTTCAAATGCTCTTTAAAGGGCCTTTGACATTCCCAATTGCTGAACATGCCCTTTTGAGATTCCTAATGAAGACACAAAGTGTATTAAACCTTCCATTCAAAGATGTTGGCATAATTAGCAGTGGATTTAGCCCCAGTTGAAGCAAGGCTATCAATCATCTTCTCTACTATATATTGAGATTATCCTTTTTCCATTCCTTGGCTCTTGCTGACACAGCAAGCTCCTCTGAGGAATCAATTATCAGCTGCATTTGTAGCATTTTGGACAGCGCTGACACAGGCAGACACTGTTTGCACACCCGGAAAGGCTCAGTCCAAGGCCACTCTGACAGCACAGGCAGGGAGCCTCAGCACTCTGCTTCTGTCCCTGTGCCCCAGAGGCTGCCTTGCACTAAACCTGTGCCTCTGATACCTCTGTTGAGTTCTGGCCTAAGCTGAGACCCCCAGGCTCTGCACGGGTCAGCCTCAAAACTTTCCAAGAGAAAAACAAGAATTCTGTGAGGACAAAACAAACTGATGCCCTGAGACAGCATTGGCCACCATTTCCCCTCAAAGATCACAGATGTCCCTGAGCTTCCCAGAGAGGAGCCAGCTGGGGCATTTTTAGCCCTCCCTTTACTGGAGGTGGTTCTGAGATGCCCCAGTGAGAGCTCAGCCCCAGGCCGAGCGCTGCCCCCATCTCAGATGCTGCCCAGCTCTGCAGCAGCCAGGGAAAACCTGCCAAACCCACCTGCCTTGGCTATGGGGCAGCAGGGGCACGCTCAGCACCTCCTGGTTTGGAGGAGCTGCTCTGCTGTCTGTTCACGGGCATTCCCTGTAAATGCTCCCTGGGAAGAGCTCTTGGCTCAGAAGGGGAGGCCGTACCTGTGATACGCTCGGTGACATCCAGCAGGGCTTGGCCACTCAGGTGATTCCATTGGTGGCTGGACTCTTTCAGCAGTGACACTTTATCTACAAGGGAAACACACGTTTCTGCTCACTTTCCTCAGGTCATAGGAGAAAGGGCAGGGCCAACCCCATTTTATAAAATCAAGCACATTTCTGCAGATGTTTGAATCCTGTTCTTCTTTCCTTCCAGCATACTTGGCAGGGTTTTAAATTCCAAAAGAAAAGCTCTCCTCTCACATTTGTAAATCCAAACTTGTCTGCTGTAGCAGGAGCTGTGTTAAAACATTTCACATCAGGGACCTCGAGAGTTCAGTCACATGGAAGCAGTGAAAGGTTTTGCATCCCAGAGCAAAAAGGAAGAGCCCCATACTTGGGTCACAGAAAGGCACTGAGTCAGGCAGTTCCTGAGTTCACAGAGCAGCTGGGGAGGAGAAAGTGGAAACTCCTCTTGAAGACCTGCCTCTTCAACACTCCTTTTTTCAGGCATATTTCCCCAGGTCAGCATTCTCAGAGCTGACATAAATGTGTGTGGCAAAGGAATTTAGAGCAGCCCTTGCCTATGTAGTTAATTGCTGTGGCCATCTTGCCCCATGCAAAACAACATTTAGAACAAGGCATCATTGACAGCTGGGGTTATACCTGTTTGTTCTAAAGAAATGAACTTGGTGAATCATCAGTTCCCCTTTGAAAACAGAAGACAAAGAAGAAAAGTGGAAAATAGGCAGCTAATGCCTCTAATGTAGAGCCTCCCAGGTGGCTGCTCTGCAGAAGCTCTGATGGGTCAGTGTCCCTTCATGCCAACAGCAAAGCTGTTCATTTGGGAAGTCAGACAGGGACCAAGCAAACTCCAAACCCCCTTTGCCTCTGAACTGTAGCAGAGCTCCAGTCCAGGACTTGCTCTTCAGACAAGCAGCACCGAGCCAAGGGCTCCTGGGACTGTTGGGAAATGCTGATCCCATTCCAGCCTGTTGGGGATGGTGCATAAGGGCTGCACCTGCACAGCCTCTGGTGGGTGTCAGCTGCAGTGTTCCACAGACAAGAGCAGCTGTCAAGGCACTCAGCGCTCTCTTGTGCAGGAGAGACAGAGACGAAGTTGAGGAGAGTCCCTGCCAGGGCTCAGCCTTACCCAAATGAGCAATGGATTCTTGCAGTGCTTTCACAGCTGCCCCACGAACCCTGGGATCCTTTGAGTTCAGGTTCTTTGTTATTCCCTCCACCAAACCAATGATCACCGGGTTCAGGGCATCTTTCAGGGCTCCTGTGATTTCAGCCAGTACGTCCAGCGCCCTCTGCTTCACTTTCCTGTGGCTGTCAGATATTCTCAGGACAAAATAATCAAAAATCTGTGAGGAGAACAAACAATGTGAAAGCTGGATTCAAATGTCCTTGTTTGAAGAGTGGGTGGAGCAGTCACCAATGTCACAGATGAAAGTGATCCTTTCTGTCAGGTCAGCACTCACTTGCACAATTTCACTGTTTTCCTGTGGGCCACTCACTGGAATGGTGGCACAACCTCATGCTGGTTGAAAGATTTTCTTCTGTTTTTAGGAGGTTTGGCTGGGGACAGAATAGTTCCTATGGTATTTCTCTCCATCTATAAATCATTAAATCAATTCCATTTATTAATGCTAAAGAGTACCTTTTCTTTGAATGGAAGCAGGTGTTTACAATGCCTGGTTTTCTATACAGTTGCCTCAAGTACTGAGGGCAGTTATGATTTTGCCAAAACTATGGCTGGAGGAGATCTAAGTTTTCTTTTGTTTGTCTCAGAGGCAGCTTCTGGAGAAGTGTGGGGCTCTGATCAACTCTTCCAGGATCCAGACCATTTCTCTAAGTAACAGGTGGACTTCTAAAATGTAATGTGCTGTACAGCTCTCATTAGAGCAGGTTCAGTCCCTTGACAGCCACATTATCAGGCACCTTTCCCTGGAAAAAGGGAAAAAGCAGCTACTGGGAGGAGAAGGCAGAGATGAGTCCTTAGCTGTTTTCCTCCTTTTCCAAAGAGAAAAAAAGATCCTGAGTCTAGGGATGCAGCTAAACCCAGCCAAAAGTAATTTCTTTTGGCTCCAGAAAGTCAAGCCTGGTTTACATTTTCTTGAGTTTGGCTATGCCAACTTAACCAGTCATTTATAAAAAAGCAAATAAAAAGCTCAAACCAAAACAGACAAAAACCCAAATAAACAAACCCACACAAACCAATCAAAAAAATAAAAAACCCCAAATAAAACCAAAGGGAATGAGGAGTTAGTGTTAGTTTTGAGGATATCACAGCAGGCAAATGGCTGCTTCCCACAGGATCACCATAAAAAGCCACATAAAACAGCTGCTCCAAAATATACCCAACAGGAGAAAAAATAAAAAATGATGCATGGCAACTTTGAGGGCAGCTCCACATTAAGGTGAAGGATGAGCAGTGGTTCAGCTGAAGGAGAAGCTTCATGCACTGCTCCAACTTCATCCCCCATGGGAGGACCCACATTGGTCAGAGCCCTGGCGATCCACATTCCCTGTGATCCATGTTGGGGAGACACTGGGCTGGTTATTCTTTTGTTTTGGCCCTAATTTTTTTTTTATTCATCTTCATCCCTTTAAAACAGAGAAAATTGGGGTAAAAATCAATAAATTCATCAAGGGCATCTAAAGCCTCACTTTTTACTTGTGTTTCAGGGGAATCTGGGATTCAGGGAGATAACTGGGAGAATTTGGGGGTTTTGGGGGTATTTGGTGTACTTGTTTCCCTTTCTTGGCACTGAAAGAGACAAGAGACAAGGTGCTTTGGTTTTTTTAAATCAAGAGTCTCTTATATGATGTGGTAGAAATACAGAAAAATAAAGGTCAGGAGAAGCATAGTTGATTGGGAACATTCCTGCATAGCAGACAAGATGTATCCTTGTGCAAATTATTCCATGCAGCACTCACATATTTAATTACTTTTTTAATTACTATTTCTTTTCCTCTTCCTGGGGAAGCAGAGTTGTTTTATTTACTCCAAGCAATGTTTTCTCCCTGCTCCCTGGCTAAGAACAAGCTCCCACCTTGGCAAGGGCTCGCTGGTTTACTTAATGCTCATCACAGCCATGCTAAGGAGAGTGGAGCAGGTTAATTTATCACTTGTTCCAATGATTAACTTGTCCAGCTGCCGGGTCCAAGAGCCCCGGAGTGCCTCAGGTTATACAGGATCACAGAAGGAAAAGTTCCATTGCATTAAGCTGCTGCCTGTCAAACACACTCAGCTGCTCTTGCACTGCCCTCTGAAAATCCCCCATAAAATACAAGTGAGAATCCCTCATCACCTGTGGAAAGCACAGCTGGGTTCTGCTCAGAGCATTTCAAACTATGGGATATTTCTGAGCTCCCCTTGCAAGGGCATCACCTGAGGAAAACCAAAAGTTTCTTTCCATGGACTCACCATACTCAGGACACTTCCCCTAGAGCAGGTTGCTCCAAGCCCCATCCAACCTGGCCTTGAACACTTCCAAGGGGGACACAAGCACAGCTTCTCTGGAACCTGTTCTGCTCCACCCAGATCTAAAATCATACCAAATTTAGCAGCCTCAGACACAGATTTCTATTAAATATCTACATTTTTCTAGGAAAGAAATATGGCAAACCTTGTTTGCAAGTCCCTCTTAGAAAAGGACCATGTTCAGCTGAGTGACAGTGAAGCAAAATGGCAATCCAGGAATAAATGTTCCTGTGCAAAACATCCTCCATTCACATGGATGCTTCCTCACTGGCACACAGGAGCAAGGAAGGAACTAAAATGCATCATTGTACATAAAGTCAGATATGTTGAGGGATGAACAGATCCCACAGGCATATGGAAACCTCCCCTGAAAACCCAGTCCAGGGAGAGCCTGAGCTGTTTTGTGGTTCTGGGCATGAAGATGCTCAGGATCTTCCACAGATGCTCAGGATTGTGCCTGGATCTTGCTCTGGAAATGCCAGTGGCTCAGCTGAGAGCTGTGGGGATGATTTACACTGCACTGAGAGGGGCCACAGTCCTGAAAGGGTCTTTTATCAGGAGCAAACAGCAGCCTGGAGGGTGGGGAATGCTGGGTCTGAACCACTGCTCATCCTTCACCTTAATGTGGAGCTGCCCCCAAAGTTGGCATGTATCACTTTTTATTTTTTCTCCTGTTGGGTATATTTTGGAGCAGCTGTTTTATGTGGCTTTTTATGGTGATCCTGTGGGAAGCAGCCATTTGCCTGCTGTGATATCCTCAAAACTAACACTAACTCCTCATTCCCTTTGGTTTTATTTGGGGTTTTTTATTTTTTTGATTGGTTTGTGTGGGTTTGTTTATTTGGGTTTTTGTCTGTTTTGGTTTGAGCTTTTTATTTGCTTTTTTATAAATGACTGGTTAAGTTGGCATAGCCAAACTCAAGAAAATGTAAACCAGGCTTGACTTTCCAGAAATTACTTTTGGCTGGGTTTAGCTGCATCCCTAGACTCAGGATCACCAGTATATTTGCAGGTTTTGCTCTGCATCATCAGCCTGCCCAGACTGTGCTTGGTGTTTCACAAATGGAGAACACAGTGGACATTGTGCCAAGCTTCCTTTCAAACAGAAAAACCGTCAGCATGACAGAAAAGAAAAAAATAAAATTCACCAGTTAGAACAAGTGTCCCACCATCTTTCCCTCCGCTGTTATTAATTTTGTACATTTAGAGGCAAATCTGGGTCTAAAACTTCCATCTCTCAGTTCCTGATGCTATTTGCTACCCTTCAGCCTTGACATCCCCTGATCTGACTGACTGCTGTCCAAGTGGGACTGGGGATGCTCAGCCTGAAAAGAGGAGACACTGGGAGGCCCCACTGTGGCTGTGCAGGACTGGGAGGGTCCCACAGGAAAGAAGGGGACAGAGTGTTCACCAGGGCCTGTGGTGACAGGGCAAGGGGGATGGCTTTCAACTGCAGGAGGCTGATTGAAGGTGGATCTAAGGAAGCTGCTGTTTTACACTGAGGGTGCTGAGGCACTGCCCAGGTTGGGCACAGAGGCTGTGCATGCCCCATCCTTGGGAACAGGGCTCCCCCAAGGTCTGGGGGAAGATTGCTCAGCTTGGAACAAGATGATCTTCAGGGTCCGTTTCAAGCCCAACCATTCAGGGATCCCCAGTGACCACTTCTGTTGACCCTGGAATCTTGGAATCTGTGTGATGTCACATCCCACGTTCCAACTGGAACTGCCACCCCCCAGCAAAGAGCACAACTCAACCACTGGCCCTTGTGTCAGCCTACCATTCGGTCTGCACCTGCTCACCCTCGTGATTGTTCTTGCCGCCCTTCTTGCCACCTGCCCTCTGCTACTCCCATCAGTCCTGAGAGCTCCCTAGTGCCTGGATTTTGTCACCCCTCACTTCAAGATGCTCACGTTTATCCTTTGTCTAATTTGTCAGCTGAGGGAGGTATGGTGCCATTCCATGGAGGTGGAGACCTCCAGCTGCCCGAGTGGGCTGCAGCTCTGTGGGGATGGTGTGGGACAGGGACCCCACTCTGAGGTTTTGCCACCTCTGCAGGCTGTCATGGACAGAGTGGAGGAGATGGAGGTGGATGTCCCGAGTCCTACAGTAGAGGATGTGGAAATGGAGGAAGAGACTGGAGAAGAGATGGAGGTGGATACGGATATGGATGAAGAGATGGAGGTGGATGTGGATGAAGAGATGGAGGTGGATGTTTATGAGGAAGAGGAGGACATGGAAGTGGAAATGGAAGAATACATTGAGGACATGGACATTGATATAAAAGATGAGGAAGAGGATATGATTTTGGGATGAAGACCAATGCCAGCAGCAGGACAGGCACGTGATCCCCACAGGCAGAGTGGGTCCCCTGCTGCCCGACTGGAGCTAGGCTGGTCCCTGCTCAGGGACGTGGTACCTCGCAAACTGGAGTCGGGTGGCCACACACTGCCTGTCCTGCGCTCACTTTGGGCCACTCAAGCTCCATCCCACAGCCAGCCAGGCTCAGCTCTGGTAGCAGAGTCCTGCTTTGCCCACATGTGCCTACCTGGGGACACATGGAAGAGCCGTCTGTGCCTGACTGCAGTGACCATGGCACCTGCTTTTCTTCCAGCACTGATGAACCTTCCGGACAGAGATGCCACCCTTTTGTACATATGTTCTACAGGTTTTTGTCTTTAGGGATAGGATTTGGGACTTAAGACTTTTAGAATTTTTTTATCTTCTACAAATGCATTTCATATATTTTAGCTAGATAGGTTCTTATGCATATACGTTCTACGGATTGTTGTTGTTACAAGTGTTCTTACATTGTTAAAGTGTTCTGTATTGTTGTTGATGTTCTTCTGTAATAAACAAATTTTTTTTTCACAACTCCGTTCTCTTACCATTTGCATTGGGCACAGGCAGCATTTGCAAAGTTGTGGTTTCCACTTGCTCCAGGTTCTCAGGGCTGGAGGTCCCTGGGGGAGCTGGCACAGCCACCCCAGGAGTGGGGGCACCTGTGCACAGAGGGGTCCCACTGACAGAGGTCACCCCCTCCCTGCAGTTTCTCTGGACACACCTGGTAGCTGCAGGGGCAAATCCCAGCGTGCCCTGTCCCATGGGATCCCATGTTGGAGCAGGGCTGAGCCTGCCTGCTCCTGCAGAGCCTCAGCCATGGCTCTGCCCTTGGGAGCCCCAGGGCTAAGGAGGGTGCACTGGGCTGTGGGGAACCCCTGTTCCTGAGCACCCTGAGGGGCTGGACCAGCCTGGAGGGAGCCCCAGCCCTACATGGACCAAGATTTCCCTTTGGAAACCCCATCTGTGCCCAGACTCTGGTACATGCACAACAGGAACTGATCCTCCTAGTTAAAGGTGTTAATTGGCACAAATTTATCCCTTGGACTTTCTAGTACAGTAAATGTCAGCACTTGTAATCCCTGTTCTGCACTCCCTGGTCAGGCACCAAAACATCTGAACCTGACAGAACATCTTTAATTAGCACCAACCTGCAGAGAGCTATGGGGGAGAACCTACCCCCAACAGCCAGAGAAACACTTGACATTGATAGTCTGGGGCAGAGCTGAAACTAAAGCATTTTAATGCCAAGAGAGAGGATTTTTTTATTGAACAATAATGAAAGCTTTTGGTCTCCTCATCTGCCACAGATGTGTATTGCCAAGGTTTGCCTCTGGGTTATGACTGATTTTTATTAATCTGTTCAGAACTCTGCTGCTGTTCCTGGCTAAGGTGCAGAGATGATATTTCAGAGCCAGATGAGCTCAGCACAGCTTGTGCAACACACAGTTTCCACACCCAGACATTCAGGCCATGCAAACTGATACTTTTTCATCTCTGTGCAAAGATGAGTGTTAGGACATCACTGACGTACCACACACTTCTCAGAGCTGTCCCTTTCATCCAGCTCTCCCCAGTCACTTCACAGACTTCACTCCAAGCAGTTTATCTCTGATAGAGTTCAGTGGCACATGGGATTTAATCCTGGTTTTTCTTCATCTTCTCCTGAGCTGTCTCCAGACACAGTGTGTGGGCACTGTCTGACAGCAGCAGCGTTAACGTGTCACCTCCCTGACACTGAGGTTCATGTCACAACTTTTCATCAAAAACAGCAAATAAATGATTCCCTCTGTGTCCCACACAGCTCCATGGGGAGTTCGTGTGGCTGCAGTTCCAGCACCAGCCCTGGTGCACAGGAATTTCAGGAGGAGATACAGAAGGAATCAGGCATTCACAGAGAAAAACATCACTTTGCATGGCCCAGATCCCCACAACACTGCAGACTCTGGTGACCCAGACTCTGCATTTACACTTTGGCCTCTGTGCCTTCCTTTTCTTCTCACTAAACTCCTCCCAGTTTCCCTCATGCTCAGGTTCCCAAGATAATTAAAAACAGCATTAGGAGCAGAGATAGATGACAGGAACTTTCCCAAGGCTTGATAAAATTTATCTTTTCAGAGAATTCCAGCCAAGGAGAGAGGAAAAGCCTGCATGAAAGAGGTGTGAAATCAAAGCAGTAATCAAATTTAAGTATGATGAGAGAAGCTGAAGAGGTTTTCAATGTTCAGAACAAGATTAGCAGCTCCAGGCACAGGAGGGATGGGACAATTTCCCTGCTGTAATAACTCTGTGATGCAAATTGCATCTCAAACCATTCTCCCCAGCTCTGGGACCTGTTGAGCCACAAATGTGGTGCTGATTTTTTAAAGCAAAGTGAAAGCAGGGAGGTGGTTTGCAAATAAAAACCACAGAGGACAGCTGGGAAGCACCAGCTGGAGCAGAGAGGGGTAGAGTCTGGCCCTGAGGTGCAGCACAGCCTGAAACTCTAACAAATTAAAGAACTTTCCACTTGTTTTTTTTTCCCTCAGGAGCTACAGAAGCTGCTTTATGGAATCCCTGCCTCCTTCACACCGCATCAGCCTGCAGGAGAGCCCAAGGATGAAGATTACAGCCCCTTCAGCTGCTGCTTCCATCTCCTGACTCAAATCTCACCAAAATCTGTCACCACTGGGCCTTCCCAAAGCCTCAGATTCACTCGGTCTGTGCAGGATTTCAGTTCTGAGGAGTACAAAGGGAGATAAAGGCACTTGCAGACACCAGAGAAGCAATTGCTGCCTGAGGTGCATTTCACTGCCCAGGTTAGTGCCTCTAAAACCATCAAAATCAGCCCCTTTGACAGGACCAAGCCAACAGCAGGACATCAGGGCCTGCACATGGTTGGAAATGCCATTTTTTAATATTCCTCTCTCCGTCTCTCATTTCATGGTGCCATTGCAGGAGTTATTCCCATCACTTGGCAATCAGCTTCAGATGGATTTTTAGTGCTGAGCAAATAAGAGGCAATTTTACTTTGTCTCCAATGAATGAAATTTCACCTAAATCAGACAAACTCTGTGTTCTGAGACTAACCACTGCCAGGTCCCCAACCTGGATGTCAAACTGCTCTAATATTGAAAAGTTAAATTTATTTGGCTTTGTGTACAAGATTATTCTCTCTCAAAAGAATTGGAATCCATATAATTGCATTTCCAAGCACTAAACTCAGACCAGCCACAAAGAGCACAAGAGATAAGAAAAGAAATAGAGATTTCTAAGGAGATGGAAATTGAATGCTGAGTTTTTTCCCATTATAGAAAGTTTCATAAATTATCACCTGCCAGCTCCTTGCCTTCACTTGTGTGGCCACCACTGAATACACTCACCGATAATGTGAAAATGTTTGTCCTACTGAAAAGTGGGACTAGAAGTAGAAAAAGGCTCAGATATCTGAATTAAAAGACAACATAATGAAAAGAGCTGCCTTATAATAGCAAGATATGATGGACAGCAGGAATGGCTGAAGCCAGCAGAGATAAGTCCATGAACTATTCATGCTACAGAGATTTCTGACAAAACCCCCAATAACCCAAATACAATGTTTTGTCTGGCAGAGCTGATAGGAACCCTGTGCATTTAATTCAGTCATTGGCAGCAAATAAAGATCAGCTTGAAGCTCCTTTGGTCCACTACTACTTATTTTTTTTCACCCAAAAAATGGAATTACATCTACTCTTTGGGAAGAAATTACTGCTTTGAGTGGTTCAATGCAAGGATCACAGCTGTGGGAGACACAGAGTGGCAGGAGCAGGGGATCTGCTGGGGGGTTTTGGGGTGGGGGACAGATTAAAGAAATACTCAAGCGAAACCTGTGAGAGGTCAAGACTCCATCCCTCAGAGGAGAAACTCGATTTGACCCAAATGCCATTCAAATCCAACCAACACTGAGGCATTTCCCAAAAGCTCTGCTGAGCCATCAGGTACAACCCAAATCACTCTGTGGGACCAGGGCAGCAGATCCCAGGCATGGGACAGGGATGCTCCCCTGGGAAGTCACCTCCATTGCCCATGGGACTCACAAAATCTGCTTCTAAAGACCCCAACATCCAAAAAACTCCACATTAAAAGTCTTTAATTTGGGGTTTCCCTTCTCCACCTGTCTGCTGCCACTAGGCAGCTGCTCCTCTTCAACACCCGTCTGATGAGTATAAATTTTCTCCTGATTCTCAGCCTAAACGGGAAGTTGTTTCCATTTATTCTTCTGCAAGTACTGGGAGCTTGTACCTGCTTTGCTCTTTCTCTCCTGGTGTGCACATAAAAAGCCAAAGCCAAGAGCATTTCCTTGTTTAAATCATATCATTTGTCCTTATTATTTCTTTCCCATAAAATTGCATGGATTTGGTGCTGGCTCAACACTCAGAATATTGACAGCACAAAGTCCAGTTCTTACACTGACCTCTCCAAGTTTTGGACCAAGCCTGCAAAGAAGGAAATACAGCAAAGATATTCCAAACAGGGGCCCTAATAAAGGTAATAAAATGCCACCTGTGTTTGCTGCAGGGAAGAATAGTGCTGCTTATTAAATCATTACAGACAATTAAAGCAGCAGAGGGGAGGAAGACAGCGCTATCGTTTCCAGCTCCCCAGCCCTCTGCCACTGGCAGGAATTTCATAAAGCACAAATCTCCCAGCAGAAATCCCTCAGCAATTGATTTGCTGCTCGTGGAACACAGCAGGCACACACCCTGGTTTTCCTGACCAGAAAAGTAGAATTTGCCTCGATGTTTTTCCCTCGATGTTTTGTGATGTCAAATCCCCCTCCCTGCCCTGAAGTGACATGTTTCTGTAGGGTGACAGCCCTCTGGAGAGGCACAGAGAGCTTTGTGTCAGTGTAAGGGATCCCCACAAGGGCAGATCCCTAATTCAGGCTCCATCTCTGCTTACATGCAGTTCCTAGCAGAAAATTCATTGCATTTCCCCAGAACAGGTAATTTCAAGCACAGAGCTGTTCTGCCTTCCACAAAAGCAGCGTGCCAGGGATTGCTTTGGAGACCAGCATCAGGAAACATAGCAACACCTAACAGCCAGGACCATCCAAACCCACTTATCAGCTCACCCCCACATCTCCTGGACTCACTTGAATGCCCAGGAGAGTCTGAAGAGCCAACTGTTTTCTAAGAAATGGTTGTGCAATCAAAAGGTAAATGACAGGGACAACCAGCCCCACACAGGTGCCCCAGGCAGGAGAAAGAGCAGGAGGGATCTATCCCTTACTGACAGAGGTGCAGCTCAAGTGATGCTCTCTCACTCTTTGGGTTGGTTTTGTTATTTTACATTAAAAACACATCCTCTCAGGAGACAGTCTCATTTAAATCTTCTACCTCTTTAGCTTTGTACACTCAGCCCATTACATTGAAAGATTTTACCTTAATTTCTTCTCCAGGAAAGAAGTAATCGATCTTTTATTGGTGGCACTTTAAATTGGCATGTTGACTACAAAAATCCACTGCTCATCACATCAAAGGTTGATCCAATAGTGCCAATTACTCCAGTAATGGAGATCTTTAGAGGGATGGGTGGGAAGGAACAGGATCAAAATGGATGGGTCTTCTCAGAGGAAGAAGCAGAATCTGGGAAGACAGCACAGCTTTAAATTAGGATATCTGCTGTGCATGGCAAGACAAAACACAGCCCATTCCTCATCCTGGCTCTGGATGTGGTTCAACCCACTCGTCCCCAGCTCTGGAGGTGTGGTGCAGAGTCTGATCCTCACTCCCCTGGCAAATGACAGAACTGAGCTGATCTCAGCCTGGAATCCCTGAGGGTTGACAGCAAGGACTCCTACCAGATGTAACTTGTGTTTGCAACAAGCACAGCATCCACTGGCAGGGAATGATTTGCTCTTCATCCTTCCCACTTTCCAGGTATTTCTCTAAGAAAATCCACCCTTTAGTGGGGACAAAGCAGTAGATATGGAAGGCTCTGTGTGCCCCAAAAAGCCACCAGCCTGTTCACCCCACAGCTCTGCCACTCACAGCCACCAGCTCTGCACAGAGCAGGCAGCAAACTGGTCACTACTGGCACTGCCTGTGGTCTGAACTGGGAACTGTGGATCACCATCAAGCTGCAAGTGTTTTCTAGTGGGAAGTATTATACCCAGTTCCATACAGATTCTGGTTCTGGGTCAGTCCCACAGCAGCTTTAGGGAGTGTTTAGGTCAACAGGATCTCCCCAGGCTGCAGCTGGAGCTTGGGGCCTCCTTCCAAACTACAGCACAGTAAAAAAGATATACGAAGGTCACAATGAAAAATCCTCTGCTGAGCCTCCTTTAGTGTCTCTCAACTCCTAATTCTGATTGTAAAATGCTATTTAGGAAGATCAGACTGATCAAAATCAGAACACCTTTGTGGATTTTTGTAAAAATGTGTTTTGAAACTTTAAGATGAGGGATTTTCACTGAAGTCGTTATTCCTCTTACAAGTTTTTCAGCATCCTGTTGTTTTGACTTTCCACTCTTCCCTCCTGCCAACTTTTACCTGCCCAGAGCCAATTGTTTTGCTGACAGCTGCCATGGCCCATGTGCCATTTTCTGAGCATCACCTACATGAAGCCTCAGGGGCTCACTAAGGAAAACTCACTCCTTCATATTCTTTGCAGAACCAGGAAAGATCTTGCTTGGAAGATCTCTTGCCCAATAGAAAAAAGAGGTTTTTATTCAAACCTACTCTATGTGCCATCACTGATTTATTTTTGACTCAGAGAAATCTGTTTATTTTCTGTTCTTAAATCAGGAGTGAGCAGCTCCATGAGCAGCACCACAGCAGAGGAAACACAAACAGGCTGTTACTCAAACACCATCTCTGAAGAGGTTGTGCTCTGCTTTTCAGATGAGATTAAGAGCTCAATTACAGTAGAGAAAAAGGCTTTCATTAAATCACACATAGAACATAATAAGGACAAATTACAAAGCTCTTCAGAAGCAAATCTGTGTCAGACTGCTGGGTAAGGAGGCCCTTTAGGGGAGGCCTTCAGAGGTTTCTCCTGCCCTTCTGAGAAAATGAGTCCTGCACACCTCATCTCACCATGTTTTTGAGGAAAGCTTACAACCAGAATCCTATGGAGCATCCAGTGTGCAAATCCCATGGACAGAACTATCCACTGGCCTCAGGATTTGCAGATGTGAACCTGGAGGTGAGGTACTGGATGCTTTTCCCTCCCCAGAAACCCAAGGCACTGCATGGCAGAGCTCAAAGTGGCCAGCAAAGGGTTACCCAGAATCCTGCACCTGGGAAAGGGGAAGTCCAGGTTCAGTCACAGAGTTGTCACCACTTGATTTTGTTCCCTTGTTATTTTGCTCTCCTGGAATGTATTATGGTTAATTAAAGGCAGTTAGCTAATTGGATGGTAAGCAGGTGCTGGTTAAAAAAAAACCCAAACCACTGTTCCCCTTTGAAATGCCAGACAGGAGATTAATTGAAATTCCCTTTGAAAAGATATCCCCAAACCTCCTAATCTGTTGATGAAAACAGTCAAGGAAAAGTCAAGGAGAAAAGAGCAAACAATGTTTTTCAGGAGGTTTCACAGCTGAGGCAACTGCAACCCCCATCAAGCATTAGGATTGAGGATTGTCATTGCCACATCAGGAAACCTTTCAAAGTCTCAAAATCTTCCACTGAACAGCAGTGCCAGAATGCCCCAAAGCTGAATAACAATCCCATGAAGGCATAGTATTTCCACCAAGACCAGGATGAGATGAGTAGGAGAGGATGACTGGGGCTCTTCAAAAGCCAGACCTCAGAGCTGAGACAGGATTTAATCCTGATATCCCTCTGGTTATCCAGAAAAGGGTCAAGACATGTGAGGGAGCTCAGAAAGCCAGAGTGCTCAAAAAAGCAGCATGTACACAGAAGGAAGAAGAGAAAATACAGCTGGATACTTCCTAATGCTCTTCTTTGGACTGACCTGGTGCAGTGAGTCCCAGAAAACTTGCTCTAAACATGGGTGGCAGAACTGAAAATGCTCACTGGTAAGTGTGGAGAAATGGCTACATGACAGAGGTCACGCAGACATTCGCTTGTTAGCCGACCAGGAGCTGGGAAAGTACCGAACACAGCTAGTTTGAGTTTTGCCACTGCAAGATAGCGTGTCCTTGGGCCTAGCTGGGTATGATAACAAGTGGACAGAGAGAAGTGGGAAATAGGGAATGTAGGCCCAAAGGTATGAGGAAGAGTTGATGGTATAGTTTAACCAATAGATCGCTTGGCTTACAGAATATTCATAAGCTTATTACTTGCTGTATAAGTGTCTAATGCTCTCTTCAATAAACGGAACTTGCTTATCACTCATATTGAGTGCCCGAGTCTCCCCTCACCGACAAAAGGCTCATCCCCGACAAAGGCTTCATTCTGCAACAAATGGCTGCCCGAACAGGGACCTAAAGGAAGTTTGAACTTGAGAGCCATTCTGCAACAGCTTGGAGTGTGGGAAGAGCTTCAGACGGAGCTCCGACCTGATCAGCCACCAGATGATCCACGCCGGGGAATGGCCCTACAAGTGTGGGGAATGTGGGAAGGGCTTCAGCTGCAGCTCCGCCCTCGTCACCCACCAACGCATCCACACTGGGGAGAGGCCCTACGAGTGTCCACAGTGTCAGAAGAGGTTTCACACCAGCTCCAATCTCCTCCTGCACCAGCGCATTCACACAGAGGAGAGGCCCTTCTGCTGTCCTGACTGCGGGAAGGACTTCAAGAACAACTTTACCCTCATCAGGCACCGGCGCATCCACACTGGGGAGAGGTCCTGCGAGTGTCCCCAGTGTGGGAAGAGCTTCTCACAGCGCTCGTTCTTTACCTGACACCAAAAGAGTCACCGGTAAGGGCAGTCCTGTGAGTGCCCCAACTGCAGAAGAAGCTTCATGCATTGCTCCAGCTTCATCCCCCATGGGAGGACCCATGTTGGTCAGAGCCCTGGCCATCCACTTTCCCTGTGATCCATGTTGGGAAGACACTGGGCTGGTTATTCTTTTATTTTGGACCTAATTTCTTTTTTTTATTCATCTTCATCCCTTTAAAACAGAGAAAATTGGGGTAAAAATCAATAAATTAATCAAAGACATCTAAAGCTTCATTTTTTACTTGTGTTTCAGGGGAATCTGGGATTCAGGGAGATAACTGGGAGAATTTGGGGGTTTTGGGGGTATTTGGTGTACTTGTTTCCCTTTCTTGGCACTGAAAGAGACCAGAGGGTTCAATCTGTCACCTCAATGCCACTGAAAACTACTCAATCCCACTCCAAAATTCCTGGATTCCACAGCTCTTTGGTGTGGAATGGTGTTGGAAGGGGATTGAGCAAAGTGGGCTTCAAATCAGGAGGCTTGACATGGGCATTAGGTGGGGCAGGATGGGTGGGATGGGGTTTGGGAGGTGGGAAATGGGGGAAATATGGCTTGGGAAGGGGGCGTTGATGTCCAGGAGTGGTGGGATGTGTTGAGGTTGGGATTGGGGAGGTGGGCTGGGGTCTGGAATGAGACCACCAAAGTTTGGGGATGATGAAGGGAAGGGGAGCCCATTACTGAATGAGTTCTTGAATAATCCACATTCCTGAAGAGATTTTGAGGGATCTCACATTTCTGAGGTGTTTTTTGGGCACTCCCCAGCTCCTGGGGGTTTCCTGAGAGCAGCTCCATGGAGCCCCATTGCCAGAGGTGGTTGCCTTGGGCACGAGCTCAGAGCTGTAGCCAGAGTCCGTTGCCTCGGTGCTGGAGAGCAGAGAAATGATGAACAGCCTCAGACATCTCCAGTGTGTGTTTGGGGGCAGGGAGAGTTCTGCATGGGTGGGGTGGTCACTGTCCCACCCCAGCCACTGAAGCCTCTGGTGCAGCCCCAAAGTGGCTGCCAAGCCCCTGGCACACCAAAAACCCCACCTGGGAGAGGGACCAGAGCAGGTCTGGCTGTGACACGGGTGTGACACTGACACGTCCCACGGCCCCGGAGCTCACAGCAGCTGAGATCCAAGACTGACTGTGGATCTCTCTCTCCCTCTCTCTCTTCTCCTGACTTACTCTTCTCAAAATCTGGTTAACTTGCAATTGGACAGGTTAGAGTTTGCTAAGTCAGTGCTTTATGAAGTGATTTACTGCAATTCCATGTTGCTTCAGATTTCCCAAGTACCTCATTCTCTGAAGTTTGCAACTAAAAGTTTGTTCTCCACCTTCCTGAGATGTTTGTTGTTTTCTCCCCCTGGCCATGTGTCCTGCAGGCTGTGCCCCCTGTGCGTGCTGCTCCTCTGCCCTGGCCGGCTGCACTCGCCCATCTCGCTGTGCCCCAGCATTTCTCACCCAGCGTTTCTGTGCCCTCCCTGGGCTCCCTGCACCCAGCGCTGCTGGCTCCTGGCACACAGAGCCAGGGCAGGAGCCCACCCTGCCAAGGGGCTCTGGGCAGGGCGGGGGCTGCGATGGCTTCTGAGCTCAGCAGCTGCTCCTGGCATGGTTCCATGGAGACCGAGCACAGCAACGCTGCTGAGCATTGTCCCTGCTGAGGGTCACACACTGCCGGGGCACATTCCCTGCCTGCAGCATTGCTGAGCATTGTCCCTGCTGAGGGTCACACACTGCCGGGGCACATTCCCTGCCTGCAGGATTGCTGAGCATTGTCCCTGCTGAGGGTCACACACTGCCGGGGCACATTCCCTGCCTGCAGGATTCCAAGCGCTGCACTTGTGTCTCCAGCGTTGTTTTCCAACAAAAACGGGAATGGAAACTGTGCAGCTCATGGTCTTTTAGAGTGTCTAAAACTCGCTAAGTCATTGATCTTAGAGGTGAGATGCATTTGGAATTCATGGCATGGAGAAGTAGTGCAGGATGGAAAAGGGGATCACAGAAATAAACTGAGGAAAACATTTCAGATGATTTCTTTCCATTTTCATTTCACTTCTGGAAAGCTGTTTCAGTTTTCCAGGAATCTTCTCTGTGATCCTGTCTGCTCTTTTCAAAAACCTTTCCTGGAGAATGAGGTTGAGCTCCTGTCACAAGATGTGGCACAAACTGTGGCTTCTCTTGGCTTTCCACACTGTGCCTGCAGCAGGACTCTTGCAGCAAAGCAGGACAAAAGTTTTGAGGACTTGACAACTTGTCCTTTCTTTTGCTGGTGGACTGGGGAGTTGTGCTATGGGTAAGGTTTTCATTGTTACTGTTCCAGGCTAAGAAAATAGGAGGTGGTACAAAGAATTGTTAGGGAATACAAGCCTGGCTGAATGCAGAGAAAGAATCTCCAGAGCCTGCAGCCACAAGTGGAGAGTTGTGTGATGATCATTCCAACCTGTCACTGGACATCTTGAAAATTTTCTGGAATGTGAAAATGCTCTGACAGAGGGAGTTTGTTTCTGAATTCAGTGTGGATGATTCCACATCTGGTGCCTTGGTGCATAAATCAAGAGCACAATCAGTTCATGATAAGCACCAGAACAAGATGGACCTCTCAGAGTAGCTGACTGAAACAATCTGAAAAGGAGAAATGCAGGGAATGACCAGGTGAACCTTGCCTGGAAGAAGGGCAAATTTTTCTAATAATTACTAATCCATTCCCTCATCTTTTGGCTTTCTTAGCAAGGCCATTTGCATCCCAGATTCCCCATGAGGTGAGAAGCGTGAGCTTGTGGAAGTGGCTGAAAGATGCCCTGTTCCTCTGCAGGGACACTCAGGCTGGCACAGGAGCTGGATCCCTCTCTGGGGAAGCCTCCTCCAAGCTGGAATATGTGCCGTGCTGGGAGAGGAGGAGGAGGGGGAGAAGGCTGGCTCTGTGTGGCAGCAGCAGGAGGTTTGGGCTGCAGGACATTCCGTCTGCGCTGCTGCCCCGCAATGGGCAGCTGTGCCCAGGGCTCTGGGCCTGGCCCCGCGTGCGCTGAGCTGCCTGGGCTGGGCTCAGGTTCCCGCTGGGCCTGGGCAGAGCCCGGGCTCAAACTGGGGGCAGCAGCAGTGCAAAACACCTCTGGGCATCCGCGCTTCCTGCTGCTGGGAAGGAGCAATGAAGCGAGTTGAGAAGTTCTGGTTTCTGCTTCTCCTGGTGGATTTTTTGATTTAATTCCACATTGTGGAGGCAAATTCTGTGACAGCCTCTGTCAGCTTATTCTATTTCAACAACGCCAGCAACAGGGCTGTGTTTGAGTGCTGCAAATGTGGCCTGTGTGGCTTTAATTCCCCTCATCTTAGAGTTCAGGGGCTGGTGAGCATTCCAGAATCTGCTGATCTTTATGTCTGTGACAAAAATACTGACTTCACTGTCATGAAAGCACTGTGGGTAGCACCAACTGAAAGAGGCACTTGCATTTTTATGGATAAAATTCAGGTGGCAAGCAGAAGAGGGCCAAGAGCAGCCATGATCTGCAATTCCCAAGGCAAAGGCACCAGCAGCCTCCTCCTGTCACCTCAGGGTGAGTAAAAGAGCATTGAAAACAGCGCTGGAACCCAATCCTTTCTTGCTCTGAGGGCTGGCTCAGGGCAGCACAGGCGGGCCCTGAGCAGTCAGGGCTGTGTGTGGGTGCTGGTTGCTCTGCTCCAAAATTGAGTTGGAAAAAGCCCTTGGGAGCCGAGGCAGGAGCAGGTGGGAAGGGGTCGGCACTGCTGCTGCTCCTGGCCGGGAGCCCCGGCTGGACCGGGCCGGCGCCCCCTGCACTGCGGCTGCTGCTGCTGCCAGAGCCGGGCGGGACTCGGGGACAGGGAACGGACACGGGGGGAGAGCAAAGGCCTGGCGGCTGCAGGGATGGTGGCGCTCGGGCCAGCACCAGCACAGAGCTTCAGCCCGCAGTTAACCCTGAGGGAAACGCTGGGGAAAGGCTCCATTTCAGCCTTTCTGCACTCGTGGCCATGAAGGGACTGAAATGAAAGGAGAACAAGTAGGGCCCAACCTGTTCTCCTGCCTTGGGTGGAGCCCCAGGCCTGAGGCTGAGAGGGGCTGTGAGGGGCTGTGAGGGGCCATCCGTCATGAAGGGCCATGAAGGGCCTTGAGAGGCTATGAGGGGCCATGGGGAACTTGGAGAGGCCTTAAGGCCCTGTGAGGGGCTGTGGGAGCCCAGGCCCCTCATGGAACCAAGGGTCCATCATGTCCTAGCAGGGCCTTGTGGAACCAAAGGGACCATGGTGACACTATGGAGCCTCATGGTATCACAGGTCTATTGTTACACAGCAGCCACAGCATGGCTGCAGAACCAAGGAGATCATTGTGACACTGCACAACTGTGGAAACCTGTGAGCCTACCAGGGAAAAGCCAGCAGAAATGCCCTGGAGAGACATACTGTAGGCTCTGGGCATTCCTCAAAGCTCAGGGTGAGGAAAGAGGCTTCCCCATGGTGTTCTGCAGCACTATGTTAATTTGTCCCAGTTCTATACTCTCCCTTGGACTTCTCTACCCCTATAACCCTTATATGTTCATGTTCTGGTGAGTCCTCCCTTCCCTGTTTTCCCACTGGTGTGTAACCCTGCCCATCCACACTGGCATTTACTATTGATCCCTTCCATGTGTACCACCCCTGAACCCTCAGAGCATTGGATCCCCGGTGCTCTACTCTGCACCCTCTTTCCCTGTATTTGTACCCTGGACTCTCCTTTGTCTTTGTCTTTGGCCCCTGGACACTTTCAGCATTTCTCTGTGTGTGTGTGTGTCTGTGTGTGTGTCTGTGTGTGTGTCTGTGTGTCTGTGTGTGTGTTTGTCTGTGTTTGTGTCTGTGTGCTGGTGCTCTCATGGTTCCTACCCATTGGCACAAGAAACTCTCGGGGAAGGTTGTGTGCAGACCACCTCAGGCTGCAACAACAACTCCCTTTTGTCATTTACTTTGTGGTGGGAATGAACCATTCTGTCTAATCATGATCAGAATAAATCAGAGCTGTATTTATATAAATTTATCTGGTATTCAATCTTTAATCCTGGGGGGAAAATTGCATTAAAGTTCAATTCCATGTGTCTAATCTTTAACACCTTTGACAAATTCTGGGGCTGGGATTGGATCCAACCGCTCCCAGTCTCCTCTCTCAGAAGGAATTTTAGAAGTCTAGGGGCCCTGCAGGGGTTTGAGGATCCATGGTGCCTGCAGGATGTAATTTCTCCATCTCATGTCTCAGCAGGAGTTTCTCCAATAAAGAAATAAAGGTTTTGCCTGAAGCTCCCACTGTGCCCGTAACAGGAACCCCTGTGAGTGTCTGGGACATCAGGGCCCTTTGGCAGCCTGGGGACTCCTGGGATGTCACCGTGGAGCCCCCATGAGTGCCTGTGACAGATCGGTGCCTTTGCGGCCCAAGGTACCCTGGGATGTCACCATGGAATGGCTGTGACTGCCTCGGCCCACAGGGCTCTTTACCAGCCCCAGAAAGCCCTGGGAGATCTCCATGGAGCCCCTGTCTGTGCCTGTGACATTCCAGCTCTGGAACAGCCTGGAGACTCTTGGAAAGTCCCCATGGAACACCTTGGAAGGCCTGTGACAAATCTGATCCTTAGCAGGCAATGATCACCAGACCCCTGTTGCTATGGTCCGTTTCCATGGCAACCATCACCAGCCCCCTGTTGCTATGGTCATTTTCCATGGCAACCATCACCAGCCCCCTGTTGCTGTGCTCAGTCCCTTGGCAGCTCCATGGAGACCCCATGCCAGGCATGGTTGCCATGGACACCAGCTCAGGCCTGCAGCCACAGCTGGTTGCCATGGCAACCATTGGCAGCCCCCATTCCCAGGCTCATGGGATCCCAGAACCACAGAATTGGCTGAGCTGGGAGGGACCCATCAGGATCCTCCAGTCCAACTGCTGGCCCTGCACAGGACACCCCAACAATGCCAGCCTGGGCCTGGCAGCGCTGTCCAAACGCTGCTGCAGCTCAGAGAGCCCTGGAGCTGGGACCCTTCCCTGGGGAGCCTGGGCAGGGCCCCAGCAGCCTCTGGGCAAAAACCTTTTCCTGACATCCAGCCTGAGCCTGCCCTGACTCAGCAGCAGCCGTTCCCTCCACTCCTGTCCCTGGGCACCAGAGGGAAGAGGTTCCCACAGCCCCAGCCAGGGACCCGCTCCCAGGGCTGTAGCCATGGCTCCCAAGGGCTGGGACCAGCTGGGATGCTCGGTTTCCATGGGCCGGGGTTCAGGAATGGGATACCCCAATTTCCTGCTCCTGCTAAAACCGTGCTGTCCTCGCTGCCCTCCCGCCTCCCATGGAAAGCACAAAAGGCAAAGATTCCGGGCTGGGATAAGAACAATTTACTGGAAATACCAACGAGATAAGGAACCAACAGGAACAAAAACAATATTGGTAACAGAAGGGATAAATAAAACTGTTTACAGGGAGAACTAAACACAACTCACTGGGTCTTCCTGGCCACAATTTCCCATGCCTGGAAATTTCACCCTTCTCCTCAGGGAGAGAGAGAGTCCCTTTCCTGCCCCTGGAAATGACCTGAGGTGGGAGTAAATGTAATGACAGGGCCATAGCCAGACCCTCATGTTCTTCCATCCCACATCATATCATTGCAGGGGCAAGAAAAAGTACAGGTGTCTTCCTAGCATGGATCACAGGGAACATGGATCACCAGGGCTCTTCCCAACGTGGGTTCTCCCATGGGGGATAAAGCTGGAGCTGGGCATGAAAGTCTTCCTGCAGTTGGGGCATGGGCAGGGTTTCTTTTACTGGTGACTCCGTTCGTGTCTGGTCAAGTGAGACCTGCTGGCGAAGCTCTTCCCACACTGGGGATACTCATAGGGCGTCTCCCCAGTGTGGATGTGCTGGTGGGTGATCAGGATGGAGTTTGCTTGAAGCCCTTCCCGCAGTCAGGGCAGCGGAAGGGTCTCTCCTCTGTGCAAATCCATTGGTGCTGGAGGAGATGAGAACTGGTGTGAAACTTCTTCTGACACTCAGGGCACTTGTAGGGCTTCTCCCCATGTGGTCATTTGGTGGATGATCAACTGGGGCCTCGTACTAAAGGTCATCCCACATTCCCCACACTTGTATGGCCTTTCCCCAGTGTGGATCCTCTGGTGGCAGCTCAAGAGAGACTTCTGCCTGAAGCTCTTCCCACATTCCCCACATTCATAGGGCCGTTCCCTGGTGTGGGTCTTCTGGTGGGAGATCAGGTTAGAGTTCGGGCTAAAGCTCATCCCACATTCCCCACACTCGTTGGGCCTCTCCCAGTGTGAATCTGATGGTGCTGGAGGAGACTGGAGTTGGTCTGAAACCTCTTCTGACACTGGGGACACTTGTAGGGCCTCTCCCCAGTGTGGATGTGTTGGTGGGTGATGAGGGCGGAGCTGCAGCTGAAGGCCTTCACACACTCCCCACACTTGTAGGGCCATTCCCCAGTGTGGATCATCTGGTGGCTGATCAGGGTGCTGCTGTGCCTGAAGCTCTTCTCACACTCTGAGCCCTTGTGGGGATTCTCCCCATCATGAAGCTGCTCACTGACCACCAGCTCTGAGCTCTGGCTGAAGCTCTGTCCACCTTCCTGGCTCAGGGTGGGTCTTCTCTCCTCAGACCACCCTGGGCTGGGTTTGCAGCCCCTACTCCTGTGGGATCTCTGAGGCATTTCCTCCCAGTTGTAATTCTGCACCATGGCACTGCTCAAAACGGCCTCTTCCACAAGGTTCTGCTGGGGAGATTTTTCCTCCCTGGTCTCCATCCTCAGCTTCTTGTCTAGGGGAGGAAGGACAAGGAGAGGATAGGATTTTCCCCCATGCCAGAGAGAAAGGGAAGAAGATCCCCTCAGTGCATCCCCGGAAGGACGGCGTTGGCAGCAGGGTTGTCCTGCAGCCAGGGGCCGTGCTGGGCTGGGAGATGGAGCAGGAGAGAGGGGGAAAGGGGCACTGATTTCCTCCTCACCTGCCTGGGTCACCTGGGGCATCTTCCTCTTCCTTGCAGTCTCTCCCTCCATCTGGCTAAGTTTTAGGAATGGGAAATTCTGTTTAGGGAGGAAAACAAGAAATGAGCACACTAAATTTTGTACTGGATTGAAGGTAGATCAGGGGGAGAGTCTAAGTCAGAATTCCAATTCAAAAACAAAATTAGGATCAAGGCAATGATACAGAAACACTGCCTTAAACTGACAGAGTCAGGATATAACCTGACACCATGTTGGTCAGGGTGGTGGCTGCAGTCACATTAAATGGTGGCTGTAGTCCTGTTGGAGTGATGAACGTGATTCTGTCCAAGAAGTGATGCTGTAGAAGGGTCTGGTCTTCCTCTGAAGGTCCAGTGGTGGTTATGGAGCTCTTGTCCTCTGGGAACCAAGTAGGCAAGGTGCTGCTGGTGTTGCCAGCCTCAGCTTATATCCAGGTAGGAATTCTTGGATCCTCCCCCTGGGCGGAGCATCCCAAAATGGGATGATGGAGTTTTATCAGTCCTGCAGTTACACTCAATGGCCCATTCACAGGAGATATCTCCCCTACAGGGCATTATCAGGGCTAAGTCATGGAAGAGATAAAGAACACTGCCCCACCTGCTTATAGCAGTTGATGAAGCTGGGGATTGAAAACATGCATTTGGTTA
The DNA here is from genome assembly GCF_028551555.1 of Melozone crissalis. NCBI lineage: Eukaryota > Metazoa > Chordata > Aves > Passeriformes > Passerellidae > Melozone > Melozone crissalis. The sequence goes on from NW_026535781.1 coordinate 4,522,411, forward strand.
CATCTTGCATTGCAACCTGAAGCAGTGGGGTAATCCCTGCTCAGGGGGTGAACACCACCCCCTTACCCAAATTGGCTCAGGTGTAAAACCCCCACCCTGGGAAGGCCACATGCACAGGGGACAATGTCACACTTGGCCCTGCTCCATGTGAGGTCTCTGTCCCTTGTCACTCCCTTACTCTCCCCCCTTTTCTCTTTCTTTCCAGCTCTCTCTCTACCTCACATTTACTGTTCAATAAAATCCACCTTGGATTTGGTCTTGTTAGTATCTTAATTGGGGCAGAGGAATTTCTCCAACAATTTTCTTAAGCAGATTGCGACATTATTTTGCCATAGTGGGTTCAGGGCACCGTTGTCTGACCCCAAGTGCCTTTGACAACAGCATGGTTCCCTCCTCTGAGGAGGTTATGGTTCTCTCTGGAGGAACTCTTGGAAACTTGGACACAGCTTCCTCTGAGCACCTTATGGGAGAACTGATGAGGAAAATGGCTGTTAGAGGTGGCCAGTGAAAAAGAAAATATTTTGTTGTCCTTCCTTGAAAAGTTTGTTAAAATCACTGGAGGAAAGGGAGCAAATGCTACCAGCCAGACTGACAAGGTTCATTCACCCCACGATGAGGAACACAAGGCTGTGGAAAGTCCCACAAGAACCCCCACTCAAGTAGCTAAATTCCAGGATAACTTCTGAATTCACAGGCTTGGGTGGGGGCTTTGCCAAATGTGAGAATAATTTTTCTCTTCATCCCTGTCAGCTTTGTCACAGCTACACAGAGCTTTCCCTTCCTTTTCATAATCTGTATTGGGCCGAATTTCTACTTTGCTCTTATTGGAACCTACCAGCAGCTGAGCTGGAGCTGTTCAGGAACTGATCAAACTTGGAATTGCCACAAAATTGCTTCTATTTTTGGTTTATTCATGTTTGCAATTTATTTGTATTTTCATCACATATGACTTGTGGGAAAAACAAGTATTCATCAAAGCGATTTATGCAGAGTCAGGTTTGATTTCTGCCAAGTTTATTTTGTCCAGTGCCCAGAGGAATCTCCCATCCTGTCTGCAGCTGCTCCCACAGGGATGTGAGGGCTGATCCCAGAGCCCCAGGCGTCACAGTCAGGGCTGCCCTCAGGGAATGCTCACCTGGTATTGAGGGGCAGCGTGGCAGCACCTGGATCTTGGAGCACCCAGCTGCCCCTCATGTTTGGATGTGCCTGAGGAGGGCTGGGATGATGCCAGGGACATCCTGCAGTGACATCCCCCCTGTCCTGCTCTGGGTGAGCTCAGTCCCAAACCTGACCCTGACCCTGGTCTCAGTCTCATTCCATGTGGAGACACACTCACAGTTCTGTATTTAATCTCATCCCAGTGCCAAACTTGTTTAGCCCCAGACCCAATCCCAACCCCAGCCCTAAAGCCAATCCCATGCGTAGCCTTAACCCCAATCCCAGCTCTAATCCAAATCTCTGCCCCAACTCCAACCCCAGCCCCAATTCTAGCCCCTTCCTAAATCCTCAGCCCCAAACCAAATCCCAGGTTCAGCCCTTCTGGGGGTTTGGGGGTGTCTCTGTCCCTGTGACCCCGATGATGTTTGGGTGGGATCACAGCAGGGCTGAGAGGGACAGAGACCCCCCCAGCCTCCCCAGGGGTGAGAAGGTGGGAGAGCCCCCCCAGCCCCGAGCACCCTCAGCCCTGCACAGGCATTGCCTGAGGCCAGAGGGATGGAGACCCCCCAAGTATCCCCCAGGGTGAGGGGACAGAGACCCACGAGCATCCCCTGGGCTGAGAGAGACAGAGACTGCCCCAAGAACCCTTTTCAAGGAAGGACAACAAAATATTTTCTTTTTCACTGGTCAGTCAGAACAGCAATTTTCTTCATCATTTCTCCCATAAGTTCCCCAGGAGGAAGGAGGGACAGTTTCCAAGTCCTTCCAAGTTTCCAAGAATTCTTCCAGAAAGAACCACAACCTCCTCAGAGAAGGGAACCATGCTGTTGTCAAAGGCACTTGGAGTCAGAGAACAGTGCCTAAACTCACTGTGCCAAAACAATGTCACAATCTGGTTAAGAAAATTGTTACAGAGATTCCTCTGCCCCAGTTAAGGTGCTCACGAGACCAAATCCAAAATGGATTTTATTGAACAGTAAATGTGAGGTAGAGAGAAAGATGGAAAGAAAGACAGAAGGGGGAGAGAGCAAGGGACAGAGACCTCCTCTGGAGGGAGCCAAGTGTGACATTGTCCCCTGTGTGTGTGCCCTTCCCAGGGTGGGGGTTTTACACCTGAGCCAGTTTGGGTAAGGGGAGGGTTATTCATGGCCTGAGCAGGGGTTACCCCACTGTTTCAGGTTGCAATGCAAGATGTAACCAAATGCATGTTTTCAATCCCCAGCTTCATCATCTGCTATAAACAGGTGGGGCAGTGTTCTTTATCTCTTGCATGACTCAGCCCTGATAATGCCCTCCAGTGGAGATATCTCCTGTGAATGGGCCATTGAGTGTCACTGCAGGACTGATAAAATTCCATCATCCCATTGTGGGATGCTCTGCCCAGGGGGAGGATCCAAGCATTCCTACCTGGATATAAGCTGAGCCTTGCCTACAGCAGGAGCAGCTTGCCTACTGGATTCCCAGAGGACAAGATCTCCATAACCACCCCTGGACCTCCAGAGGAAGACCAGACCCATCTACAGGATCACTGCTGTGACAGAATCACGTTGATCACTCCAACAGGACTGCAGCCACCATTTAATGGCACTGCTGCCACCACCCTGACCAACAGGGTGTCAAGTTATATCCTGACTCTGTCAGTTTAAGGCAGTGTTTCTGTATCATTGCCCTGATCTAAATTTTCTTCTTAAATTGTAACTACGACTTAGACTCTCCCCCAAGTTTGCCTTCAAACCAGAACAAAAGACAATGTGTGCACCCTTTGTTTTCTTCCCAGAACAGGATTTCCCATTCCCAAACCTTGATTGGATGGAGGAGGAGGCTTTGAGGAAAAGGAAGAAGCCCTGGGATACCCAGGCAGGTGAGGAGGAAGTCAGTGTCCCTTTCCCCCTCCCTCCTGCTCTATCTCCCAGCCGAGCACAGATCCTGGAACAAAAGACAATGTGCGCACCCTTTGTTTTCTTCCCAGAACAGGATTTCCCATTCCCAAACCTTGATTGGATGGAGGAGGAGGCTGAGAGGAAGAGGAAGGAGCCTTGGGATACCCAGGCAGGTGAGGAGGAAGTCAGTGCCCCTTTCCCCCTCTATCCTGCTCCATCTCCCAGCCCAGCGCAGCCCCCGGCTGCAGGACAACCTTGGTGCCAAGACCGTCCTGCCGGGGATGCACTGGGGGAATCTCCTTCCCCTTCCTTCTGGAATGGAGGCAAATCCCATCTTCTCCTTGCCCTTCTTTCCCCAAACAAAAAGCTGATGATGGAGACCAGGGAGGAAAAATCTCCTTGGCAGAACCTCATGGAAGAGGCTGTTTTGAGTGACTCCATAGTGCAGAATTCTAATGGGGAGGAAAATCCCCAGAGATCCTGCAGGAAGAGGGGCTCCAAACCCAGTCCAGGGTGCTCTGAGGAGGAAAGACTTACCCAGAGGCAGGAAGGTGAACAGAGCTTCAGCAAGTTCTTGGAGCTGATGGCCCAGGAGCAGCTTCATGATGGGGAGAAGCCCCACAAGTGCTTGGAGTGTGGGAAGAGCTTCCGGCAGAGCAGCAGCCTGATCTGCCACCAGATGATCCACAGTGGGGAATGGCCCTACGAGTGTGGAGAATGTGGGAAGGGCTTCAGCTACAGATCCAACCTTGTGGCCCACCAACGCATCCACACTGGGGAGAGGCCCTACGAGTGTCCCGAGTGTGGGAAGAGGTTTCGGACCAGCTACCATCTCCTCCTGCACCAGCGGATTCACACCAAGGAGAGGCCTTTCCTCTGCCCTTACTGTGGGAAGGGCTTCAAGCAAAAGTCCAACCTCATCAGACACCGGCGCATCCACACCGGGGAGAGGCCCTACAAGTGTCCCCAGTGTGGGAAGAGCTTTGCCCGGAGCTCTCACTTGACCAGTCACCAAAGGAGGCACTGGTAAAGTAATCTCTGCCAATGCCCCAAGTGCAGGAGGAGCTTCGTGCACTGCTCCAGCTTCAACCCCCATGGAGGACCCATGTTAAGCAGAGCCCTGGTGATCCATATTCCCCATGATCCAGTCTGGGAAAACACTTGTACCTTTTCCTGCCCCTGCCAATGGACATGATGTGGCTCTGAAAAAAACACATGAGGGTCGTGGCATGACCATGTCATTATATTCTCTCCCACCTCAGGAAATTGCCTGGGGCAGGAAAGGGACTGTCTCTCTCTCTCTCTCTCTCTCTCTCTCTCTCTCTCTCTCTCTCTCCTGAGAAGAAAGGTGTCCTTTCCAGGCAGTGGAAAATTGTGGCCGGGAAGAGACAGTCAGTTATGTTGTAGTTTTCCCTTTATTTTATCCCTTCTGTTACCAGTATTATTTCTGTTCTTGTTTGTTCCTTATCTTGCTGCATTTCCCAATAAATTGTTCTTATCCCAGCCCGGGATCTTTGCCTATTGTGCTTTCCATTGGGGGTGGGAGGGCAGCGAGGGCAGCACGGTTTTAGCAGGAGCAGGAAATTGGGGTATCCCATTCCTGAACCCCGGCCCATGGAAACCGAGCATCCCAGCTGGTCCCAGCCCTGGTGACCATGGCAACAGCCTTGGGAGCGGGTCCCTGGCTGGGGCTGTGGGAACCTCTTCCCTCTGGTGCCCAGGGACAGGAGTGGAGGGAACGGCTGCAGCTGAGTCGGGGCAGGCTCAGGTTGGATGTCAGGAAAAGGTTTTTGCCCAGAGGCTGCTGGGGCCCTGCCCAGGCTCCCCAGGGAAGGGTCCCAGCTCCAGGGCTCTCAGAGCTGCAGCAGCGTTTGGACAGTGTTGCCAGGCCCAGGCTGGCATTGTTGGGGTGTCCTGTGCAGGGCCAGCAGTTGGAGTGGAGGATCCTGATGGGTCCCTCCCAGCTCAGCCAATTCTGTGGTTCTGGGATCCCGTGAGCCTGGGGATGGGGGCTGCCAATGGTTGCCATGGCAACAGCTGTGGCTGCAGGCCTGAGCTGGTGTCCATGGCAACCATGCCTGGCATAGGGTCTCCATGGAGCTCCTGAGGGACTGACCATAGCAACAGGGGGCTGGTGATGGTTGCCTGCTAAGGATCAAATTTGTCACAGGCCCTCAGAGGGGTTCCATGGGGACTTTCCAAGAGTTTCCAGGCTGTTTCCAGGCAGGGACAGGGGCTCCATGGAGACCTCCCAGGGCTTTTTGGAGATGGTAAAGAGCCGTGGGGTCAGAGGCAGTCACAGCCATTCCATGGTGACATCCCAGGGCACCTTAGGCGGCAAAGGCACCGGTCTGTCAAAGGCACTCACAGCGTCTCCACAGTGACATCCCAGGAGTCCCCAGGCTGCCAAAGAGCCGGGATGCCCCAGACACTCACAGGGGTTCCTGTCATGGGCACAGTTGGAGCTTCAGGCAAAAGCTTTATTTCTTTATTGGAGAAACTCCTGCTGAGTCATGAGGTGAAGAAATGACACCCAGTAGCCATCATGGTTCCTCAAATCCCTGCAGGGCCCCTAGACTTCTGAAATTCCTTTTAAGAGAGCAGACTGGGAGTGGCTGGATCCAATCCCAGCCCCAGAATTTGTCAAAGGTGTAAAAGATTGAACAGGTGGAATTCAAATTTAACACAATTTGTCCTGCAGAATCAATGATAGAATACCCGAATAATTTAAATAAATATGTCTCTAGCTTATTCTCATCATGATCAGATGGAAAGATCACTAGCACAGTTATTTATTCCACAGATCAGGAGCCATAACAATTATTAGAAAATCGTGCTCTGGGCAGCAATTTTGAAGTCAATAGGGCCTTTCTGGAGTTGCTGCAGCCCATTGCAGGCAGAGCCTCCTGCTCCAGCAGGAACTGCCTTTCCTGTGCCATGAGCAGGGCAGGTCCCGCTGCAGGAAAAGCCCCAGGCCAGCCCCAGCACAGGGAAGGCCTTGGGCACAAGGGCAGAGTGCCGTGCTGGGAGCTGTGCCAGGGAGAGCCGGAGGCACCAAAGGCACCTTGGCAGCAGCAGCTGCTTGCAGGCCATGGCCAGAAGCCTCCCTTGGCAGCCCGGCCTGGTGGCCACCACTGCAGAGCTGCTGCCTCAGGGCTCATTCCTGGCTGGGCCCTGAAAAGCCACTTCTGCTCCATGAGCCTGACTGGGAAGCCATTGGCCCCAGCACCTCGGGGACAAGATATTAATGACAAAACTCTTCATGCCAGCAGAGACAAGGCAGGGGCAGAGGAAAGGGCAGAGCCAGGCCCAGGGGACAGGGCTGCCATGGTGATGGCTGTGAGGTCACTGCCCCTGCAGCAGCCTGGCTGCCCTCAGCAGACATTCTGGCCAGAAGCGTTGTGGGGGCACCCAGGACATCAGAGAACCACAAAACAGGAATTCTGTCCAAGGGGATGAGAGGGTTCCCTTGGGTCAGGCTGCACAAAGCTCCTGCTCTTGGACAATTCCTGTGATGGGGCTTCCCATTCTCTGGAAAAACGGTTGCCATTTTGTGCCACTCTCATAATTGTAAAATATTTCCTCTTTCTAGCAAATGTAAATCCACCCTCATTCCATTTAGAGATATTGAGCCTGTCACTGCAAGATTTGCGAGTAAATGCCTTTGACTACATTTTTCCATTTTCACAGACTTTGGAGAGGAACCAAAAATCTCCCAAGATGGGATTTGGAGGCCTCATCACATAACCAGCAGGGATGGGCTGATGGCTCTGGGGTTGTTCCAGATTGAAGGCAAGATGTATTCTATTACCATCTGTATGGCAGTTGTCTTGTCAAGTGGGCAGTTTTCCTTATCTCTCTCTCTGACTGATCACAATCACTTCTCCCTTGGGAGGGGCATCTGCTGATAATGGGCTATTTGAATGTCACTGCATGACTGATAAGAACTCTAATATCTGACTGTGAGATGCTCCGCCCAGAGGGAGGAGCCAAGCATTGCTACCCAGATCTAATCTGGAGATTCTGGAATACCAGAACAGCTTTCTCCACTGGATTCCCCAGAGGAACAGCAGCTGCCTTGTCTCCCACTGGATCTTCAGAGGAAGAATACATCCTTTTCTACAGGACCTCCTGCTCCAACAGAACCACACCTGACACTCCAGGAGGACTGCAGCCACATTTCTAATTGGACTGCTACCAACATCCTGACCCACAGGGTGTCAGGTTGAGTTGTGACTCTGTCAATGTTGTTCTAGCGTACTGCATTGTTTATTTGTTTAATTTTCTTCCCTATTAAAGAACTGTTATTTCCTGCTCCCATATCTGTGCCTGAGAGCCCCCTCAATTTCAAAATTATAACAATTTGGAGGGAGGGGGTTTACATTTTCCATTTCAGGGGTAGCTCCTGCCTTGATTAGCTGACACCTGTCTTTTCAAACATTAACAAGGGGAAAGTTTCAAAGCCTCAGTTATAAAGCAAACAAAGTTTGGAGGAACAAATAAAATATGAATCAGGGATGTTCTATTAGTTCCAGAAGCAGGGTGAAATTTATTAGGAAAGGATTTACAGGTGCATTTTGACATTCTCTGGAGTGCTCCCAGAGAAAGGGAAAATGGTAGTTAAGCTTCTCCAATTAAGGGAAGAAAATGAGGAGAAAACTCAAGAGATGGTTTGGGCAAAATCAAAAAACTGAGGTAAATTGAACATGAAACCTATAGTAATAAAAATAACTAATGAGAACCATCCAGTTCAGCTATGACAATATCTACTCTCCCTGGAGGGGAGGCAAGGACTACAGCCGCTGATCCAGGAACTACTTGAGGACAGGACCTTAGAACCATGTATGTCCCCCCATAATACACCCATATTACCAGTAAAGAAGTCAAATGGGACTTACAGGTTTGTCTAAGATTTGAGAGAAGTGAACAAAAGAACTGTGAATCGGAACCCAGTAGTGCCTAATCCCTATACACACCTAAGTCAACATGCCAGTGGTTTAGCATGATAGACCTAAAAGATGCTTTTTGGGCATACCCACTGGCAGAGAAAAGTGGGTTATCTTTGCTTTTGAATGGGAGGACCCTGATTCTGGGAGGAAGCAACAGCTTCGGTGGACTGGGTTACCCCAAGAGTTTTCTGAATTCCCAAACCTCTTTGGTCAAGCGCTAGGAGAAGTAACGCAACTCTTCTCCATTAAACCTGAGATAAAGTTCATCCAATATGTAAATTATTTGCTTTTCTCAGGACAGGAAGAAAAAGAAGTTTGGGAATCCACCATAGTGTTATTAAATTTTCTGGGGGGCCAAGGATTTCAGGTATCCAAAGGGAAACTCGAATTTGTAGAAAGAGAAGTAATATACCCAGGATCTGTGATATACCCAGCTCCAAGGGAGCTGGCGGCTGAACCCTGAGAGAATTACAGGGATAGTCTCACTCCCACCAAAAACTAAGAGAGAAGTCAGAAGGTTTTTAGGCCTTTTGGGATATTGTAGGCTATGGATTGGAGGATACACGCAGGCCATCTGGTTCTTGTATGAAAAGTTAATTGAAGAGATTAGGTGGGAAAAAGACTATGAACAAAAGTTTGAAGCTTTGAAGCAAAAATTGGTCAGTGCACCAGCCCTGAGTCTTCTTGCCTTAGACAAACCCTTCTGTCTGTCTGTGGATATAGAAAAAGAGGTAACACATGGAGTGTTAGCCCAGGACTGAGGAGGATCCAGGAAACCAGTGGCCTATTTATCATAATTACTAGAGCCTGTCAGCCAGGGGTGGCCAACCTGCATTCAGGTGTGGCAGTGACTGCCCTACTCATAGCAGAAAGCAAAAAATTAACCTTTTGGGGGAAAATTGAAGATATATGTCCCAGACTCAGTAACGAGTATCCTGAGCCAAAAGGCTGAGAAATGGCTCACTGATTCCCAAATGCTAAAGTATGAAGCCATCTTAATACAAAATGGTTTAGAGCTAATTGTGAGTAACCAACTCAACCCTGCCCCGTTTTTGTATGGAGAACCAGATGAGGCACTAATACATAATTGCCTAGAGGTTATAAACTGTCAAACTAGAGTAAGAGAGGACGTAACAGATCAACCACTCCAAGGTGGAAAACGATAGTACATCAATGGATCTTCACAGGTAATAAAGGGGCACAGGTTATCGGGGTACGCTATAGTGCATGAAGGGTTGGTAGCCATAGAAAAGATAAAGTTACTTTCCAACTGGTCAGCCCAGGCATTGAGTTGTATGCCCTAAAACAAGCTCTGGATATATTAGCATAGAAAAGGGGAACAATATATACAGACTGAAAATACACTTTTGGAATAGTGCATATATTTGGAAAAATTTGGGAAGGGAGGGGGCTATTAAATTCAAAGGGAAAGGGACCGATTCACAAAAAATTTGTCTGAGAAGAGTTAGAAACCGTACAATTACCAGAGAAGTAGTGGTGGTATATGTTGAAGGACATCAAAAAGGGGAGCAAGGGAACAATTTAGCCAATTTAGAAGCTAAAAATGCCACTGAATCAGCGACAGAAAAACTAATAATAGTATTACCACCCATGAGAGAAATGGAAAAAGTCTCTGTATTCAGTGGGACAGAAGAGGAAGAATTTCTCAAAATAGAAGCAAAGAAAGATAAAGGGAAGTGGAGATTAGCAGATGGGAAGCAAATATTGAATAAACCCTTTTCCAGGAAAATGCTAGAAGGCATACATGGAAAAACACACTGGGGCACCCAAGTGCTAAGTGATCAATTTTTAAGGGATTGGGGATGCAAAGGAATTTTCAGAATAGCTAAGCAAGTAACTGAACAGTGTGTGATATGTCAACAAGTTAATAAAAAATAATGAGGGAAACACCCAGAGGAGAGCAAGAATTAGCCTTATGGCCCTTCCAAAACATCCAAGTAGCCTTTACTGAGCTTCCCCAGGTACAACAGTGGAAGTTTTTGCCAGCGATAGTAGATCACGTGACTCATTGGGTAGAGGTGGTACCCACTATGAAATTCAATGCCAATGTTGTGAGTAAAACACTTCTAGAATCAATCATTCCCTGATATGGGATGGCAAACAAGATTGATTCAGACTGGGGAACTCATTTCACATCAAAGATATTGCAGAAAGTTGTTCAGGCCCTGGGAGTAAAATGGGAATTACACACTCCATGGCATCCACAGAGTTCCAGTCAGGTTGAGAAAATGAATCAAACTCTTAAAAGAGCTCTAGCTAAGCTAATAATTTAAACCCAAATCAAGGATAAAATGTCTCCCTTTGGCCTTATTAAGAATTAGAACTCAACCCCAGTCAGATCTGAGGGTGTCACCCTATGAAATGATGTTTGGGTTACCCTTCCTGACCTCACCCCAGAAGGCTGCCACCTATGAGAAAGGGGAAGCCAATGCCAAGAAATAAGTGATGTCTATAGCACAAACCTTATAAGGGCTAAGATATAGAGGGGCAATTCCTCAAACTACCACCCTGGATTTCAGAATCCATAATGGGGATTGGGTGATGATTAAGCCATGGAGAGATCAGCCTCTAACTCCTCAGTGGGAAGGTCCCTTTCAGGTACTGCTCACCACTGAATCAGCCGTGCAAACTGCAGAGCGGGGATGGACTCATGCCAACAGAGTCAAAGGCCCAGGAGAGGAACCCGAAGAGTGGACTATAACATCCAGGCTGGGTGAAACAAGATTGACTCTCAAGCAGAGATTTACCAGCATCTGTTGAGGAGAAGTACACAAGGGACTGTAAAAGGCAGTGGGACAGCTTCCTTAAGAAAATAAGACAAAGGAAGGAGGGCATGACCAAGTTGGCCCCTTTGCTTGCTACCAAGAAGGCTCCATAGACCTGCTGTGGGTAGGAACCCCATAGGCATGGTAAGGTAGGGACAAAAGGCCATACCAGACCTCTATCATTCCTCAGTTGTCTTTTAATTCAACAGAAATCTGAAGGCAAGACTGAGTTGGCCTCTGTACTCACCCCTAAGAAACACCAACTATGGGTATCAGGCACATAGGCATTGTAGATGGGAGTCAAAGCCATACTGGACCTCTGTGATGCCCTTTTGTTCATTCCAAATAAGTGTGTCTAAGGAAAACCTGAGGTTTTTTCTGCTGTTCCCACTGTCCTTGCCCACATCAACAGATGCTGGTATGACTCATTCAAGAGAGACAGAAAATTTTTTACCTAACTGTTCACACAAAATGACTTATAGAAAAAGAAAATGGGGGCTTGTTATAGATGTGTAATTCCATGGTTGATTTTCACAGTTAAGGGGTGAATATTAAATATATATGTTAAGAGAAGTTTTGTAGATGTATAGTTATCCTTCCCCTCCCCCTTGCATTGTTATCACAGGATGGCCTCAGTAGTTGGGCCATTTAGGAGGGTCGGCTTCTTACTGTTGCAGCACCTGACCTCCAATCAAGGTGTTAGACAGTGATCTCCACCACTGGAGAGTGAACAAGGAATCGATTCACAAGACTTTGGGAGGGGCTAGAGGTGTAAAAGACAGAATATCCATTTTGTAGATGAGCACACAGTGACTGAATTTTTGCTCCCAGCATTGTATCCTTTTCTTTATTCAGTTTTTGTTGTATTTTCATGAGGTCTCAATAAACAATTTAAATTTTTGAAAGTAAAAATAATTTCTCTCATGGGTTGGGGAATTTGGGGCAACGTTGTCCACACTGGGTCAGCTCCTAGGTACAACTTCACTGACCTGGCCAGACCTCCTTTGGAGAGACCCTGGATCAACATCAATCACAGGATGATGCAATCACCTCTTTTATAGTAAAAACAGCAATAAAAGACACCCTTTAAGATAGGATTGCATATTTCTCAGAAGCTCCTTGAAATATTTCTCCATAACTGTAAAAGGAAAACTTCCTGATGAACTGCTCCAGACCAGAGAGAAATCAAGGCAGAGCCATGGTTTGTCAGGACTTGCTTGATCCTAATGAGCCCTGTGGTGCATTTGGAGCTGAGCCCTGGAATCCTGGGCCTGACGGGAGATCGCACAAACCTTCCCAGGAGTCAAAGTCAGTGGAAAACCCCAAAGTGTCTCAAGGCACCAATGGGTCTCACTGAGGTCCATCCCAACACAGGCTCCTCATGGACTCCTTGGAGGAGAGAATTGGAGACCAGGACGGCAAAAAAATTTCTGAGAGACTCAGTGTAGAAAGGAAATTCCAAAGTACCCTAAAAACCGTGAGTACCTCAAAGTATTAATGAGCACCACTGAGTGTCAGTACAGAGCTCTCAAGGGACTCGTTAAAGCAGATAATTGGGGCCATGATTGCAGAAACCTCTCAGAGAGTCTGTATCAAAAGGGAAACACCAAGTACCTTAAAAGAACTGAAGTACTCTGAAGCATTAATGAGCCCCACTGAGTGTTGTTACTGACAAAGCCTCTCAAGGGACTTATTACAGCAGATAATTGGAGGCCATGATTGCACAAACCTCTCAGAGACTCCAAGGCAAAAGCCAAACTCAAAGTCCTTTGAAAAACCTGCAGTCCCTGCAGGGAGCATGAAGGAGCCCCCAGGGCCATTGCTGAGCAAGGCTCCCCAGGGACTCCTTCCAGCAGATCCCTGAGGCCACTGGGATGTGGACTAGGGGGGGATGCTGAGGGCAGGACAAGGGGCTGACAGTGCCCAGCCTGGCTGGGGCTGTGCCAGGAGGCCCCAGGGCCTCAGGACAGGGTGTCTCCTCACAGCCCTTGGTGGCACAGACCCTGCTGTGCCCCAGGGCACCAAGACTTGGCTTCTCTTTGTCCCCACCTGTCATCACTGCCTCCAGTTCTCTGCTCTGCTTGGGGCCTGGGGACAGACACTTTCTCAGTTGTGTCCCTCACTGGGACCCATTACAAGTCCAAGAAACTTTGGAGTTGGATTCTGACTTGGAGTTCTGGAGAGGTTTCTTCAGCTCCCTCTCAGGGACTGATGTTCAAGGCCTGAGCACAAAGCCCCAGAGGCTCATTACAGTCCTTGTGCTGTGTCTGTGCTGCTGAGCTGGGTTGGGCTCCTGGCACAGAGGCAGCTCCTGGTAACCAAGAAGAGCTTCAAAAGCACATTTCTCTTGATGAGCAGCTCTTCTGCCAGCCCAGCAGGGCTGGGGCACTGCCTGCAGCCACCCCAGGCACAGCACAGAGGCACAGAGAGCTTCAATCAGTCAGGGCTGGAAAGATGCTGAGAAGTGCCTGGGGCAGAATCACTGCCAGCCCTTGGCACAGGAACCTCTGGCTGCAGGACAATGCAGCTGCAGCTGCTGGAGCCATGTCCTATAGCTGGAACATCCCAATGCCTACAGACCCTGTGAGTACATTCTCTGATTGTCTCTTGTGCAGAGCAGGCAGGGGTGCCCAGGGCTGTCCTGCAGAGCAGGGTCCTGCAGCCCAGGGCGCTGTGCTGGGGCAGGGACTCTGCTGCCTGCCAGGGACAGCTCTCAGCCAGCCCTGGCAGCTGCTTCCAGCACTGGGGGACAAGATCTGGGTGGGAGGAGACAGCTGGTAAGGCTTGGACGTGTTCTCCTTGTGTGGAGAGTATGCTGCATTGTTCAGGACTGCTTCAAGGATGGCATTTAAGGCCACAGCACTTCCAACTAGATTACACAGGGAGCATATTGAAACAGGGGCTGCATAAAAGGGAAAATCCTGCTTTTTTATCTACTGCTCTGAGTTAGAAATTGAACATACATATTCATCTCTCATTTCAGGTTGTGAAATATAAAAATAATCTCCCAATCTGAGTAAACCAGGCAGCAACAGCAATCAACACAGGACCCCCTAGAGGCTGCATCAGTGTCACTTTTTCTGCCTCCTCAGGGTCACTCTGACGTTACCATCAGAGCCTGCAGAGCCAGAGCTGCCCCTGGGCAGTGCCAGAGGTGGGAGGGGTCTGCAGGGCAGAGCTGAGCCCCCAGGCCTGGGCTGGGCCCTGGCAGCACTGGCAGGGCCCAGCCCTGGGTACAGGGAAGCAGCTGCTGGCAGGGACAGCTCCAGGCAGCAGAGCCCTGGGCAGGCAGAAGGGGGGAAAGTTCCCCCAAGGCTGTGCTGGGATATTTCAAGTCCTCTCCAAACCCACCTATTGTTGTCTTATATATTACAACAGTTCAATTATCATTATATGTTGTCTCAGAGATTAAGAGTTCTGTTGTCTTACATTGTCTTATATATCAAGAGTTCTCTTATCATTATTGTGCAAGGATTTCATACCCTCAGAGTTTCATACCTCCTCTAAGCACTGACTGTTCTTGGTCCTTGCAGCAACCATCGGACTCCAGTGACTTCTCTTTTATACCACTAGTTCTTATTGGTTACAGGTGTTGCCTGTTATCATCCAGCCTGTTTCTCATCTTTAGTAGTAGGGTGCAGCTGCAACTTGTTGGGGGAAGAGATTACATTCTACATTACCCATACTGTGTCCTCCTACAACCTATTCCATGATTGCTTTTCTTACAGATCCCCATGCCAAGGCACAGCAAATGTCCAGCAGCAGCTCCATCAGGCACTTCCTCCTGCTGGCATTGGCAGACACGCGGCAGCTGCAGCTCCTGCACTTCTGCCTCTTGCTGGGCATCTCCCTGGCTGCCCTCCTGGGCAACGGCCTCATCATCAGCGCCGTAGCCTGCGGCCACCACCTGCACACGCCCATGTTCTTCTTCCTGCTCAACCTGGCCCTCACTGACCTGGGCTCCATCTGCACCACTGTCCCCAAAGCCATGCACAATTTCCTCTGGGACGCCAGGGATATCTCCTACTCAGGATGTGCTGCTCAGGTATTTTTCTTTATGTTTTTCATTTCAGCAGATTTTTACCTTCTGACCATCATGTGCTACGACCGCTACGTGTCCATCTGCAAACCCCTGCACTACGGGACCCTCCTGGGCAGCAGAGCTTGTGCCCACATGGCAGCAGCTGCCTGGGCCAGTGCCTTTCTCAGTGCTCTGATGCACACAGCCAATACATTTTCCCTGCCCCTGTGCCATGGCAATGCCCTGGGCCAGTTCTTCTGTGAAATCCCCCAGATCCTCAAGCTCTCCTGCTCACACTCCAACCTCAGGGAACTGGGGCTTCTTGCTGTTAGTGTGTGTTTAAATTTTGGTTGTTTTGTGTTTATTATTTTCTCCTATGTGGAGATCTTCAGGGCCGTGCTGAGGATCCCCTCTGAGCAGGGACGGCACAAAGCCTTTTCCACCTGCCTCCCTCACCTGGCTGTGGTCTCCCTGTTCATCAGCACTGGCTTTTTTGCCCACCTGAAGCCCCCCTCCATGTCCTCCCCATCCCTGGATCTGGCCCTGTCAGTCCTGTACTCGGTGGTGACTCCAGCCCTGAACCCCCTCATCTACAGCCTGAGGAACCAGGAGCTCAAGGCTGCTGTGAGGAGACTAATGGCTGGATGCTTTCAGAAACATTAAACTGCTGCCAAATTTCTGAAAATCACTTCTAATAAAAGTCATCTTTGATACTTCTTGTTTGTTTAATTGTGGAGGGAGGGGTTCCCTTTATTTTAATTTTTTTATCTTGTCCACATAGAAATGTCATTGTTTGTGCCATTTCTCATTTTGTTTCTCTCTGCCTTCCCTGTGGTCCAAGACTATGTCAATGAGTGGTTGCGCTCTCAGTGGCATTAAAGGAACTAAAGGATCTCGCAGCAAAGTTTTCTGCAGAGATGCACTTTGGCTGCCTTCTCTGGAGCTGCAGCAGCAATGTCTGTGTGCAGAGCAGGGGGCAGATCAGTGCTGGCACAGCAGCTCTGCTCCTGGAGGCAACACCATTCCTCATCCAGGACAGGAGCCATTGGCCTTCTTGGCCACCTGGGCACACTGCTGCCTCGTGTCCAACCTGCTGTCCATCAGTCCCTGCAGGTCCCTTTCTGCCTGGCTGCTGTCCAGCAACTTTGTCCCCAGCCTGTAGCGCTGCAGGGATTGTTGTGGTCAAAGTGCAGGACCCAGCACTTGGACTTGTTAAACCTCACCTTGATGGATTTGGACCCTGGATCCAGCCTGTTCCATGAGGCCCCAGAGCGTCCCAATGGTTTCCACATTTCTATGAGGTCTCCCAGTGTCACAATGTCCGTTTGTTTCCATGGGACCCCTTGGTGCCACCAAGTCCCTTGGGTCCTTGGGCCCCACAGTGTCACAATGGTGCCGTGGTTCCCCCAGGCCCTGCAGTGTCACAATCCGTGGTTCCATGAGGTCTGGCAGTGCAGCAATGCTCTCATTGCTTCCACAGTGTCACAATGGCCTCTTGGTCCCAACAGCCACCATGGTGTCAAGCATGTTTCCTTCATTCCAGGAGTCCCTGAGGAGCAGAACTGGCCCCTTGGTTCCATGGGACCCTGCAGTGTCACAATGGCCCCA
This sequence comes from Melozone crissalis, assembly GCF_028551555.1. Taxonomy (NCBI): domain Eukaryota; kingdom Metazoa; phylum Chordata; class Aves; order Passeriformes; family Passerellidae; genus Melozone; species Melozone crissalis. The sequence continues at coordinate 4,538,813 of NW_026535781.1, forward strand.
TCTGACACCAGGTCCTGCTCTGTCACAACGCTCTGCATGGTTCCACAAGGCCCTGCAGGGTCACAGTGGCCTCTTGGTTCCATGAGGCCTCAGAGTGCCACAAGGAATTCCTTGGCACTGCAGTGTCACAATGGAGTTCTGGTGACACATGATCCTGCACTGTCACCAGGGACCCTTGGTTCCATGGGGCACCATAGGGTCACAATTGTTCCCTCAGTTCCCAGAGTCCTTACAATGGAGCAATGGTCTCTTGATTCCATTGTCCCCAGGCTCTCCCCAGGGTCTCCTTGGTTCTGCAGTGGCACGATGGCCCCTTGGTTCCACAAGGCCCTGCAGAGTCACAGTGGCCTCTGTGGTTCCACCAGTACCCATACTTTCACAATGGACTCCTTGCTTCCATTCAGCCCCACAGTGTCACAATGGCCCCTTGGCTCTGTGCTGCCATGTCGTACACAGTGTCACCATGGTCCTCTTAGTGCCATCAGGCCCCACAGTGTCACAATGGCCCCTTGCTTCCCCAGGGCCCTGCAGTGTCACAATCATCAGAGAATCAACCAGGCTGGAAAAGACCTTGGAGAGCATCAAGGCCAACCTGGGACCCAACACCACCTTGTCACCCAGACCATGGCACTCAGTGCCACATCCAGTCTTTCCTTAAACACTTCCAGGGATGGTGACTCATCCACCTCCCTGAGCAGCCCTTTCCAATGCCCAATCACCCTTAGTGTGAAGAATATTTCTTAATGTCCAGCCTAAATATCCCCTGGTGCAGCTGAAGGCTGTGTCCTGCTGTCCTGTCCCAGTTCCCTGGGAAAAGAGCTGGACCCCCACATGGCTGCACACTCCTGTCAGGGAGTTGTAGAGAGTGATGAGGTCTCCCCTGAGCCTCCCCTTCTCCAGGATAAACAATCCCAGCTCCCTCAGCCACTCCTCACAGGACTTGTGCTCTAGAGCCCGCCCCAGCCTTGTTGCCCTTCTCTGAAGATGCTGCAGCCTCTCCATGTCCTTCTGAAATTGGGGGGCCCAGAAGTGGACACAGCACTCGAGGTGCTGCCCAACCAGTGCCCAGCACAGGGGAAGAATCACAGCCCTGGTCCTGCTGGCGACACCATTCCTGATCCATAGGAGAGCCAGGGGTTGGATGAGGGAAATGGTGGGGAGGGAGTGGGGACAAAGTGTGATTGATTGTCAGCTGTGAAGGGTCTTGATTTTCATATCTGTTCAGACTGCATTAGAAGGAATCGGGGGTCAATATCAATTGGACATTGCTGATAACCTTCTATAACAGGAAAAGAAAACAGGACAAAACAGTTCTCTCTGCATTGTTTTCAATACAATATATTCACATTAAATAAACTACTGAAATCTCTTCAATTAACCAGCGAAGAATTGAACATTTAAATTATTCCCAGGGGGGTTTTTTTGCTCAGGTATTGTGAACACATATATATGAGCCTTTTTCAGTGAATTCCTGAACTGAATAGCTCCAGAAAGAATAGGCCTCTGGAATAGTAAAATTCATCAGCAACCTCCAAGAGGCTGAGGATTCAGCCCCATCAGAGCAGCAATGAACAGAAATGGGCACAGCTTTGTGACTGTCCAGCTTTGGCATGGGCCCTGGGCCTGGAGCAGGAGCAGCTCTTGAGGGCCCCAAGGCCACAGCTCTTGTGCTGCCCTGGGCAGATGGGATGGCACCAGGGGCTGCAGAGCTCTCAGCACCTCAGGCAGAGGGCAGCCAGGGAGCCTCCTTTGGCCTTGGCCAAGCGCCTTCCCCCATGGCTAGGGCTGAGTCCTCTGGCAGCTGCAGCTGCTGCTGTGCCCTTGTCAGGGGCTGAGGCCATGGGGCCAGTGGCCAGAGAAGCCTGGCCTGAGCAGAGCTGTGGAGCCAGAGCCGGCTGGGCTGGGCTGGGGAGAGGCCCTTGGTACTGCCCAGAGCTCAGGCAGCTGGCAGAGCTTGCAGGGAGCTGGGCTCAGAGAGCCTGGCCAAGAAACCATCAGTGTCCATCTCAGCCTGGCTGAGCGTGCAGGGGCAGGACTCAGGCCAGGCCTTGTGGGGCAGAGCCACCACCTGTGCAAGGCATTGCAAACAGGCAAGTGGCCCAGAGAGGAGGCTGCTCTGTGCCCTTGGGGGCATGGACAGAGCAGGGAGGGGGCCGAGGACATTTGTCAGCGCCAGTCTCTGTGCCCAGGCCTTTGCAGCCCTAGCTGCTGAGCCCAGCTTCTGCCTGGGCTGAGTTTGGCTGTGGCCCAGCTCCATCCTCCTGTGGGGCTCAGGGCCTGTTCCCGGCCATGGCCAGCCCTGGCCGGCCTCTCTGCTGGCCCAGAGGCTGGCAGAGCCCAGGGCAGGGCTGTCTGTGCAGCCCCACAGGTGCCAGGGGCTCTGCAGGAGCTGGCAGTGGCTTCCCAGCAGGGAGGCCATGGGGCACAGCGCCCCAAGGCTGCCGTGGGCACCACGGCACAGGGGCCGTTCCCAGCCGCAATGCTCCTGGCCTGGGCTGGGCCTGCACAGGGGCTGGGCCACCATGGCTGGGCCAGCACAGGGCCACAAAGGGGCCACGCAGCCGCTGCCGGGGCTGACAGCAAGGCCAGGCACACACAAGCAATTGCTGAGCATGGCCTGTGCTGGCCAGGCCTGACTGTGCCAAAGGCAGAGCTCAGCTGCCCTTGGGGCTGCAGGAACAGTCCAGAGCCCAAAGAGCCTCCATGGCTGTGCTGGAGACTAAGGCTGCAGGAGGGAAATGCAGGGCTGCTGCGCGATGAGGAGGGCATTGAATTCCAGCACACACCTCAACTCTCTGATGATCCTGGCACCATGCTGGGCCCTGTTTCAGACTGGAGCAGAGCAGATGTTTATGGGACAGGAGCCCTGCATGGCTGGCTGGGACCTGCAGCTTGCAAGGTGCTCTGCTGTCCCTCAGGTGCTCTTGGAGAGATCCAATCCCAGCTGGGCACCTGAGGGCACAAGTGGCACTGCCTGTTCATGGGCACACAGCTGATGTCTGCCTGGACAGGGGCACAGGTTTTAGTACCTGTTAGTTTCATAATATACAAGAAAATCTTTATTATATGGGTCATTTGAGTACTTTTAAGAAATTACAGAATTTTCTGACTAGGAATGGGGATATCCTGAAGATCTACTACATTCTTATGCTGATGGCAGAAGAAATAATGATCTTCCTTTCTGCCTTTGCCACCAACATTTAGTCAAATATTTCATTATCTTCTTCCTTTGGGTGTTTCCAGCTCTCCTGTTTAAATGGCCATGTCTAAGGATGTCTCTTCATTTAGAGCAGCTGGATCTATGTCCTTGCTGCTGCTCCCAGATTTCCTTCTGCAGCTGTTCTCTGATCATTCCAATGCATCTCCCTTAACAGGCTTCATGCTTTGAGCATCAGGGAGTTGCCCAATCTTTCAGAAGTTTAAATAACTCCTTAGTCAGCACCTTTGTTGTAGTTTTATTTTTTATATTACCTCTTTTTTCGTCTGTGCCAAAATCGTTCCTGTATGGCAATCACTTGTGGATGGTGGACATGTCAGATGTTGCTGACATGTTACAAGCAGCTCAGAGAAGTGTTTTGATGTTTATTAAAATTTATCATGTTCACATTTTTTATGTTGGCCATGAAGAGAATCCTTTCTGTGCCTCTGAGTCTCAGCAGTTCCTGGTCCCTCAAAGGACACAAACCAGATGAGTTGTGGTTCCCACTACAGTGGATGCACTTGGACTTCCCTCCATAGCCAGAGCAGTGCTCCCTTGTCCCACAAAGTCCCTGGCAAAGGAGGGATGAAGGAAAAAAGACAGGCTGTGGGGATCAGAGGCAGGGCAGAGCCAGGGAGAAGAATGACTTTTGCATTTGATGGAGCTGTGCCTCCCCTTGGGTTTGTTAGATGACAATGAATGAACATCCCTCTGTGTCTCGGGCAGCTCCTTCTCCAAGGAAAGCAGGTGGGAGTTGGAGCCAAGGAGTTGAAAGCTGCAGGTGCAGCCTGGGCTGGAGGCAGCTCAGATTTGCACAAGGCTGCTCTGAGTGCCAGGGCTTGGATGGGGGGAATGGTGGGGTGGGGGTAGGGACAGAGTCTGCTTGATTGTCAGCCATGAAGGATCTTGATTTTCATATCTATTCAAACTGCATGAGGAGGTACTTGGATTCAGTGTCAATTGGAGATTGCACATAGCAATGAATTAACAGGAAAACAAAACTAAACAGGACCAAAAAAATCTTTTCTGGCTGTCTTTTTAAATATCATGTATTCACTTTGAATACACTACTGAGATCTAATTAAATGCAAAGGATTTGAAAATTAAAATCAAATTATTCCCAGAGGCTTGACTTGTTCAGTTGTTCTGAATGTATATGAGCCCTGGGACACTGAATTCCTGCACTGAAGAGCTGAAGGCTGAACAAGCCTCTGGAGCAGGAAAATTCAGCAGCAGCCTCCAAGTTGCTGAGGATGTCAGCAGCCCCCACTGAGGCCATCCCTGCCCAGAGACCGTGGGGGAATGGGCAGACAAGGAGAGCGTCCCTGGGGCTGGGGCAGCACAACTCAGAGGCACCAGCGGCTCCAGCTGGGCAATGGAGTGTGGAATGTGGCTGGGAAAGCCCTGCCTGGGCTGTGCCAAGCAGGACATACAAGCCCTGACTCCCATCTCCCAGACAACTCTCTCGAAGAGAGATTTAAAAGGAATTACAATTGTTTGTGTCCTCTGAGTTGGACTCCCTGGAAAATAACAACAAGAGATTCTCAGGCACTCAAAACAACCAAACAGCTTTTACTGGCAACTTTAGAAAATCAGAGAAACTTTGGCAAAATATTTATTACAATATTGTAGTGGTTTTGGTTTGTTAATTTAAGATTTTTCTAATCTTGAGATTTCTTAACTAATGTATTGATGAGTGTTGTGGGTTTTAGTGTCAATTAATTATTTCTGTATTTATTTTATTGTGAGACAGGATTACGAGAAAGGTAAAGTAGTCTTAAAATTTTAAAAGGGTATAAAGAAAATTTTATTAAAAATAAATTAAAAAAGAAGAAAGTAGTAAGGAATTAAAATTAACTCTTTAGTACACTTTTTTTCTTCCAAATTTTTCTGACAATGTGAAGTAACTAAATTTAAAATTTCTAGTTAGTTTACTCTTTCCAGAATAGCCTTTTTTTTAGAATACTTTGAGAGAGAAGTTTTTCATGTTAAACTTATGGAGTATTTTTACAGGAGGAAAAACCAGTTTTTTTGTGGTTCTTAATTTTGTCATGAATACAGTTGTCTGGGGAACTTGGGTATTGTGAAGTTCCTTTTATTGCTATAAGCCATTTTACTGCTTGTTGATGGGCCATGCTGACTTATGAGGTATTGTTTTAAAGATGAGTTTTTTAAAGGTAAAAGGTTTTATTATTTACTTTTAAAATTATTTTTATCTTCCGGAATAGAGTTCTTCTCTTGAAGGTATTGGATTATGGGTTTTTTTCTTTTACTTTTTAAACTTTTAATAAAATTACAGTAATTTTAACATTTGTTTATTTTAGTATGTAGGGGTTTTTTTGATAATTATTTGAATATTTTTTTATAATTTTATGTGCTATAAAAAAGAGGGTTTTTTCATACTTTATAGGAGGATTTAAGATTTAAGAATAAGGTATTTTTTCTTTTTTGTTTTTATTTGGGATTGCATTTCTTTTTTACTGACTTTGAGGAGTGTTTTTTAATATGTTTGCATTTTGTTTTTTCTTTTACTCAATGGAGGATTGATGTATTGAAAGGATTAACACCTGACCTGCCAGTAACTTGTGGTGGGAGTTGGTTTTGGGTTGTGTTAGGATTGGTTTTATGGTTGGGGTTTTGGGGGTATTTTTGTGTTTAATTTTAGTTGTAGGGTTATTTTTTATGCGTTACAGGTTGTAGGGGTTTTTGATTTGAGTTGTGTTGGGAGGGGGGGGACAACGGCTTGATGATAAGATTTTAATAGCTGTGGCTGGCTTTGTTCTGTTTGGGGTTTTGTAGCCACTTTTGTTTTCCTGTTTGGTAGTTGTTGGGGTTTGGTTTGGTTAGAATGGATCTGATGGGGAGGGGCAGCCTGGGGAGGGGGGAGGGGCTCAGCCCATGCCAGGGCTGCTTGGTTTGGTTTGGTTTGGTTTGGTTTGGTTTGGTTTGGTTTGGTTTGGTTGGGTTTGGTTTGGTTGAGATGGGGTCTTGGGCAGGGGCCCACTGCTTCTTTGTTGACTGGAAAAGAAAGAGGAGGTTCCTGGGCTTTTTCATCTTTAACATTTGTGTTTCACAGAAATGTGTTCAGTCTCTTAGTGGTTTAACAGATTGTCAGTTACACAAAAAGTTTTGTATTACTTTTTAAAATTCTTCTCATGTCAAAGGATGACAGATATTCAGTCAACAAAAAACACTTCTCAAAGCGTTGACTTGGCCCATTCAACCTCACAAACTCTAAGTCTGTTCAACTTTAAGTTAATCAAAATTTGCAGGAGCACAGAAACTGAAGAAAAAGACATAGAAAGCAAGAAAGACATAAAAGATACAGAGAAGAACACACAGCTACCAACTCCTGGATTCCAGCAGTGTTCAGATGGAAATTCCAAGAGGAGGCAGGGTCAAGATGTGTGCTTGCCTTGTGGTCAGCTTTAAATACCCCTTGGTCTCCCTGGGCCCTTCCCCCAGGTGGGACTTGGGCTCATTTGGTCCCTCAGGAGCTGGGCTGGGGGCTGCAGAGGTGGCTGTGGAGCATTGCCTGTGCTGTGCCAGGGACTGGCAGACACTGCTGGGCTGGGATAGAGGCTCTGGGGGGACTGGGGTTCCAGGGCAGGGCAAGGCTGGACCTGCCTTTTCATCCCCCACACATGAAATGTTTTCAGCCAACAGTCTCCTCCAGTCTCTCACAAAAGGCAATGTTGGAGGTCAAATCCCAATTCTGGCCATGGGCACCTGGAGGAGAAGACAGTTCTTTTCCATAGCAAGGAAATCACAGAGCCCCCGTGTTTCAATAGCAGATGAGAAGAGACCCTCAACATGCCATGGTCAGCTGGACCAGTGAGGGGGAAGAGGAGGTCAAACCAGCCAGACCTGTTCCACGTTCCGTTAGTTTTATGGTGCCCTATAGTGTCACAACGACACCTTGGTTCCATGAGGCCTTGCAGTGTCACAATGGTCTGTTGTTCCCCAGGCCCCACAATGTCATGCAGCTCCTCTGTTACATGAGGCCTGCAATGTCACAATGGACCTTTGGACCCTGGAGGTTTGCAGTGCTACAATGATCTCCTTTGGCTCCACAGTGTCACAATGGACCATTGATGACAGGAAGCCCCTCTCTGTCACAATAGACCTTTGGTTCCATGCAGCCCTGCAGTGTCACAAAGGCCTCTTGGTTTCACAAGGCCCCACAGTATCACAATCGTCCTCTTGGTTCTGTGGGGACCTCCAGGGTCACAGTGGTCTCACTGGTTCCATGAGGCCTCACAGTGTCACAATGCTTTGCTTGTTCCATGGGGCCTCATAGTGTCACAATGATCTCCATGATTCCATGAGGCCCAGCAATGTCACAGAGCTCTCCATGATTCCATGGTGCCCCACAGTGTGACAAAGGCCCCTTGGTTCCATGAGGCTGTGATGTATCTTAATAGTCTGTCCATGGTTCCATGAGGCCTTGCAATGTCACAATGGACCTTTGGCTCCATGGGGTCTCACAGTGTCACAATGGTCCCTTGGTTCCATGACACCCCAAAGTGTCACAATGGTCTCCACAGTCCTCTGCAGCTCATCACAAACATTGTGTGCTCCAGCCACTGCTGCTGCCCAACCAGCTCCTGGTTTCTGTAGGAGCAGCCCTGGGAACTGTTTTTGTTCCCTCAGTGGCACAACATCCCTGTTCTCACCCTGCCAAAGAAAGCTGTTGATGCCAAGTGCGGCCAGGATGAACCATTGCTGGGACTGAAGCCCCTCTCTTGGGGCCCTGCAAACAGCGCTCCAAAAGGAGCCCTTGGAGCTCTCCTGAGCCAGCGACTCCCTCTGAGTGGGGCCTCTCCCAGCCAGGAACTCTCCCGTTTGCTGCACTTGGGGATCCTGAACAACGACGGAGCCTGGGCCAATCCCCACACTCCTCCAGGTTCAATCCTTCACCCACTGGGGAGATGCCAAAGGATCCACAGGGAGCATTTTCTGCCCTCAGGGGAATTTCTCCCAGGTGCCTTGCACTGACTCTTTGTGTGCACACAGGAGTGCCTGTGCTGGGGAAATGTGGCAGAAATGCTGCTCTCTGAGGGGTTTGAGTGCCTTGGATAGCTGAGTCAGTCAGATATCCAGATAGCTGTAAGTAATGTAAAGTCATGAGGTCTAAGCTAACTTCAATTCTATTAAGAGTTGTTCTTTTGCAAAATTTTTATGTTTAAGTTGTTAGCTAAATTAAATATTGTTAGGTGTTATTCCTCTGTTAAATTGCTAAGTCATAGGCTATAAGTAAAGTTAAATACTGTTTAGTGCTGTTGTTTTGCTAAACTTTGATGTTTAAGGTATCGGTTACATTTAAGGTGTAAGTTAAGTCCTGTTAAGCGTGAGGCCTGTTAAGCTTTAGGCTATATTCCTTTTATCCTTGCCCTCACTGTGCATGTGTCATACACACACACAGGGACAGTTCTCAGTTCATTTCTGGTTTGATTGCCTGGATTTTGTTTGGTGTTGTTGCTTTGTTTCCTTGGTGTGCCTCAAGTTTCCAGTCAGGAGCAGAGTGACTCTTGCCAAGGAACTTTGTGCTGCTGTCCCTTAATATTAAATCTGGTTTTTGCTGATCCCTTGCCAGAGATTTTTTCAGCGCTCTCAAGGCCTCATTGGTAATAGGGTGAAGGAGCCCTGGCCCAGGCTCTGGCCCTGGGGGACACGGGGATGCTGCCAGGGGGTCCCTGTCCCCCTGTGCCACCCCCAGGGCCCTGTCCCCCCATCCCTGTGTCAGGTTCTGGGGTCGATCTCGTGGAACATCCTCTGGGGGATGCTGCGGGGCCGGGGGCGGGGGGACCTGGGGGGACAGGGGACCCTGCTGTGCACGAGCAGGGTTGGACTGCTCTGGGGGGAGCTGTGAGGGGGGCCAGGGCAGAGTGACCTCCCCAGTGATGACCTCACACAGCCCCCGTGATGTCACACAGCCCCTGGGATGTCACACTGCCCTTTGAGGTCACAATGCCCCTGTGATGTCACACTGCCCCTTTGATATCACACAGCCATCTCTGTGATGTCACACTGCCCCTGTGATGTCACACTGACCCTGTGATGTCACAGGGCCAACTCTATGTCACCCTGTGATTTCATACAGCAATGCTGTGACATCACAGAAGACTGATGTCACAAAGTCACCCTGTGATGTCACAATCTGTTCTGTGATGTCATAGCCTCCTCTATGATGTTACACAGTCACCAGGTGATGTCACAACCCACTCTCTGATGCCTCAGAGCCACCCTCTATGATGGCACACTCTGCTCTATAGCCTCACACTCTGGTCTGTGATGTCACAGCCAGCTCTGTGATGTCACAGAACCCTCAAGAACCCTCAAGAACTCAGTTCCATTGAAACACTGAAGTTTCTTGTACTTTGAAGACATCCCTGTCAGGGACACGACTGAGAAAGTGTCCCCAGGCCCCAGGCACAGCAGAGAACTGGAGGAAGTGACAACAGGTGGGGACAAAGAGAAGCCAAGTCTTGGTGCCCTGGGGCACAGCAGGGTCTGTGCCACCAAGGGCTGTGAGGAGACACCTTGTCCTGAGGCCCTGGGGCCTCCTGGCACAGCCCCAGCCAGGCTGGGCACTGGCAGCCCCTTGTCCTGCCCTCAGCATCCTCCCCTAGCCCACATCCCAGGGGCCTCAATTAATGCTTTGAGACACTTCAATGTGTTGAAGGTACTTTGGATTTTCCTTCCCACACTGAGTGTCTGAGAGGTTTCTGTGCCATCCTGGCCACCAATTCTTTCCTCCAAGGAGTCCATGAGGAGCCTGTGTTGGAGAGGGACCTCAGTGGGAGCCATGAATGCCTGGAGACACTCTGGGTGTTTCCTCTGCCTTTGACTCCTGGCAAGGTTTGTGCAATCTCCTCCCAGGCCCTGATGTTCAAGGGCTCAGCTCCAAATGCACAGTGAGGCTCATGAGGATCAAGCAAGTCCTGACAAACCCTGGCTCTGCCTTGATTTCCCTCTGCTCCAGTGTAGTTCATTAGGAGGTTTTCCTTTGACAGTTATGGAGAAATAGTTCCAAGACCTTCCAGGAAATATGTAGTCCTATTTTAAAGGGTGTCTTTTATTGCTGTTCCTATTACACAAGAGATGATTGCAGCATTCAGTGACTGATATTGATGCAGGGACTCTCCTAAGGAGCCCTGGCCTGCTCACAGAAGCTGTGTCTTGAGCTCTGAGCCAGTGTAGACAAACTTGCTCCACATTCCTCAAGCCCATCGTGTCCCTCCTCACTCACCTGGGACCTGCTTTGCTTGAAGAACTGGCTGCACACAGCCAAAGAGGGATTTTTCTTCATTTCTTTTTGAAGCAATCTAAAACTCCTGAGTTTCCCCACTGCAAACAGACATCCTCCTCAAGTGTGTGCCAAACCCAAGGTGCCACCCAGAGCACTCCAGACCTGTCCCGGGCCAGCTGTGAGGGTGCATCATCATCCCAACATGCAATGGTGCCATTGCAAGGGACTGTTCCACGGACACTTCAGGGACCCCAATGCCGTGTCTGGGTGCCATGGCAACCCCCATCAGTTCAGGTTTCCTTGGAAACCAGCTCAAGGAGCCATTTCTGCAGCCAGGTTCCATGGCCACTTCCATGCCTGCAGAGCTGTTGCTGCCCTCGGTTGCCATGGCAACCCTGGGACAAAGCGGTGCCAGGGCTGTTCCAGGTACAATTGCAGTGACACTCGTTGGTGCCACCAGGTGCCATGGCAATGGCCATGAGGAACCATTCCTTGGTTTGGTGCCATGGCAACCAATGCCCGGCCCCCTTGTGATGGTTGGTGGCCATTGAAAGCTGTCCTGGGCCCTTGCTCAGGGCTGGTGTCACTGCCAAGAGCCAGAGGGGATCCCTTGCTGGGGGCTGTGCCATGGCCACCTGCCCTGTGCTGCGCTGGCCGCTCAGGCACCAGGAACCAGCAGCCAACAGCACTGCCAGGGCCAAAGGCCAGGTCAGCCAGACAGAAAGGGGCAGGGCTGGGCACTGTTTCCATGGCAACTGGCACTGGGGGGGACACCTGGGTCACCTGGCCTGGCAGTTGCCATGGAAACCCCTGGCAGGGACTGAGGGCACAGCCCCTGGCACTGAGACACTGCTGGGCCGGGTGCTGAGCACAGGGCTGAGCACGCAGAGATGGTTTTGTTCTTGCTGAGCTGCAGCACAGCCAAGGCCTGTCCTGCCCCTCGTCCAGCCACGCTGGGGAGGGGCTGGGGCTGCGGGGCAGCTGGGCAGGGGACACAGCCAGGACAGGGGACCCCAACTGACCCCGGGGTACCCCAGACCAGAGCACATCATGCTCAGGGTATGAAGGGGGGAACAGGGAGGAAGGGGGGAATTTTGGAGGGAGGGTTTTTGCCTTCCCAGGGAACACTTAGGCAAGAGGGGGCCCTGTTTCACCAGTGGGCAGGGTCACTACCAAAGACACAGACACCAACTTAAGGAACTGTGTCATTTATATAGGGCACAGCTGCCAAGATTTACAAAAGGATAAGCTCAGCAAAGCACATCATCATTAGCAAAGAATTACAAAAGAAGCTCAGCAATCCATCATAACCCATCATCACATTTTGATGACCAATCCATTGGTGAAACACCAGAGGTGTTTGTGGCAGACAAAGATTCTGGCTGACTATCAAGGTACACCTTACAGACATCAGCTGTACTTTAGTGACACCGTTCTTCATTCTTTTTTCTCAATCTCATTCCAATTAGGAACAAGAATTCTGTTGTGCATGGAGCTGCCACCATGTTAATTGTCGGATTTTGGGTGCTGTTTAGATGGTCTGGGAAAAGCCCAAAGATGGCCTTGGGCCGCCCGGGTTCGAAAGGACGAGAAGAAACTTCAGATCTGTTCTCGGTCTCGGTGTTTATTAATTGCTTATCTAAAAGATTTTCTCTTGGCCTGACAGAGTTCTGCTCAGCAGTCAGCCATGGGCACACACTGAGAGCCCCTGGGGCGGCCACCTATCTTTATACCCGGAGTTACGTATACAATATTTATCATTTTTCTCCAATACCCTCTACCCTTATTAACCAGTGTTCCTCTAGTAAGGTCCAATCCTGGAGTGCCAACTCCACCACAGAAGATGGAGGCCTAGAGGAAGAAGAAGAAGGAAAAGGGCACGCCCCAATTCCTCCATCTTACCTCTCTAGACCCCCCTGTACAGGGATCTTAAACCCTGTATCTCACACTCCAATTAACTTGTCCCTTCACCATTCACCCCAGTGAAATCCTCCCGTCCTCATACTGATGTCATCTCCCATGTGGGATCAAAGTCCAGCCACCAGACATTTCTGGCAACATTCCAGGACTCCCGAGCCCCCCAGTTCTGAGAGACTGAGATCCCACATCTCCCCCTTCTGTTTGCACCAAAAGACCTTTTTTTTTTTGCTTTTATGTGAAAACCCCCCAAAGTCCTCAGTTTCTTTTTATTTCTCTTCTGGGTCGTTTTTCGCAGTCTGAGTCTCGACTTCTGTCTGAGTACTCGTCTCTTTGCTTCTCGGATCAGCATTCTCGTGTTCTCGCGTTCGGAATGGCTTCACGTGCCGTGCCGACACCCACTTCAGACCTCGATCTGTGGAGATACAAGCGAAACCCTTTCCCCAAGTGATTAGTTTGAAAGGACCCTCTATTTGTCTGGTCTCTGGGTTTCTGATCAAAACTAAAGGATTTTCCCTTAGCTTTGCCTGTGTGTTGTTTAGAAAATGTCTCACGATCGGTGGATCAGGTTCCGAGGATGGATAATCCCTTTGTTGTGTTAACATTGTCTTCTTCGAGGTGCTTTTCTCTTTATATATTGTTGGAAAAAATTGCTGCATTGTTGCAGTCTCGCCACGAGATGGCGCTGTGGCTCCGCCGAGCCGACCCGGCATGTCGTGCACTTCCGCCCTCCTGCCACTAGGTGGCGCTGCCACCGGCCTCCCTGGCTCGGATGACGGAGCAAGCTCGACTGCCCCACTTCCTCTTCCTGCTCGGCGTCTCCCGTGAAGGGAAGGGACTGGGACTCCGAGGGTCTGAACCAAAGGCGCCAGATCTGGAGACGGTGTGGAGCCCCGGGACGTAGAATCCCTAACACGGCCCCTCCTCACCCGCGACGTCAAAGGGGACCGGGCTCGGGTCCGCCCGCGTCCTACTTTCTGCGCATGCATACTCTCCGAGCTGCTCCCTGTGTCCCCCAAGCTGACGTCATCGTCTCCCCCCTGTCCCACCTCCGAGGTTCCCGCCCCTCGGTCTGTCCCAGAGTTCAACCCCTCCTCCTCTGACGTTGTGTTCACTTCTCCCACCGGCACTCCGGCTCTCCCCGCGATTCGAGCTGACCGTCGCACCGGGTCTGACGTCACAACCGCGCGCCTCCTGCGTCTCACCGCGGCGGCCCTCTGAGCCTGCACATTTTCCTTCAGCCCGCCTTCCGCGTTCGCCGCTCCCGCGCCCGTGTGTGAGTCTACACCCCGGTTTTTGCGAGTTTCGCCCTCCGCGCGCGTCTCCTCATCTTCACCCGCACTGCCCGCGTTTGCCGCCGCCGCCGCGTCGCCGCTTTCACCGCAAACAGGCCCCCCCCCGATCCCTTATCTTCCTGCTCCCCCCCTTCCGCTCCTGACTCCTCCACACTCTCTGGAGTTTCAGGACGCCCTTGGGGTTTGTTGCATTTTTTGATCGGGGGTTTTAATATTTTTTCCTGCTCTCTTTTTTCGAGAGCCCTTTCCCCCTGGCTTTTTAAAGCCAGAGCAATTTTTTTCCCGGAGCTTTGCCGCTCCGCCCCCTTCTCTGAGGGTACCGCAGCTTCTCGCTGCTTTTCCAGTCTTTTAGACTGCACTGAAATACCTTGTAACATGATTCTTGCCGGCGAGAGTAGCTTTAACGCTGTCTCATCTTTTTTTGTTGCTAAAATATATAAATGCCTATTAATTTCTTGCCAAAACCCCACTTCGAACAACAGATATGTCTCTGCAAGTGGATAATTAAGCCTTGCCCATAGTAACAGCTGTTTTAATTCTTTCTTTGGGATCCCTTCTGTATATAATTCTGCTACACTTTGTAAGGTGGATAAGATTTCCCGTTGTTCCTGGGAGAGTGTGGCCCCCATGATATTATTTTGGCCTTCTTACCGAACCTGTCGTCAGAGTGGTCTGGAGGCTCCTGTTCTCCGTCCAGCAGATTACAAGAGATGGATCCAGAGGCGCCTTTCTGGTCCCAGTCCAGGCCGCTCTGCTACGAACTGTCTTCAGCAGAAGCTGAGAGATGGGATTCTCAGTGACTGCTGATTTTTGCAGCTTCTCCCGGCCGGTTTTTTCTTTTTCTTCTTTCTTTCTTCAGGCTTCCCTCCTCAGGAGTTGTCAGTGCTGTCCTCTTGGCTCTTCAGCTCTTCAGGGCTTTCCCCCCCCCGAAAGGTTTGGTGGGAGATAGCCCGCACAGCGGACGCCAGTTGTCGGATTTTGGGTGCTGTTTAGATGGTCTGGGAAAAGCCCAAAGATGGCCTTGGGCCCCCGGGGTTCGAAAGGACGAGAGGAAGCTTCAGAATTGTTCTCGGTCTCGGTGTTTATTAATTGCTTATCTAAAAGATTTTCTCTTGGCCTGACAGAGTTCTGCTCAGCAGTCAGCCATGGGCACACACTAAGAGCCCCTGGGGCGGTCATCTATCTTTATACCCGGAGTTACGTATACAATATTTATCATTTTTCTCCAATACCCTCTACTCTTATTAACCAGTGTTCCTCTAGTAAGGTCCAATCCTGGAGTGCCAACTCCACCACAGAAGATGGAGGCCTAGAGGAAGAAGAAGAAGGAAAAGGGCACGCCCCAATTCCTCCATCTTACCTCTCTAGACCCCCCTGTACAGGGATCTTAAATCCTGTATCTCACACTCCAATTAACTTGTCCCTTCACCATTCACCCCAGTGAAATCCTCCCGTCCTCATACTGATGTCATCTCCCATGTGGGATCAAAGTCCAGCCACCAGACATTTCTGGCAACATTCCAGGACTCCCGAGCCCCCCAGTTCTGAGAGACTGAGATCCCACAGTTAATTCCAGAATAATGCCCCGAGGCCCTTTGCTGTTCAGCTTTACCATGCTGTCTGTGGCTAACAAGGCTTGGGGGCCCCTTTCCCCTCTGGCTGGAAGGGGCCGGGTCCCAGTCCCTGAGGGGCACCCAGGCTCCTGAATGGAATTCCTGTGCAAGTCCCTCAGTGTCACGGCAAACAGGAAGGTCTGGTCTGGCAGGATGTGCAAAACAATATCCTGTCAGATCTACTTGTTCTCACACACAATACTTGGCTGCAGGGACACATTCCCATTGTTCCTGCCCAGGTTTCAGGACTCAGAGTTGTCTTGCCTAGGAGCTGCTCCTTCAGCTGCCTCGGGAGGGCCTTTTGGCCTCCGGACCCACACTCTGGCTCCATTATTAGCGCTACTGGATCCAAACCCTTTATCTCCACAAACGGTGGTGACTGGAGCTGGATCTCCTGTTTTCACAATTGTTCTTAAAACTGCAATATCGATAATTGTGCTACCCTGTCATGGGGTTGAATAATCCAATCTTGTTCATTATTGTTTAACAGAATTACTGTAATTTCTCCTGGATATTCTGCATCAATTCCTCCTGCCATGACAGGAACACTTTGCAAGGCCAAGCTCCAAGGGAGCAGTTACCAAAGCAAAGTGTCCTGAAGGAATCTGAATTCCTGTTTCAGTATTGACAGCTCTCATTTGCTTTGAATTTCTCCTAATGAATTCCAGTGCATGAAGGCCAAGCCCTGCAGCCTCTGGGCTGGCCCTGCCAGGGGCCATCACAGCCAGAACAATTTCCCAGGCAGCCCAAGTCTCACTGCCAATGGTTGGATTTGCAAATTGGGGGCAGCCGTGCACAGCCAGGGGGTTTCATTTCCCCCGTGGGCCATTGTGAAGGGCATGGAGCACATCTGGGAGATGGGTTCTCCATGGGCAAAGGTTCCCATCTCCTCATCTTTCCAACTGCTCTTTTAACAACCCCTTAACCCTTTCAACCAATCCTGCAGCTTGTGCATAGTCTAGTACATGAAAAACCCTGCAGGAAAAATCACTGTATTTTTCACAGGAACAGACAAAACACTCTGCATCACAGTATCAGCACACCCTGTAGAAATAGCCAATTTCCTCCCTTCCTCCTTTTTCCATTGTATACAATCTCACAAAGTTGACCACTGACATTAGGGTCCTGGCCAATCCTGTTCTGTAGGGTATTTCGTGTTACATCCCTGAGCAGCCAAAGATACCAAATTAGTATTGTCAGCACTATTTCACATTATTATTATATGTACATATTTATATATAAATACAGATATAGACATGTAGATATAGACATATATACATAAAAATCTATAAATATAAACATGAAGGTCTTATTATACTATAAATATGTATATAGTTATTTATTATATTGATATTTAACTTGCACAAGGGCATCTGAGCTCAAGATGAAAACCTTCTTTTGTTGCTCCATGTGGGAGCATTCCAACAATGATTGTTCCTTCTGAAGGTGCTGTTTCCTATGTACTCTCAACAAATTCATCTTTGTCTGCCCAAATCCACAAGGTCTTTTCCTTTTCCATTTGCAATTTTTGGATGCATTTGAAGCCATCCAGGGGTGCAGCTCCTTTTACCCAACAGTCTCACTGCTCACACGGGGCTCCAACCTCAGCCCACTCCAGAGCCAGGGAACTCCAGGGAAGGGCTTCCCAGCTAGGAATTTCTGATGGGACTGATTCCTCACACTGACACTGAACAAGTGACATTTTGTTGGGATCTGGCCAGACTGTGCCAGTTTTGTTTTGCCAGTGGGCAGGGTCAGCGCCAAAGACACAGACACCAACTGAAGGGATCAGGGTCATTTCCTGCAGTTCAGAGCAGCAAAGAATCACAAAAGGAGCAGCTCAGCAATGCACCCAACCATCCCCACCAAAGATTGCCTGCAGAGATTAACAAAGATCCAGCAGCATTTACCCTCAGCCTTTACCATCCCCCGGACCCACACAGCAGCTGGGGAAGCTGTCACAGCCAAGGGCTGCAGAGCCACTCCTGGGCACTGGGAATTCCTGCAGGTGCCTCCAGCCCCAGGAGAGGCTCCAACCCTGCTGGGAGAGGGCCCAGCTCTGACAGTGCTGAATGAACAAACTGACAGCACTGCTAGTGTGGCAACATCTGCTTTCATCCTCCTCTTGGGTCTCTCTCAAAGCCTGGCCAGGGATCAAGGAGGAACCAAGGGAGCTGACTTTGACCATACAGCCCCAAACAAGGCCAGATGTCAGATTTCATGGCCTTGTCTGGTTTCTAAATACACAAAGGTCAATCCATGTCTCACTAAGGAGTGGCTACATCTATCACGGGCTGATGACCATGCATATGTCATCAGGGAGCAGATACAAAGATAACGTTTGCTTGGAAGGTTCATCCAGAGGCCACCTTTGGCTCAGGGCCTGCTGTCCAGGCCTCACTCAGGGCTGGTGTCCAGGCCTTGGCACTTCAGGGACGTGTTTTAGTGCTGGGCTTGGCACTGCTGGGTGAGCGGCTGCACTGGGTGAGCTCAGAGGGCTTTTCCAACAGAAAGGATTCTGTGATTCCATTATTCTATCCACTGCATTCAGCTGGGTCTATTTTAGCAGCATTACTTTGCTCCAAAAGTTCCCTCTTGCCCAGCTCCTGTGGCCTGAGGCTTCAGCTCCTTCAGCTCCTGGTGCTGAGCTGCTCCTGCTGAACGAGACGAATCAGAGAGAAGAACACAGTCCATGCAATTCCTTCTGGGACATGGAGAGGGGAGGCTGTGCAAACAGGAGCATTGTTTGCTGTGGCCTCCTCTCTGCCCTTCACGCCTTGCAGCGCTTTGAACCAGCCAAGAGCTTTCTCCAAGAGTGCAATGGAGCAGCTGTTCCTGCTCCGAGGCCTGGCTCTCTCCAGTCTCTGCCCTTGCCTGGTTCTGTCCCTCTTGCTGTGCCCTCTGTTTCCCCAGGGCTCGCTGGCTGCTGCCCAGGACTGTGGCACTGGCACAGATCCAGTGCTCCAGAGCCTCCTTTCTGTGCCCTTGGAGCTGCCTGGGCACAGGAGCCTTTTCCATCTGGAAGCTCCCCATGGACAGGGAGTGCCCAGCTCCGTTCCCTGCACAGCCTCCAGGAGCCCCGGGCTGCCATCTCCAGTCCCTGCTGGCACTGGGGGCTCCCAGGTGCCTCAGGCTGCCGTGACACCGCTGCACACAGGAGGGAAGAGGGGCAGGGGCTGTGCTCAAAGTCAGCTCCATCTGCTGCTGCTGCTGCTGCTGCTGTGGGGTCATTTGTGCAGCCCTGTCTGCCCAGAGTCAGGGATCAGATCCTGCCAGTCTCTTCCAGCCCTGGCTGCTCAGAGTTTGGGCCTTGGAGCCTCAGGTGGCCAAAGGCAGCTGCTGCTGCTCCCTCTGTGTGCCCGTGTTCAGAAGTGCTGCTCCATCACTCTGTGCCCAGCAACGGGGAAAAGCCTCAGCCCTGCAGGGCCAGGAGCTGCCGGGCTCTGCCTGCGCAGCTCAGCCAGCAGGAAGGGAGCTGCTCCACACGGGAACCAGGAGCAAAGGACATTCCTTTGATAGGACATGTTTTCTATTTAAAGGAAAAAAAAGGAAAAAGGAAAAAAAATAGGTAAATTGTAAAAGATAGGAATAAAATCCAGGTGTTAGTGAAAAAACAAAACATAAAGGCAAAGTTAAATTCTTTGCATTAAGAGGTAAATGATCTTTTTAAAAAGAGAACTCAGGTATTTACATTGTAAATGTGCTGATGGCATGCATCCATTTTACTGACCTCAGCAGCCTTTTAAAAGATTTTGGGCTTTGTTTCCAAACATTCGAAATTTGTATTTTAAATTGTGCTCGAAGCAAGAAGAAATTGCTTTGTGCCCTTCCAGCTCCAAGCAGGACTGGGAATGGAAACTCTGTCAAACCCCAAATCCTTCAGAAGATGACCTTCCTTCTCAGCCTGAAAATGAGCTGCACATTCCCTTTGAAACTGTCAGGGATTTCTTAGAGACACAAAGTCCCACTTACGGCTTTTTGCTCGGGTTTGGAAGTGCAGAAGGGCAATTCTCCATCCACCAGCTCCAGACTGCACTGCCTCAGGAGCACGGCCCACTTGCCAGCTTTGGCCCACTTGTGGCACTTCTAGAGGAGGAAGAAAGTGCAATTGCACAATTCCAGCCAATCAAGAAGGAAGAATGGGACAGACAAAACACCCTGTGCAGATCCAGGCGTTCAGCTGGGACTGTGGAGAGTTTGGGTCCTTGCCAGTTGGATGTGTGTCCCCAGCTGCAATCTCTGGGCCTGCAGCAGAGTCTCACTCACCTGCCAAAGCAGAAAGCTCAGGCACTGTGCTCGCAACGGGCTCGTCTGATGCAGAGCTGTGACAGCAATGTCAGGGCAGAGCCAGCCCAGCTGGGCCTAGGGCTGAGCCCAGCAGAGCCCTGGCAGAGCCCAGAGCAGCCTCAGCACCCGCAGAGCCCGGCTGCAAGGAGAGAAAGCAGAAAGCTCCCGTCAGCTGAGGGCTCCTGTGCCCTTGTGCCAAGGCATGCGGTGCCCAGGCCATGCTGGCTGTGCCCAGAGCTGTGCCCATCCCTGCTGCCTTTGGCAGCAGAGCAGGAGGGCAGCACATGTGCCCAGCCTGCAGCCAGCCACGGCACATCCAGCCCTCAGCAGCTGCCCAGAGCAGGATGCTCCTGTGCTCGCTGCCATCTCCCAAAAGCTCTGATCCCACCCTGCCAAGCACACAGGGACCCACCTCACACCAGCCACGGCTGCAAGAAAAGCTGCTCCCAAACCACGGCCTCAGCCTTCTCCAAGGGCATGGCCCATCCACACCACAGCTGCTCCCAAGCACTTCCCCATCCACACTGGACCACCTTGAATGCTTCCTCTGGAAAAATAAACAACACATTATTGAAAAGAGATTAGATGCAAAAAGGGAAAACAAGAAAAACGGTAAAAACTCTTATCTGTGTCAGGGCCTTGAGGAAGGCCCAACCCCCACATGCCAGGGAAAAACCCAGCCATGGGTGAGGGAAGCCCACACTTTCTCTCTTCCCCTCTGCACTGCCGCCAAAAATCACAGTGACCCCAAAGCAAACAAGGGCAGTGAAGCAGCCCAAGCCCTTCCTTGCCTGCACAGCAAAGCAGCTGTGCTCAGGTTCTGGAGTCCCACCTCTGCTCCCACCATAGGGGTTTGTTTGTGTTGGCCTGGCTGCCCCAGCCCCAGCCCCAGCCCGGGGCACGGTGGGTGCTGAGGGCTTTTGGGAGGGCCAGGAGCCCACTCCCATTTCGTACCCACCCCAGCCCATGCCCCAGCCCTGCCAAAAGCAGCTGGGCAGCCACTGAAGAATGAGTTGCATCTGCCCCAGCAAAGGGGGAACCTTTGGTTCCCAGCCAGGCTGGGCAATGCCCAAATCTGAGAGCATCCCCTTGCCTGTGGACTCATCTGCAAATTCACTGTGGAGCCTGGCTTTGAAGAAGGTGCCAGAATCAAAGTCCATCATCTTCAGCTGGCCAGGCTGAGGAAGAGCTTGTCATCCTTGGTGTCCTCCTCACTCTCTCCAGCAGCAGCAGCCCCACCCGGTACAGCTTCTCCAGGGGCTTCTTCTCCTTCCCTGGGGGGAGACCAGGCTCCCAGGGCTCTGCCCAGGGCCCCAGCTGTCAGGGAACCAGGACAAGCAAAACCAGCTTGGATGGCGGCCACCAGTGCTGGGCAGAGCAGCTCAGCTCCAGCACAAGGGCTGCGTGTTCCCATCCCATGACCCCGGTGCAGTGACACTGGCAGCACAAAAAGGGCTGGGTTCCTTTGCTTCTCATTGCCAAGGCATGTGTGGAGCTGGAACTTACCAGGGCCCTGGATCAAAGTATGCCTGTGGCTCTCTCCCTTCTTCTAGGGCAGATGAATATCCTGCATCCAAGGATGACAGAACAGCTCTTCTAATGAGGGCTTTTCCAAGTCCAGCATGGATAAACACCGCCTGATCAGATCTTGGCACTCTGGGCAGAGAAACCAGAAACCACCACTTAGTTGGAGAAGGCTCCTATTGGCTTTGCCCCACCATTCCCATGCACAGGCCATGCTGGATGTGCTCAAAGCTGGGCCTAAACTTTCCCATCCATTCCCTGTTTTGGAGGAGAGCAGGACATTTGCCACCTCCTCAGCAGCTGCCAGTGCAGGATGCCCATGAGCCTGCTGCTGTCTCCCAGCACTGGGATTCCCCCCGTGCCCAGAGATGAGGATCCACCTTGAGAGAGCCGTTCTGGCAGCGAGAGCTGATGGTCCCAGCTGATGTTCTGGCACCTCCTGAAAGGGTGCTCCCCACAGACCATCTGGTGCAGCAGGATGCCCAGGGACCAGATGGTAGCTGGCTTGCCATAGTACCAGCCAAAATGGGTCCATTCCGGGGGGCTGTATGACCGTGTTCCTATGGAATACAGATGGAGTTCATCAGGGGGATGAGGCTGTTCCCAGAGCCTGGCCCCAGCATCCCTAGGCATGTGGGGGCTGCCCCAGTGGCACACAGGGTGAGCATTGCCCTCTCACCAGCACCTGGGACTTGTGTACAGACTTGGGGTTGGAAAAGAAGCCACTGGTGTTTCAAGAGGGCAGTGGAAGCCCTGGCAAGGCCTGACCATAAGGAAGAACCTACCCAGTGCTGGGAAAAACCATGCTCTCATCCTCCCTGCCTGCATTGCCCCAAAAAACATTATGAACCCCAACAGACCAGGTGAGTGGAGCAGTCCAAGCCCTTTCTCACCTGCACACCAAACCGGCTGGGCACAGGTTCTGGTTCTCCCTCTCTGCTACCCCCACCCACGGGTATTTTTGTTGGGCTGGCTGCCCCAGCACCAGTTCTGGGCAGAGTGGGGGGCAAAGTCTGCCAGCAGGGCTGGAAGATGGCTACCCACTCAGCCCTGAGTTTCAAAAGAAACTCGCTGAAGACTCAGTGACATGAAGGGCCGCAAAAGAGAGAATCCCTGCTGCCACAGTCAGCTTGGGCTGGGAGATGTTGGGTCATGAGATGCTGGGCCCAGGAGCCCTGCGTGGGCTCACCTGCAAAGTGAGTGTAGGCTGTGTCTTGCAGGTAGGTGCCACAGCCAAAGTCAATCAATTTGGCCTGCCCGGTGGCCAGATCAACCAGGATGTTCCCTGGTTTGATGTCACGGTGCAGGACCCCGCAGCTGGTGCAGTGCCGCACGGCCTCCAGCACCTGGCGGAACAGCTCCCGTGCCTCCTCCTCGGGCAGGAACCGCCGTGCCCGAATGAAACGATGCAGGTCCTGACACCGCTCTGGCCGCTCCAGCACCATCAAGATGTCCTTGGGGAGCTCAAGCCACTCCAGCAGCTGGACCACACCGGGGAAGCCAGTGGACACCTTGGCCAGCAGCACAATCTCCAGGGGTGCGCTGGTGCCATCGGGCTGCGGGAGGAGCACGATGCCGTCAGTGGAGCCGATGCCGTGCCGGGGCTCGTGAAGCCCTCAGCCAGCCTGGGATGCTCTGCGCTCTGCGCTGGCCCCACGCCTGCTCTCCCTCGGGGCGTCCTGGCGGCTCCCACCGTGCCGGGCCTCGGCTCATTCCCGCCCGGCACGGTCTGGCTGCTGCCGCTGGCCCTGCTCACTCACCAGCTTGCCCCAGTGCAGGACGCGGTTCCGTGGCACCCTTTTGATGGCCACCTGCAAATCAAGGGGAGCAGAGGGCTCAGCTCACCGCCTTCCCTGCCCAGCCCCATTCTCTGCCCTCCTCCTCCTCCTCCTCCGCCCCCTCCCCTCGTCCGCCGCTCACCGGGGCGCCGTCCGAGAGCCGCGTGGCCGCGAAGACGCTGCCGAAGCCGCCGCGCCCCAGCAGCGAACCCAGCCTGTACTGCTCCTGCAGGCCCTGCTGAGTCTGCCCTGCGGGCGGGACGCGGCGGTCAGCGCTCGGCCCGGGGCCAGCAACGGCCCCCGAGCGCCTCTCAAGCGCCCCGGGCCGGCCATGCCCAGGCGTTCGCTCCCGGGAACGCGGCACGGGAGGCTCGGGGCTGGCGGCCGCGCTGCCGAGAGGCGGAGCTCGGGCCGGGGAAGCCGCAGCGGAAGCGGCGGGAGCGGCCGCACCGCGTGTGTCCTCCGCGGGTCCCGGGAGGAGCCGGGGCCGGGGCCGGGGCCGGGGTCGGGACTGGAGCCTGCCTCGGGGCCGGGGCCGGGCTCGGGCCAGGCGGAGCCGAAGGGCCGCGATGCCGCCCCCGCCCCAGGCACTGATGCCCGCCCAGCAGCGCCACCGCCAGTACGGCCAGAGCCAGGCGGAGGCGAGACCGCGGCGGGACGGCCGGGGCCGGGCACGGGGCAGCCCCGCCCGGGGCCGGGGGCGGGCCGGGGGCATGGCCTGGCCCGGCAGGGGAGAGGGAGGCGGGGAGAGGAGAGGGACGCCGGGCAAGGGACCCCGAGAGAAGGGCGCCCGACAGCGGGAGAGAGAGAGAAGAATGAGAATGAGAATGAGAATGAGAATGAGAATGAGAATGAGAATGAGAATGAGAAGCAGTGTTTAGGGTCTGTGGTCTTTTTTCTGCCGACGCTGTTGCTGCTGCTGCCGCTGCTGCCGCCGCTGCAACTGAGGCACCGGGGCCGTTCGTCCCCGTGTCCGTTCCCCGCTCGCCCCACGAGCCCCACGTTCGAGCCCCGCGCGCCCTGGGGACAGCCCCTCCGTCTGCCCAAACACGGGAACCTTCCAGCGCTGAGCCCAGATGCAGAGCCCTGACTCCTGCGCACTGGCACAGCGATCCCCTCGCCTGCTGCTGTGCATTGTCCTTGCTGAGGGTCAAACACTGTCGGGCCACCTTCCCTTGGGGTAGGATTCCTACCTGAGCCCAGCACTGCACTTACATGTCCAGTGTTGCTTTCCAGTAAAAAGAGGAGAAGGAAAACTGTGTGTGGCTCATGGTATTTTAGAACGCCTAAAAATCCCTAAGTCACTGATCTTAGAGGTGAGGTACATCTGGAATTACTGGGATGCAGCATGGAAAAGGGGAGCATAGAAATAAATAGAGGAAAACATCTTGGATTGTTTCTTCCATTTTCATTTCACTTTTGGAAAGCTGTTTCAGTTTTCCAGGAATCTTCTCCTGTCTGCTCTTCCCAAGAATTTCTCATGGAGAACAAGGTCAAGCTTCTGTCACAAGATTTGCCACCAGGAAATTACGCCACTGGTGAAGTTTTCATTGTGACTGTTTGTGCTGGCTTAGGGCAAATTTTGGGAGGAAATCTCCAAAAGGAATACATCTAGAAAGAAAGTTCAAGCAGCCCCTACCCCTACTAGTTCAGGAAAAGACTTCCCTGGAGAAAAGTGAAAAAAACCTCAGTTTATTAAACAAGTAAAGTATTCACAAGCATGAAAAATGAATAATATTAAATAAAACCTTGGACAGTGCTGAAGAGATGGAAAATTCAGAAAGTCCTTGTTGTGGGTTGTAGTTGGCTCACTCGGTCTCTTCTAAGTCCCTCTGGTGCTGGAATGCAGCGTCCCAGAGCTCGGGGGGCCACAGGTGTGAGCTGCAGGTGTTTGTCTGGGTTTTCAGTCCAGAGCAGGTTTAAACAGTTCCAAGAAAAAGGAAAGTCACAGTCCGAGGAACTTCTCTTCCTAAGCTAGCTAAAACCAAATTGCTAGACCTGGGCTGTGAAGGCATCGGGAAATTTCCAAATCTGTGCACTGGCAGTCTAGGCAAACACTAGATCTGGATGGTGCTGGAGTCAGAACCTTGAAATTTCCAAATTTTAGATTTCTGTGCCAGCAAATCACTGGACTTGGGTTGTGCGGGCACCAGGAAATTTCCAAATCTGGGTACTGGGGCAGCAAACACAAGATATGGGAGGTGCCAGACCCAGTAGCAGGAAGTTGCCGGGTTTTGGATTTCTGTGCCAGCAAATTGCTGCACTTGAGCTGTGCCAGAATAGGGAAATTTTCAGGTCAAGGCACTGGCAGTTCCAGCAAACCCCACATTTCAGGAAGGATTGGATCTGGACCCTTCCCTTCCCTTCCCTTCCCTTCCCTTCCCTTCCCTTCCCTTCCCTTCCCTTCCCTTCCCTTCCCTTCCCTTCCTCCACAAGGTGCGAGAGGGGCCAGACAGCAGCCAGGCAGAAAGGGACCTGCAGGGACTGATGGACAGCAGGCTGGGCATGAGGCAGCAGTGTGCCGAGCTGGCCAAGAAGGCCAATGGCTCCTGGCCTGGCTCAGGAATGGTGTGGCCAGCAGGAGCAGGGCAGGAATTCTTCCCCTGTGCTCAGCAATGCTTGGGCAGCACCTCAAGTGCTGTTTGCAGTTCTGGTGCCCCCAATTTAGGAAAGACATGGAGGGGCTGGAGCGTGTCCAGAGAAGGGCAACAAGGCTGGGGAGGGGTCAGGAGCACAAGTGCTGTAAGGAGTTGCTGAGGAAGCTGAGGTTGTTTATCCTGGAGAAGAGGAGGCTCAGGGGAGACAAGGCAGTGTCAGGGCACAGGCTGGACTTGATGATCTCCATGGCCTATTCCAGCCTTGCTGATTCTGGGATTCTCTGGAACCACCCTTGGAGCAGTTGCAGGATGAGCCCTGGGCCTCCTCTTGAGAAGCTGCAGCAGCCCAGGTCCCTCAGCTTCTCCTGCCAGCCCCAAAGCCCATCCTGTCAGTCCTGCAGAGCCTCTGCAGCTCCTCCTCACTGCCCAGAACAGGGAGCCCCAGAGCCAGACACAGCAGCCCAGATGTGCCTCTCTGGCCTGGGGTGCCTCTGGCAAGGGAGCAGCACCAGGCACTGCAGGAGCCTGCAGACAATTCCTGCAGCACTTGTAGGATGATTCTGCTCCCCAAGGGATGTTCCCATGGGGCCAAGTCAGGAACTGCAATGGGGAGTGGAGCCAGGGAGGAAAGGGCAAACAGGGATGAGCTGTTTGCAGGGGAGGGAAGAGGGGTGGGCAATAGGAAGAAATTTGCAGCAGGAAGAGGAAAGAAAGCAAAGGTGAAGCCAAGGAAATGCTCAGGGAAGTTTGGGGGTGGCTGCCAGGCAGCCCTGGCTCTGAGCAACAGCGTCTGCAGTGGGACAGGAAACTCCCACCTGATGGGAACAAACTTTCTGGCTGACTGCAGAGGCCAGGACAAAGCTGAGTGGTTTCCCTGGTGTCCCCCAACCCTTGCTGGCCCCAGGGGCTGATGGCATTTGTGCTCCCTCACGTTCATGTCCCCACACCAAGAGCATGGGGGTGCTCCTGCCTGTTGTGTGCAATGCAAACAGGGGCTGCTGAGCCAGTGCTGCCGTGTCTGTGCCTGCAAGGATGGGGCACCTGTGTGAGCTGGGGGAGAGGCCAGGGCTGCAGAGGGGGGATGTTGTTGGCAGCTCCATCAGGACGCTCTGGGACGCTGTCCTGGGCTGTGCAGCGCACTGGGGATGGATCAGCCCCTGCTCTGCTGCTCCTTCCCATCTCCCCCAGGGCCCTTGCAGAGCCCCAGCCATGCTGTTTGCTCCCAGCCTGCCCACGGCCAGCCTGGGACTGCTCACGGGGTTTTCTGTGCTGAGCATTGGCCTGGCTGTGTTCTTGAGAAAGCCTGGGCAAGGAGCCTGGAGCCCCCAGGGCCTGGCCTGAGGCGTCAGCACTGCCCCAGCAGTGCCCATGGCCTGTCCCTGCTGCAGCCGCGGCACTGCCACACCCAGGACTGTGCCCGGCCCCAAGAGCACTCAGGCCCTGCAGCAACATCAGGGCCACCAGGGCAGCCAAGGGAATCTAGATAGCCCTGGCAGCTTTTGTCTGGGAGGTACCATTGGAAAACTGTATAAGGAATTTTGGAGGCGGATTCTCAATTTTGGCCATGGATGTCTGGACTTGAAAGTGTTTTTTTCAATGGGAAGAAAAGAACGGGCCCCCAGTGTTTTGAAGGCAGATGAGGAGTGGCCCCCAAGAGGCCAAGGCCAGCCAGAGCAGTCTGTCCTGGCAGGTTTCATATGGGAATAATTCTTGGATATAATCAAATTCGGAGGTGGAATCCCAATTTCAGCGTTGAACCCCTGGAGAAGGACAGTTCTTTCCCACAGGAAGGAATGCACAGAACTCCGGGGTTTCAGGGATTGATAAGAAGCAACTCTCAACATGCCAAGGCCAGCTGGACCAGTCAAGCAGCCCCCAGGAGGCCCAGCCACCCTGACCTGTTCCATGTTCTTGGATCCTTGGGCCCCTGCAGCATCAAAATTGCCCCTTTGTTCCATAAGGCCCTGTAGGATCACCACAGATCTTTGTTTCCATGAGGCCCAGTGATATAACAATGGTCTCCTTGGCTCTGCAGTGGCACAATGGCCCCTTGCTTTCCAAGTGGCCTTGCAGTGTCCAAATGGTTTCCTTCTTGCCATGGGACTGCACAATGCCACAATGGCCCCTTGCTTCCATGAGGTCACAGAGTCTCCAAATGGCCCCTTGGTTCTATTGGGTTCCCCAGGATCACAGTGGCCCCTTGGTTCCAGCAGGCCTGGATGTGTTACACTGGCCCCTTGTTTCCATGGGGACCCAGAGTGTCCCAATGGCCCCCTGCTCCCACGAGGCCCTGGGATGTCACAATGGTCTCATCGCTTCCACAAGGCCCTGCTGTTCCACAATGCCCTTGAAGTGTCACAATAGTCCCAGTGGGTTCCCCTGCTGGTTCACAGTGGCCTCCTTTGTTCTGTAGTGTAACAACGGTATCCTTGGTTCCATGGTCAGAATGGCCCCGTGGTCTCATGGAGCCCCCACAGCCCCTTATGGAGCTCCACAGCCCCTTATGGAGCTCCAAAGCCCCTTATGGAGCCCCACAGTGTCACTTTGATCCCCTTGAGTCCATAAGGCCCTGCCATGCTACAAGGACCCCTTGGTTATACAAGGCCCTGCAGTGTCACAATGGCCCCTTGGTACCAGTGGTCCTGAAGTGTCCTAATGGTCTCCATGGTTCCATGACACCCTACAATGTCACAATGGACTTTTGGTTCCATGAGCTTTCCTACTGCCAACAACAGTCTCCTTGGTTCCACAGTGTCACAATGGACCCTTTGCTCCATGAGGTTCAGTAGTGTAACATGGATGCCTTGATTCCATGAGGTTGTGCAGTGTCACAATGATCTCCTTGGTTCTGGGGCCCTGCTGTGGCTGCTGTGTAACAATGGATCTGTAGTACCATGAGGTTCCATAGTGTCACCATGGTGCCTTTGGTTCCACAAGGCCTTGTTGGGCCACAAAGGCCCCTTGGTTCCATGAGGCTCTGTACTGTCAACAATGATTTCCTTGGTACTGCAGTCACAGAGGATTCTTGGTTCCATGAGGGGCCTGGCCTCCCACAGCCCCTCACAGACCCTTATGGCCCCTCATGCCCCCTCACAGCCCCTCATGGCTCCCTCACAGTTCCCCATGGCTCCTCACAGCTCCCCATGGCCCCTCATGGCCCTTCACAGCCTCCCACAGCTCATGGCCCCTCACAGTTCCCCGAGATCCCTCACAGCCTCTCACTGTGGATGCCCTGGAAGAGAGAGAGAGAAACAGCAAGTGTTTCTCACAGCAGCATGTGAGAATTTTTAGGGTATGGTAGGGATGTGATAACTTGTTAAGTATAAACAATCTGCAGGTGGTGTTGCTCTACTTCGTCTTTCTGTTTCTCTATAAAAACCGCACAGTTCTCTTGAATAAAACCTTCTTTCACTCTCTCTACACAACTGCCTCCTACCTGTTCCTGTGACATTCTCGACGAGTGACACCTCACAGCCCCTCATGGCCCCTCAAAACCCCTTCACAGTTCCCCATGGCCCCTCACAGCCCCTCATGGCCCCTCACAACCCCTCACAGTTCCCCTTGGCCCCTCGCGGCCCCTCACGGCCCCTCACAGTCCCTCATGGCCCCTCACAGCCCCAGACGCGGGGCTCCTCCCAAAGGAGAAGCTGCCGGGCCCTGATTGCTGTTCTTTCATTTCAATCCTTTCACAGCCATGAGTGCAGAAAGGCTGAAATGGGGTTTCCCTTGGGGTTAATTGCGGGCTGAAGCTCTGTGCTGGTGCTAGCCCCAGCGCCACCGTCCCTGCAGCCACCAGGCCTTTGCTGTCCCCCCGTGTCCGTTCCCTGTCCCCGAGTCCCGCCCGGCTCTGGCAGCAGCAGCAGCCGCAGTGCAGGGGGCGCCGGCCCAGCCCAGCCGGGGCTCCCGGCCAGGAGCAGCAGCAGTGCCGGCCCCTTCCCGCCTGCTCCTTCCTCTGCTCCCAAGGGATTTTTCCAGCTCAATTCTGGAGCAGAGCAGCAATCACCCACACACAGCCCTGACTGCTCAGGGCTCACCTGTGCTGCCCTGAGCCAGCCCTCAGAGCAAGAAAGGATTGGGTTCCAGCACTGTTTCCAGCTCTGACTCACCCTGAGGTGACAGGAGGAGGCTGCTGGTGCCTCTGCCTTGGGAATTGCAGATCATGGCTGCTCTTGGCCCTCTTCTTCTTGCAACCTGAATTTTATCCATAAAAATGCAAGTGCCTCTTTCAGTTGGTGCTACCTACGGTGCTTTCATGACAGTGAAGTCAGTATTTTTGTCACAGACATAAAGATCAGCAGATACTGGAATGCTCACCAGCCCCTGAACACTAAGATGAGGGGAATTAAAGCTTCACAGGCCACATTTGCAGGGCTCAAAAAGAGCCCTGTTGCTGGCACTGTTGAAATAGAATAAGCTGACAGTGGCTGCCACAGAATTTGCCTCCGCAGTGTGGAGTTAAATTAAAAAATCAAGCAGGAGAAGCAGAAACCAGAACTTCTAAACTCGCTTCATTGTTCCTTCCCAGCAGCAGGAAACACAGATGCCCAGAGGTGTTTTGCACTGCTGCTGCCCCCAGTTTGAGCCCAGGCTCTGCCCAGGCCCAGCGGGAACCTGAGCCCAGCCCAGGCAGCTCAGCGCACGCGGGGCTAGGCCCAGAGCCCTGGGCACAGCTGCACATTGCGGGGCAGCGGTGCAGATGGAATGTCCTGTGGCCCAAACCTCCTGCTCCTGCCACACAGCTCCAGCGCTCTCCCCCTCCTCCTCCTCTCCCAACAAGGCACAAATTCCAGCTCGGAGGAGGCTTCCCCAGACAGCGCTCCGGCTCCTGTTCCAGTTGAATGTCCCTGCAGAGAAACAGGGCATCTTTCAGCCACTTCCACAAGCTCAGGCTTCGCACTTCATGGGGAATCTGGGATGCAAATGGCCTTGTTAAGAAAGCCAAAGGCCAAGGGAATGGATTATAGATTGCTGAAAAAAAAGTCACCCATCTTCCAGGCAAAGTTTACCAAGGCATTTCCTGCATTTCTTCTTTTCAGATTCTCTCAGTTGGCTGATCTGGGAAGTCCAGCTTGTACTGGTGCTTATCATGAACTGTTATGAATTGTGCTCTTGATTTACGCACCAAGACACCAAATGTGGAATCATCTATATGGAACTGTTATGAATGATCAATCAAAAGCCAAATTATAAAAAATCTGAAAAGATTTCTTTATCTTTTTCCGCTACTAAAATATGGTCTTCAAAACCACCACAGCCAAAGAGACAGTGTCGAGCCCGGGGTTGGTGCTGGGTGAACCTGGATCCCCCCTCTATTGCATCGGACCCTTCACCATTCACGAGAGCCGCTTCTTGCAGGGATGCTTTATACAGTTTATTATGCCTGAGCAAAGAAGTCCCAGTTTCTTTTGTAACTCTGCATATTCATAGTTGGTTCTTTAACTGTGCAGAGCTGGACAATCGCCATTTCCTGGTTGATAGCCAGCACTGATCAGATTCAGGGAAGTCACGTATTCACACATATCTTTCTGGCGACTTTGTCTATCTTAATCGATGTTATCAACAGGGCAATGATCACTCTTGGGTGTCTTCCAATGACATGACCACGATGTCTCGGGATAATGGTGATCATCACACTGGGTGTGTCTATTCTTGGGCTAAAGTGCCGATCGTTATCTGGCCACCTTCAGGAATTTTGGAATTTGAATAGACGCCTGCCTCTCAGGCTGCTTGTGGTCAGAGACTTGTTTGGATTTTGCAATCTTTATGAAATACACGCTTTTATAGCATGAATTATTTCCCAACATATATTACAACATCACTACAATCTCACAGAAGAAGGCAATCATACCGGTCAGTGTATAGTCAAATTGCCCCCTAATTCTCATAAAGTCCATCTACTCTGCACACCCTTACTTTGTATTTTTGTTTCTCAGTCTTCACAGAACTGAGAGCTGCAAGAAAAAGAGAAAGAAATATGAACAGGTATCCCTTAGGTAAGGGAAATACTGGACTGTCAGGAACTAAAAATAGTTGATAGCATCTGTATCAGGCAATTTTTTTTACCCTCTACCAGTGTCCATTTCAGGCATCCTGTTAACATGACCTAGGATTTTGCAGCTAAATGCAATGGGCTGCAATTTGAGAGGCCTACAAGAAAAAAAACTTATCAGACTTTTTTCCCCCCCGACTGACAGGTGCAAATTACAAAATGAAAGGGCCTACAGAAATTTAAAATTTTCTAATTTTAGAAAAATACAGTATTAGCATCAGATTCCAAGGGCATAGAGATATGGGAGCAGCAAGGAAATGCTCCCAGAAATGTTCTCTAGCCTGAAGAGACAAGCTAGCCACAGGAACAAGAGACAGCCACTTCTTTTAAAATGTGTGAATTACTGAATGCAAGAGCCATTGGCCCTTTCAGCTTCTGTTTTTAACAAAAAGTAAGCTATTAACTTGTGTTTATGAAGACTTTAGTTGGACTTCAATGTTTTTGAGACAGCTTCTGAGCAAAATACAAAGAAACTACATTACATATTCGTAAATGCAGCATCTAGAATAACAACTACATAGTCCTATCTCATAGTTAAATGTTCAGTTTTTCATAAATTGTGATTAAGACCATGAAATGCAGCACCTAATCCAGTTAAATCCCACCTACACCTCAGATTTGCTTGTGTAACTAATATTTTCCACTCCACTCCCTATCCCTTCTCTCACCACAGTCGTCAAGCTCTCAGCCAGGCACAAGCCAACTTCTCAGCTCAACTGCTGTTAGCAATTACCAAGCACCTGTTGGTAATTGCCTGAGCACCTGCCCCACCCACAGCAGCTGTAGGTCCCTGGCTGCTGGGAGAACAGGTCTGAAGTGCAGACCCGAGCACCACCACCCCCCACAAAAAAAAAAAAAAAAATTAAAACTTTTCTAAATAATTTGAGACTAGTAAAAGATCAGGACATGGAGGGACTTGTTTATCCCCTTTAGGCCAATCAAGAAAAGGTTTATAGCCTTCTCTGGAAAGGGAAGACTGGGGGGTTTTTGTTGAAGCAGAAGCATGTTTTATCAGCCCAGTTTCCTTCCTCATTTGTTCCTGCTGCCCAGGAGGCCATTCACTAGGCATAGATATAAATATCTCTGTCTGAAAACACATCTACAGGAGTGCATGACTTACACTGGTGTGATTTAAAACATAGTTTTTATTGTACAAAAATGCAAAAATCTGTTCTAGGAGAGGCACATCTTGTGGAGCTGTAAGGACCCTGACAGCACATCTGCTACCAAAGCAACAACTCCTGCTCTGCAGTGGCTTAAGCGGGCTGAGATGGAAGTGTTTCTTCATAAATGCATAAACCACAACAAAGTAGTGGTGACAAGCCTTTTTTCCAAGTCTGACTGAAGGTTTGGGAAGCAGGTCTGCCGGCAGAGGGCATAAGAAGCATGACAGGTTTGCCTACTGTGCGCCTACAATTTCTACACCATCATATCACTACTCGGTCACTGAGCAAGCTGACAGTGTATGACACGTTATCCATCCTGCATAGAAAGTCACAGAGAGAAGAAGAGAGGAAGAAAACACGGAAGATGACAATGCAAAAAAAGTTGAAGAAATGTGGCAAGGATTGAGCATTAAGGGACAGAAATAAGAAGAGACCATACCCTTGAACTATAAAGTCCTGTCAGGAAACTGCAAGTACTTGCATATTTGAGTTCACCACCTGGACTTGCATGCTTCTCCACATTACCATTATTTCAAAAATTTTGCTTCCTGGACAAGCTGCCAGGTCTCCAGTACCAGTCCTAGCTCCCTTCCAGCAGTCTGCATCTGAGCAGGGAGTTGAAAATAGATCAGGGATTACCTTTTACACTGTAAGCATTCAAGACAGCCAAAGAACGTTGAGGAAAAAGGCCATACTGAGTGCCCAGGACAAAGAGATCTTTAGAAATTGGAAGAAGGAAGTATTGATTGAGGGTCACAGTTATGTTGAGGTTTAGCCTTTCAAAGGTTTGTTGCTTTTCTACTGAAAACTGCAGGTGAGAAAGCCTAGGCAGAAAAGGGAAGGAGAAGCTGTGTGAACAAACCCATAGCTGTACACAAGGACAGAAGCAGATTTCTTCTTCACCAGGCTGAAGAGAGTGGTTTTATTATTCGAAAAACAAAAGCCAAACTACCCCGAGTCAAATATATATTCTCCCACTACATTTAGATATTACAACAATAAAAATGCACTATAAAACTACTGCAGTAAATTAGTCAGTTAGGAACAATAAAGAGGGCACATGTTAATAGTATCCATATCTATCTTTGGAAAGATGAGCAATTACAATCTCATCCCAGCTCATGCTCAGTATTTACTACAATCTCAAGTAACAATAAAGTCAAACACAACAGATGACTGATGTTCCTACCTTCTGCTTTCCAAACAGAGTTTTAAAAGATAGTTTATTGCAAAATCAGTCTCAAGTATGTTCAAGGCCTTGGGAGCTCTCTAAGTTTAATTAATATCACACATATAGAACCCATTTTAATATTTGTGTAAAGCCAATATTATAATATTATAATTTGTATTTAACCATCTATCTGTAATATTGCTGAAAGAAGGCACACTTTTCTAAATATCTACTGGCTTTGGTAACTGCTAAAGGTAATGTAGATTGGGCTGTACTACTGTTTACTCATCTTTCTGTTGCACAGAAATCTTGGATACTTTAGTGCGTACATCTGTAATTCTGACATTTTCTGAAATTAAAGTGAGAGGAGAAATGGGCTAAATTCAGGTACCTTAAGTTACATATCAACATTTGCAGACATAAATCAAATACATAAGGAAAACTTTTCTATGGGAAGAATGCCAGAGCAAATTAAAATATGTATTGATAAGAATAATCAACACAGTAGAAATTAAGAGCATCTGCACCATAGGAGAGAGTGTATAAAATCACACTCTGCATCAAGAGAACATAATTGGTATTTCTTCACAGCCTTCTGCCTTTGCATGCCCCTCTGCAAAGTGCAAGGGGCCTCAAGGACTGAAGGAAACAAAGGGAGTCAAATGGAGACACTTGCACCTGTCTCACTGGGGCTCCTGGGGAAGCAGTTCCCTTGGGAATCAAGCCCCTCTCTGCCAAGGGCACTTCCCCAGATGTGTACATTTCATGGGGAAAACCAACACACCCTTAAGTGCATGGTGTGGAGGTTCAGGGGACATCACAACATAACCAATATGATCCAGTGAAGCTAAATTTATTATTCCTAAAAAGACTCTATTTATAATAAATCTTTACTGCCCACGTGTCTCTAGCTAATACATGATTAGTTAATCCTATCTGTTCACACATCTAAAATAGAATGCTGATTGGATCATCTAAATTTTTACGCATCTTGCTGGGGTTGTCTGGCCCACCCATGGCTCACTTTCCCAAGCCTGCTGACAAACTAGCTGAGTCCTGATGACTCTTCTTCTTGTGTCTTTTTCAGGGATGTACCAAGCTCATTTCTGAATATGTCCATAAATAATGCTTTGTGAAGGTGTTCATTGTCCATTATTACAAGCAGGCTGGATTGTGCATTGGCTGAATATGGCCATTGTCTAGCAAAAACTCGTCCATTCTGTCTCTGAGCCAGCATTTGAGCCAGTTAAACAAAATCCTCCCTCTCACGCTGTAAAGAATGAGGAATTAGAGTTGGAATGTGACCCTGAAATAGAAGCAGCTCAGAAACTCCAGTAGAAAAAAGTTATTCCAGAAGCTATTGTAGAAGGGACTTTTCTCTCCAATGATGTAGAAGCTTTTCCTGTAGTAACTAATGCTGCAAGTAGAGCTTGAGAACCTTTCAATTGGAAGATTTTAGAAAAATTGAGAGCTGCAATTTCACAATTTAGTTGAAAATCCCAACTTGTACAGTCACTTCTGCAGTATATTTTTCCATCTAACACATTAATTCCAGCTGATATGCGTACCCTAAAAAGACTTATAAGACCACCCTATCAGCAGGAGATGTTTCATAAAAGCTGGGAGGAAAAGTGTGCTCAAGAAGCAGCAAGACCTAGAGTGCAGGGTGATCCTCTGTATGGTTTAACAGAACAACAGTTACTTGGCAAGGGGCCCTGGGCTACTGTCACTGCCCAGGCTAAGAGCATTGATCAAGTCTTACAGATGAGCCAACAACTAACATATAATGCTATTCTTGCACTTCCAGATAAGTTACACACCATGTCTTTTACACAGATTTGTCAAAGAAGAATGAAGACTTTGATAAATTTGTAGACAAATTGCATGAAGCTATCTATAATCATTCTGATTTAAATTCAGACACAAAGATACAATTAGACTTTGGGACCAATTTGGGACAATATGGACTTTGGGATCATTACTCCATTCCAAATGGCTTTCCCTTCAGTCACAAGAGGCTTCCATCTCTTCCAAAAACTGCCTGCTGAAACTCTTCTGCTCCCTTGCAAATCAGTTCACTACTCCAGCATAACCCTTGAAGCACAGACAGACGACTCTTCAACTAATTATAGTAGAAAAGAGGGTATTTATTGCAGCCCTGGTCACATGTGAACTAGTTTCCAAAGACATGTGCAAGGAGTTGCAGACTCCTGCTCTCTCTTTCTACAGAAAAGGTTTTACAATAGGTTTCTAAGGACCCATAATACATAATTATTACCTGCCTGTTTCGCATTTTTATCAGCTGACTATCTACTACAGCTGTGCAATTGTACTCCCTTAACTGGGTCGGTGGGATTTTGAAATGAGGGAGTGGTTTTATGGGAGGAAGAAAGCTGTCTTCCTCATGGTGAACTCTTCTCCCATTGCCAGCTGGCAAGACCTTTGGACCTGCTGCTCACGGTCCAAGCCTCTCCTGACTGTTCAATTATTCTTAAGGCAAGTTATTTCTATGGTTTCTGCTTCTTCACAATTGCTTCCTCTATCCCTGTCACTCCTAGCTTTATGTTCCTAATATATTTGGTACTCTTTAACTACAGGACGTGATTTCTGCTAGCTGTATTACTAACTTAGCTTCTTACCTCATTTGAAGATCTTAACTAAAATATGCAATCTTCTACTATCCCAATTCTATTCCCAGCTGGCCCCTCCACTCATCTGCACTTTTCAATTATCCTCATTACATTTTCAGCTAACCCCTTGACTCACCTCAGGCACATCCCCGACTGCCTCTCTCCCAGCAGCTCAGAGCTGCATTGCACAGCGCTTGCTGCGCGCCAGAGAGCACAAAGCAGGCTGGCCTGGTAGGCCTGAATATTTCTGCCAAACATTGTGCATCTCACACCTTTGCTCAGGCTCAGTGCAGAACTGCAGGATTGCAGGTGCTTCCTCCCAGAGCTGCGTGAGGCGCTGGCTGCTGCAGATGGGCCCTGCCAAGCTGTCCCTGCCTCACGCTGGCCTCGCTTCCCTGGCGCAAGTGCCGAGCCTGAAGGAGCTGCCCTGTGCTCCAGCCTGCCGAGCAGCCCGGCTCCCTGCCCCGGTGCCCAGAGTGCTGCACACACTGCTGGCCTTTGCCAGGGGTTGCAGGGCAGCCGGCAGAAGAGGAGGAATCCTCAGCCAACCCAGCGGCCCACGGCTGCCCTTGGCCTTTCCCTGCTCCTGGGCACACTCCAGATGGCCAATGCCTCCAGGCCGGGCTATGCCCAGCACGGATGCGCTTCCCCTCAGCAGCAGCCAGCTGCCACCTGGGCTCTGAGAGCGGAGGATTCGCCCGCTCCCCGCAAGAGGCACCCAGGGCCCGGCTGCTGCCTCTTGCAGCTCCAAGGGCCTCCTTCCAGCCTGCCTCTGCCGGGGCTCAGGCTGCTCCGGCCTCTGCCGGGGCTCTGCTGGGGCTCCAGCCCGGGCAAGGCCGGGCCCGCTCTCACCTCACAGGCGCTGACAGCTCTGCACCACAGGAGACCTTCCCGAGCACCCTCTCTGATCTTTCTGCTTTCTCACTTGAGCAAGGCTTTCCTCCAGCCAAAGAGATTATTGTATTTAGGGATACAAATCCAAGTGGCAGGAACCCCAATGCTCTCCAGTCACAGCTGAAGGCCTGCATCTGCACAAGATGTTTGGGCTGCCTCATTCTTCCTTTGGTTTTGCCTTCAAATGCCATTGCCCTTTCTGCCTCAACTAGAAATACCACAGCTGCGCCATAACCAGCCAGTGGGTCATATTCCAAAGGCAGTGTGGTCTGGAGAGGATGAATGAAGAAG
This sequence comes from Melozone crissalis, assembly GCF_028551555.1. Lineage (NCBI taxonomy): Eukaryota > Metazoa > Chordata > Aves > Passeriformes > Passerellidae > Melozone > Melozone crissalis. The sequence goes on from NW_026535781.1 coordinate 4,576,476, forward strand.
AACCCTCCTCACTTACGAAAGCATACAAAAGAATCCATATGTGTGACTTAGCACCAATAAAAAACAATTGGTAATTCAGAAGGAAATGTTGAATTTTCTGAAGGGGTCAGAAGGAGGAGAATCTTCCAAATGAGTTGATGTTTCAGAAACTTTATTAATTACAACTCTAATCTATAATTCTATGCTACAAATCTGTTCAGCAACCCTACTCTACAATCCTACTCTAAATTGGTAACAGAGATATCATCTTTACATGATTGCTATGTTCTCGTCTCCTAGGGTTAGGGTTAGGCTAAGGCTTAGGCTTAGGCTTAGGTTTAGGTTTAGGTTTGGGTTTAGGCTTAGGTTTAGGCTTAGGCTTAGGTTTAGGCCTAGGCTTAGACTTAGGGTTGAGGTTAGGGTAAGTTTAGGGATAGGGTAAGGGTTAGAGATAGGGACAGGGTTAGGGTTTGGGTTAGCATTTAAGGTTAGGGTTAGGGTTTAGGGTTAGGGTTTAGGGTTAGGGTTATTCGTCTTCTTCACTGAGTTGATGAGTTGTGCCAAGATGAATGGTGGCTTGGCTGAAGTTACAAATGGATGCTGTCCACCGGAAAAAAAAATACAACAAAGAACAGTGAACCATTACTTTCCAAGCTCATTGCTTCAGGGACTCAATCAGGATACATCAAGTTCCTGGAAAGACCCAGAAAGAGGAGCAATGGGACCATCTGCTCCCCAGTCATCTCCAGTGTGCAAGACCTTGCCATCACAGGCAAACCTGGCCCAGAATCCCACTCATCTGTTTATTGTGATTTCTTCATCATGCTGGGATTTTTGCCCTGCCAGTGCTCTAGAAATGGCGCTTTCTGTCCCTGGGTTTTCTTCCTTTCAGGAAACTCCAGTGACTCACACAGGCCCCTGCCTTTGAAAGACAGGCACTGTGCTGATTGCCACAGACACAGAAAGCAGTGTCTACTGTTCCATGCCCTGCCCCTCGTGTGCTGGATGGCACCTTCCTCCCCAGCAGGGCCAGCCCAGTGGCACTGGGCCCTGCAGTTCCCTCTCTGCCACACAACCTGGCAGTAACCCCGGCGCGGTTCCCGTCGGCTTGAGCGTGCCAGGCAGCAGATGGGGCTGGGACAAGTCCCTCCCAGCTGTCCCTGTTTGCGTGGCAGAAACCTCTGAGGGTGGGCTGGGGGGCACAAACCAGGGCCCCTCAGAGGCTCACAGTGAGCCCCCCACAGCCCCTCCTGCCCAAATCTCTGACTCCTAGGCTGGGACTGGCTTCCTTGGGTTCCTGCACCACCATTTCATGTCTCTGTACCCCGCATTGCTCTACTTCAATTCTTTTGCCTTTAGATAAAACTGAACACCCCACCAAATCACAAAAGAGGGCAACAGAAACAGTCAGAGGACAGAGCACCTCTCCTCACAGGAAATGCAGAGGGAGCTGGAGTTATTCAGTTTTGTGAAGGACAGGCCCCTGGGAGACTTTATTGCCACTTTCCAAGACTTCAGAGTGGCTTTGAAGAAAGTGGGGGACATCTTTTTTAACAGGGCCAGTTACAATAGGATATGGACAAATATTTCTAAACACAAAGGGCATCTAATCAGAGTAGGTCTAAGGAAGAACGTGTTTACTCAGAGCATGGTGCAACCCTGGCACAGCTTGCCCCAAGAGCTTGTAGGAGCCCCATCCCTGCAACCATTCCATCTCCGGTGGCAAAGGGCTCTGAGCAACCTGATCTCTTTAAAGATGTCTCTGCTCATTGCAGGACACTTGCACCACAGGACCTTTACAGGACCCTGCCAGCCCAGCCCAGTCGAGGATTCCTCACCATTTTCATTTGAAGAGCACCAAGAATGGAGGTGAGGAGGAAGGGGGCTCATCTGCTGCCTTGGACTTGAGTGGAAGAGGAGCCCATCCCTCAGAGCCTGTTTCACCTGCAGCCCCTTCACAATTTACCTGCAGGAGCTCCTTGGCAGACCAGCGCCGCTCCTCTTCTGTCTGCAGGCAGCAGCTCAGGAAGTCACGCAGCAAAGCTGAGAGGAGCTTGGGCTGCCGCAGCTGTGGAGTCCCTACTGTGGCTATCAGGTGTGTAGCCTGGAGAAAAAGGAGACACCAGGCTCCACCTCCTGCTTTCACATCTCTAAGGCTCTCCCAGATCCCTTTGTTTAACCTCTGTTCTGCAGTGGCAGTTTCTGCCCTGGCAGAGACCCAGAGATGACTTTCCTTTACCAACCAAAAACCCAAACCCCGATGCAGCCACAGCTTTTCCACCATCCCTCAGATCTTGCCTTGGCAGCTGATTTCATTGCCTGACCTAGTTAGTGGGAACTACATCAGCAAAAGGACATTTGCTTCTCTGAGGATTCATGCCAGCTTGAGATGGCTTTTGGAAGAGGGACTTTGCTATACTAACTAATTTCAAGGGTTAGTACATGAAAGGCATCTCTGCAGTGCTTTTTGGTCCTTTAAGCACACGTGCCCTACAACAAAACTCATCAAGCTTTTTGTACTGTTCTTGAAAACAATGGTAATTGTAAGAAAAGAAAGGAAATCCATCAGTTAATACCCAGGTAGGGAAGCAAACATTTACAATCTCCTCTTCAACACAGACACATTAAGATGCCTGCACAAATGTATTGGGATGAAAATGCCTGCTTGGGCACACAGGAGCCACCTGCAGCTCTGTCTCTCAGCAGTCTGAAAATTTCAGCTTCCCATTTTTGCAGCAAAAGAAAAATTGTCTACGTCAGAAGAAGGAGAGGCTCCATCCGTATGGTCCCCCTCCAGTCATTTGGCTACTCAAGTCAATGCAAAAATGGTTGGCCCATCCCAGAAAGTACCAGGAATCACTGGGAGGTTTTGGCAGGCTCTCCGCATCACCAGGCTCTGGCTTGGTGACGTGGAGAATGTGCCTTGGGCTAGGAGAGAAACACGGTCACTGAGTGTTTCAGCAGCACTGCACAAGAAGCAAAAGAGACTCTGTGGTCTTTACACCCTCATGCCCATGTTTCCCAGTGAGAAGAAACTGCACACAGGGTTAGGTTCCTCTCTAAAGACCACGGTTTTAGAAACTTTTTTGGGTTTGGGTTTCCTTCCTTCATTTCTGGAAATATAACAACACTTTTAAGATGCTCTTTTCCTGTTATTAAGCCATCTACACAGACAAAAGAACTGGAACCACTAACCCAAATGAAAGTGTTGCCTGAGAACACTTTGTTTGTTTGGAGTTTGTTTGCATGTGGTAAGGCTTGAATTCCCCCATTGATGCAACCAAAAGTACAGTAGATGCTGATGTATTGCAGGGACATTTGTAGGAGGGGACCTTGGTGGAAGTAATTCCAGCAGATGGCAATGGGATTTTGTCCAGTGGCACACAGGACATGGGACAGGTGAGAAAGACAGTGGGATCAGCGAGTATTTGCTCCTTACCGTGCCAGAACTTTCACTCAAGTAAGGAGGTTCTTGTTCTATCATTTCAATTCCCACAATTCCCAAAGACCATATGTCCACTTTGGGGCCATATGGTTGACCTGTCACTACTTCAGGCGCCATCCACCAAGGAGTCCCGGTTAGCGAGCACCGTCTGCTCTGCTCAGGGGTGAGCTGAGTAGCGAGGCCAAAATCAGCTGAGGAGAAAACAAAATACTGGTTTTATCTGAATTCTGTGCAATTAGGAAAGCAAGCAAAAGAATTCCCCAGTAGAAGTTTGAAATGGTGCTGTTGAATCTCCTGGCATTGGTGACTTTAAAAATCCCCCCATTTTTTACACTGCCTCTAGCAGTGGCTTTTGTTCTTTGGAAACTTTGGACTTGTAACTCCCTCCCTCTGGAAGGGACACACACAGAGCAAGGCCACTCTTGACTGCTTGTGGCTCCTTATACCTCTGTGCACGTTGCAACTGTGCCTTCAGCTCGCAGCAGGGGTCCCTGCACTGCCACCAGCACCATTTTTGGGGAGATGGCAGTCACTCCAAGCAGCCCCACACCCACATCCCTGGAATGCTGCACCTGACCAAGAATATACTGACCCAGTTTGACAGAACCGTCGGTTCTGATAAGGATGTTGTCACTCTTCACATCTCGATGGATCACATCGTTTGAATGAAGAAAATCCAGTCCTTGCAGGCACTGAGCGAGAAAACAGAAACAGAAGGGCAAAAATGAGTGATGTGATTTCATCACACAAGACAGGAAACAAAGAATCTGAAAGATTCCCTCTCCAGGGGAATGGGGAGTAATGACAGAACAGTAATGGCCACTGAGAGGAAGAGCTTGCTGCTCCAACACCCGCAGAGCAGGACCTTTCTGAGGAAAGGCACGTCAGCTTTTGAAAGGGCAACAGCACCTGCTGTTGTAGGCTGTCCCCTGCCAACCAGCCAGGATGACTCCTGCTGCAGTGCATGTGCTCAGAAGCAAAGAGCATTCTGGCTGCACTCCTATCCTTTTCAGCTGAGGACTGAGAGAAACGAGTCTCTCTCTTTTTTCTTTGCTGTTTGTTTCAAATCCTGCCACCAGCACCTTTGCTTTTACAGGCAAGGAATGCAGTGAAGACAGACTCCAGGCAAACATTTAGAGAGGCAAAGTGGAGAACAGCAAATACAAATACAAGAGACAGAGTAAGAATACAACAGCAGGAGATAAGAGTACTGGCACTGAGTACAGGGAGTGCAGGGGCACTGGCAGGCCTTTCACTTGAGATGCTTTTACTTACCCATAGCATACCAGCAACACAGAAACAAAGCTCGGCACAGGAAACTTCTCCTGTTCTGAGCCCCTGTTTCCCAGACAATCCTGCCCAAGCCCTTGGAAACACAGATGGGATTGCTAACCTCCCGACTGATGGCTGCTGTCTCATCTTCAGACAGGCAGGTCTGGCTGACGATATCGCTCAGGACACCTCCATCCATGTACTCTATAACCAGCAAGAGTTCCTCGCCCAGAAGGTAGCTGAAAGAAGGAAACAAGGGCATGGAGATGAACATGCATGGCTACATTGATTTTTTGCTTCCAGGTTTCTTATTTCCAGATGCCTTTGTGACAAGGACAGAATCAAAGGAATAGATATTCCCTCTTGGCTGTGCATTGTTTGCAATCTGTGCAGTCTCAAAGAGAAAGACCCATCTGTGGAAAAGGAGATGTCTTAGATGGGCAGCAAATGAAAAGTGCAGTTTAGAAACAGCCCAGATAAAAAAAAACCTGTCAGGCATGGTGTTTCTGGAAATAAGCACCTAGTCTTCCTGGCCTACATAGCAATGGCAGGGAGGGGCAACAATCCAAGCGAAATCAACTTTAGGATGGTTCATCTGCACTTACAAAACTTTAAAAAATCAATCCCAAATAAATGTGGAGGCAGTGAACTTTGAGGCTATTGAGTTAGGAAGATACAGCTGATCCAGGTATTGAATATTTTGGAGTAATTATCAAACTAGGTGTGCCAGGGAAGACTCATGCAGACAAGATGCACTCTCTTCTCATCCATTGGAGATGAGTAGAGAAATATGAATAAATAAAAATTAACAGCTTTACTTGCTTCCACGAACCAAAGTGGGTTTTTAACCTCTCATGTTTGCTTTATGTAAACACACATCCATGGGATAAGACCATGACCTCTCACCTGTCTAAAAAATTCACAACATTGGGACTCCTATACCTCTTCATGATCAATATTTCATTAAAGGTTAGCTCCTTCCTCCTCACTCCTTGAAGATTTATTTTTTTAATTGCCACCTAAAATGACATTGAAAATCAGTAACTTGGGAGGTTGGTGGCACGAGACCACAAGGCACGTGGAGGGAGTGATTTTGCAATGACACGGCTGAGCTGTGCCAAACTGCCTTGTGATTAGGCACTGCAGTCATTAGGAACTGACATTCCAACAGCCCATTTCTCTGCTCCCTTGGGAGCCAGTTACAGGACACGTGGGGCCACTGACATTTTGCCTTGACCACTTGGTAACAGCAGTGTCTCAGTTATCACCCACAAACCTCTGACCGCACTCTCTGCTGCTTTTTTTGGCACTCAGAAGAAGTAATCCATGCCTTAATACTCTGTAGATACATCTTGGGATATGGGCAGGGCTTAGGGCTTTCAGGGACGCCTTGCAGATCTCTCCCTATGTGCAGTTCCCAAGTGCAGCACTGCAGGTGGCCAAGGAACTACCAGTAACTTTCAGATGGATTTTCTGGCAGCCAGAAATGAGAATTCAGGACTCTGAAGCTGTAGCCCCAAAGAGCAGTGAGGTGCTTGAAGGCACCGCCTTTGTTTTAGCAATGGAGAGCGAGTGAGCGCGTCCTTCTCTGAAAGGAACCGCTGCCCTCCGTGCCTTCCTTCCGGCAGCTGAGGAGGACAAAGTCCCAAATGTGTTCTATGGGCTGGCACCAGTCTGTGCTTCTTGTGCCTTTTCAGCACAGCTCTGCCCAAAGCTCCAGCCACAGCTCACACCAGAGGGGAAAGCCCTCGAGTGCAGCAGAGCCTGCAGGGCCTGTTGACATTTACCTCTCCTCCTGTGGAAGTGTCAAGTGCTCTGTAAACATCTCCAAACCCCCTAGAAACAAAACAGAAGCAGAGAAAGGAGAAGCTGTTTACACCTTGCAGTGAAAGCCAGCCCACACAGGAAATCTCTGCTGGAAGTGTCAAAACCTGCAGGATGCAGGAGGGCTCTGCCAGAAGGCAGATGATGCATTTTCCTCTCAAGTGCATGGGCACTGGGCCTGTTCCTGAAGCACTGGGGTTCAATTTCTAAAGGGAGGTTAGTATTTCCTCTTGGGTTTCACTGTCTAAATGGTGTGGTCCTATCCTGACCACAGAGTGTTTCCTTCCTCAAACCAGGGGAAAGAATTGCTCCTGGGAACTGTTATCTCTCAGCTTTGATAGGGCGTAGGTTGCTCTTTCAGGCAAGCAAGTTTCTTCTCTTTTCATTAGTGTGCCAGTATGATTTTGAGACATAAAAAAAACGCTAAAGAAATTGACACAGAGCTGTTCCACACTTGAGAGACAAGGAGACCTTCCAGGTCCTGTTCCTTGATGCAGGCAAGACCTCGGTAGCAAGGCATCTCTGACAATGCCTTCTGAGCCCACTCACAAATTCTGAGCAGCATTGAGAGATGGGACAATCTATCCCCAGTGTGTGAACATTTTTGCAGCTGGCCTGACTTCACGCTGGATAGACATTCCACCAGAAAAACACCTGGCCCATGGTTGTACAGGAGTAACTGCTGTTGGACTCACCCGCTGCCAATATAATTCAGATGTGTGTATTTCATCAGGGGATTTTCAGTGGGGTTCACCGTTCTCCCTGAGGGAAACAAAATGCAAGATGCTGACTTTAAAGCAGAGATCCCAGCTTCCAGGAGATACAAAAGGTAGCCCCAGTGCCTGGAGCTCTGAGCCCTTTGTGGTCGGCTGGGTAAAAACAACCACAACCAGGCAGACAGCCCTGCAGCACAGGTGGCCAGCACAGAGAGTGATTTGTACAGTCTTTTGAAGAGTTCTCTTGACAGGAAACAAAGCACAGGGACCTGCAATCCCAGGAGAGGAGGACATCTTCCCCACCTTTCAGCAATTTGCAAAAGGAATGCCTTCCCATTTGTAAACCAGAGCACCTCAAGCTGTAACTGATTCTGACGGGGCTTTCAGCATCAGGACCCTGACCTGTTTATGAGCAGGCTGAGCTCCAAGATGCCCCTCTCCCAGCTAAGGAAGGCTCCAGCCTCTGCAGTCCCTCCAGCCCTCAGGGACAGGGCAGTTAGCACAACAAGGCTGGCAAAGCCCAAGCATGAGCACTGACAGGCACTGATGGGAAGAAGCCAGAGTGAGCCTGGGCCCCGGACAAGCTGTTGCCCCCATTCAGGACACACCAGGATGGGCTTTGAGATCAGCCACACCGAGGCGCAGATCAGTGCCCTTTTTGTCCCAGCAGGTGATGGCAGACACAGAATTCACTGGGCTCTGGTCTCAGCCCCACCAGGTCTTATCTGAGAGCACAGCACTGGCAGCTGTCACGGGCAAGAAGCAGATTCATTGGGTTGTGCTGCAGAATCACAAAGGGCTTGATGTGTTTTCCTAGAGCAGGGCCTGGGCCAATGGGTAGGATTCTAACAGTCATGGGAAAGAGTGGGAATCAGGTATGGAAAAGTGCCATGGATCTGAGGAATATACCATGGCTGAGCTGGAGGCTCTCTCCTGAGAAAGGCCTGCAGTACAGTTTTATCTGATCACGCCACTTGGATGTGTGTCCTGGACACATCTTGATAAGCATAAAACTAGAAGATTAAATAAATGTTGTTATCAAAGTCTCTGTTTTTTCTTTGGGGGCACATAGAAAATACCTCGTGCTCTCTATTTGTCCTGTAACCTGATGTTCTTTCAAAGTAGTTCTTATTGACAAAAAGATAGCATTCTCTTATTGACAAAAATATAGCATTCTCATGAAAATAAACTGCAGATGTAGTAGTGGTAACAGTAACAGTCATAAAAATGACATCAGTAAGACATGGGGTAGAAGGGCTCCTTCAGGATAGAGAAAAACACAACAAAGAACTCCCACCAAAAATGAACAACACAAAAGCAATCCCACCCCCCCTCCCCCCAAAAAAGATTCCCCAACCAAAAAGACAAAACTCCAAAGCCAGTCCATTTCTGTGAAGTTTTTTTGCTCTGATGACTGGTTGGAAGTCAGGAGTCTAAGGAGAATTTAGGAAGCTAAAAATTCTATTCAGTTTGGCCACTAGCACATAGGACTTGCCTAGATCATTTGCTAGGTCACAGCCTTCTGCAGATCCAAGAACAATCCCTGCTTCAGCCTTTAGCAGAGAGGGAAGCTCAGGCAAACCCAAGCCAGTCCCAGGTGCCCTCAGAGGCAGCAGGAACACCCAGAGCTCTCTCGCTGCCTCGGAGCACAGCACTTTCCTTGGGAATCCTAAATGGCCCTGTGACACCAAACTCAGGAGGAGCATTTGGTACAGCTCTGCTGACACCCGCACACAATTCACTGTCCCTCAGATAAGAAACACCCCAGACGTACCCAGCAGCTCCAGGTACTCCTCCTCCATCTCCTGTTCCCAGGATCTGCCTGAGCTTGAGTTCCCAGGTTTCACAGAAGGGTTTCCTCGAGGTGATGCTGCTGCGGCAGCAGGTTCAGAGCCCAGGATGTGCTGAACCTGGAGCATTTCTGGCAGGCACTGTTCCTGTGCCTCACTCCTAACTTGGGGTCCTTCATTGCCACACATTCCCTGCAAGTCTTCGCAGGCTGCCCGGTGAGATGTCAACACTTGCACCTCAAGTCAAACAGAACAAAGCAGTCAGACACTACAGCTTGTCCCTGTCAGCCAGGAGTCATCGACTGTGAGGAAAGGCAAAGAACAGATTGACAGGGGATACAATAGCTTGTTTCAATCCTCCATCTGGGTCACCAAGTTCCACTGTAAAAACACCTCAAGAAAAAAGGAGAGCAGGAACAGGCCGTCAGGAATCAATTTGGATGACTGCTGGCCAAAAGGCCAAAGGACAAGTTTCGCTGTCCAGGGCAGCAGCTGAGATTCAGCACACCAGGAAATGTCCTTCAGAGTGACCTGTGATACACACACTACAGCAGGATGGCACTCAGAGGCATGGCCCCACTCCCTGCTGCTCTGCACTGGAAAGGCAAGAAGGGCAGAAACCACCAGACTGGTGACTGCAGTGGCTGCATCCCTCTTTCACTCACTAGGTTTTGCAGAGACTGATGGAAGCGATTAAGTTTCTCTCTGATGATTTTCATTTCTTCCTCCAGCTGCTTGTGCCTTGCCTTGGTCATACTGTGAGCTATCTGAAGCTCTGCATCCAGCTGTTCCTTCATGTTCTCTAACAAACAAAAGAGAGGACATTTCATGAGTGGAGTGGCTGCCACTCTTTCATTCACCTGGTTTTGTTGATCGCCCCTCTGCTGATGGAGATTCTCCTCTTGAATTCTTCCCATGTCTTCCTTGTTCTTTCTCTTCACTGCCATGATGTCACTCTGAGCTTCGGGCAGCTCTGCTTGTGGCTCTGCATTGATGTTCTGTACACACAAAAGCAGAGCAAGTGACTGGGAGCTGCCGTAAGGCTCAGCTTTTTTCCTCTTTTAGCCTCAAAATCACATTTATTCAGCCATTTCTTTCTGCTTCCCTCCCCACATCACCCTCCATGGCAAACCTCCTGTCCCAGGGCTAATCTCTGCAGGTTGCAAGGCTCTGTCCTTCCAGTGCCTGTGGGACTCCTGGCCTCCTCAGTCCCAAGAGCTCTGGTTTATGCCCCTCTTCCTGCCCTTCCCTCTGTCCCCTGGCCAGTCAGGCTCACCTGGCCATTCTCCTGTGGCTCTTCCACCTGCTGCCTGTGCTGCTCTTCCTGCCCTCGGGCAGGGAACAGCTCTCCCCGAGTCTGGCATGGCATCTCAGATGAGGCAGTGTGCTCCTGCTCTTTCTTTAGAAGCACCTGCACAGAAAGCAAGACAAGATGGGTTTCAACTTCCCATACGCCCTTTGTGGGCCGAGACTCAAAGGCTGCTGGGCTCACACGTTCCCAAAGCACTGTGCTGCTGCTCTCCTGGGTCGTTCTCTGCCCGAGGGGAGGCACAGATTCCAAAGTGACCCTGGCCCTACAATCAGGGGCCATCTGGGACTGAAGCCCCAACAGCCTCTCAGGCAGCTGACAGGGAAGGGGTGGCATTTCTCAAGGGTCTGGTGAGGGCCTCCCTCTGCTTCTGCCATGGCCTGTTTGTCTTTCAGTAGTGACAGACACCCCGCCCTGTCCCACAGCTCCATCCTGGCTCTGCAGGGGCTTCCTGGGTGAGCTCACTCCTTGTGAGAGACACTTCTGGAGTTCACCTTCTCTTCAGGCCTGCACCAGCATTCATCCTTCCTGACATCTAAACTCTTGCTAGAAAACCGGGTCATTCAGGAGATGAGGATGCGTGCAAAGATCCCTGATGGAAGTCAGAGAACCTCTACGGCCATCTCAGTATATGGAGGAAGACCAAGGTGTTTCTTCTCCCTCTTTTGTCAACTGAGAGTTCTGACCAGCAGTAACAGAGTTTCTCATAAGGCCCCATTAATGAATGCACTCACACAGCCCTGGGGATGCCAGTGAAGGAAACCATGTGTCATGTAATGCATGTATGAGCAAAGTCACCAGACCCCAGCTACAGCATGGGATAGTTCCACTCCCTTAGGACATGCAAAAATTTAAAGGATAAAAAGAAGGCTTCAGGGCACAAGAGGCTGGAGTAGGAGAACAGGAGGGGAAAAATCAACCATCTCTGGAGGGGGAAACATCTCTGCCTGCTCAGGATCAGTCAATGGAACTTGTCTCTACCCCTCTCCTGAAGGGATGCCTTTAGGTGAGCTTGGCATCTTCCACTGCTTTGGAGCAGAGCCAGGAAGATTCAAATAGACACGTAGACAGATCTCACTTTTATAATCTCTCTTTACTGTACTGTGGTATTTACATTTTTTGTACACAAAGAGATATAGTTCTCTCTCCTAGGTTATTTTTTTTAAGAGAAGGTAGTGAGAAACTTAAAGAACAAGAGAAAGCAATTATTATCTCTACTTGCTGTTCTTGTTGTTTAGTACATGTAGAATGTGTTCTAGTGATTGTTTACTGAAAGTGATTTGTTAATTGGATTTTAGTGGTAGTTGTTTAGCTTGATTAGCTAATTAGATAAAAGATGTGTTGTGACTGTCTGGAGACAGTCACGAGTTTTTCTTTAGTACCTTTATAGTATAGTATCTCTTTAGTATAGTTTTAATACAGTACTAGTGTAATATAACATAGCTTAAAAAAGCATTTGTTTAACATTCTAAATCATAGAGTCAAAGCACATTATTCACCACATGGGGGTCACCCTGAATCAACACTGTCATTTCTGTCGCTACACACATCAACACTCGGTAGCAGTGCCCCGATCAGCAGCCATCCTGAACTTGCTCTCCTGTTGCTTCAGTAAGCCACACTCTTGGGGAATATGGAGCATGTGGGTCCTTATGGAATGCAACCAGACCCAGAGCATTGCACTGGGAACTGCTCTCTTTGTGCATGTGTGCTCTGGCAAGTTCTTCTCTTGGACTCGACCACACTGATAGTGCTGAAGTGGCTGGAATCAGAAATACAGCCCAGCCCCTCCCAGCTCCTCTAATCCCTGAGCACCAGCTGGAATGCAAGGGCATTGATTTCCTGCTCAATTCCCAAACACAACACACACTGACTCCCTGGGCTGCCAAAAGACATGGGAGCCGTTACCCTGAAAGTGATGTGTTTCTGCCAGTGCTGGAAAAGGGCAGGAAAGATTGAGAAAAAGCTCCCTGGAGAAGGAGAAATAACACAAGGCTTCTCCTTCTAGTAAACAAACAAACAAAAAACCAAACAAAATATGAAAGTGTTACCCACTCCAGTGTCTAAAGCACTTGGATGCAGTGAAGGGATGTTTGGCAGGGAAGCAGCCCTTGTGCTGAGCAGTGGCTCTATGGATCTAAGGCAGGGATCTATGGAAGTCTGCCTGAAGGTCCCTCAGGAGCCCCCATTGTCCAGGCTAAAGCTCCCTCAGCACCTCTTCACTGGCCTTGTGCTGCCCCCCCTTGCCCAGCTCCCCTGTCCTTCTGTGCACTCGCTGCAGCCCCTCCATGACTTTCTGCTTCCCAGGGCCCACAGCTGCACACAGCACTCCAGCTGTGGCCGCAGCGCTGCCCAGCACAGGCCACGCTCCCTGCCCTGCTCCTGCTGCCCCACTGCTGCTGGCACAGCCACCGTGCCCTTGGCCTTCTTGGCTCCCTGGCCCCACGCTGCCTCATCTTCAGCTGCTCACGGCCCCCAGCCCTGCGTCCTTTTGGCCCACGCAGCTCCCCAGCCACAAAGGTGCCCATTGCACTTCAGATAATGCAGGCACCATTGCAAGATGGCCTTCCTTTTCTACCACCTCATGTTCCAAGTAGATATCATAAAATTTGGTAGGAATAGGAGTCTAAGTCACTCTGTTTAAATTAAAATTATCTAATTCAACTGTACAGCAAAACGGTCTTAATTAAATTTTTCCTATCTGCTGTCTGCAAGCATTGTTCTCTTTTCAAAACTAGGTTTTAGTTCTTCAAACTCTGAGAAGGAAATTTAAAAATATCTATAGCTGCCTTTGTTACTTTTGTTTCAGGTATGGAAATGGATTTCTTTCAGCTTTCCTAGCTGGCCCTCTACACTCTACTGCTACTGGCCAAGCTCCCAGCTTGCTCTACAGTTCCTCAACACCAGGAACATGAAATGTTCCTTTCTCACTCACCTCAGGATCTTTAGCACTGCTGAATACACGCTTCAGGTGACCTGTAGTGGGAAGGGAAAATGAACCAGATGCTGGCAGAAAACTGCCTGGGCTGCTGAATCCAACAGAACAAGTCAACCCAAACAGGTACGATTTCCCGTTTCACAACATCCCTCCAGGAGACACATTCCATTCACACAGCCAGCAAGGGATCAGGACAATATTCTTGGCTGTTCCTACACTTCAGCCTGTTTAGCCAGTAAATGAATACAAAGATGATCAAGAAAATGCAAATTGTTCTTTAACACTCAATGCTCCTGTTCTACCAAACACATAAAAAAGCTTCTGAAATCCTCTCCTTCAGGTACTCTTTTTTTTTCCCAATCAGATACATGCAGTAATTCTCATTAACTTGCAGGAAACAGTTGCCCAGAAAAGCTTCCCAAAATTCCCCTGAGCTGTGGCAGTTCTGTTGTGGAAGAGCACAGCAGCACCTCTAGGATTCAGGAGCAGACACTCACTGCTTTAGAGTTTGCACTTCCTTTCAAAGGGAATAACTATTTTTGCACTCAGTAAAAGGTTATTAAGTTAGACAGTCAAATCCTTTAATGACAAAATTTAAAAAGAAATAAACTTTCTCTGAATCCTGGGAACAACTGCCGAGTTTTTAGAAGGCCTTCTCTGAAGCTCTGCCAGTCTACATTTTCAAAGCTGTCTTGCTTGTCCCAGCAACCTGAGTAAATGACAGACTCTGCTGCCACAGACTCCCCTGCGGAGGGAACGGAAGCCCTGCAGGTTCCCCTGTAAATGCTGCTCCTGTGGCTACAGACACCCCCTTTTTAGCTGAACCTCTTGACAGGAGATTTACCAAACCACTGGCACTCTTATTCTCTTTCTGTTTCAAAATCAGAAACTCAGCCACCAAGAAAGAGCAGGAAGACATACAAAAGCCACGTTAGGATACACCCTTACCGAAGTAGAATGGAAAACTCTACTTACGAACAAAGTGTGCACCGTAATATGCGGAAAAACAAACACCATAGGCAGCAAAAGCTGCTGAGGCCAGATGGTGGATCATTGTCCCAGTGCTGTGAAAGTTTTCTCCAACACTAGAAAAACAAGTGCCCTGTCAGAGTGGAGCTGCCCACTAACCAATGCTCAAATCAGGAGGGTTCTCCTGATCTGAGCAAGGCCTAGGGCTGCTCTGACACTCAGGCCTTCCGTGCACCAAGGCAACCTTCTGATGCCACTATGACGATGTGGCAACCATGCCCTGACATCACAAAGCAAACGCTCCATGTTGGTCTGTGAATTTATGCCAAGCAATAACCAACCTTCCCTTCAGCAAACACAAAAGAGCCTGGGAAGTTCTTCTCTGTCACAAAGCAGCACAAAATCCCCTCATGGGCCAAACCCTGTTGTTCAGGGATCCAAGAGGAACTCCAAGAGTGCCCCAAGGACCTACAGCCTGTACCCCAGCTGAGCACTCAGATGGGCCTCAAGCAAAGGCAACCAGGCCAAGAAAATGGCCCAGAGCATTGCACATGTGAGAAATGACTCCCACTTTTAAAGGTTTAGTAAACCTCAACAAACAACTAAATAAGGAAAAATTACAGCATTTGGAGTCTCTGTGACTAGCAGCCATGTGCTCATCTACAGAAAGGATGCTCTGCCTTTTATACCCTTAGCCACTCCAAAAGTTTTGTCAGTCAACTCTTTCTCTGCTGTCCATTGGTGGAGATTACTTTCCTGCATCCTGACTGTAGTCAGGTGTTGTTACACCCTGCCTGCTGGTCACAAGCCAGCCCTCCCCAAATGCCCTGACTGCCAAGGCTATTACAAGGGGGACTGGAAAGAGGACTATGGGAGGATATATTACATTACCATCGCTACACATTTGAACATCCACATAACATCTGCTTCTTAATTGTCAGAGCCAACCATTGCATTACTCGTCTAGAACACACAGAACCAGGAGAGAAGCCACTGTTGGCATCACAGCTGAAATGCTTCCTAACAAATCTCCCCACATATTTGCACCTTTATTGGACATGCCCAGGGCTCCAGTGTGTGTACATCTCAGCCTTTCTTTCCCTTTGGCAGCAGTCGAACTGGCAGCATGTGCCCGCCAGCAGCAGCTGCTCCAAGCTGGGAACGCCACTGGCGGTGCTGATTTCCAGAGGGTTCTGTGTGCCAGGGGAAGCCAAGGCAGGAGCGGGTTGAACGGTGCTGGCGCCGCTGCTGCTCTGTGCCAGAGAGCCCCGGCTGGGCAGGGCACGGTGCCCACTGCACTGCGGGCTCCTTCTCCTGCCACAGCTGGGCACACCTGGCAACAAGGCATGACAACTTGTGGGCAAGCCAGGGGGTTTCTGGGGCTGCACTGCTCTGCACACACCCAGCACACCTGCAGCACAGAATTTTAACCCTCAAACAGGTGAACCAAAGGGAAACAGCTGGAAAAGATTTCATTTTTGACCATTCTTACCTGCTCAACAGAAGTCTTCAAAATGAACGTTACCAAGTAGGGCCGAATCCCTGCTGCCAGGTCAGGGTTAGAAAAGAGGCAACCCTTGATCTCAGCACTGGGTGTGTGGGGAGTCACTTCCCCAACACGTGCACACCCAGCAATCTCAGTTACTAGTTTGTATCCATGGATCTAAGACATATTCAATACTTTGCTGAAACTCACAGGCTAAATATTCCTCCAAATTATTTGATTTACTGATTGATACTTATTGACTTATTGATACTTAAATCACTTCTCCGTATTTACTGACATGAGAATAGGAGTGTCCTTTAGTCCCTGCCAGTCTTTGACACAGGTTCAGGAGGAGACCCATGCACAAAATAACCCAGGACAAAACTGGGATTGCAAAGCAAATTCATTCTATTTGTTGCAGTAGCAAATCATACATACCAAGCCCTGGATTCCTAAAAATCTGCTGAGCAGGAGAAGGAGGTAGAGCGTGGCACTCGGCAGCAGGGGCAGGTAGGCAGTGCACTTTCAGGACATCCCCTGGATCAAAACGCTGTGCATCTCATCCTTCTCACCCTTCCAGCTCAGAACCAGGCCTTGCATCTCCTGCTCAGGAGTGGAATTTTCCAGTTACAGCATCGGCTCACACATGGCTGGTGTGTGAGATGAGGCCAATGAATCCAGGATTTAAAAGAACTGGAAGAGTTAAAATTTTAGCAAGATTTAGTTAGGCAGAAAGAGTATAGCAAGAAGAATAGAAATAATAAGGGATAGTTAATTTCTAGCAGATAAGTTAGTTAAGTCTAGGGTAATATATCACTTGCCTGTCTTTACTATGTTTAAAGAAGCAGGATGGGATGCGGATTTCTTTGTGACAAAGAAGAGGACCGTAGCCTGCACCTGGGCCCCGAAATTTCAGCTTTAGCCCAGGGGTGCGAAAGCCTGCCAACAGGTCATAAGGAAAGAGTTCAAATTGAGGAAGACGTCTTGGCTTCATCAGAAGGAGACCATTCCCTGCTTTAAAACCCACCAACCCATGTGATGTGAAAGAATCCGCAAATATGAGGGAACTTTGGACTGAATTATAATACATTTTAATACAAAGGGGGTTGGTGGGGTTACCTAATTAATATGTATTAGTCATTTTGAGAATTATATGAATATGTAGGACTTTTTTAGATAAGTAGAGCGGCGGTGATTCTTCACACATGTCTTTAAGAGACAACTCCTCATATGCCTGGCACTGTAAAAAACACACCACCTTCTGCCTTTAACTGTGGTGAGTTCTATTCCACACCTCATTTGGTGACCGCGGCAGGAACGCTTCTCTGCTCCAGCGAGAAAAACCGGGCTCTGGATGTCTCTGGGCACTGCCAGGACATTCCTTTCCTGGAGGCACCTCCGCTCTCAGCTGTTCCTCGTGGGGGACAGACAAGACTGCTGGGACTGTGGAGAAAGGGAACATTTAACTCTGTATAAAGTAACCTGTAAGGTGTATCCAGGGGAAGGGCTGTTCACAAGTCACACAGAGACGTCCTGTGCACAACGTATGCCTGTCCAGTTTGGGTTTGGGTCTGGCTGCTGGCAGAAAGGATTTGCTGTGTCAATAAGGACCTGCTAGCAATTCTGGGGGTGATTTGAGCAAATCCTGTTTCATTGCTGCTATTTTTCCTGTGTGTTGTAATTGTGGTTGTGTTTTCAGTGTGTGGATGTTTGAGGAAGATGATGTGGGTGGATGCTGATGTGGTGGATGGTGTGTGTTGTGTTGGGAAAAGTAAGCATTCTGTCCCCTCATAAAGATATACTCCTTTCCCTGTGAGCCTGTGTGTGTGGACTTTCTAATTGCAGGGGTTGGTGCTCCCTGTGACACCTGGTTCCTGGGTATACAGGGGGGTTGAGTGGTTTTTCTCCCACACTGTTGTCATTTGGGACTACATGGTTGCTTTTGGGGAGATTTTAGGATTTTGTTTTCAACAAGTGCAGCAATTTATGCAGAAAACTTCAGTGTGGTGATTTAATTTGTTGAATTATGGTAGTTCCTTTCTACCCACCCTGCTCCCCCAGGGTTTCAAATCTCCTGCCATGAGGTGGATGCTCTCTTTCCTCCCCTGGACATTTTCTTTCCTCCCCTGGATACTCCCTTTCTCTTCTGGAGTTGCTCGCCATTAAAGCTGTGGGACTTTGGTCCTGGGAAGAGAGAGCGCCTCTTGTCTTTTGCTTTTGTCCTTTTCAGTGTCACTGGGCCCAGAGCTCGCCAAACTGATCCCCCACGAGATGAAAACTGACAAATGGCGCCACATACACAGCTCAAAAATTGGCCACATTTTTGATGGACTGGGGTGTTCGCCACGCTTTTGGAATTCCTTATTCCCACAAAGGTCAGGCAATTGTTGAAAGGACGCACCACACTCTAAATCCCATTCCAGATCAACAAAAGGGGGAGTGGCCCAAGCAACACCCCAGATGAGGCTGAGCAAAGCTTTAGATGTCTTTATGTTTTGAATAGCTCATTTGCAGGACCTAATCCTCCAAATTTTAGGCACTTTTCAAACAGCACACAGAAAAAATTGAAAGAAAATCCTTCAGTTTCGATCAGAAACCTTGAGTTAGGACAAATTGAAGGACCATTTCCGCTAATCACTTGGGGCAAAAGGTATGCTTGTATTTGCACAGGTGCCAGACCTAAGTGTGTCCCTGCAAAGGACGTGAAACCATCTCATACACAAGAGCGCAGCAACAATTCCACCAGCAGGGAAATGAGCACGCAGATGTGAGCCGCACAGAGAAGCTATGGTGCATGCCACCTGTTCCCTGTTCAGCCTGTGAAAGCTACAAATCTTGAGTTTGATGTTGCTTTTTGGACTGTGAAAATGGTTTGTATCATAGGGCTCTTTCAGCAAAAGCGTGGTGTCCATTGTGTTCAAAAGAATTCTAAGATATCCAAATTTGTAAAAATTGAAGGTTAGAGGGACAGTTTAGTGCCCTATAGTTGGCCAGTCCCTGAACAAGTGCTAAGAGATTTGCTTGAGAACTGAAATAGATAAGGGATCTTTTACCAGAAAGCAGCTGAACAGGAACATGGAGCTTGATCAAAGGATATACTGGCACTTGTTGGTTTTGCTTGCTTGCTTTTGCTGTGCATACATGCCTGTAGATCAACCAAAAAATGAATGTTTGCCTTGCTTTAGCCAAGTCAGCAGGCTCAGACACCATGTGTTTGACCAATTTGAGCCCAGACAAATCCTTTGCAACCTGTTTGGTCGGTGTGCCTGTGCCAGCCAAGGAGTAGCCAAAACCCAATCATGACAAATATTGGTGTGAGGCTGCCAATGAGACCAATCCCATAACCAGCTGACATCACTGGGCCCCTGATCTTCTTAAAGCACCTTCTGAACCTCAAGAATTTGAATTCTTGGTTCATTGGTGATGGAATTTTGTGCTGAGTTTCAATACCAGGGAGATCCACAGTTAAATGTTACTCCCCATCATCCTGAGGACAGATACTCAAGTTTGTGGTGCAATTGTACTACCCCAGTGCCCCCTGAGGGTGAAACTGCTAATGAGTAGATGACCAAGATGAGTCCCCATGAAAATAAGCAACAGAATATTGGCTCATTTGTGGAGATAGAGCCTGGCAGGACATTCCCTCAAAAATTAAAGGTGGCCCATGTAGCATCATGCAACTCACTGTGATAGCACCTATCGTTAAAAAAGCCATCAAGAGAAAACACAGAGAAAAAAGGTTTGCCATTCATCATAAAAAAAAAACCTGTAATAGCAATTTCAGACCCTAGGGCCCTGCAAAATGAGGTACATCGAATTTATTTCTACATCAACTTGCCTCGGGCGAGGCATTGAAACCATTATACCGACTGGGTTGTTGGCTGAAGAAAGAAGACAGTGCTACTTCCATTGCAATTAGTGACATGATGACTAATGTTAGTGCTGTCAGACATGCAGCCTTACAGAACAGAGCAGCAATTGATTTTCTTTCACAGGCACATGGGCTTGGTTTTGAGGAATTTGAAGGATTGCATTGCATGAACCTGTCTGATCACTCTGAATCCATCCACAAAAGCATACAAAAGCTGAAAGATTTGACAGTCCAATTAAAGAAGATGGTGGGTCATGGTTAGATCATTTGTTCCAAGGATGGAGCTTTGCGCCTTGGCTAAGGGAACTTTGTAGAATAGGTCTCTATATGTATTGGGTGTTTTGGTAGTGATAGTAATAGTAATGCCTTGCATATGTCAGTGTGTGTGACAAATGATGGACAAAACTATCAAAGAAGTTTTTATCACACAAGAGAGAGAGGTAGGAAATGGATTCACAGAGAGTTCTTGAAATGGATGATGGTATAGACATGGAGGAAGGTTTTGAATTAAAACTTCGGAACAGGCGAGACTTTTTTTGGACAACGACTTGTAATTGCTATCAGACATGACTTATGCCCTTTGAACTGACTTGACTTCCACAGCATTAAAATTGCTGTGTTGCAATACAGCAAGGCTTAATGCGAGCAAAAAGGATGCTTTAAGCAAGAAATAAGCAGGTATACTATAGTAAAGCTATGAAATGCAAGGTAGTTAATAAACAACATGGTTACAAAGGTTTCTTTTTAGTTGTACCCAGAGGGGGAATTGTGGGAATCCTTCAACTCAGAGGGTTTTGGGAAAGCTGCAAAAGGCAGGCCTCAGAGACAACAGAACTGCAATTAAGCTAAGCAGCAGCCATAAGATTTGTCAGCAGAAAACTTATATAAGAAGTAGAAAAGTAAGGACAAATTGAACAATGGTCTGTGTATTAATACTTGGCTAGAATGACTCCCTAAGCTTCAAAAAAATATCTCTAGCAAGATATTAGGAACTTCTAAGCTTAATAATGGAGCTCGGTGCATTGTGTTTTAAGGTTTACAAGCAGGTATTGTATTCAAAATAAGCAAGCAGTGTTTTAACCAAAGGTACGTGTGCTTATAGTGGTTGGGTAGAACTACTGTCAATATGCTTCTGCTTTGTGTGATTGGTCAAAAAACTTTTCAAGTAAGTTGTATCATTAAGTCCATTGCCCACTGCCAGAGATGTGAGCTGCTGGCATCTTCCCATTGTCATAACCATGGAATGAGACTGATGCTGGAAAACAAACAGCTTGAGGCGCGTTCCTGAGCAGACCCGTCATGATCATGATTTTTACAGAGACCCCCTGCCAGCAATAGTATATAGGTGTTAAATTACAGATATGATAAATTAATATGTATTATTTCATTCATTTTGATATCTTTTCATTCCATATAGATTTATATCTTTTCATATAGATTTATTTTCTTCCTCCAGCTTGGGAGTGTGATGATTTACAACAGTTCAAAACCTTCTGCCCACAGAGCAGTCAGCCTCGGGGTGTGTGCATGCACACCCACCCACTGTGCCTGCTCTTCTCAGCATCTCGGGGCTGCTGTTTGCATAGAATTGGGATAAATTTAACTTGACAGAGCCACGAGTGTGCTGTCCAGCTTGTCATGAACACTCATGTGGCAACGAACAACACAAAGCTCTCAAATCACATTATCACAGGTCGTTTCATTCCTGCTGGGCACTGAGGAACTCTTAAAACACACTGAAAAGGGGTGGAAAACATTGGAATCATGCTACAGCTGGTATCCTCCTGGAGGAAAATCTGTTGGGTTTCTTAAGGTGGTAGCTTTCCAAAACCTAGGAAAACAGCTCAGTTGTGGTAGCCCAATTCTGAATGGCTTTCTTGACTTGGCAAAGGCTGGGGTGTTAACAATGGACTCCGTCCTTGGTCCAAATCACCTGCCCTCACCTGCAGAGAAAAGTACTATCACCACCACCAGCAGCAGCTACATCAGTCAATTTTCTCAAAAAGCTGTGTTAAACTTGGGAGAGGAAAGGAAAACACATCAGACACTGTGGATTAATGACAAGACTCTGAAGAACAGTTCCAAAGCAAAGGGCAGCAGCTTCTCTCTGGGCCACTCCTTGTGCCCCAAGGCAGCCGGGCTGCCCTGGCTGCCCAGGACCCTGCGCCCCGCGGGCTCTGCAGAGCTGCACAGCGGGGAGGCAGCTTCAGGCACCTCAGCCCCTGGGCAGGAGGGGCTGCTTGCTCTGCAGGGCTGCCTGGGGGCAAAAGCAGGGTGCTGGCCTTCTGCTCCTGGCCCTAGCCTGGCCTTGCCGGGCTAATCCTGTTCCCTGTCTCAAATGTGCTAATGATAGACCCGGTTGTTTGCAGCTCTGCACAGGTGTGATTTGCACCACAAAATACTGAAGGACCAAGGCCTGAACAACAGACCCTGACTGAAGCCTCAACAACAGGACCTGAGCCAAAGCTGCCCTCTAGGTGACATTCCCAACCCAATATTCTACGTATCTGCTCCTTAACCAAGTGTTATTATCTAAAGGATTGTTGCATCCATTCACTGGTGGAACACGTCTTCACCTTTCTGCATGAGGAAAATGGACAAGGCCACACCTGGCCTTGGTTCCTCCTTGAGCCCTGGGCAGGCCTGGGGAGAAAACCAAGAGGAGAATGACACCAGCTGTGCCCCAGCAGAAGCTCTGGCACATTGCTCGTCCAGCTCTGTCGGAGCCGGGCTACTCTCACAGCGCACTCAGGAGCCTTGTGGCCACCAAAGGTGGAGGCACCGCAGGATTTCCCAGTTCTCGGCCGTGGCTCTGCAGGGCTGGGCTGGGACAGCTTCCCCCAGTTGATGTGCAGCTCTGGATGAAGGGGAAACCATTGGGCTACCTGGTAATGGATCTTCCTTAATCACCAGGGGCACCCTTTTGTAATAATGCTGAGGTCCATTGCTTAGCTTATCCTTTCCTGACTCTTTTTTACATTTTGGCATTACAGTAAATCACACTGTTCGTTCAGCTGGTGTGTCTGCATCTCTGACCCTCTCCACCATCAAAACAAACACACAGCCATTTTAGCAAGAGACCTGCCTCTCTGCCACCCCATCTCTTGGCAAACACCCCTGGTGGCCATCTCCACAAATGAAATTCCTACTTTGCAACTTCCTTTTCTGCAGGCAGAAGAGAAAATGAGCCATTCCCAGTTCTGGACTCCAGAAAACAGCTGCTTTCAGCATTCACAACCCTGAAATATCAACCTCCTTCCTTAACCTGCCATTGGGAGCTCCGACCAAGAGGCCTTTTGTCCAAGGATACCCACAGAAGAGCTGGAGAAGGGAGCAGTTTGAAACACAACTGCTTCAGAGTTTAAACCTGCCTTTATCAAATGAGCACACACCAATCTGTCCCAAAGGGAAAGCAGGCAGGAAAGAGAAGCTCCTCTCCCACAACCGCAAACTCTGTGCTTCCTTCTGTTCCAGCTGGAGGCCATGGGCTGCACCTCACTTTGGGAAGGAGCCCTGGGAATTGGCCTGGTCTGGGAGGGCAGCAAAAGGAATTCCCCAAAAAGTAGGAAAAGATTCTCTTGAAGGAATAGATGATGACAACATTTCTGCAGAAAAGCAAAAAAAGAATAATTGAAGCATTTCAAGAAGTGCCCAGACTGAAATTTGTTTGCCAGTACGACAACCCCAAAGTCTCTGTGGTGTGTCAGCAAGCTCAGGAAAGAACCTGCAAGGCTTGGATAAACATCATTGGTGTCCGCCCCCCAGAGCACAAGCAGCTCCCCAACAACACTTCAAGACCAAGGGACAAAGCTTCCCCCTTCAGCTCTCCACAGCAGCTCTAGGGAGTCTCTCCCCACTGCAAGATCTCCTTTGTCAGTCTACAGTGACAGGAGTTGGCTGCAGGAGACATTTGCATGGGAACTCTCCCCAGATTGGGGGGAAGAAAAAGAAGAGGTGATTCCTGAGGAAAGAAAAAGGCAATGCTGCTTGGGAAGACACCAGTGTGAGTTTGCTACAACTCTAGGCCCGAAATCCCCTGAAGAAAGCCGCATCCATCCATAGGGCAGCACTTTGGCTTTGATATCAATGCTGACAAAATTGCTTCCCATTCCTGCTGCCGTAGCTGACTCCAATTCATGAGCAATGTGCCAACTCTGCCAAAGACAGGCAGACATGGTGAGATAAAACCAGCTAGTCTGCTGAAAAGGAGTCCAAATGAATGTTTTCTAACTCCCCCTTTTCATCCTTTCCGCAGCCAAGACAGAGCAATGTCCTTCCTCTCTGTCCCCGATGGTTACCCAGGCATGGGATGCAGCGTGGGGACAGAGCCTGTCCCTGCTCCCAGTGCCCTGCCCTGCCCTTCCGTGCCTGCCTTGCCCTTCCCTGTCCTGCGGAATCCTGCTCTGCTGTGCCGAGCCGAGCCGAGCCCGGCCAGTGGTCACGCATTTCGGGAATGACCCTCCCCTGTGCCGCCCGCCGGCGTAATGAACATACCACTTTGCAACTTTGACTAGTTAGAGAGTCTTTGTCCCTGATTTTCAGTTTTAACAATTTAGGGAGCTTTTGTTTTCCCTGACAGTACAGTTACTACCAAGGAAAACACACCCAAAGACCAAAGGGAAGACCCAGCCTTCCCTTTGCTTCCCTTTTCCTTCCCTCACTGCTACACAGCGCTCTCATACCAGCACCTCAGTGCTGCCTCACCTGAGCATTTAGAGCTGCCTCCAGGCCCTTCCAGGCTAAGTGCAGGTGCTCAGGACTCTGAGGTTTTCCTAGCTTCTTGGGAGAAGGTGTTTGCTTCATCTGGACTTCTTGGGATTTCATCGGAGGAGCCAGGCACAGGCAAATTTCATCTCCACTGTGAGCGCTTCATTCTGCTTGTTCCCGTGAAGCTTAAATGCCAACCTGAGCTCATCGTTCTTCTGGTTCCTGTAGACCATCACAGCCCTTCCATGGCCTCTCCAGAGAGGAGCAGCTGCACATCTTCAGAGCAGCAGTTGCCAGCCCACATCCTATCAGGGAGGGAAAGAGTTTCTACCCTTGCTTTCCAAGCAGGTCCTGGTTAATGACCCTTTAAAGTGTTTTCCTGCAGTGCTCTATCATGGGTAGATCTCAAGTGAGAATCAGGTAGAAAAGGTCAAGTCACCTAGGAAGGGGGACCTTGAAAACAGAAAGATTCTCTGCCTGATTTTCCTGTCCTTGCTGCAGATTTGGATGGTGTTCTGGGCATTTTGCAGACAGCCTCTCTGTAGGGGTACAAGGGCAAGGTGGAAGATATTGCCTAACAAGTGGTCAGTGTAAGGTGCACTCTCCTCTTTCTTTGAATGAAGCCAAACTAGGACTCTGATAGGATATTGCAGATGTTTAAGACTGTCTGCCCTGCAAATCAAGCCATGCCATTTGACACTGGCAGGGGGCTGTGTAGAAATCACGAATGGGCCGGGTCTGCTGAGGAACGCGCCTCGAGCTGTTTGTTTTCCAGCATCAGTCTCATTACATGGTTATAACAATGGGAAGATGCCAGCAGCGCACATCCCAGGCAGCCGACAAAGAACTTAATGTTACAACTTACTTTATAATTTTTTTGACCAATCACACAAAGCAAAAGCTTATTGACAGTAGTTCTATCCAATCACTATAAGCACATGTTCCATTGGTTAAAACAATGCTTGCTTATTTCGAATACAATACCTACGTGTAAGCCTTAAAACACAACGCACTGAGCTCCATTATTAAGCTTCAACCTTCCTAATATCTTGCTAGATAAACTTTTCTGTAGCTTAGAGATTTATTCTAGACCAGCGTTAATGCACAGACCATTGTTCTATTTGTCTTTGCTTTTCTGCAGTTTAAATAATTTTTCTGCTGACCTATCTCATGGCTGCTGCTTGGCTCTAATCACAGTTCTACTGTATCTGAGACCTGCCTTTTGCAGCTTTCCCAAAACCCTCTAATTTTGTGGATTCCCTCAGAGGACTCAGTGTCAGAGCCTCTGGAGAAGCGTGGAGGGCAGGGCTCAGGCAGGTTGTGCCAGTGCAGCATTTGAACTCAAGGCACCAGGAAGCACCAAGCCTGCAGAGAGGAACTCAACCCTTCTCATCTCCCTCACTGCCAGAGGCAGGCTCAGAGCAGCCATCTCACCCCTCTCTAAACCAGTGGGGGCTCTGTCCTTACCAAGCTCCTCGGGCTCCTGGGAATTGTTCCCTCAGCTCTCGGTGCCAGGCAAAGCTCCCTCTGCTGCAGCTCAGTCCACAGGCTCCCCTCCTGAGGACTCAGGGGCAACATTAATATTCCCCTTGAAAGAGAAACAGAAAGGAAGAAACCCTTCTCACCACTTACACAAAACACCTGGTCCAACAACTCCATGGCTCACACACTTAATCCCTTGTTCCTAACAAGAACTCTGGGCCCCAAAGCCCTTCAACAGTCAGAAAAATTTGACTTCTCAATTACAGTCCAAGAGCTGTCAAAGCTGACAGTGACAGTGTTGAACATGGGGGTGACACTGAACACATGGAATGGCTGCTAAGGAAATCAATTGCTGCTCTGTTCTGTAAGGTTGCATGTCTGACAGCACTAACATCAGTCATCATGTCACTAAATGCAATGGAAGTAGTACTGTCTTCTTTCTTCTGCCAACAACCCAATCGGTATATTGGTTTCAGTGCCTCGCCCGAGGCAAGTTGATGTAGAAATAAATTCGATGTACCTCATTTTGCAGGGCCCTAGGGTCTGAAATTGCTATTACAGTTTTCTTTATAATGATGGGCAAATCTTTTTTCTCTGTGTTTTCTCTTGATGGCTTTTTTAACAATAGGTGCTCTCACAGTGAGGTACATGATGCTACATGGGCCACCTTTAATTTTTGAGGGAATGTCCTGCCAGGCTCTATCTCCACAAATGAGCCAATATTCTGTTGCTTATTTTCATGGGGACTCATCTTGGTCATCTACTCATTAGCAGTTTCACCCTCAGGGGGCACTGGGGTAGTACAATTGCACCACAAACTTGAGTATCTGTCCTCAGGATGATGGGGAGTAACATATAACTGTGGATCTCCCTGGTATTGAAACTCAGCACAAAATTCCAGCACCAATGAACCAAGAATTCCAATTCTTGAGGTTCAGAAGGTGCTTTAAGAAGATCAGGGGCCCAGTGATGCCAGCTGGTTATGGGATTGGTCTTGTTGGTAGCCTCACACCAGTATTTGTCATGATTGGGTTTTGGCTACTCCTTGGCTGGCACAGGCACACCGACCAAACGGGTCACAAAGTCTGGATTCAAATTGGTCAAACACATGGTGTCTGAGCCTGCTGACTTGGCTGAAGCAAGGCAAACATACATTTTTGGTTGATCTACAGGCATATATTCACAGCAAAAGCAAGGAAGCAAAACGAACAAGTGCCAGTCTGTCATTTGATCAAACTCCATGTTCCTGTTCAGCTGTTTTTAGGATGAAGCTTGCCCAACTATTTCAGTTCTCAAGCAAATCTCTTAGCACTTGTTCAGGGACTGGCCAACTATAGGGCACTAAACTGTCCCTCTAACCTTCAATTTTTACAAATTTGGATATCTTAGAATTCTTTTGAACACAATGGACACCACGCTTTTGCTGAAAGAGCTCTATGAGACAAACCATTTTCACAGTCCAAAAATCAACATCAAACTCAAGATTTGTAGCTTTCACAGGTTGAACAGGGAACGTCAGGCATGCACCGTAGCTTCTCCGTGTGGCTCACGTCTGCGTGCTCATTTCCCTGCTGGTGGAATTGTCGCTGCGCTCTTGTGTATGAGATGGTTTCACGCCCTTCGCGGGGACCCACATAGGTTCGACACCTTTGCAAATACAAGCATACCCTTTGCCCCAAGTGATTAGCAGAAATGGTCCTTCAATTTGTCCTAACTCAAGGTTTCTGATCAAAACAGAAGGATTTTCTTTCAATTTTTCCTGTGTGCTGTTTGAAAAGTGCCTAAAAATTGGAGGATTAGGTCCTGCAAATGAGCTATTCAAAACATAAAGACATCTAAAGCTTTGCTCAACCTCATCTGGGATGTTGCTTGGGCCACTCCCCCTTTTGTTGATCTAGAATGGTTTTAGAGTGTGGTGCGTCCTTTCAACAATTGCCTGACCTTTGTGGGAATAGAGAATTTCAAAAGTGTGGCAAACACCCCAGTCCATCAAAAATGTGGCCAATTTTTGAGCTGTGTATGTGGCGCCATTTGTCAGTTTTCATCTCGTGGAGGGTCAGTTTGGCGAGCTCTGGGCCCAGTGACACTGACAAGGACAAAAGCAAAAGACGAGAGGCGCTCTCTCTTCCTGGGACCAAAGTCCCACAGCTTTAATGGAGAACAACTCCAGGAGAGAAAGGGAGTATCCAGGTGAGGAAAGAGGATGTCCAGGAGAGGAAAGAGAGCGTCCACCTCATGGCATAAGACTTTAAACCCTAGGGGAGGGGGGCGGTAGAAACGAACTACCTTAGTTTAACATAATAAATCACCACACTGAAGTTTTCTGCATAAATTGCTGCACTTGTTGAAAACAAAATCCTAAAATCTCCCCAAACACAACCGTGCAGTCCCAAATGACCACAATGTGGGAGAAAAACCACTCAACCCCCCTGTATACCCAAGCACCAGGTGTCACAGGGAGCACCCACCCCTGCAACTAGAAAGTCCACACACACAGGCTCACCGGGAAAGGAGCATGTCTTTATGAGGGGACAGAATGCTGACTTTTCTCAACACAATACACACCATCCATCACATCAGCATCAACACACATCATCTTCCTCAAGCATTAACACACTGAAAACAGAAGCACAATTACAACACACAGGAAAAATAGCAGCAATGAAACAGGATTTGCTCAATCCATCCCCAGAATTGCTAGCAGGTCCTTATTGACACAGCAAATCCTTTCTGCCAGCAGCCAGACCCAAACCCAAACTGGACAGGCGTACGTTGTGCACAGGACATCTCTGTGTGACTTGTGAACAGCCCTTCCCCTGCATACACCTTACAGGTTACTTTATACAGAGTTAAATGTTCCCTTTCTCCACAGTCCCAGCAGTCCCGAGGTCTGTCCCCCTCGAAAAACAGCAGAGAGCAGAGGTGCCTCAAGGAAAGGAATGTCCTGGCAGTGCCCAGAGATGTCCAGAGCCTGGTTGTTCTCGCTGGAGCAGAGAAGCGTTCCTGCCGCGGTCACCAAATGAGGTGTGGAATAGAACTCACCACAGTTCAAGGTAGAAGGTGGTGTGTTTATTACAGTGCCAGGCACACGAGGAGTTGTCTCTTAAAGACATGTGTGAAGAATCACTGCCGCTCTACTTATCTAAAAAAGTGCTACATATTCATATAATTCCCAAAACGACTAATACATATTCATTAGGTAACACTGCCTATCCTCCTTTGTATTAAAATATATTGTAATTGAGTCCAAAGTTCCTTCACATTTCTGCAGTCTTTCAATTCAAAAGGCTTGGTGGGTTTTAAAGTGGGGAATGGCCTCCTTCAGATTAAGGCCAAGACGTCTTCCTCAATTTGACCTCTTTCCTTATGACCTGTTGGCAGGCTTTCGCACCCCTTGGCTAAAGCTGAAATTTCGGGGCCCAGGTGCAGGCTACGGTCCTCTTCTTTGTCACAAAGAAATCCGCATCCCATCCTGCTTCTTTAAACATAGTAAAGACAGGCAAGTGATATATTACCCTAGCCTTAACTACCTTATCTGCTAAAAATTAACTATCCCTTATTATGTCTACTCTTCTTGCTATACTCTTTCTGCCTAACTAAATCTTGCTAAAATTTTAACTCTTCCAGTTCTTTTAAATCCTGGATTCATTGGCCTCATCTCACACACCAGCCATGTGTGAGCCGATGCTGTAACTGGGAAATTCCACTCCTGAGCAGGAGATGCAAGGCCTGGTTCTGAGCTGGAAGGGTGAGAAGGATGAGATGCACAGCGTTTTGATCCAGGGGATGTCCTGAAAGTGCACTGCCTACCTGCCCCTGCTGCCGAGCACCACGCTCCACCTCCTTCTCCTGCTCAGCAGATTTTTAGGAATCCAGGGCTTGGTATGTATGATTTGCTACTGCAACAAATAGAATGAATTTGCTTTGCAATCCCAGTTTTGTCCTGGGTTATTTTGTGCATGGGTCTCCTCCTGAACCTGTGTCAAAGACTGGCAGGGACTAAAGGACACTCCTATTCTCATGTCAGTAAATACGGAGAAGTGATTTAAGTATCAACAAGTCAAAAGGTATCAATCAGTAAATCAAATAATTTGGGGGAATATTTAGCCTATGAGTTTCAGCAAAGTATTGCGTATGTCTTAGATCCATGGATACAAACTAGTAACTGAGATTCCTGGGTGTGCACGTGTTGGGGAAGTGACTCCCCAAACACCCAGTGCTGAGATCAAGGATTGCCTCTTTTCTAACCCTGACCTGGCAGCAGGGATTCGGCCCTACTTGGTAATGTTCATTTTGAAGACTTCTGTTGAGCAGGTAAGAATGGTCAAAATGAAGTCTTTCCAGCTGTTTCCCTTTGGTTCACCTGTTTGAGGGTTAAAATTCTGTGCTGCAGGTGTGCTGGGTGTGTGCAGAGCAGTGCAGCCCCAGAAACCCCCTGGCTTGCCCACAAGTTGTCATGCCTTGTTGCCAGGTGTGCCCAGCTGTGGCAGGAGAAGGAGCCCGCAGCGCAGTGGGCACCGTGCCCTGCCCAGCCGGGGCTCTCTGGCACAGAGCAGCAGCGGCGCCAGCACCGTTCAACCCGCTCCTGCCTTGGCTTCCCCTGGCACACAGAACCCTCTGGAAATCAGCACCGCCAGTGGCGTTCCCAGCTTGGAGCAGCTGCTGCTGGCAGGCACATGCTGCCAGTTCGACTGCTGCCAAAGGGAAAGAAAGGCTGAGATGTACACACACTGGAGCCCTGGGCATGTCCAATAAAGGTGCAAATATGTGGGGAGATTTGTTAGGAAGCATTTCAGCTGTGATGCCAACAGTGGCTTCTCTCCTGGTTCTGTGTATTCTAGACGAGTAATGCAATGGTTGGCTCTGACAATTATAAAGTAGATGTTATGTGGATGTTCAAATATGTAGTGATGGTATTGTAATATATCCTCCCATAGTCCTCTTTCCCGTCCCCCTTGTAATAGCCTTGGTAGTCAGGGCATTTGGGGAGGGCTAGCTTGTGACCAGCAGGCAGGGTGTAACAACACCTGACCTCCAGTCAGGATGCAAGAAAGTAATCTCCACCAATGGACAGCAGAGAAAGAGTTGACTGACAAAACTTTTGGAGGAGCTAAGGGTATAAAAGGCAGAGCATCCTTTTTGTAGATGAGCACATGGCTGCTAGTCACTGAGACTCCAAATGCTGCAATTTTTCCCTTTTCAGTCCTTTGTTAAGGTTTAATAAACCTTTAAAATTTCAAAAGTGAGAGTCATTTCTCACATGTGCAATGCTGTGTGCCATTTTCTTGGTCTGGTTTCCTTTGCTTGTGTCCCATCTGAGTGCTCAGCTGGGGTACAGGCTGTAGGTGCTTGGGGCACTGTTGGAGTTCCTCTTGGATCCCCTGAACAACAGGGTTTGGCCCATGAGGGGATTTTGTGCTGCTTTGTGACAGAGAAGAACTTCCCAGGCTCTTTTGTGTTTGCTGTAGGGGAGGTTGGTTATTGCTTTGCATAAATTCACAGACCAACATGGAGCGTTTGCTTTGTGATGTCAGGGCATTTTTGCCACATTGTCGTGGTGACATCAGAAGGTTGCCTTGGTGCATGGAAGGCCTGAGTGTCAGAGCAGCCCTAGCGCTTGCTCATATCAGGAGAACCCTCCTGGTTGGGGAATTTGTCAGTGGGTAGCTGCCCACTGACAAGAGCCTTGTTTTTTCTATATTTACCTAACTTTCAAAAAGGACAATGCTTCACCATCTGGCCAAGGCAGTTTTTGCTGTGTATGGCATTTCTTTCTCCATGTATTACGTGACACACTTCACCCGTAAGTAGAGATTTCCCTTCTACTTAGGTTTGGGTGTAACCTAACCCGACTCTTGCATGTCTTCCTGCTCTTTCTTGGTGGCTGAGTTTCTGATTTTGAAAGAGAAAGAGCATTAGGATGCCTCTGGTTTGGTAAATCTCCTGTCAAGAGGTTCAGCTAAAAGGGGGTGTCTGTAGCCACAGGGGCAGCATCTGCAGGGGAACCTGCAGGGGTTCCGTTCCCTCCACGGGAGAGTCTGTGGCAGCAGAGTCTGTCATTTCCTCAGTTTGCTGGGACAAGCAGGACAACTTCCAAAATGCAGACTGGGAGCCTTCTCAGAAGGCCTTCTAAGGACTTTGTAATTCTCCCCAGAACTCAGGGAAAGCTTCTTTTATTCTAAATTTTGTAATGAAAGGATTTGACTGTCCGTTTTGACCCTTGACTGAGTGCTAAAAGAGTGATTCCCTTTGCAGTGAAGTGCAACCGCCAAAGCAGTGAGTGTCTGCTCCTGAGCCCTGGAGCTGCTGCTGTGCTGTCTCACAATAGAACTGCCACAGCTCAGGGGGATTTGGGGCAAGCTTTTCTGGGTGACTGTTTTCAGCAACTTAATGGGAATTAGTGCATGCAACTTCTTTTTTGAAAAAAGTACCTGAAAGACAAGAGAGCAAAAGCTGCTTTATCTGTTGGACAGAACAGAAGCATTGAGTGTTGAAGAACAATTTGCATTTTCTTGATCATGTTTGTATTCATTTACTGACTAGACAGGCCAAAGTGTAGGCACAACCAAGATTATTGTCCTGATCTCTTGCTGGCTGTGTGAAAGAACTATGTCATGTGGAGGGATGTTGATAAAGAAAAATACTCTCTGTTTGGGTTGACTTCTCATCTGTGGGATTCAGCAGCCCAGGCAGTTTTCTCACAGCACTTGTTCATTTTCCCTTGCCCACTCCAGGTTACCTGAAGCGTGTATTCAGAGGTGCTGATCCTGAGGTGAGTGAGAAAGGAACATTTCATGTTCCTGGTGCTTAGGAATTGTAGAACAACCTGTGAGCTTGGTCTGTGGCAGTAGAGTGTAGAGGGCCAGCTGAGTAGGCTGAAAGAAAATCCATTTCCATGTCTGCAGCAGCAATAACAAAGGCATCGCTGGCTATTTCCTAATTTTCCATTTCAGAACTTTCAAGGAATGAAAAGCTCATGTTGCAGAGAGAATGTTGCTTCTCAATAGTAGCCAGGGTGTAATGTTTAATTCAGAACTATTAGCAATTCTATTGAATTAGTCCATTTAAATTTAGTTGCAGTGACTTAGAATCCCATTGTTACCAAAGTTTCTGATTTGTCCTTAGAAGAGCTGGTTGTAGAAATAGAGCTGAATAGAATAAAGTGCTGAATAGAAAAAAGGTTATAAATTACAGGTAACTTTCTGTCCCTCACACTGCTGTCTGTCCACAGATCCCAGAACCAACAGCAGTCTCTCCTCTGGCTCCCTCTGCTCATGGAGAGGAGGCTGAAGAGGAGGCAAATGAGGTGGATGAGCGCCGGCCTCCAGCTGTGCTCACACCACAGCCTGAACATTCTGAGCCAGTAAGTGCCAGCTGTGTGTGCTGCTGTCTTTAGTGCAGGGCAGAGCTGCAATTTTCACACCAGCCAGCACTTGCTGTTGCTGGCTGAGGATGCTGAGTGCTGGAGTCCTGCCAGGACCCAGTGATTGCCCCCAGCCTGTGACAGCTGGACAATGGGCTTTGGTCTGTCACGTTTAGGCACCAGCATCCTGGCATTTTGATAGGGGCCAGCCTGAAGCACAAAGGCTCCCTTTTCCCAGAGCAGGGAGCATGTCATAGACACTGTGCTCAGCCTTGTTGGATACACAGGGGACACTGCGTGGAGAGACCTGTCCCCCTGCACAGACTGGCCAAGTTGCTGCAGGCACTAAAAAATGTTGATCTGACCACAAAAGCTCTTGGTAGTGCTTTGTCCCCACAAACTTCTTGGGTGTGCTTACTTGGGCTTATTTCAGAGACACACTGGGGATGTAGAGTTGCTGCTTGAAGTCAGGGATTTTGGTGCCTTTGTTGCCAGGTTGCTCTTTTGCCCCTTCAGGCAGAGCAGCCGGTAGCAGAGCAGATAGGTGCTCTGAGTCTGCCTGTTTCTTGGTCTTTGATAAGCTGCAAGGAGATGACTGTGTTGTCCATGAAGCTGTGGGGGACCATTCTTGTCTAGTGTGGCAAAAGAAACAAAGGGAGTAGTTCTGAACCCTTCTTCAGAGGCAAAAACCAGACACTGCATGTGTCTGTTGATACCTTCTATTGTGTAGTTTGCTTTAAAAACTGCATTGGAGCCTAGAGTGGGAGCAAAGCATCAAGTCCTTGACTGCTGTCTTGTAATGCTAAACCCAGGGTGTACACCTTGCAATGGTGCCTGCAGTATCTGAAGTGCAATGGGCACCTTTGTGGCTGGGGAGCTGTGTGGCCCAAAGGACGCAGGGCTGGCGGCCGTGAGCAGCTGAAGATGAGGCAGCGTGGGGCCAGGGGGCCAAGAAGGCCAAGGGCACGGTGGCTGTGCCAGCAGCAGTGGGGCAGCAGGAGCAGGGCAGTGAGCGTGGCCTGTGCTGGGCAGCGCTGCGGCCACAGCTGGAGTGCTGTGTGCAGCTGTGGGCCCTGGGAAGCAGAAAGTCATGGAGGGGCTGCAGCGTGTGCACAGAAGGACAGGGGAGCTGGGCAAGGGGGGGCAGCACAAGGCCAGGGAGGAGGTGCTGAGGGAGCTTTAGCCTGGACAATGGGGGCTCCTAAGGGACCTTCAGGCAGACTTCCATAGATCCCTGCCTTAGATCCATAGAGCCAATGCTCAGCACAAGGGCTGTTTCCCTGCCAAACATCCCTTCACTGCATCCAAGTGCTTTAGACACTGGAGTGGGTAACACTTTCATATTTTGTTGGTTAATTGTTTGTTTTCTAGAAGGAGAAGCCTTGTGTAATTTCTCCTTCTCCAGGGAGCAAGGGAGCTTTTTCTCAATCTTTCCTGCCCTTTTCCAGCACTGGCAGAAACACATCACTTTCAGGTTAACGGCGCCTGTGTCTTTTGGCATTCCAGGGAATCAGTGTGTGTTGTGTTTGGGAATTGAGCAGGAAATCAATGCCCTTGCATTCCAGCTGGTGCTCAGAGATTAGAGGAGCTGGAGGGGCTGGGCTGCATTTCTGACTCCAGCCACTTTAGCCCCATCAGTGTGGTCGAGTCCAAGAGAAGAACTTGCCAGAGCACAGATGCACAAAGAGTGCAGTTCCCAGTGCAATGCTCTGGGTCTGGTTGCATTCCACAGGGACCCACACGCTCCAGATTCCCCAAGAGTGTGGCTTACTGAAGCAACAGGAGAGCAAGTTCAGGATGGCTGCTGATCGGGGCACTGCTACCGAGTGCTGATGTGTGTAGCGACAGAAATGACAGTGTTGATTCAGGGTGACCCCCACGTGGTGAATTATGTGCTTTGACTCTATGATTTAGAAGGTTAAACAAATGCTTTCTTAAACTGTGGTATATTACACTAGTACTATATTAAAACTATACTATAGAGGTACTATACTTAAAAGCTACTAAAGAAAAACTTGTGATGCCGAATTTTGCCCCAAAAGGCGATAATAAGCTGCCCAGAGACTAGATTTGAGGTCTATAGGCAGGAGGTATTTATTGACAACGCGTTGGAGAAATCACCAAGTGGATTTCTAAATCAGGTACAGCAAAAGCAGGTTTTTATACAATTTTGAACAAGGATTACATCATTTATTATATGCATATTAATAAGCAGGCAGGAGTATAGGCGGGGTTTTCCAGGAACTCTTGGTCTTCCTTAGTTAAATTTTAAGCTTCTCCTAATTTGGGCATTTTCCTGTCATCCTTGGCATGTTTTTCCATGACTTGGCAGAAATCACTGTTGCACTTGGCTTGATTCTGACGGCTTGGCAGGTCACCTTAACTTTTTGGCTTCTACTTTCGCTTCTTCAAATATTCTAATTCCAAAGTTTCTTTTGTGAGTGTATTTTAGATTATTGATTAACTTATCTAATCAAAGTTTTCCCAAACAATGTATTTTAGGTTATTTATTAACTTCTGTGTTTCCCTTGATAGAGTGTCTTTTAATTCTTTTATTCCTCAGGTCTTTTATTCTTTTCTTTCTCAGAAACTACTGTTCATTGTAATGAATGGCTTCACTTGTGACAGTCTCCAGACAGTCACGACACAGCTTTTATCTAATTAGCTAATCAAGCTAAACAACTACCACTAAAATCCAATTAACAAATCACTTTCAGTAAACAATCACTAGAACACATTCTACATGTACTAAACAACAAGAACAGCAAGTAGAGATAACAATTGTTTTCTCTTCTTCTCTAAGTTTCTCACTACCTTCCCTTAAAAAAAACCTAGGAGAGAGAATTATATCTCTCTCTGTTCAAAGAATGTTGTTATGGTTTAGGCCTGGCAAAGCCAGGGCCCCCATAAATATACCTTTTACCTGATATCTGCTGTGAGATGTGGCCAGGAAATAAGCAAAGCAGGCTCCAACTTAAACATAAAGAGAAGTTTATTAACTAAACTACACACACAATTACTAAACTACACACACACAGGGAAAAAAAAAACAAGGAGAATGAAAACTACACAGAAACACTTCCTTATCCTCCTCCCACCAAATTCCCAAACACATTTACATTTCCCAAAAATTATCCACACTCGGTCTGGCACCACCCTTTGGAAAAAAAAATCAAATCTTCAGCTCATAAGGGATAGACGGAGTCCTTCCTTGTGCCACGGACTTCTTGTCACAATCAGCAATCCGCCCGGTATCTTGCTATCTCGTGACATCTCCTTTCCATGCCGAGGTGCTCTCACCACCTGGCATGGGATGGGGCAGGGGCCTGCCTTCAGGGCCTTTTAAGAATGCCTCGTCTCGTTCCAAGCAGAGTACAGTCACAATCCTGGGACCTCTGTCCCCCCCCCATGTCTTCTATACCCCCTGGGGCCGAGGGGTCTCAAAACCAAACTCTCTTGACGCCGAGCCTCCGCTTCCCCCTGCAATACAGCCTCTGCATCACCAGGAAACAGTCCATGGAAATACAACAAAAAAGAGTCCAGCAAAAACTGCCACTCCATCTTCCTCCATTCCTTCAACATCTCTCTTCTCCCTTTGCCAGACCCTCCTTACTGGCCTGATTTTCTTCCTTCATCTTCCACTCCTGTCCCTTTCCCAGGAAAGGCAATGTTCTGCGAAGCCTTCATTCCCCAAAGGGTTAAAAGTTCTCCCAGGCAGCCGGACTGCCCGCTGCCCCCCCCTTTCTCCTCCCAGCCGTGCTGCCTGCCGGCACATGATATCAAGTTTCAAGATATACAGTTCGAGCACGGGCTGCATTCTCTGGGGGGGGAATAAACAGGTCGCTCAAGGGTCTGCCACCCTTCCTCCGAACCCGGGCCTACCGTAAAATGGGCCACGTGGCTTTCCCCTCCCCCAGCCCAGCCAACAACTGGGCCGGGGGAGAGACTTCTTCACGCCGGAAATCCCAAGAGGACTCCGAAGGCCAAGAGCCCTGCTTTTAACCCCTTGGGTTCGTAGTCTCAAGAGGCGGATCCAAATGTCCCACTGGTCAAACTAAGTGCCCATCTTAAATTCCAATTACCCATTGGTAATCACAGCAAAACAAAATATCCCAGATGTCCCATTTCCGGTCAAACCACGACATTTGTAAATACCACAGCAGAGTAAGGAGAGATTATAAAAGTGAGATCTGTCTATCTATCTGTCTATTTGAATCTTCCTGGCTCTGCTCCAAAGCAGTGGAAGATGCAAAGCTCACCTAAAGGCATCCCTTCAGAAGAGGAGTAGAGACAAGTTCCACTGACTGATCGTGAGCAGGCAGAGATGTTTCCCCCTCCAGAGATGGTTGGTTTTTCCCCTCATGTTTTCCTGCTCCAGCCTTTTCTGGCCTGAAGCCTTCATTTGTCCTTTAAATTCTTGCATGTCCTAAGGGAGTGGAACTATCCCATGCTGTAGCTGGGGTCTGGTGACTTTGCTCATACATGCATTACATGACACATGGTTTCCTTCACTGGCATCCCCAGGGCTGTGTGAGTGCATTCATTAATGGGGCCTTATGAGAAACTCTGTTACTGCTGGTCAGAATTCTCAGTTGACAAAAGAGGGAGAAGAAACACCTTGGTCCTCCTCCATATACTGAGATGGCCGTAGAGGTTCTCTGACTTCCATCAGAGATCTTTGCATGCATCCTCATCTCCTGAATGACCCAGTTTTCTAGCAAGAGTGTAGATGTCAGGAAGGAGGAATGCCGGTGCAGGCCTGAAGAGAAGGTGAACTCCAGAAGTGTCTCTCACAAGGAGTGAGCTCACCCAGGAAGCCCCTGCGGAGCCAGGATGGAGCTGTGGGACAGGGCGGGGTGTCAGTCACTACTGAAAGACAAACAGGACATGGCAGAAGCAGAGGGAGGCCCTCACCAGACCCTTGAGAAATGCCACCCCTTCCCTGTCAGCTGCCTGAGAGGCTGTTGGGGCTTCAGTCCCAGTGGCCCGTGATTGTAGGGCCAGGGTCACTTTGGAATCTGTGCCTCCCCACCCAGGAGAGCAGCAGCACAGTGCTTTGGGAACGTGTGAGCCCAGCAGTCTGTGAGTCTTGGCCCACAAAGGGCGTATGGGAAGTTGAAACCCATCTTGTCTTGCTTTCTGTGCAGGTGCTTCTAGAGAAAGAGCAGGAGCACACTGCCTCATCTGAGATGCCATGCCAGACTCAGGGAGAGCTGTTCCCTGCCCGAGGGCAGGAAGAGCAGCTCAGGCAGCAGGTGGAAGAGCCACAGGAGAATGGCCAGGTGAGCCTGACTGGCCAGGTGACAGAGGGAAGGGCAGGAAGAGGGGCATAAACCAGAGCTCCTGGGACTGGGGAGGCCAGGAGTCCCACAGGCACTGGAAGCACAGAGCCTTGGAATCTGCAGAGATCAGCACCAGGACAGGATGGTTACAGTGGAAGCAGAGCTGGGTAGGGAAGCAGAAAGAAATGGCTGAATAAATGTGATTTTGAGGCTAAAAGAGGGAAAAGCTGAGCTTGATGGCAGCTCTCAGTCACTTGTTCTGCTTTTGTGTGTACAGAACATCAAGGCAGAGCCACAAGCAGAGCTGCCTGAAGCTCAGAGTGCCATCATGGCAGCGAAGAGGAGGAATGAAGACATCCAAGAGGAGAAGAATCTCCCTATGCAGAGGGGCAATCAACAAAAACAGGTGAATGAAGGAATGGCAGCCACTCTACTCATGAAAGTGAGTCCTTTCTGTTGTTCTTTACAGAGAATTGATGAACAGATGCAGACAGAGCTGCAGGAAACTGAGGCTAGGACCAAGGCAAGGAAGAAGAGGCTAGACGAAAAAATTAGAATGATCAAAGAGAAAATTAATCACCTCCTTCAGGAGCAAAAGGCTCTAGAAAAGCAAGTGAGTGAAATAGCAATAGGCAGTGCAGTCACCCAAGGGGTGGTTTCTGCCCTCCTTGCCTTTCCAGTGCAGAGCAGCAGCAGGGGGTGGGTGATGCCTCTGAGTGCCATCCTGATGAGGCCTCTGTCAGAGCTGCTCTCAAGGACACTGCCTGCTCTGCTGGATCTCAGCTGATGCTCTAGACAGTGGCATTACTCCTCTGGCCATTTAGCCAGCAGTCATCTGAATGAACTCCTGCTGGCTTCTTCCAGGTGACCTTGTTTCTTGAGGTGTTTTTGCAGGTGAACATGGTCACTCACATAGATTTGGAATACGAGCTACAAGCTGTCTGTATCCCTTGTGAATGCTCCTGTCCTTTTCTTTACTTTCTTCCCAGTCGATGACTCCTGGCTGACGGGGACAAGCTGTAGGCTCTGACTGCTTTGTTCTGTTTGACTTGAGGTGGAAGTGTCGCCATCCTACCTGGCAGC
The DNA here is from genome assembly GCF_028551555.1 of Melozone crissalis. NCBI lineage: Eukaryota > Metazoa > Chordata > Aves > Passeriformes > Passerellidae > Melozone > Melozone crissalis. The sequence goes on from NW_026535781.1 coordinate 4,615,992, forward strand.
CTGCAGAGAGTTCCAGCAAATGACGGGCAACCAAGAGCCCCGAGGCTGGCATGAGGCCCAGGAACTGACCCATCCAGAGATGCTGCAGGATAAGCACATCCCGAGGAAGGTGCAGAAAAAGAGAATTTCATGGCAGGAGGTAGAACATTAGAATGAGGAGCTGCAAATGTATCTGCAGACCTAGGAGGGGGAAAGGAGTCTTTGAGAGAAGTGGAGCGATCGTTGCTGCAGTCGTCCTTTAGAACAAGAAACTGGCTATGAACTCAAGTAAAACCAGCCTTTGGTTTTGACCATTTGGTTTCACAAATGGACATCCAAAGCAATCCAGTTGAAGAGCTCTGCATGTGGCTGACAGCAGCTTCATGAGGGCTTGCATTTCAAATGGCAATCTCTCTTGCATTTCAGGGCAATCTCTGCCACACCTTCCTGACATCAACTCATTTCTTGTCTCAGATCTACACCGACTCTGACACTGAAGCTGCTGCAGAAGCAGCAGTGCCATTCCAAGGAGCCCTTGCTCCCCAGCTGAAGAAGTGGAGCCTGAGCCCTTGGTTCACCTCCCGTGCTGACCCAGCTGCTGCTCAGCAACAGGAGATTGCGGGTGACTCCCTGGAGCAGCAGAGTGCATCTGGTATCTTTCTTATCTGAGGGACAGTGTGTTGTGTGCACGTGTCAGCATAGCTGTACCAAAGGATTCTGATCAGTTTAGTGTCACAGAAGTGCTGGCATTGCTCCGAGACAGCAAGAGAGAGCTCTGGGTGTTCCTGCTGCTTCTGAGGGCAGCTTAGACTGGCTGGAGTTTGCCTGGGCTTCCCTCTCCGCTGAAGGCAGAAGCAGGGATTGTTCCTGGATCAGCAGAAGGCTGTGACTGCTTGAGTCTCAGCCACTGGCAGAAACACTGCTGAGATCAGTCTCTAGGAGAACACATCAAGCCCTTTGTGATTCTGCAGCACAACCCAATGAATCTGCTTCTTGCCCTTAACAGCTGCCAGTGCTGTGCTCTCAGATAAGATCTGGTAGGGTTGAGAAGAGAGCCCAGTGGATTCCGTGTCTACCATCACCTGTTGGGACAAAAAAGGGCACTGATCTGCGCCTCAGTGTGGCTGATCTCAAAGCCCATCCTGTTGTGTCCTGAATGGGGGCAACAGCTTGTCCGGGGCTCAGGCTCACTCTGGCTTCTTCCCATCAGTGCCTGTCAGTGCTCATGCTTGGGCTTTGCCAGCCTTGTTGTGGTCAGTGTCCTGCCCCTGAGGGCTGGTGGGAATGCAGAGGCTGGAGCCTCCCTTAGCTGGGAGGATCCCGCTGCTGCCCGGCTGCTGCAGCGCGGAGCTGCCTGAGGCAGCAGCCCCTTCTCTGGGCCGGCTTCTGCCTTGCATGGCCTGGACTCACAAGAGGGTCAGAATCTGCTCTGGGCAGCTCTCTGTGTCACAGGGGCGCCTGAGGAGCACTGCTGTCCTCTGTGCCCGTGCCCGCCGTGCCGAGTTGGGAAGATGGGGACGTGTGCGGTGCCCAGAGGGCGAGTGCAATGGGAGCGACTGATCCGCACGGTCAGGGTGAAGAGAAGCGGCGCGGTTCTTCACGCGGGGCATCGGCAAGGGCGTCTTTGAGCTCAGTCTGCTCATAAAGGGTGAGGGTCCTGATGCTGAAAGCCCCGTGGGGATTGGTTCTAGCATGAGCTGCTCTGGTTTACAAACACAACGGCGTTCTTCTGGCAAACTGCTGCAAGGTGGAAAAGATGGGAACACTTGGCAATATTCCTCCTGTTCTGAACTTCACATCTGTTCAGAGGAATTGATTCTAGATGTCCAGGTGCATTTAATCTTAGCCAGTAGGAAACCTTTTATAAATCGCACAGTGTTTATTCCCAAGAAAAGAAAGGCACTGTTAGTTCCAGCTCTCCTTAATGTTTCTAGATGACAAACTTACTTGCCTAGGTAGGTATTCTCTTCTGATCTCAGTCTCCTCTGAATGTATCTCCCTGTGCTTCCCTGTGTGCCTGCTGTCTAGAGGTCTCTCAATTCAAAGGATGCTGGAAATCAGTCTCTGTGCCAGCCACTTGTGCTGTGGGCCTGCTATTCTTTTCTTGTTGTTCCAGTTGCTGTTCCTGTTGTTGTTAGCCAGCTGTCCACAAAGGGAGGGCTCAGAGCTCCAGACAGTGGGGCTGCCTTTTGTATCTCCTAGAAGGTGGGATCTCTGCTTTAAAGTGAACATCTTGCATTTTGTTTCCCTCAGGGACAATGGTGAAGATGGAAAATCCTATTGTAAAATACATTGAACTGGAAAATATTGGCAGTGGGTGAGTCCAAGCAATGTTAATTGTACAAAATTATGCATCAGGTGTTTTGCTGGCGCAATAGGTATCAAATGTAAAGTCAGACAAGCTGCAAATGTGTTCAGGCACTGGGCTTAGATTGTCAATGCTGATCAGAATTTCTAAGTGTGCTCAGAAGGCATTGTCAAAGACATCTCCATGCTTCCAGTGTCCTGCAGGTCTGCGGCATTTACAGCACAGATCTCCTGTGTGGGCTGACTTTCACTGCAAGATCTAAATGGCTTCTCCTTTCTCTGCTTCTGTTTTGTTTCTAGGACTTTTGGAGATGTTTGTAAAGCACTCGACACTGCCACAGGAGGAGAGGTAAATGTCAACAGCCTCTGCAGACTCTGCTGCACTCGAGGGCTTTCCCCTCTGGTGTGAGCTGTGGCTGGAGCTTTGGGCAGAGCTGTGCTGAAAAGGCACAAGAAGCACAGACTGGTGCCAGCCCACAGAACACATCTGGGACTTTGTCCTCCTCAGCTGCCGGAAGGAAGGCACGGAGGGCAGCGGTTCCTTTCAGAGAAGGACGCGCTCACTCGCTCTCCATTGCTAAAACAAAGGTGGTGCCTGCGAGCACCTCACTGCTCTTTGGGGCTACAGCTTCAGAGTCCTGAATTCTCTTTTCTGGCTGCCGGCAAATCCATCTGAAAGTTACTGGTAGTTCCTTGGCCACCTGCAGTGCTGCACTTGGAAACTGCACGTAGGGAGAGATCTGCAGGGCGTCCCTGAAAGCCCTACGCCCTGCCCATATCCCAAGATGTATCCACAGAGTATTAAGGCATGGATTACTTCTTCTGAGTGCCAAACAAAGCAGCAGAGAGTGTGGTCAGAGGTTTGTGGGTGATAATTGAGACACCGCTGTTACCAAGTGGTCAAGGCAAAATGTCAGTGGCCCCACGTGTCCTGTAATTGGCTCCCAAGGGAGCAGAGAAATGGGCTGCTGGAATGTCAGTTCCTAATTACTGCAGTGCCTAATCACAAGGCAGTTTGGCATAGCTCAGCTGTGTCATTGCAAAATCACTCGCTCCACGTGCCTTGTGGTCTCGTGCCACAAACCTCTCAAGTTACTGATTTTCAATGTCATTTTAGGTGGCCATCAAGAAAATACAGCTTCAAGGACTGAGGAAGAATGAACTAAAAGTCAGTGAACTCATGGTCATGAAGGTGAACAGGAATGCCAACCTGGTCAACTGTTTAGACAGGTGAGTTGTGCTTTTGTCCCATGAATGTTTGTTCACATATTGCAAACATGCAAGGTAAAATCCCACTTTGGTCACTGGCAGAAAATAGAGCTGAAATTATTGTCTAATTATTATTGCTCTTTTCATCTCAGTGGATGGGAAGAGATTGCATTTTGTCTGCATGAGTCTTCACTGGCACATGGTATTTGAAAATTGTTCAAAAACCCGGATGAGCCTCGTGTCTTACAAAATCAATGATCTCTATATTCACAGCCACCACTTTGTTTTGGAGCTTGAATTTTTTCTAGTGTCTTCCTATGTCCAGGTAAACTAACAAGGATTTCCCTTGGATTGTTGCCACTGTTTTCCCTTGCTATGCATGCCAGGAAGACTAGGTGCTTTTTTCCAGAAACGCCATGCGTGACAGGTTTTTTATCTGGGCTGTTACTAAACTGCACATTTTGCTTGCTGCCCATCTAAGACATCTCCTTTTTTGCAGCTGTGCCTTTCTTTCTCCTTGAGACTGCACAGATGGCAAACAATGCACAGCCAAGAGGGAATGTATATTCTTTTATTTTGTCTTTGTCTCAAAGGGACCTGAAAAGAAGAACCAACCTGTCTTTTCCAAACAGCAACCTAGCCATGTACATTCATCTCCACACCCTTGTTTCCTCCTTTCAGCTACCTTGTGGGTGAGGAACTGTCCCTGGTTATGGAGTACATGGATGGAGGCACTCTGAGCAATGTCATCAGCCAGAGCTACTTGTCAGAAGATGAGATGGCAGCCATCAGTCGGGAGGTCAGCAATCCCATCTGTGTTTCCAAGGGCTTGGGCAGCATTGTCTGGGAAACAGGGGCTCAGAGCTGGAGTGATTTCCTGTGCTGATCTTTGTTTCTGTGTTGCTGGTATGCTATGGGCAAGTAAAAGCATCTCAAGTGAAAGGCCTGCCAGTGCCCCTGCACTCCCTGTACTCAGTGCCAGTACTCTTATCTCCTGCTGTTGTATTCTCGCTCTGTCTCTTGTATTCTTGTATTTGTATTTGTATTTGCTGTTCTCCACCTTGCCTCTCTAAATGTTTGCCTGGAGTCTGTCTTCACTGCATTCCTTGCCTGTAAAAGCAAAGGTGGTGCTGGCAGGATTTGAAATGATCAGCAAAGAAAAACGACTCATTTCTCACAGTCCTCAGCTGAAAAGGATAGTAGTGCAGCCAAAATGCTCTTTGCTTCCGGAAAGTGACTGGTGTTATACTTCCAAGCCTGTGCTGAGGCCAGCAAGAAAATCTTTGTCATGCAGCCTCCCACCCAAAAGTGATCCACTTCACAATAAAGGGAGGGATTGCTCCTTTCCAAACCCCTCCTTTGTCCTCTGCATGGCCAATGCATGTCCACTGCAGCAGGAGTCATCCTGGCTGGATGGCAGGGGACAGCCTACAACAGCAGGTGCTGTTGCTCTTTCAAAAGCTGACGTGCCTTTCCTCAGAAAGGTCCTGCTCTGCAGGTGTTGGAGCAGCAAGCTCTTCCTCTCAGTGGCCATTACTGCTCTGCCATTACTCCCCATTCCCCTGGAGAGGGAATCTTTTTGATTCTTTGCTTCCTTTCTTGTGTGATGAAATCACATCACTCATTTTTGCCCTCCTGTATCTGTTTTCTCACTCAGTGCCTGCAAGGACTGGATTTTCTTCATTCAAACCATGTTATCCACCAAGATGTGAAGAGCAGAAACATCCTTCTCAGAACAGACGGCTCTGTCAAACTGGGTCAGTATATTCTTGGTCAGGTGCAGCATTCCAGGGATGTGGGTGTGGGGCTGCTTGGAGTGACTGCCAGCTCCCCAAAAATGGTGCTGGTGGCAGTGCAGGGACCCCTGCTGCGAGTTGAGGGCACAGTTGGAACGTGCACAGAGGTATAAGGAACCACAAGCAGTCAAGAGTGGCCTTGCTCTGTGTGTACTCCTTCCAGACAGAGGGAGCTACAATCTAAAGATTCAGGGGAATAAAGTCCACTGCTGTGAGCAGCGTTAAGAAACCTGGGTTTTTTTGGAAGTGGCCAATTCCATACTCCCTTGGCTGAAGCCCTAAGGAAATCGAGCGTGGAGAGTTCTCCAGGAGATTCAACAGCACATTCTGAGCCTGAAAGTGGGGAATTCTTTTGCTTGGTTTCCTAATTGGAGCTGACTTTCATGGTTTGTTGTTTTCTCCACAGCTGACTTTGGCCTCTTTGCTCAGCTCAGCCCTGAGCAGGGCAGACAGAGCTCCGTGGCCGGCACTGCTGGGTGGCTGGCGCCTGAAGTGGTGACAGGTCAACCATGTGGCCCCAAAGTGGACATATGGTCTCTGGGAATCGTGGGCATCGAAATGGTGGAACGAGAAGTTCCTTCCTGGAATGCAACTCCTGTCTTGGTAAGGTGCAAATACTCACTGATCCCATTGTCTTTCTCACCTGTCCCATGTTCTGTGTGCCATTGGACAAAATCCCATTGCCATCTGCTGGCACCACTTCCACCAAGGTCTCCTTCTAAAAATGCCCCTGCAACACATCAGCATCTGCTGTAGCTTTGGTTGTATCAGAAAGGGAAGTGGCAGTTCAGAAACCTAACCAGTTCAGAAACCTACCATTTTGGCCTCCAGCCGTGCCTGACAATTCTCACTTGTTTTTTGAACAATGCTGGAATTCTGTTTCTGAAGGACAATAATTTTTCAGTGGAGAGGGCAGACATGTGATAAACATCCTGAGAAATAGAGGTTAGACCTTCCCAGTTTCAATTTTATAGAAAACGTGAGAAAAAAAGGAAAAAGAAAAGTAAACAAAAAAGAAAAAGAGAAAAAACCCTACTATCAAAGCAATGTGCAAGCAGTTCTGTTTGCTTTTTCATTTTTTGAACACAGCTCTTCTCTTCCATTCTGTAGCATCTTTTCCAAATCCTGTGGGTCTTCAAAACTTTCAGGCTTTCAAGTCATCTGTACATTGTTCAGTCACGTATGTGGGTGGCCTGGATAAGTTTCGGATGTGTTTTTCTCTGACTGCAGTTAGAATTGTTTGCCAAACCCTTGGCTGTTTCTGGGTACTTTAACAAGTTGATGAGTTGCAGGCAGGTGCCTGGGCTGGGATCCAGCGTGGGCAGTTGACACCGGGGCTGTGTTTCTTTACCACAGGAGCAGGGCCATCCCTGGCCTGCACAGTTCTAATGACAGGGAGGGCTCCAGCTCCCCACCATGGCCAGTGGCTGAGCTCAGCTGAGAGTCAGGATAAAACCCTCTTTGTCACCTCTGGTGATGTGGGGAAAGGACAGAAAGCCGCGTAAATTATTTGTATGCAAGGGGAGTGCATTGCCATTTCTGGCTTTGAAATTCTCCTTTGGCTTAAAGAGGATAATAGCAAAGTCTCTTTGGTCACCATCTATTTCAATGCCATGAGTACAGAGTTATCATGACAGTGGTGGGCATTTTTATGGAGACTCCAAGGCCTCTTGCCATTGTTCTTTTTGTCTATTTGAGATGGATTCTGCAAGTTGAGGTTTGAATAGTTCCAAGTCGGTGTCTTATGTTTCTAAATACCATCTTGCAAAAACAGAATGAGCTCTCTCCCTCTGACTTGTCAGCGTGTGAGAGCTTGGTTCCACATGAACCACACTGGATAATGATCAGCCCATGTCTTGCCAATCTACACTGTAATTCCTTGGCCTGAGGAGTATCAGAAAGACCTGCTGAGCTCCGTGGACACTGCATGGAAGTGAGCATCCTTGGCCTTGCTGAAGAAACTGGAGCTCAGCTTAGGTTAGATGTTCTTGAGCAGGAGAAAGGCTGGAATCATCAGGTGTTTCCAGAGGCCTGCGTGCCCAGAGGGACTGAGTTTTGGGGAGCAGCTGGATGTTTCTGCACATCATGGAAAGGGATTGCCAGACAGCTCAAGCCTCACCACAGGCAAACACTCCCCAGCTCTTCCCAGGCAACATTTGCTTCGGGTTTCAAATTGTTCCCACTTGTCTGTCTGTGAAGATGCCCCTCAAACCACAAGGCAAGCCTCTCAGAACTGGTGTTACATTTGCAGAAATGAAGAAAAGAAGGCCAAACACAAGAAAGTTGCTAAGGCACTGGTTTTTAGAGAGGAACTTAACCCCTGTGCAGTTTCTTCTCACTGGGAAACATGCCTGAAACCTGGGCATGAGGGTGTAAAGGCCACATGAGTCTCTTCTGCATCTTGTGCAGTGCTGCTGGAACACTCAGTGACCGCGATTCTCTCCTGGCCCAAGCCACATTCTGCACATCACCAAGCCAGAGCCTGGTGATGTGGAGAGCCTGCCAAAACCTCCCATTTGTTTCCTGGCACTTTCTGGGACGGGCCTACCATTCATGCATTGACTTGAGTAGCCAAATTAGTAGAGGGTGACTGTAGGGATGGAACCTCTCCTTCTGATTTGACCATGAAAAGTTTTTCTTTTCCATGTAAGGAAAGCAGAAATTTTCAGACTGCTGAGAGACAGAGCTGCAGGTGGCTCCTGTGTGTCCAAGCAGGCATTTTCATCCCAGTACATTTGTGCAGGCATCTTAATGTGTCTGTGTTGAAGATGAGATTCCAAATGTTTGTTTCCTTACCTGAAGAATACCTGGTGGATTTCCTTTCTTTCCCTCCAATTCCCATTGTTTTCAAGAACAAAGCAAAAAGCTTGATTAGTTTTGTTTTATGGCAGCAGTGCTTAAGGGACAAGAACCACTGCAGAAATACTTTCCATGTACTAACCCTTGGATACAGTAGAGTTAGTATAGCAAAGTCCTTCTTCCAAAAAGCCTCTCAAGCTGATATGAATCGTCAGGGAAGGAAATGTGCTTGTGCTCATGTAGTTCCCACTAACTAGGTCAGGCAATGAAATCAGCTGCCGAGGCAAGATCTGTGGGATGTTGGAGAGGCTGTGGCTGCATCGGGGTTTGGGTTTTTGGTTGATAAAGGAAAGTCATCTCGGGGTCTCTGCCAGGGCAGAAACTGCCACTGCAGAGTGGAGCTTAATCAATGGGATCTGGGAGAGCAGTGACAGATGGGAAAGAAGCAGGTGGAGCCTGGTGTCTCCTTTTTCCCCAGCCTCAACTCTTGATAGCCACAGGAGGAAGACAAAAGCTGCAGCAGCCCAACCTATTTTCATCTTGCCTGCGTGACTTCCTGAGCTGCTGCCTGCAGACAGACGAGGCGCGGCGCTGGTCTGCCAAGGAGCTCCTGCAGGTAAAATGTGAAGGGGCTGCAGGTGAAACAGGCTCTGAGTGATGGGCTCCTCCTCCACTCAAGTCCAAGGCAGCATATGAGCCCCTTCCTCCTCACCTCCACTCTTGGTGCTCTTCAAATGAAAAGACTGAGGAATGCTAGAATGGGCTGGGCTGGCAGGGTCCTGTAAAGGTCCTGTGGTGCAAGTGTCCTGCAATGAGCAGGGACATCTTTAAAGAGATCAGGTTGCTCAGAGCCCTTTCCCACTGGAGCCAAAATGGTTGCAGGGATGGGGCACCTACAAGCTCTTGGGGCAAGCTGTGCCAGGGTCACACCATGCTCCGAGTAAACAAGTTCTGATTAGATCCTATTTGTGTTAAAAAATATTTACCCACATCCTATTGTAACTGGCCCTGTTAAAAAAGATGTTCCCCACTTTCTTCAGAGCCACTCTGAAGTCTTGGAAAGTGGCAATAAAGTCTCTCTGGGGCCTGTCCTTTACAAAACTGAATCATTCCAGCTCCCTCTGCATTTCCTGAGAGGAGAGGTGCTCTGTCCTCTGACTGTTTCTGTTGCCCTCTTTTGTGATTTGGTGGAGTGTTCAGTTTTATCTAAAGGCAAAAGAATTGAAGTAGAGCAATGCGGGGTACAGAGACATGAAATGGTGGTGGAGGAACCCAAGGAAGCCAGTCCCAGCCTAGGGGTCAGAGATTTGGCTGTGGGCAGGAGGGGCTGTGGGGGCTCGCTGTGAGCCTCTGAGGGGCCCTGGTTTTGCCCCCCAGCCCACCCTCAGAGGTTTCTGCCATGCAAACAGGGACAGCTGGGAGGGACTTGTCCCAGCCCCATCTGCTGCCTGGCACCCTCAAGCAGATGGGAACTGCGCCAGGGTTACTGCCAGGCTGTGTGGCAGAGAGGGAACTGCAGGGCCCAGTGCCACTGGGCTGGCCCTGCTGGGAAGGAAGGTGCCATCCAGCACACGAGGGGCAGGGCATGGAAAGGTAGACACTGCTTTCTGTCCCTGTGGGAATCAGCACAGTGCCTGTCTTTCAAAGAGAGGGACCAATGAGAGTCTTTGGAGTTTCCTGAAAGGAAGAAAACCCAGGGACAGAAAGCACCATTTCTAGAGCACTGGCAGGGCAAAAATCCCAACAAGATAAAGAAACCTGAATAAATGGATGAGTGGGATTCTGGGCCAGGTTTGCCTGTGATGGCCGGGTCCTGCACATGACTGCTGGGTAGCAGATGGTCCCATTGCTTCTCTTTCTGGGTCTTTTTAGGACCCAGAGCAATCCCAATTGAGCCTGTGAAGCACTGAGGTTGGAAAGTAATGGTTCACTGTTCTTTGTCTTTTTGTTTTTTGGGGGTTTTTTTTGTTTATTTGTTTTGTTTGGTTTTGTACTGTTTTTGGTTTTTTGGGTTTTGTTTGTTTTCTTTTTTTTGTTGTTCTTTTTGTATTTTTGTTTGTTTGTTTTTTGGGTTTTTTTGTGAACAGCATCCATTTGTAACATCAGCCGAGGCTGCATCCACCCTGGCACCACTCATCATCTCAGTGAAGAGGAAGATGGAGAAGCAAACAGTGCTATAATCATATCAGGACCATTTTCTCCATAGCCATCCTAGAGTAGGATTGTAGAGTAGGATTGTAGAGTGGGATTTAGAGTAGGAGTATGTGGAGAAAAGACAAAGGACTCTGCACAATCCCATGTGAATCAAGGAGAAGCCATTTATTGTGCTTCTAAACACAGTTTATAATTACTTCCTATCCTACAGGTTTCTATAGTCATGCGTTGTTTGGTTGGTTGCTGCACTTTGTCCATGCATCTCTTGACTGGTAGCTCTATTTTGTCCTGAGGCAAGCACACATCTTTTTCTTAATCTAATTGGTAGATGCTCTAAGGGTCATTTTATTTGGGTTGCTACCCCTTTGTCTGTCAGCAACTCTTCTGCTTCTTCTTTCTGCTCACAACATCACCTTTTTATCCACAAAGTTGAATGCAGCTTTATTAAAAACCTGACCTAGTTCTAGAAGTTTAGTTAGTTTAGTTAGCTCCAGAAGGTTAGGCTGGTTAATTTAGTGCCTGTCCATTTTTCTGTAAATGCCACCCTACAGGATTATAGAGTAGGATTGTAAATAAATAAAGTTTCTGAAACTTTAACTCATCTGTATGAATCCTTTCTTTCTCACCCTGTGAAGAAGCTGAGCATTTCCTTCTGACTTGTCAGCTGTCTCTTAAAGCTGGAAATGGCTTCGTTGGTGTTGTGAAATGTACATATTACAGGATAGACTCTTCACAGATATTAAAATGAATATATATATATAGATATATATATAAATCAAAAATTAATAAACTAATATACTATATGTGTTATGTTGTCTTAGTTAATAGTACTGTATTTTTTTAAGTAGTGTGCTGTGTTGTGGTGTGATGTCATGGTTTGCCTCAGATACCCCAGGTTCCTCCCTGATAATTCCCTACCAGGTGTGTCAATCATCCCTCCTTTCCACACCCTGACCCCTGCTGAGCGCTGTCTGTCAATCCTGGCGTTCCAGAAGGGCGTCGAGTGATTGGCAGAATTCAAAAGATGCCCTCTCCTCCTGGAAGGACATTGGGCCATCCAGGTGTCCTCTGTCCCTTGAGACTTCCCTGCCCTGTACCTGGTTGGTGGTCCCCGTGTTCCTTCCCTCCCCCTCTGCCCCAGGTAAAAGGGTGAGCAAACCATGCGGTTGGGAGTTCTCCTGGAGCCGTTGCTGGATCCAGAGGCCTGTGGGCCAGGAATAAAGCTCTGGATCGAAACCCTCCATCAGAACCGATTCCTTTCCTTCACCTCACCTAAAGCTTCTCCACCAAAGGTAAACCTGAGCTCCTGCATGCCTGGACTTGCCTCCAAGCGCTCAGCTGCAGCACCCAGCTAGCCAAAAGTGTCTCTGGGGTAAAATTCCACAGTTGCCACTATTTGGTCAAGCAGCAAAGGCCAGACAAGCTCACGTACGTCCCGTCCGGCTATATTGATAATTATTTCAGTGGTAAATATAGTTTTAGGTTATTACGTTATGTAAAATAGAAACTATGCGATGTAGGATGCTTTTTTAACTAGCTCAAGAAAGGGATGGGATAATCAAGAAATTCTTTGCCCAGAGATAACAGCAACAGGACATCTAAAGCCACAAGAGAAGAATTCTTGTGTCTTTATTGGAAAAGACCAACTTTCTTCCACCTCCTTCCCGACTCTGAGGAGCCAACAGGATTAACAAGTAGCACTTGAAAATAACCCGAGAACACCCTTTGTTTGAAAAGAGTTTATGCATCATGTATGAGATATATGAATATGCGAAAGACTATTGCCTTTAAGGGCTAATCCTTTGTTAGCCTGTGTGCTTTTGGGGCATAATTGCCCAGGAGGCACCAGGACTGTCCGTATGTCTTTGTTTATATTGTCCTTTACTGTTCTAACTCTGATTGTCCAAATTCTTATTGCTCTAACTTTTATTACTATCTTAATAACAATTTTATTGCTATTAAACTGTTAAAATTTAAAAGGAAGGGATTACTGTTTTTCGCAATGTGCTTTGAAAGTCGGGAAGACCCTTCGTTCATCATCTCCAGAGCACACTGTCTGTGGCCAGCACATTGGCCCATTTTGGTACATCTGTGAAACTTCTAGTTGAGGCAGAAAGGGCAATGGCATTTGAAGGCAAAACCAAAGGAAGAATGAGGCAGCCCAAACATCTTGTGCAGATGCAGGCCTTCAGCTGTGACTGGAGAGGATTTGGGTTCCTGCCGCTTGGATTTGTATCCCTAAATGCAATAATCTCTTTGGCTGGAGGAAAGCCTTGCTCAAGTGAGAAAGCAGAAAGATCAGAGAGGGTGCTCGGGAAGGTCTCCTGTGGTGCAGAGCTGTCAGCGCCTGTGAGGTGAGAGCGGGCCTGGCCTTGCCCGGGCTGGAGCCCCAGCAGAGCCCCGGCAGAGGCCGGAGCAGCCTGAGCCCCGGCAGAGGCAGGCTGGAAGGAGGCCCTTGGAGCTGCAAGAGGCAGCAGCCGGGCCCTGGGTGCCTCTTGCTGGGAGCGGGTGAATCCTCCGCTCTCAGAGCCCAGGTGGCAGCTGGCTGCTGCTGAGGGGAAGCGCAGCCTTGCTGGCCACAGCCCAGCCTGGAGGCATTGGCCGTCTGGAGTGTGCCCAGGAGCAGAGAAAGGCCAAGGGCAGCCGCGGGCCGCTGGGCTGGCTGAGCATTCCTCCTCTTCTGCCGACTCCCCTGCAACTCCTGGCAAAGGCCAGCAGTGTGTGCAGCACTCTGGGCACCGGGGCAGGGAGCCGGGCTGCTCGGCAGGCTGGAGCACAGGGCAGCCACCTTCAGGCCCGGCACTTGTGCCAGGGGAAGCGAGGCCAGCGTGAGGCAGGGACAGCTTGGCAGGGCCCATCTGCAGGAGCCAGCACCTCACACAGCTCTGAGAGGAAGCACCTGTAATCTTGCAGTTCTGCACTGAGCCTGAGCAAAGGTGTGAGATGCAGAATGTTTGGCAGAAATATTCAGGCCCACCAGGCCAGCCTGCTTTGTCCTCTCTGGTGCACAGCAAACGCTGTGCAATGCAGCTCTGAGCTGCTGGGAGAGAGGCTGTCGGGGATGTGCCTGAGGTGAGTCAAGGGGTTAGCTGAAAATGTAATGAGGATAATTGAAAAGTGCAGATGAGTGGAGGGGCCAGCTGGGAATAGAATTGGGATAGTAGAAGATTGCATGTTTTAGTTAAGATTTCAAAATGAGGTAAGAAGTTAAGTTAGTAATACAGAAATAATGTACCTTAGTTAAGAGTACCAAATATATTAGGAACATAAAGCTAGGAGTGACAGGGATAGAGGAAGCAATTGTGAAGAAGCAGAGACCATAGAAATACCTTGCCTTAAGAATAATTGAACAGTTAGGAGAGGCTTGGACCATGAGCAGCAGGTCAAAAGGTCTTGCCAACAGGCCATAGGAGAAGAGCTTACCATGAGGAAGACGGCTTTCTTCCTCCCATACAACCACTCTCTCATTTCAAAATCCCACCGACCCAGTTAAGGGAGTACAATTGCACAGCTGTAATAGATATTCAGCTGATAAAAATGAGAAGCAGGCAGGTAATAATTATGTATTATGGGTCCTTAGAAACCTAATGTAAAACCTTTTCTGTAGAAATAGAGAGCAGGAGTCTGCAACTCCTTGCACGCATCTTTGGAAACTAGTTCACATGTGACCAGGGGTGCAATAAATACCCTTCTTTTCTACTGTAATTAGTTGAAGAGTCATCTGTCCGTGCTTCAAGGGTTATGTTGGAGTAGTGAACTGATTTGCAAGGGAGCAGAAGAGTTTCAGCAGGCAATTTTTGGAAGAGATGGAAGCCTCTTGTGACTGAAGGGAAAGCCATTTGGAATGGAGAAATGATTCCAAAGTCCATACAATTGTATCTTTATGTCTGCATTTAAATCAGAATGATTATAGATAGCTTCATACAATTTGTCTACAAATTTATCAGTCTCCATTCTTTCTTTGACGAATTTCTGTAAAAGACTTAGTGTGTAACCCATCTGGAAGTGCAAGAAGAGCATCATATGCTAGTTGTTGGCTCATCTGTAAGACTTGATCAATGCTCTTAGCCTGGGCAGTGACAGTAGCCCAGGGCCCCTTGCCAAGTAACTGTTGTGCTGTTAAACCATACAGAGGATCACCTGGCACTCTAGGTCTTGCAGCTTCTTTGGGCACACTTTTCCTCCCAGCTTTTATGAAACATCGCCTGCTGATGGGGTGGCACTCTAAGTCTTATTAGGGTATGCACATCAGCTGGAATGAATGTGTTAGATGGAAAAATATACTGCAGAAGTGACTGTGCAAGTTGGGATTTTCAACTAAATTGTGAAATTGCCGCTCTCAACTTTTTGAAAATCTTCCAATCGAAAGGTTTTCAAACTCTACTTGCAGCATTAGTTACTACAGGAAAAGCTTCTACATCATTGGAGAGAAAAGTCCCTTCTACAATAACTTCTGCAATAACTTTTTTCTACTTTCGTTTCTCTTTTGTGGAGATAAAGCTTGGCCTGCAATTCATCAAAAAGCATTGGGAGGACTGTGCTATTTTGGGAAATTGACACTGTTTGCCCCTGGCATTCAACAGATGCTTGACATCAGGCACAAATTCCAATGTCCAAAATGTAGGTGCATTTTTAGGCTCAGACTGCAAGGATAATGTAGAATTGTGGAATTGGCCTTCAGTTAAATTGGCATCACTTTTTACACCAGTTTTAGCTTCATCAAAGGTCCTTACATAATTCAAACGATTGGCTTGTTGGACAGGAAAACAAATTAACATTACATCTGCAATACTGAATGAGCTCACCACTGATGTAGGCAGCATACACCATGCTGTGTTACAGGATAGGGCTGCCATAGATTTATTGTTGCTAGCACAAGGAGATGGGTGTGAAGATTTTGAAGGGATGTGTTGCTTGAATCTCTCTGACCACTCTGAATCTATTCACAAGAAACTGTCATTCCTTAAGGAAAATATGAAAAAGCTGACAGTTGTTCAGAATTCTTTTGATGAGTGGCTAAAATCCTGGTGAATAACAGACTGGCTCAAGGACTTAGTACGCTTTGGTATTAGGAATTCTTGGCCATGTAATTAAAAAATAATTCTACGTATTATTGGCTTTGTATTCTTTTTTCAATTCTGCTTATTGTGCCTTGCTTGCTATGCTGTGTGCAGAAAGTAATTGACCATGCTTTTAAAACAGTCTGGCTTGTGCAAAAACAAAACCAGGGACTGTTGAGAGATTTTTGCAGATTGAGGAGGTTTTGTTAGACAATAGACATATTCATCTGATGTCCAATCCAGCCTGCTTGTACTAATGGACAATGGTCACGTACACAAGGAATGAATTATGGACTTATTCAGAAATGAGGTCGGTATATCCTTGAAAGAGATACAAGAAGAAGAATCATCAGGACTCAGCAAGTTTGTCAGCAAGCTTGGGAAAGTCATGGGTGGGCCAGACGACCCCAGCAAAATGCGTGAAAAATCAGGTGATCCAATCAGCATTCTGATATAAGACGTGTGAAGAGCCAGGATTAACCAACCATGTCTTAGCTAGAGGCACGTAGACAGTAAAGATTTATTATAAACAGAATCTTTTTAGGGACAATAGATTTGGCTTCACTGGATCATGTAAGTCATGGTGTGTTGTCCCTGAACCTCCGTGCCCTGCAAAAGCTTTGCTCTTCAGAGCCAGTTTTGAATGAACAGAACATAATATCCAGCATAAACCAAACAACGACTGAGGATACAAGCATCATAATGTCACCCTAGGACACACATAAACTCCTGGGTCTCGTGGCACTTTTCCTGAGCAGAACAGGCCAGGGCTTGGCCGGAGCCCAATCCTCAGTTTGGAGGGTTTCCCCTAAGACATCCTACAAGCCTCTATTCATGTCAGTTGGGAAAATTTATTTAAATGATACCTTTCTTGCAGGTAACTACACAAGATTATGTGAAAGTCTCCAAAGCAGCTGGTTTGGTGTTAAACTGCTGGCAGAAGCATCTGGGTCGTCTATTTTTAGCCAATGAAAACTGATGGTGTCAGTCACATAATGCCCAGGGTTTGTCCTGTAAGCCAGCTCTGGCTGAGGGCTGCTACTCAGGCCTGAGCACATCAGCAGCTGAAGTGACCACGACTGGGAATGGCAAAAACACCCACTGGGACTGGCCCAGAGGCCCTGGGACTCCCTGGCATGGATCACCTCAGGAGACAGGATTTCAGGGAGCCCAAAGGACTTTTGGGAGAGCTGCTGCGGAGACAGAGGGAATGGCACAGCTGAATCCCTTGCCTGGGCACCCTTCTGCTGTGGGGCTGCTGAGGGAGGAGGAACAGCAGGTACCCATGGCCACCCCAAACCAGGGCCCCGTGGGCAACACGGCCCCGACCGGGGCTGCGGGACCCCATCCCTGGGATGAGTCAGGAGCTGCAGAGCTGGGAGTGCTCAGCTAGAGCCGCTGAGCCTTCAGCAGCCCCACACGGCCAGAGCGTGAGCCCAGTGGGGAGTGGGCACTGACAGGGACTGTGGGGCCTGAACCAAGGCCCAGCCCCACTGAGAGCAGCTGTGCTGGACATGCTGCAGCTCCAGGAACAGCTGGAGTCCCAGGCAGCCAATGGGTGCCACCACGGACGTTCCTTTCTTTATCCTCAGAAAGGCCACTGGGAAGCTGGGGAAGTGTCAATGAAAGGAGTAGGGATGGTGGGAGCTGTGGAACAGCACTGACAGGAGAAACCCAAACTCTCCTGAGAAGGGAGGGCAGAAATCTCTGGTATCCAGCATCCTGCCAGAGAAACCCATTCCCAGAATTACCAACATAAAACCATCCTCCAATTCTCTGGATTGTGCTGCTCCTCACCCACTGACACCTCCCCACCAGAGTGAAGCTCTGAAGTGGGATTGATGGAGGAAAGCTGAGCCCTGAGCCATGCCAGGGTCAGTGCCAGGAGCATCCCCTGGCGCTGTTTGACAGCGCCTCTGCAAGAACCGGGGATGCAAACAGGACAAACCCGAGCCTCTCCCACCATCAGATACCTCAGAGCTTACACAGCAACACGGCCGTGGCTCTCCCAAACTGGATTTAGGAATAGCACACCTACTGCAGCCATTGGATCCAGATGTGCCCAGATTCATTTGGGACTCCTGCTTTTGGTGTCTCTGCCTCCTCTCCCTGCCCCAAGGAGGCTCCTCTCTCCCCTCTCTTTGCCCTGACAAGACAGTCACACAAATAAAGACGTGGGATTGCCAGGTGCTGAGGGCTTGTAGAAGGAGCCTTCTCCAGGTCTGGCCTGTTTCCAAAACCCACACAGTGTCCTGCAGCTAGGAAACTCCTTGTTCACCCTCTCCAAGGGTGTCAAACTCAGGAAGAGATTCCTGACACCCTGTCCAGCTGGGAGAGCTCCTGTGTCTCCATATCAGGAGGCAAAATCGAACACAGGAACCATGGGGGGACTGAGTTTGTGGCATGGGGACATCTGCATTTATTTCCCAGTGACAAACAAAAATGTGGAATGGTGCCAGAGCTTGTTCTGGTCTACATCAACCTTTGATAAACATCCCTCGTCCTGACAGCGACTCCTCTGCAGCTGCTCTGGGAGACCTGGGTTGAGTCCAAAAAGAGGAGATTGCAGTGGTGCTGAGGTGCTTGAGGGGGCCCATTTCAATGCTCTGCTGAAGTCCAAGGACATTGTATTTCCCCAGGGAGCAATGTTCCTTTCTGGCACTCACTGCCCATGAGGGACATTGTTCAGTTGCTGCCCTTGGGTGGGCTCCAGCCACAGGGAGAGGAAGGAGGAGATGATCCCACCCATGGCTGCTGCTGGGTCCAGACAATTGGTGAGATAAAGCTGAGCCAGAACCTCAGCATCTCTCCCAAAATCACAGAATCACAGAATGGCTTGGCTTTAAAGAGACCTTAAAGTTCATCTCATTCCACCCCCTTCCATGGGCAGGGACACCTTCCATTATCCCAAGCTGCTCCAAGCTCTGTCCAACCTGGCCTTGGACACTGCCAGGAATCCAGGGGCAGCCACAGCTTCTCTGGGCAGCTTCTCTGATCTCTGCCCAGGTGAGCAAGGACAGGACCCAAGGGAACAACTGGAGCTGGGCCAGGGCAGGGCTGGGCTGGGGATCAGCAAAAGCTTCTTCCCCCAGAGGGGGCTCGGGAACTGTCCAGGCTCCCCAGGGAATGGGCACAGCCCCGAGGCTGCCGGAGCTCCAGAGGCCTTTGGACACCGCTCCCAGGGTGCTCAGGCTGCGATTGTTGGGGGGTCTGTGCAGGGCCAGGGGCTGGACTGGCTGATCCCAATGGGCCCCTGCTCACCCAGCCCCTTGTGCAATTCTCACCCTTTGGCTCAGCCTTTGTGCCTCCTCGAGGTGCTGGCAGAGCTGGGTGGGACAGGGCAGGAGCGAGGCAGCCCCAGCGTTGCCCTGTGTGTGACACCCCAGCAGTGACAGCCCCAGCGTTGCCCTGTGTGTGACACCCCAGCGGTGACAGCCCCAGCGTTGCCCTGTGTGTAACACCCCAGCGGTGACAGCCCCAGCGTTGCCCTGTGTGTGACACCCCAGCAGTGACAGCCCCAGTGTTGCCCTGTGTGTAACACCCCAGCGGTGACAGCCCCAGCGTTCCTGTGTGTGACACCCCAGTGGTGACAGCCCCAGTGTTCCCTCCCTGCAGTCGCTCCAAGGGAAGCATCCAGAGCCGCGTCCAGTCCATGGAACTGAGTGGCCACTGCCCACCCCGGCCTGGGCTGATGTGGATTCCTCTGCACACACCTCGGGGAAGGTCCCCATGGCCACTGCACAGTGCCACAGACAAGTGTCAGACACAGTCACAGAACTCTGCTCAAAGCTGACAGGGGGAGTTCATTAAAAAAGAAAGCAAAAAACCAAAGAAAACTAATAAAAAACCAAACTAAACCATACCAAAAAAACCCCAAAACCATCACCTAAACAAGAAAAAAATACCAAGAACAAAAAAGCAACCGAGAAAAAATCCCAAAATCCAAAAAGCAAACAAACAAATCAAAACAAAGAACAAAAAACCAATCCAAACAAACAAAAAAAAAACCAAAAAAAACAAGAACAAGAGAACTCCCCCCAGCAGAGCTGTTCCATCCTTCACTTGTCACACCTGTACCCACACAAGACCACAGGCTGCAAAAAATGGGGGTTCATTGGGCACATTTGCAGGAGAAGCAGGTTTAGGACAGGCTCTCAGCAGAACTGTTCTCAGCTGAGCCAAAAAGGCCCCTTTGGCATCTGCAGGGCCGTTGGAAATGCAGAGCCCCAGCCCACAGGGCAGAAAAGGGCTCTGAGTTCCCCTCCCCTGACACTAAACCCTGTTCCCAGGCTGCTTCAAACTCAGGATTCTGCTGGGGGGCTATGCAGAGCTGAGAGTGGGCTCTGGCTTCTCCGTGTTGCGTGTCCTAAAGCTGTCTGGGAGAAGGAATATTGGGTCAGCTCCGCTGGCACAATCCCTCCTGGCACAGGGCTCAGCCCCAGGAAGGGCTTTGCGTGCCGAGGCTTTGCTGCAGGCAAGGAAAGGTCCTAGCTCAGGGTGACCTTTGCTGCTCAGCCAGAGCCCCGAGTGCCCCAGCAGAGAATGGCAGCAGTGCCACGGGCAACCATCACCATTGCATGGACAGCATCACCAGGGCCCTGTTGCTATGGTCAGTTTCCAGGGCAACCATCCCCACCTCCCTGTTGCTATGGTCAGCTTCAATGGTAACAATCCCCAACCCCCTGTTGCTATGGTCAGTTTCTATGGCAGCTCCATGCAGACCTCATGCCAGGGATGGTTGCCATGGACACCAGCTCAGGCCTGCAGCCAGAGCCCGTTGCCATGGCAACCATTGGCAGCCCCCATCCCCAGGCTCACGGGATCCCAGAACCACAGAATTGGCTGAGCTGGGAGGGACCCATCAGGATCCTCCACTCCAACTGCTGGCCCTGCACAGGACACCCCAACAATGCCAGCCTGGGCTTGGCAACACTGTCCAAACGCTGCTGCAGCTCAGAGAGCCCTGGAGCTGGGACCCTTCCCTGGGGAGCCTGGGCAGGGCCCCAGCAGCCTCTGGGCAAAAACCTTTTCCTGACATCCAACCTGAGCCTGCCCCGACTCAGCTGCAGCCGTTCCCTCCACTCCTGTCCCTGGGCACCAGAGGGAAGAGGTTCCCACAGCCCCAGCCAGGGACCCGCTCCCAGGGCTGTAGCCATGGCTCCCAGGGCTGGGACCAGCTGGGATGCTCGGTTTCCATGGGCCGGGGTTCAGGAATGGGATTCCCCAATTTCCTGCTCCTGCTAAAACCTCGCTGCCCTCGCTGCCCTCCCGCCTCCCCTGGAAAGCACAAAAGGCAAAGGTCCCAGGCTGGGATAAGAACAATTTATTGGGAACAGAAACGAGGTAAGGAACAAAGAGAACAGAAGCAATATTGATAACAGAAGGGATAAATGAAACTGTTTACAGGGAAAACTAAAACACGACTCACTGGGTCTTCCTGGCCACAATTTCCCCGGTCTGGAAAGGACACCCTTCTTCTCAGGGGGAGAGAGAGTCCCTTTTCTGCACCTGGAAATGTCTGAGGTGGGAGTGAATGTAATGACACAGCCATGGCAAGACCCTCATGTTTTTCAATGCCACATCATGATACTGGTAGAGGCAGGAAACGGGACAGGTGTCTTCCCAGCATGGATCATGGGGAACATGGATCACCAGGGATCTTCCCAATGTGGGTTCTCCCATGGGGGATGAAGCTGGAGTGGTACATAAAGCTGTTCCTGCATTTATGGCATTTGCAGGGCTTCCCTTACTGGTGGCTCCATTGGTGTCTGGCCAAGTTAGAGCTGGTGATGAAGCTCTTCCCACACTGGGGACACTCATAGGGCCTCTCCCCTGTGTGGATGCGCCGGTGGATGATGAGGGTGAAGTTGTGCTTGAAGCCCTTCCTGCACTCAGGGCAGTGGAAGGGCCTCTCATCTGTGTGAATCCGCTGGTGGCGGAGGAGATGTGAGCTGGTCTGAAACCTCTTCCCACATGTGGTGCACTGGTAGGGCCTCTCCCCAGTGTGGATTCGTAGGTGGGTCACAAGGTTGGATCTGTAGCTGAAGCCCTTCCCACATTCCCCACACTCATAGGGCCATTCCCCAGTGTGGATCATCTGGTGGCTGATCAGGTGGTTGCTCTGCCTGAAGCTCTTCCCACACTGCAAGCACTTGTGGGGCTTCTCCCCATCATGAAGCTGCTCATGGACCACCAGCTCTGAACTCTGGCTGAAGCTCTGTCCACCTTCCTGCTCAGGGTGGCTCTTTCTTCTTCAGAGCACCCTGGGCTGGGTTTGGAGCCCCTCCTCATGGGGGATATCTGAGGTTTTTCTTCCCTGTTGGATTCCTGTGTGTTAGAATCACTCAAAACAGCCTCTTTCACGAAGTTCTGCCATGCAGATTTTTCCTCCCTAGTCTCCATCCTCAGTTCCTTCCCTGGGGAAGGAAGGACAAGGACAGGATGGGATTTGGCTCCGTGCCAGAGGGAAGGGGAAGGAGATCCCCCCAGTGCATCCCCGGCAGGATGGCGTTGGCAGCAAGGTTGTCCTGCAGCTGCGGGCTGTGCTGGGCTGGGAGATAGAGCAGGAGAGAGGGGGAAATAGGAACTGACTTCCTCCTCACCTATCTGAGTGTCCCGGGGCTCCTTCCTCTTCCTCACAGCCTCCTTCTCCATCCAACCAAGGTTTAGGAATGGGAAATCCTGTTCTGGGAAGAAAACAAAGGGTGCGCACATTTTCTTTTGTACTGGTTTGAAGGCAAACCTAGGGAGGGTCTAAACCAGAATTACAATTTAAAAGAAAACTAAGATCAAGGCAATGATACAGAAACACTGCCTTAAATTGACAGAGTCAGGATATAACCTGACACCCTGTTGTTCAGGGTGGTGGCAGCAGTCCCAGTAAATGGTGGCTGCAGTCCTGTTGGAGTGATGAAGGTGATTCTGTCAAAGATGTGATGCTGTAGAAGGGTCTGGTCTTCCTCTGGAGGTCCAGTGGTGGTTAGGGAGCTCTTGTCCTCTGGGAATCCAGTAGGCAAGCTGCTCCTGGTTGTAGCAAGGCTCAGCTTATATCCAGGTAGGAATGCTTGGATCCTCCCCCTGGGCGGAGCATCCCACAATGGGAGGATGGAATTTTATCAGTCCTGCAGTGACACTCAATGGCCCATTCACAGGAGATATCTCCCCTGGAGGGCGTTATCAGGGGTGAGTCATGGAAGAGATAAAGAACACTGCCCCATCTGTTTATAGCAGTTGATGAAGGTGGGTATTGAAAACATGCATTTGGTTACATCTTGCATGGCAACCTGAAACAGTGGGGTAACCCCTGCTCAGGGGGTGAACACCACCCCCCTTACCCAAACTGGCTCAGCTGTAAAACCCCCACCCTGGGAAGGGCAAACACACACAGGGGACAATGTCACACTTACCCTGCCCCAGGGGAGGGCTCTTTTTCCTCTCATTCCCTTCCTGTCCCCCCTTTTCTATCCCATTTACTGTTCAATAAAATTCATTTTGGGTTTGGTCTCATTATCACCTTAATTGGGGCAGAGGAATCTCTCTAACACTTTTCTTAACCAGACTCACCACATTGTGAAATTCTTTTGGCACAGTGAGTTTAGGCACTGTTCTCTGACCCCAAGTGCCTTTGGCAACAACATGGTTCCCTCCTCTAAGGAGGTTGTGGTTCTCTCTGGAGGAACTCTTTGAAACTGAGCTGCAGCTTCCTCTGAGTGACTTATGGGAGAACTGATGATGTAAATCGCCTTTGTGGGCCCGGAGTGTAAAGAAAATATTTTGTTGTCCTTCTATTACAGCGACCTGATGAAGGTCTTCAGGGTAAGAGAAGTGGACGAGAATCTTGGTTCATGATCAGAAGGCTGGATTTATGGATATACGATATATAATACATTATAACTATACTAAAAGGAATAAAGAGAAAAGTTGCAGAGGCTTGCTAAGCTAAGAATAGAAAGAAAAGAATGAATAACAAAATTCTGTGTCCAGCAGAACGCAAGGACCAACTCTCCCGTGAGTGGTCAGCAAATCTAAACACTCACAGAAGACCAATCACAGATGCTCCTGTTACATTCCACATCAGCAAATTATTATTGTTTGCATTTTTCTTCTGGGGCCCCAGCTTCCCAGAAAGGACAAATCCTAAAAGAGAGGATTTTATGAAAAATGTCTGTGACATCCTTCCTTGAGATGTTTTTTAAAATCACAGGAGGAAAGGGAGCAAATGATACCAGCGAGACTGACAAGGTTCATTCACCCCATGGTGAGGAACACAAGGCTGCTAAAAGTCCTACAAGAAGCTCAGCTCAAGTAGCTAAATTCCCAAATAACTCCTGAATTCCCAGGCTTGAGTGCTTTGTGAAATGTGAGAATCATTTTTCTCTTCATCCCTGTCACCTTTGTGACAGCTACAAAGAGTTTACTTTCCTTTTAATGACATCTGTATTGGGCTGAATTTACACTTTTATCAGAATGTGCTAGCAGCTGAGCTGGAGCTGTGCAGGAACCAGTGGAACTTGGAATTGCCACAAAATTGCTTCTACTGTCAGTTTATTAATGTTTGCGATTTGTTTGTCATCACATCTGACTTGTGGGAAAATCAAATATTCATCAAAGTGATTTATGCAGAGTCAAGTTTGATTTCTGCCAAATTATTTTGTCCAGTGCCCAGGGGATGCTCGAGGGGTCTCTGTGCCTCTCGCCCTGGGGGATGCTTGGCAGGGGTTTGGAGGGGTTGTCCCTGTCCCTGTCACCCCAGGCCATTGCCCAGGGGCTGACCCTGTCCCTGTCACCCCAGGCCATTCCTCCGGGGCTGTCCCTGTCCCTGTCACCCCAGGCCATTCCCCAGGGGGTCTCCATCATTCTCACGCCAGGGAATGCCTGGGGGGCCTCCCTCCCTCTCACTCCTGTGCCAGGGGGTGCTCGGGGCAATCTCTGTCCCTTTCAGCCCAGGGGATGCTCGGGGGTCTCTGTCCCCTCACCCTGGGGGATGCTCGGGGGGTCTCCATCCCTCTGGCCTCAGGCAATGCCTGTGCAGGGCTGGGGACCAGGGGCTCTGTGTCCCTCTCACCGCTGAGGGTGCCCAGGGCTGGGGGGGCTCTCTGACCTTCTCACACCTGCGGAGGTCAGGGGGGGTCTCTGTCCCTCTCAGCCCTGCTGTGACCCCACCCAAACATCATTGGGGTCAGAGGGACAGAGACACCCCCAAACCCCCAGAAGGGCTGAACCTGGGATTTGGTTTGGGGCTGAGGATTTTGGAAGGGGCTGGAATTGGGGATGGGGTTGGAGTTGGGGCTGAGGTTTGGATTAGAGCTGGGATTGGGGTTCAGGCTAGACATGGGATTGGCTTTGGGCTGGGGTTGGGATTGGGTCTGGGGCTAGACAAGTCTGGCACTGGGATGAGATTAAATACAGAACTGTGAGTGTGTCTAAACATGGAGTGAGATTGAGACCAGGATCAGGGTCAGGTTTGGGACTGAGCTCACCCAGGGCAGGACAGGGGGGATGTCACTGCAGGATGTCCCTGGCATCATCCCAGCCCTCCTCAGGCACCTCCAAACATGAGGAGCAGCTGGGTGCCCCAAGATCCAGGTGCTCCCACGCTGCCTTTCAATACCAGGTGAGCATTCCCTGAGGGCAGCCCTGACTGTGACCCTTGGGGCTCTGGGATCAGCCCTCACATCCCTGTGGGAGCAGCAGCAGACAGGATGAGAGATTCCCCCGCCCCGTTTTTCCTGTGGAAGGGTGAAGTCCAGCTGCCCTTTTCTTCTGGTGCCTCCTCCTCTCCTCAGCTGAGGATGTCAAACACCCCAGGAGCAGGAAAATCCCCATTCCCTCTTTCCTTGTGGCTGCAGCCTGGAACATCCACCCAGAATGAAGGACTTTCTGACAGCCCTGCTGAATGACACTGGCAAGAGGTTTGTGAGAAGGGGAAGAAATTGTATTTTGATAGTAAATAAAGGTGCAAAATTATTCCTTTCTGTTATATTCCTTTTCAGTCAGTTTTGATCTGTTTTCAGAGTGCCACCTTCTCAGCTGACTGCGTTTGTGCCCTCCTTTCTCTCCTGCCTCTCTTTGTCTGCTCTGTTTCTCTCTCAGTGTCTCCCTTCACGCAGGGCAGCTCACACCAAAGACCGTGCCCGGATTTAATTCCCAATTCAGGAGCTACAACAACCATGGGGGAAGTTATGAAGGCTCGCAGTGAAATGCCACTGTAAGATCTTGCTCCACTTGGCTTTTGGCTCCTTCTTGACAGCTTTGCCCTCAAGGGCAGGAACATCTTTTCATAGCGGAGAACTGGAATTCCAGACCCTGGCAGTGTGTGCCGTGGATCCCAGAGGGGCATTCCCGAGGCTGCCAGGGTGCTGCTCCTGCCGTGCCTCCCAAGGAGCTTCTCTCCCAAGGGGAGAAGATCCAGCAGCTCTGTGGGCTCCCAGAGCACACAGCAAAGGTGGCTTTGATGGAAATTTTCCAGGGACTGGGGTGGGAAGGGACCCTGTCCATGGATTACGACCCCGCGAGGGAGAGACGCCTCTGCCCCAGTGAAGGAGCGAATGAGAGCGTGGGAACGCAACCGGCGATTATTGAACGTGGACTGAACGGAACAAGAAATGGGGAGGAGAAAGGGAGAGAAAGAAATCCGGAAGAGGTCTCAGAGAACATAAAGAAATGGGAAAAGGTTCCCGCCTGGACTCCGCAGCTCCCAGGGACACCCGCCGGGCGTAGCGCCTTTTACAATTCCAGCCAATCAGAGGACGCGGTAAACAATTTCCAGCCAACCAGAGCTTTTCCCGCCGATGACTCACCGGTTGCCAGGCGGGCCCGCAGAGCCCGGCGGCCCCGGAGCGGAATTTGGGGCTCGGGCCGGGGGGACGGATCCGCCCCGGGGGGCTCCCCGAGCCCCTGCCCAGCCCTGGGGCCGATCGGGGGCTCCCCCACCCAGCAGCCGGTGCTGCGGGGCCGCGGGGCAGAGCGGTGGGAAAGGGGGGTCCGGGCTGGCAGCGGAGGAAATGCGGGAGGAAGAGGAGGGAGAGGAGGAGCAGGAGCGGGAGCGGGAGAATCGCGGCGCTCGCAGCGCCCGCACGCCGAGCCTGCAGCGCCCCCTGCCCCGGGAGCATCGCCCCCAGCCCCGAGCCGCAGGTGAGGGCGGAGGCCGAGCTCGACCCGGCTCCAGGCAGGGGTCTCCAGGAAGATTTTTTGGAGAGTGTTCGGAGCCGGCAGATCCCGGACTCGAGCCCCGGGTATCTCCGAGCTCCCCAAGAGGAGCTTTTTCGGGGGGAGAGGAGCCGCGATCGCCCCTCGGGCGGGTCCCAGGGGGTCCACGTGGGGATGGCCCGGTACCGATGGAACGGGACATTTGTTTTGGGGATCCCCGTGAGAGCCGGGGCTGTGGAACGGGGGACCCCCGGGGCGGAGAGAGGGGAAGGGGCGATACCGGAGCTGGGGGACGCCCGGCAGCCCGGAGATGAGGCGGGGACGGGACCCCCTGACCCTGACAGGGGCGTGTCCTGGGGTGACTTCATGATGCTCGTACCCCATCGGTCTGTTTAGCCCAGAAATGAGTTCTGCACCTTTAAGGCTGGTTCTGAGAGCGAAGGGGAGGAGGAAGAAGCAGCAGTTTGTTTTCAGAAACTGTACTCACTCCTCTACATTCCAGCTGCTGGATGGACAGAGAGCAGGACAGAGCTCTCCTTTGCTTTTAGTTAGTTTTTAGCTCGCTGAGGCAGAGAAGTTCCCTGGACTGTGGTTTTTCTTTTTCTTTGGAGCTGTTTAAATCTGCCCTGGATTGAACACCCAGAACACCACCGGCAGCTCCTCCGTGAAGCCCACTGGGAAGGGCCTGGGCTGAGGCATTTCCAGCGCTGGATGGACTGATAAGAGACTGATAAGGCACTGATAAGACACTGAGTGCACAGAGCTACAACCCAAGGAGGGACTTTCAGAGTTTGTCATCTATTTTGGAGCAGCAGGAGTTTTCATTGCTTAATATTGTTCAATTTTTGTGCTGGTGAATGCTTTGCCTGTAGAATAAAGTTTTTTTCCACTTTTCTCCCCGGAAATATTTTCCCGGACTGGCTGAGGGTGGGGCTGCTGAATCGGCATTCTAGAGGAAACTCCTTTTGGAGGGTTTCAACCGATTTTGCCTTAAACTAGAACAGGGTGGTGGAAAGAAAGGGGAACCCCAAGTGGCTGGACTGAGGGGAGGCTGGAGAGGGGGACCTTGGGACCCCAGAACCTTCCAGAATCCAAAAGCAGGACCCTGGAGAGGGGGGATCCCCAGGACCGATGGAATCCCCAGCAGCCCTGAGATGGGGGAGCAACCATTACCCAAGAGGGATGAGACTGGAAATGGGAAACTCCTGGTGGCTTTTTTTTATTCACTCTTGATTTTTGGACATCAGGTGACTTCTAGAAATGGACATGGGTTGGAGGAGTCCGCAGCCCAAGGCATTCACACCTTGTTTTTCCCCAAACTAGGATTTTCCCCAAACCTTCCCACTGTGACATCCCCCCTGTCCCGCTCTGGGTGAGCTCAATCCCAAACCTGACCCTGATCCTGGTCTCAGTCTCACTCCATGTTTAGACACACTCACAGTTTTGTCTTTATTCTCATCCCAGTCCCAAACTCATCTATCCCCAGACCCAATCCCTACCCCAGCCCTAAAGTTAATCACATGTCTAGCTTTAACCCCCATCTAAGCTCTAATCCAATCTCAGCCCCAACTCCAAGCCCAGCCCCAATTCCAGCCCCTTCCTAAATCCTCAGCCCCAAACCAAATCCCAGGTTCAGCCCTTCTGGGGGTTTGGGGGTGTCTCTGTCCCTCTGACCCCGATGATGTTTGGGTGGGGTCACAGCAGGGCTGAGAGGGACAGAGACCCCCCCGGCCTCCCCAGATGTGAGAAGGTCAGAGAGCCCCCCCAGCCCCGAGCACCCTCAGCGGTGAGAGGGACACAGAGCCCCTGGTCCCCAGCCCTGCACAGGCATTGCCTGAGGCCAGAGGGATGGAGACCCCCCGAGTATCCCCTGGGCTGAAAGGGACAGAGACCCCTGAGCATCCCCTGGGCTGAAAGGGACAGAGACTGCCCCGAGCACCCCCTGGCACAGGGGTGAGAGGGAGGGAGACCCCCCAGGCATTTCCTGGGTGAAAATGATGGAGACCCCCTGGGGAATGGCCTGGGGTGACAGGGACAGGAAAACCCCCTGGGGAACAGTCTGGGCTGACAGGGAGAGGAAACCCCCCCCCCCCCCCCCCCCCCGCCAAACCCCTCCCAAGCATCCCCCAGTGCGAGAGGCACAGAGACCCCTTGAGCATCCTCTGGGCACTGGACAAAATAAACTTGGCAGAGATCAAATTTGACTCTGCAAAATCACTGTGAAGAATATATAGTCTTCCCACAAGTAACTTGTGATGAAAGTACAAACAAATCCCAAACATGAATAAACTGACAATCCAAGCAGTGAAGTGGCAATTCCAATATTCATTGCTTCCTGCACAGCTCCAGCTAAGCTGCTGGCAGGTTTCAATAAAAGGAAAGTGGAAATTTGGCCCAATACAGATTATTAAAAGGAATGGAAAGCTGTGTGTAGCAGTAACAAAGGTGATAGGGATAAAGAGAAAAATGATTGTCACATTTGGTAAAGCCCCCAAGCCTGGGAATTCAGGACTTATTCGGAAATTTATCTACTTGAGCTGGGCTTCTTCTGGGACTTTTAGCTGCCTTGCATTCCTCACCATGGGGTGACTGAACCTTGTCAGTCTCACTGGTAAGATTTGCTCCGTTTCCTCCAGTGATTTTAACAACTTTATAAGGAAAGGCAGCAAATTATTTTCTTTACACTGGCCAGCCATAAAAGCCATTTTCCTCATCATTTCTCCCATAAAGAAAAAAAACTTTTATAACTCCATAAGCTCCGCAGGAGGAAGGAGAGACTGTGTCCAAGTTTCCAAGAGTTCTTCCAGAGAGAACCACAACCTCGTCAGTGGAGGGAGCCATGCTGTTGTCAAAGGCACTTGGGTTCAGAGAACAGCGCCTAAACACACTGTGCAAAAATAATGTCACAGTCTGGTTATGCAAATTGTTAGAGAGATTCCTCTGCCCCAATTAAGGTGCTAACGACACCAAATCCAAAATGGATTTTATTGAACAGTAAATGTGAGGTAGAGAGATGGAAAGAAAGAGAAAAGATGAGTGACAAGGGACAGAGACCTCCCCTGGAGCAGGGCAAGTGTGATATTGTCCCCTGTGTGTGGGGGTTTTACACCTGAGCCAGTTTGGGTAAGGGGGGTGGTGTTCACCCCCTGAGCAGGGATTACCCCACTGTTTCAGGTTGCCATGCAAGATGTAACCAAATGCATGTTTTCAATCACCATCTCCATAAACTGTTAGAAACAGGTGGGGCAGTGTTCTTTATCTCTTCCATGACTCAGCCCTGACAACGCCCTCCAGGGGAGATATCTTGGGCTAATGGGCCATTGAGTGTCACTGCAGGACTGATAAAATTCCATTATCCCTTTGTGGGATGCTCCGCCCAGGGGGAGGATCCAAGCATTCCTACCTGGATATAAGCTGAGCCTTGCTACAACCAGGAGCAGCTTGGCTGCTGGGTTCCCAGAGGACAAGAGCTCCCTAACCACCACTGGACCTCCAGAGGAAGGCCAGACCCTTCTACAGCATCACTGCTTTGACAGAATCACGTTCACCTCTCCAACAGGACTGCAGCCACCATTTAATGGGACTTCAGCCACCACCCTGACCAACAGGGTGTCAGGTTATATCCTGACTCTGTCAGTTTAAGGCAGTGTTTCTGTATCATTGCCTTGATCTTAGTTTTCTTTTAAATTGTAATTCTGGTTTAGACCCTCCCCAGGTTTGCCTTAAACCCAGTGCAAAACTCAATGCACTCATTCCTTGTTTTCCTCCCAAAACAGAATTTCCCATCCCCAAACCTTTGCCAAATGGAAAAGGAGGCTGTGAGGAACAAGAAGGATCCCCAGGACACCCAGGCAGGTGAGGAGGAAGTCAGTGCCCCTTTCCCCCTCTCTCCTGCCCCATCTCCCAGCCCAGTATGGCCCCTGGCTGCAGGACAACCCTGCTGCCAACACCATCCTACTGGAGATACACTGGGGGAATCTCCTTCCCCTGCCCTCTGGCACGGAGGCAAATCCCATCCTCTCCTTGTCTTTCCTCCCCCAGAGAAGAAGCTGAGGATTGGGACCAGGGAGGACAAATGCCCGCGGCAGGACCTGCAGGAAGAAGCCGTGATGAGTGACTCCAGGGCACAGGAATCCAACGGGGAGGAAACTCCCCAGAGATTCCATAGGAAGAGGGGCTGCAAACCCAGTCTGGGGTGCTCTGAGGAGGAAAGACCCTCCCTGAGCCAGGAAGGTGGACAGAGCTTCAGCCAGGGCTCAGAGCTGGTGGTCCATGAGCAGCTTAATGATGGAGAGAAGCGCTACAAGTGCTTGGAGTGTGGGAAGAGCTTCAGGCAGAGGAGCACCCTGATCCACCACCAACGCATCCACACCGGGAAATGGCCCTGCGAGTGTGGGGAGTGTGGGAAGGGCTTCAGCTACAGGTCAGAACTCATCAGGCACCAACGCATCCACACTGGGGAGAGGCCCTACGAGTGTCCCCAGTGTCAGAAGAGGTTTCAGACCAGCTCCAGTCTCCTCCAGCACCAGCAGATTCACACAGAGGAGAGGCCCTTCCGCTGCCCTGAGTGTTGGAAGGGCTTCAAGAACAACTCCAACCTCATCAGGCACCAGCGCACCCACACTGGGGAGAGGCCCTATGAGTGCCCAACCTGTGGGAAGAGGTTTCAGAGCAGCTCCAATCTCCTCCTGCATGAGCGGATTCACACGGATGAGAGGCCCTTCCGCTGCCCTGAGTGCGGGAAGGGCTTCAAGCAAAACTCCCACCTCATCACCCACCAATGCATCCACACCGGGGAGAGGCCCTACGAGTGTCCCCAGTGTGGGAAGAGCTTCACCCATAGCTCTAACATGACAAAACACCAACGGAGGTGCCACTAAGGGAAGCCCTGCAAGTGCCCCAGCTGCAGGAGGAGCTTTGTGAACTGCTCCAGCTTCATCCCCCATGGAGGTCTAACGTTGGGAAGAGCGCGGGTGATCCATGTTCCCTATGATCCATGCTGGGAAGACAACTGCCCCAATACCTTCCCCTGTCAATGACATGGTGTAGAACTGAAGAACATGAGTGTCTTTCCATGGTCCTGTCATTACATTCATTCTCACCTCAGGTTATTGCCAGGGGCAGGAAAGGGACTCTCTCTCTCCCTGAGAAGAAGGGTGTCCTTTCCAGGTGGGGGAAATATGTTGCTGGGAAGAGCCACTGAGTTGTGTTTTAGTCTTCCCTGTAAACAGTTTTATTTATCCCTTCTGTGATCAATAGTTTTTCTGTTCCATTTGTTCCTTATCTCGTTGCTGTTCCCAATAAATTTTTCTTATCCCAGCCCGGGACCTTTGCCTTTTGTGCTTTCCAGGGGAGGCGGGAGGGCAGCGAGGACAGCACGGTTTTAGCAGGAGCAGGAAATTGGGGAATCCCATTCCTGAACCCCGGCCCATGGAAACCGAGCATCCCAGCTGGTCCCAGCCCTGGTGGCCATGGCAACAGCCTTGGGAGCGGGTCCCTGGCTGGGGCTGTGGGAACCTCTTCCCTCTGGTGCCCAGGGACAGGAGTGGATGGAACGGCTGCAGCTGAGTCGGGGCAGGCTCAGGTTGGATGTCAGGAAAAGGTTTTTGCCCAGAGGCTGCTGGGGCCCTGCCCAGGCTCCCCAGGGAAGGGTCCCAGCTCCAGGGCTCTCTGAGCTGCAGCAGCGTTTGGACAGCGCTGCCAGGCCCAGGCTGGCATTGTGGGGGTGTCCTGTGCAGGGCCAGCAGTTGGAGTGGAGGATCCTGATGGGTCCCTCCCAGCTCAGCCAATTCTGTGGTTCTGGGATCCCATGAGCCTGGGAATGGGGGGGGCTGCCAATGGTTGCCATGGCAACGGGCTCTGGCTGCAGGCTTGAGCTGGTGTCCATGGCAACCACCCCGGCATGGGGTCTCCATGGAGCTGCCAAGGGACTGACCATAGCAACAGGGGGCTGGTGATGGTTGCCATGGAAGCTGCCCATAGCAACAGATGTCTGGTGATGGTTGCCATGGAAACTGACCATAAAACAGGGGGTATGTGATGGTTGCCATGGAAACTGACCATAGCAACAGGGGGCTGGTGATGGTTGCCTGCTAAGAATCAGATTTGTCACAGGCCCTCAGAGGTTTTCCATGGGAATTTTCCAGGAGTCTCCAGGCTGTTCCAGAGCTGGAATGTCACACGCAGAGACAGAGGCTCCATGGACACCTCCCAGGGGTTTCTAGGATGGTAAAGAGCCCTGTGGTCAGAGGCAGTCACAGCCATTCCATGGTGACATCCCAAGGGCCCTTGGGCTGCAAAGGTACCAATCTGTCACAGGCACTCACGGGGGCTCCACGGTGACATCCCAGGAGTCCCCAGGCTGCCAAAGAGCCGGGATGTCCCAGACACTCACAGGGGTTCCTGTCATGGGCACAGCTGGAGCTTCAGGCAAAAGCTTTATTTCTTCATTGGAGAAACTTCTGATGAGTCATGAGGTTAAGAAATGACACCCCATAGCCACCATGGTTCCTCAAACCCCTGCAGGGCCTGTAGACTTCTAAAATTCCTTCTAAGACAGGAGACTGGGAGTGGCTGGATCCAATCCCAGCCCCAGACTTTGTCAAAGGTGTAAAAGATTGAACAGGTGGAATTCAACTTCAACACATTTTGTCCCACAGGATTAATGACAGAATACCAAATACATTCATATAAATATGTCTCTGGCTTATTCTGATCATGATCAGATGGAAAGATCACTAGCACAGTTATTTACTCCACAGTTCAGGAGCTATAACCATTATTAGAATATAGTGCTCTAAGCAGCAGTTTTGAAGTCAGCAGGGCCTTGCTGGAGTTGTTGGAGCCCATTGCAGGCAGAGCCTCCTGCTCCAGCAGGAACTGCCTTTCCTGTGCCATGAGCAGGGCAGGTCCCGCTGCAGGAAAAGCCCCAGGCCAGCCCCAGCACAGGGAAGGGCTCGGGCACAAGGGCAGAGTGCCGTGCTGGGAGCTGTGCCAGGGAGAGCCTGAGGCACCAAAGGCACCTTGGCAGCAGCAGCTGCTTGCAGGCCATGGCCAGAAGCCTCCCTTGGCAGCCCGGCCTGGTGGGAACCACTGCAGAGTTGCTGCCTCAGGGCTCATTCCTGGCTGGGCTCTGAAAAGCCACTTCTGCTCCAGGAGCCTGACTGGGAAGCCATTGGCCCCAGCACCTCGGGGACAAGATATTAATGACAAAACTCTTCATGCCAGCAGAGACAAGGCAGGGGCAGAGGAAAGGGCAGAGCCAGGCCCAGGGGACAGGGCTGCCATGGTGATGGCTGTGAGGTCACTGCCCCTGCAGCAGCCTGGCTGCCCTCAGCAGACATTCTGGCCAGAAGCGTTGTGGGGGCACCCAGCACATCAGAAAACCCACACTACAGGAATTCTGTCCCTGAGGATGAGAGGGTTTCACTGGGTCAGGCTGCACAAACATCCTGATCTTAGACAGTTCCTGTGATGGGGCACCCCTTTCTCTGGAAATACACTTGCAGCTTTGTGCCTTTCTCATAACTATAAAAGATTTCCTCCTTCTACCAAATGTAAATCCACCCTCATTCGTTTTAAAGATATTGACCCTTGTTCTGTCACTGCAAGATTTAGGAGAAAAAGCCTTTAATGACTATTTTTCCATTTTCACAGGTCTTGGAGAGGACCCAAAAATCTCCCAAGATGGGGTTTGGAGGCCTCATCAGATAAGCACCAGGGAGAGGCTGATAGCTCTGGGGTCAGTGGGGTAGAGACTGAGGACTAAACGGGAATAGCCTGGGAGGGAGGGAAGGGTGGTTTCAGAGAGGCTGGAGCTTTTTCTTCATAGTGGGAGTGGGCCTGAAGAAGACATAATAGCACCAAGGGCAGCTGGGGAGGCCCAGACTGGCACCAGGAGAAAGGAATTTCCCTGCCAGGGCAGGGCTGTGGTGCAGCACGTGCAGGCAGAGCCAGGCAGGAGGCGGAGCTGTCAGCAAAGGAAGGGCCCAGCCAGGTGGGGCAGCTGGGGGATGCTGACAGCCTGCAGGGACAGAGACACAGTTTTGCTCAGCACCAGAGACACCTTTCCCTCGCTTGTTCCCACGTGTCATCACTGCCACCTGTGTTCTGCTCTACCTGGAACCTGGGGACATTTTCTTGGTCCTGTCCCTCAGAAGGATCTATTTAAAGTATGAAAAACTTCAGTGTTTCCCCCTCTTTTTGAGTCCCTGAGAAGTTTTTTGAGCACATTCTGAGGGATGGGTCTGAAGCAAAGAACAGCAAAGCCCCAGAGGGTGATTAAAGTCCCTGCGCTGTGTCTGTGCTGCTGAGCTGGGCCGGGCTCCTGGCCCAGAGGCAGCTCCTGGCAAGGGCAGCGCTGCAGAGAGACAGCTCTGGCCAGGAGCAGCTCCTGTGCACAGCCCAGCAGGGCTGGGGCACTGCCAGGGCCCCTCAGGGACACCAGCAGGGCACAGACAGAGTTCACAGGGGCTCAGCACTGGCAGGGGCTGTGGGATGTCCCAGAGGGGGCTGTGTCACAGCGGCACCTCTGGGGCTGTGTCATGGAGGCACAGAGCAGCTGTGATGTCAGCAAGGGGCTGTGTGACAGCACAGAGTGGGCTGTGTGAGGTCACAGGTTGGGCTATGACATCACAGAGTTTGTTGTGTGAGGTCACTGAGCAGCTACAGCATTATAGAGAGGACTGTGTGACATCACAGAGCAGTCTGTGACATCAAGGCATGGCTGTATGACATCATAGGGCTGGCTGTGAGGCCAGAGTGTGTGCTGTGACATTACAGAGTGGCAGTGTGACATCGCAGAGAGGGTTTTGTGACATCACTGAGACTGTTGTGACATCACACAGCTGCCTGTGACAATAAAGAGTAGGGTGTGAGGCCATAGAGGAGATCCTGCCATCATAGAGGGTGTCTCTGTGACATCAGAGAGCGGGTTGTGACATCACTGGGTGGCTGTGTAACATCACAGAGCAGGCTGTGACAACACAGAAGAGACAGTGACATCACAGGGTGCCTTTTTGACATCACAGTGTTTTCTGTGACATCACAGTGCAGCTGCATGACATTCCAGGGTGACATCCCAGATTTGGTTCTGTGGCATCACAAGCGTGATGTGTGACATCCCAGAGTGGACTATGACATCATTGGTGTCTATGTGACATTGCAAAAGAGGCGTGCGGCATCATAAGGGGCAGTGTGACATCACAGGGGCTGTGTGACATCTCAGGATGCTGTGTGACATCACAGGGTCAGTGCGACATCACAGGGGCTGTGTGACATCACAGGGGCTGTGTGAGGTCACTGGGGAGGTCACTCTGCCCCAGCCCCCCTCACAGCTCCCCCCAGAGCAGTCCAACCCTGCTCGTGCACAGCAGGGTCCCCTCTCCCCCCAGGTCCCCCCGCCCCTGGCCCCGCAGCCTCCGCCAGAGGATGTTCCACGAGATCGACCCCAGAGCCTGACACGGGGACAGGGGGCCGGGGCCCTGGGGGTGGCACAGGGGGACAGGGACCCCCCCACAGCATCCCTGTGTCCCCCAGGGCCAGAGCCTGGGCCAGGGCTCCTTCACCCTGTTACGAATGAGGGCTTGAGAGTACTGGAAAAAATCCCCAGCAAGGGAGCAGCAAAAACCACATTTAATATTAAGGGACAGCAGCACAAAGTTCCTTGGCAAGAGTCACTCTGCTCCTGACTGGAAACGTCAGGCACAGAAAGGAAACAAAGTAACAACAAAACCAAAGTAAATCTAGGCAATCAAACCAGAAATGAACTGAGAACTGTCCCTGTGAGTGTGTATGACACAAGGGCAGCAAGGGCAAGGATAAAGGAATACAGCCTAAAGGCTTAATAGAGCTCAAACCTAACAGAATTTAACTTACACCTTAACCTTAAGTGATACCTTCAACTTCACAATTTGGCAGAAGAACACTACTTAACAGTATTTAACCTAACTTATGACTTAACAATTTAAAACAGGAATACCACTTTAAAAAATTAGGTTATAACTTAAAATAAACTTTATATCTTTGCAAAAGAACAGCTCTCAGAAGCATTTAACTTAGCTTAGAGCTTGTGACAAAACCTTACTTACTGATATCTGGATATCTGACTGGCTCAGCTATCCAAAGCACTTAAACCCCTCAGAGAGCAGCATTTCTGACACATTTCCCCAGCACAGAGACTCCTGTGGGCACACAGACACAAAGAGTCAGTGCAAGGCACCTGTGAGCAATTCCCCTGAGGGCAGGGAATGCTCCCTGTGGATCCTTTGGCATCTCCCCAGTGGATGAAGGGTTGATCCTGGAGGAGTGTGAGGATCAGCCCAGGCTCCATCATTGTTCGGGATCCCCGAGTGCAGCAAACGGGAGAGTTCCCGGCTGGGAGAGGCCCCACTCAGAGGGAGTCGCTGGCCCAGGAGAGCTCCAAGGGCTCCTTTTGGAGCGCTGTTTGCAGGGCCCCAAGAGAGGGGCTTCAGTCCCAGCAATGGTTCATCCTGGCCACACTTGGCATCAACAGCTTTCCTTGGCAGGGTGAGAACAGGGATGTGGTGCCACTGAGGGAACAGAAACAGTTCCCAGGGCTGCTCCTAAAGGAACCAGGAGCTGGTTGGGCAGCAGCAGTGCCTGGAGCAGACAGTGTTTGTGATGAGCTGCAGAGGAGCTGAGCCCAGGGGCTGTTGGCCAAGGCCGAGGCCCAAGGAGCATTTCTCAGCTGCCAGGGCGGCCTGAGAAGGGGAGGGGGGAATGCAGCAGCACAGGGCCATGGAACCAAGGGACAACTGTGACACTGTGGGGCCTTGTGAGACCAAGGGACCAGTGTGACACTGTGGGGCCCCATAAAACCTTGGGAACACAGAACAGCTCTGGCTGGTTTGGCCTCCCATGGACTGCCTGACTGGTCCAGCTGACCTGTGCATGTTGAGGGTCACTTCTCATCTGCTGCTGAAACACTGGGGCTCTGTGCTTTCCTTCCCAATGGAAAAGAACTGTCCTTCTGCTCCAGGCACCCATGGCCAGAATTGAGATTTCACCTCCAAATTTCCTTATATCCAGGGATTGTTTTCATAGGAATATTGCCAGGACAAATCTGGCTGACAGTGGTTTCACAATAGTCACTTCTCATCTGTCCCCAAAACACTGAGAGAGGCTCCATGCTCTCCTTCCCATGGGAAAGAACTGTCCCGCCTCTCCAGGTGCCCATGGCCGAGATTGGGTTTCCACCTCCAAAATTCCCTAAATTCAAAGACTGCTCCCCAAAAAAATCTGCCATTCCTGACACGTCTGGCTGGCCTAGGCCTACTGAGGTTCTCACCTGCCTTTCAAACCTTGGAGCTCTGTGCTTTCCTTCCTATGGAAAAGAACTGTCCTTCTGAACCAGGTGCCCATGGCCACAAATGGGATTTCACTTCCAGCATTCCCTGTAGTGACAGACTGGAAGAGATTGTTGGCTCGAAACATTTTGTGTGTGGGGGAAGAAGGGGCAGGTCCAGCCTTGCCCTGCCCTGGAACCCCTGCCCTGCCCTGCCCTGTGACCCCAATCCCCCCAGAGCCTCTATCCCAGCCCAGCAGTGTCTGCCAGTCCCTGGCACAGCACAGGCAATGCTCCACAGCCACCTCTGCAGCCCCCAGCCCAGCTCCTGAGGGACCAAATGAGCCCAAGGCCCACCTGGGGGAAGGGCCCAGGGAGACCAAGGGGTATTTAAGGCTGACCACAAGGCAAGCACACATCTTGACCCTACCTCCTCTTGGAATTTCTATCTGAACACTGCAGGAATCCAGGAGTTGGTAGCTGTGTGTGTGCTCCTCTGTATCTTTTTTGTCTTTCTCTCTTTTTAATTCACGCTTCTTGTAAAATTTGAGTAACTTAAAATTGATGAAGCTAAGAGTTTGTGAAGGTGAATGGGCCAAGTCAGTGCTTTGAGAATTGGTTTTTGTTGATTGAATGTCATACTAAACCTTTTGCAAAAGTTTCTCTGATTTTTCTAAAGTTCACAGTAAAGGCTGTTTTGTTCTTTTGAGCTCCCAGCCACATTCCACACTCCATTTCCCAGCTGCAGCCCCTGGTGCCTCTGAGTTGTGCTGCCCCAGCCCCAGGGACGCTCGCCTTGCCTGCCCATTCCCCCACGGTCTCTGGGCAGGGATGGCCTCAGTGGGGGCTGCTGACATCCTCAGCAACTTGGAGGCTGCTGCTGAATTTTCCTGCTCCAGAGGCTTGTTCAGCCTTCAGCTCTTCAGTGCAGGAATTCAGTGTCCCAGGGCTCAGTAACATTCAGAACACTTTAACAAGCCAAGCCTCTGGGGATAATTTGATTTCAGTTTTCAAATCTTGTGTGGTTAATTAGGCAGATTTCAGAAGTGCATTCAAACTGAATATATTCTATTTTAAAAAACAGTGAGAAAAGATTTCTTAGGTCCCGTTTAGGTTTTTTTCCCTGTTAATAAATTGATATGTGCAATCTTCAATTGACACTAAATCCAAGTACCTCCTCATGCTGTTTGAATAGATATGAAAATCAAGATCCTTCATGGCTGACAATCAAGCAGACTCTGTCCCTACCCCCACCCCACCATTCCCCCCATCCAAGGCTTGGCACTCAGAGCAGCCTTGTGCAAATCTGATCTCCCTCCAGCCCAGGCTGCACCTGCAGCTTTCAGCTCCTTGGCTCCAACTCCCACCTGCTTTCCTTGGAGAAGGAGCTGGCCAAGACACAGAGGGATGTTTATTTCTTGTCAGCCAACAAAGCCAAGGGAAGGCACAGCTCCATCAAATGCAAAAGTCATTCCTCTGCTGGATATTAAATCCACTTTGCAAAGCAGACAGTCTCAGAGCAATGGAAAACACCTTCTGTGCCCAGCACAGATCCCAAGGTCCCCCCAAACCCTCCCTGCCCCAGTTCTGCCCAGATTTGCTCTTTGCACACACGAGTCACACGCTGAAGTCAGGAGCTCCCTCCATGCCCAAAGGGAGGAAAAGAGAGAAAGGGGATGAAGAGCTCTCCTGTGCAGAGCCAAGGTCCAAGTGCTCTGGGATGTCCCAGAACCATCTGACATGTCCACCATGGCCCAGAGATTTCCGTACAGGAACAGTTTTAGACAAAGGCAAAAGAAAAGGCAATTCTGTGAGATATAAACACAATTAAGATGTTGACTAATATGATATTTATTTGAGCTTCAGAAAGATTGGGCAATTCCCTGAAGCTCAAAGCATGAAACCAGTCAGTTGAAGGGCACTTGAATGACCAGAAAGCATTGGGAGGAGTGCTGAGGGTTTTTTGCAGGACAATGGACATATGCAACATATGCACAATCCAGCCTTCATAGAAACTGAGTAAGGTCACCATGCCCTTGAAGGACACAAAAGGAGAAGAACATGCTCAGCAGCAGATGGTTCAGGATGCAAAGGAACACAAGAAAACCACAGTGAGATGCATGAAGAAGAAAGACTAACTAAAATTAACTGAAATATCAAAATTCGCGCGTAAAAAGGACTTAACCAATCATGTATTAGCTTGAGGTGTGAACAATAGAGAACAGTATAAATATGGCTTGCTTTTTGTAATAAATTGGTTTCACTTGATCATATTGATCATGGTGTGATGTCCCGTTAATGATCCTCTGCACCTGGGGACCAGAAATGCATGCAAGCCTCCACCCCAAGAGACATTATGAATTCAAAAAACATGGCCATTAACTGCTTGATACCAACACAGAGTAATGGTAACCAAAATGCAGTCAGAACAGGGTTTTTTCCACTCTCTCTCAAGCCCCACACATTGGGCACC
Organism: Melozone crissalis; assembly: GCF_028551555.1. Taxonomy (NCBI): domain Eukaryota; kingdom Metazoa; phylum Chordata; class Aves; order Passeriformes; family Passerellidae; genus Melozone; species Melozone crissalis. The sequence continues at coordinate 4,656,222 of NW_026535781.1, forward strand.
AAATTTTGTCCTGGTTTAGGGCAAATTTGGGAGAAAATCTCCAAAGGGGCTCCTCCAGGAAGCAAACACACATTGCCCCTCCCCACAACTGGGTCAGGAAGGATTCCCTGGAGAGAAGTGGAAAGAACCTGTTCATTTAACAGGCAAAGCACCCCCAGCACACAGAATGAACAATACCAGGTGACAACACTCTTTCACCACTCTGAAAAAGATGACAAATTCAGAAAGTCTCTCTTGGGAGTGGTCGCTCTGTTATCAGTCCCTCCGGTGCTGGGGCAGCTGCTGCAGCCACAAGGTGCAAACTCTCGGTGTTCCCAAGTCCCAGTCCAGAGCAGGTTTGAGTGGTTCCAAAAAAGGGAAAGGAAAAACAGTCCAGGGAAAAATTCGGAGTGCTTAGTTAAACTAACTAATGAGCAGAAACAAAAGCAAGAGCAAAGCAAAAAGCCAAGCAAAAAGCAAAAGCAGCACCATGTACTGTCCTGCCTGTTTGTCCCACCAGCCGTGGGGGAGCGGCTGATAACAAAACCAAAACAAAACTTCACTCTTCAGAGCGAGTCTTGAAGGCACAGAACATAATATCCAGCATAAACAGAACACATAGATGGGGATACAAGCATCATAACGTCACCGTAGGACAGTCCTGCACCCAAAATTCTGTCCTGCACCCACTGCTGCATCCTGAGTCCTGTCCTGCACCCCGAGCCCCGTCCTGTACCCAAATTCTGTACTGTCCCATACCCCAAACACAAAGCTGCCCCCAAGTCCCAACCCCACCCCTCATTCATCACCACATTCCTGTTCCACACCCTCTCTTCAACTCCTCCCCCTCTCCCACTCCTGTCCCACCCCCCAATTTATCACCTCTCTCCTGTCCCTGATCTCCTCCCTGTTCCCTCCCCAACCCAGTCCTTCCCCATAAGTGGGCAGCAGCAGCAGTGGCAGCTGGTGGGGGCCGGTGGAGTTGGAGGTGCTGCAGCCCCTGAGCCTCCTCACCCTGGACACGCTCCAGAAGTGCATCTTCAGCCACGAGAGCCACGGCCAGGAGTGATTGTCACCTGTCCCCACTGATCATCTGTAAGAGACATTCTGAGGTTTCCCTCAGCTGCCTCACGACCACTGTGATGGACGGAGACTGAAGCCCCCTCCCAAGGGCTGAGACTGACACCCCTATAACTCTAACACAGGGGCTGGCCGGACTGAAGCGAGATGTTTGCCAAGTGTTGCCTGCAGGTGTGTTCCCTGGACCAAGAAAACAATTGGTCTCGCTCACTGCTGAGAACATGGACTGTCTGTAAACTTACCTGTTCCCTCTCGGTGGTTTCAATAGACTTACCTGTTCCCCCCCTTGGTGGAGGACTACAATAGAACCAAGACTTTGAGATTCTCCCTGACGTGACAAGACGGATCTATTGGCTGGACCACGAGGGTTTCGTCTCTCCATTGGCAGCTATTCCTCCCCTCTTTCTCTCTCTCTCTCTATCCTTTATTCTCCTTTCTAATCCTTCCATCACATCTGCTGTGGGCACTCAATTAAAGGTGCATTTGTTTTGATTAATACCAAAATCCCCTTCCGTGTTGCTTTTGCACTCTGAGATCAGTTAACGAACCATCATGACCCCCGCTTGTACAAGTGGATCATGACACCATCCTCGTGGCCCTGGTGACCCTACCATTGTCCCTGCTGGCCATCCTGGTGGCCCTGGTGACCCTACCATTGTCCCTGCTGGCCATCCTGGTGGCTGTGCTGGCTCTGCCATGGTCCCCACTGGCCATCCTGTCCAATCACTGTCCCTGTTGGCCATTCTGGTGGCCCCAATGGTCCTGCTATCATCCATGCTGGTGGCCACAGTGTCCCCCCATTGTCCCTGGTACAGGCAGCCCAGCGAGTACATCCTGCTGCTCACCAAGGTGGGGCTGGGCTGGTGGCCATGGGGACATGGAAGTGATCAAGAGTGGTGGTGGCCATGGAAGGATTGGCCATAGAGGCCAGTAGGATGCTGGTGGCCATGGGAGGCTTGGGCATAGACTGGTGGCCACAGGGGAACAGTGGTGGCCATGGGCAGCACTGACCATAGAGCTGGTGGCCAGTGGGATGGTGGTGCCATAGGGTGGTGGCCATGGATGGGATTTGGCCCCAGGTGGCCCACAGACTGGTGGCCCCAGTGGCCCATCTTGCCCCTGCAGGATGAGAATGGCCGCACCCTATCGGATGAGGACATCACGGCTGAGGCTGACACCTTCATGTTTGAGGGTGAGCACGAGCTCCCAGGTGCCATTGGGGAGGAGCCACTCCAGTGTCCCCTCACTCACCCAGTGTCCCCACAGGCCATGACACCATGGCCTGGCATGGCTCTTCTACAACCTGGCCGGCCATCCTGAGCACCAGGAGTGATGCCACCAGCAGGTCCAGGAGCTCCTGGCTGGCCGGGACACTGCAGACATTGAATGGTGAGATGTCCCCAGGGCCACCCCGGTCATGTGGCTTGGGGACACGGTGCCACCCCCGCTTGTCCCCAGGGACGACCTGTCCCAGCTGCCCTTCACCACCATGTGCATCAAGGAGAGCCTGCGGCTGCACCCTCCTGTCACTGCTGTGTCCTGGCGCTGCACCGAGGACATCCCCCTGTGTGATGGCTGTGTCATCCCCAAGGGTATGGCATGGCCAGGGTGTCCCCAGTGTCACCACCCACCCTCATCTGCTGTCCCTAAAGTGGCCATTCCCATCCCACCAGGGGTCATCTGCCTGATGAGCATCTACGGGACCCACCACAACCCAGACCTCTGGCCCAAGGCTGAGGTAGGGTCATCCTATGAGGTGTCCCTGTCACCATGGTGGTGACAGCTGTGTCCCCTCAGTGTGACTGTGTCGGTGTCACCCCAGGTGTTCAGTCCTCTAAGGTTCAGTCTGGAGAACAGCAAGGAACGGTCCCCGTCGTCCTTCGTCCCCTTCTCTGCTGGCCCCAGGTATGTGCTGGAGTGGGGACAGGAGTGTCCCCAAATGTCACCCCTGTCCCTGGCTGGGTTCACAGTGGGGTGACAATGGGGAGGAGCAGGGAATAAATGGTAGCATGAAAGGGACAGCATCATGGTGGTGGTGGGGATGTGTTGTCCTTGGCCATGGGACACCCCATGGCATGGACACGTCAACCCATGGACTTGTCTCTAGGCCACTTGTGTCACCATCTATGGCCATGTCCCCCATGCCCTCCTCCATGGCCATAGAGCCCCATGTCACCATCTCTATCTGTGACACCCCCCATGCCCAATATCGCCATCCACGGCCATGTCCTTGTCCCCATCCCCACCATATCCCCACCATATCCCCATCCAGGTCCTTGTCCCCATCCCCACCACATCCCCACCCAGGTCCTTGTCCCCATCCCTACCATGTCCCCACCCATGTCCCACAATGTCACCATGTGTGTGTGAGTTAAATGTCTTTATATTTACCCCAATGTTGGGTGAAGGATAATGAAAAATGAAAGAAAATAAAGGCCAAAATAAAAGCATTTACATGTCCATGCTGGCTGAGTATCCGTGTGCCTGGGCGGGTAGAAAGGACCTTTTCTAGAAAGATTTCCACTCCATTGTCTCCAAAATCCTGGGTTTGGCCCCAGTCAATCACCATTTGGCTGTGGAAGATGCTGGTGGGCCAGAGAGAATTAGAATCATGGAACGATTCAGGTTGGAAAAGACCTCCAACACCATTTGGAATTCTGGATGCCACCCGAAAAATGATAGGATGCAAAAGATGAGACTTTTTTGGGGTCGAAAGTAAAAAACTGTGCTGTCCACTGTGAAATTCTGATGTCTGTTTGCATCCCAATGGATTTTTCTCTGGCCGTGTCCAAGTGCCCAAGGGGAGCCAGGAAGACGTGGAGACCACCAGCCAGGTGTCTTCCCAACATGGATCACCAGGACCATGGATGACCAAGTCTCTGCACAGTGAGGGTCACTGTGGACCATCCAGTGGGGGTCCCCAATGGGGGATGGAGTTGAAGCAGCGCTCAAAGCTCTTCCTGTCACTGTAGGACACAAAACAACACGAGTGCACACACTGCTGCTCTCAAGGGGAAGAAAAGGGAAGTTTATTTCCTGACTCCAACATTTATAATTTTCTAAAAGCGACCGTGGATTGGAGGGTGAAAGTGCCACCTCTCCAATGACACTGGACAAACCAACAGTCCATCAAATTTTTCTTCTTCTATAAAAGAATGCCAAACAAGAAGTTATTTACAGAAAGTGTTTGAGAAAGTTTGCTACAAGAATGTAAACATTAGAAGGCTCAGAAAATCTTTAAAAATCAAGGTAACACTCTTCCTGCACACAGGGCACCTGTTGGGCATCCCTTACTGCTGCCTCCCTTGGTGTTGGGTCACGGCAGAGTTCTGGGAGAAGCTCTTCCCACACTTGGGACACTGTCAGGGCCTCTCCCCAGTGTGGATCCGCTGGTGGGTGACGAGGGTGGAGTTTTTCTAAAAGCCCTTCCCTGCAGTCAGGGCAGCAGAAGGGCCTCTATTCTGTGTGAATCTGCTGATTGAGGAGATGGTATCGGCTCTGAAACCTGTCCCCACACTCAGAACACTCATAGGGTCTCTCCCCAGTGTGGATCCTCTGGTGGGCAGTCAGCTTAGAGTTCTGACAGAAGCTTTTCCCACATTCCCCGCACTTGTAGGGCCTCTCCCCGGTGTGGATCCTCTGGTGGACACTCAGGCCGGAGGGGTCGATGAAGCTTTTCCCACATTCCCTGCACTTATAGGGCCTCTCCCCAGTGTGGATCCTCTGGTGGGCATTCAGATGGCAGCTCTGCCTAAAGCTTTTCCCACATTCCCTGCACTTGTAGGGCCTCTCCCCAGTGTGGATCCTCTGGTGCAGAATCAGGCTGGAGTTCTCAATGAAGCTCTTCCCACACTCTGAGCACGTGTAGGGGCACTCCCCAGTGTGCATTGTCTGGTGGATGATCAGGCGGGAGCTGTCACGGAAGCCCTTCCCACACTCCCCACACACAAAGGGTCGTATCCCAGTGTGGATCATCTGGTGGAGTTTCAGGCTGGAGCTCCTCCTGAACCCTTTCCCACATTCTCCACATTTATAGGGCCGTTCATTGGTGTGGATCCTCTGGTGGGCGATCAGGTTGGAGTTGATCCTGAAGCTCTTCCCACATTCCCCACACTTGTGGGGCCGTTCATTGGTGTGGATCCTCTGGTGGACGATCAGGTGGGAGCTGATCCTGAAGCTCTTCCCACATTCCCCACACTCATAGGGCCGTTCCCCGGTGTGGGTCCTCTGGTGGATGAGCAGGTGGTCGCTCCTGCCGAAACTCTTCCCACATTCCAAGCACTGGTGGGGCTTCTTGCCATCATCAAGCTGCTCATGGACCACCACCTCAGCGCTCTGGCCAGATCTCTGGCTGCCTTCCTGGCTCAGGGTGGGTCTTTCCTCCTCGGAGCACCCTGGGCTGGGTTTGCAGCCCCTCCTCCTGTGGGATCTCCGGGGCTTTTCCGCCCCGGTGGATTCCTGTGCCCTGGAGCCACTCAAAACGGCCTCTTCCACGAGGTTCTGCCATGGGGATTTGTCCTCCCTGGTCTCCATCCTCAGCTCCTTCCCTGGGGGAGGAAGGACAAGAAGAGGATGGGATTTGCCTCCGTGCCACAGGGAAGGGGAAGGAGATCCCCCCAGTGCATCCCTGGCTGGACAGCATCAGCAGTGGGGCTGTGCTGCAGCCGGGGCCATGCTGGGCTGGGAGATGGAGCAGGACAGAGGGGAAAAGGGGCACTGACTTCCTCCTCACCTGCCTCAGTGCCCTGGGGCATCTTCCTCTTCCTCACAGCCTTCTCCATCCAGATGAGGTTTGGGAATGGGAAATCCTGATTTGGGGGAAAAACAAGATGTGAGTGCATTGCCTTCGGAGGTCCCACTGGGCAAGTCCATCTCTAGAAGTCACCGGGTGTCTGGTGGCCAGAAATACCTCCAAAAATCAAGGAGTCCAAAAACCTCTCCCAGGAGTTCCCTGTTTCCAGTGTCCTCACTTTGGGGTTATGGGGGTCCCTCTTCTCAGAGCTGCTGGGGGGCTGGGCATTCCCCCTCTCCCGGGTCCTGCTCAGGCATGATGAGGGGGTTTTGGGGGGTCCCAGGGCTCACCCTCCCCTGATTCTGTGGAAATTGTTTTTGTGATTTGTGCCAATTGGCAATGGAATCAGCAAATGCTTCTATCTGCTGTGTCCAAAATAGACACAAAGAAAGGTTTTGAAACTTTCTGACCAAACAGCCAAAAAAAGCATCAAAATCAAAGAAGTATAGTAGAGCAAAAGAGATGAGGTAGCAAGATGACTGATGCTTAGAACAAATTAGAGGAAGTTGGGGTAAAGCTAAGAGATATTGCAACAAAGCAATTAAAAGCTTATGTATAATAAAAAGCTTGATGCACTTGACAAAATCATGTAGCAGACACCAGTGTAAGGCCTCCCTCCAGACAACCACAAGGATAGGAATCAAGGATAACCTAGAAATATTATGAAATTACTGCTCCCAGCTTATTGATATTTGCTAATTTGGACTAACCAAGCACATTGGAAAATGCTTTGTAGGCTTAAAAACAGTATATATACTTTACTGAACTGTGTGTGCTGTGAGTGGAGCAGTGACTCCTCGGCCACCCAGCGCTGCGTGCTTGCTTTAAAATAAAAGGTATAGAAGTAAAATTTGGATTGACCATTGAAATTTTATATCAGGTGTTCCAGGGTCCCCTTTCCCCAGCATCCCTCCACTCCAGGCACTCAATGCTTCCCCTGCTCCCCTTTGCATTCCTGAGAGATCCAAAAATATCCCCTCATCAAATGAATTAAAAATACCTCTCTCAGCGACACCAAAATATATTTGGGACTCAACTCCTGTGAAAAACGCCAATCACTTGTTTTTAAAATTTTAAAAGTTTAATAGTAATAAAATGGTTCTAAAAATAGTAATACAATTAGAGTAATAATAATTTGGACTATTTGAATTAGGACAATGCAAGACAACAAATACAAAGAATTATGGATGTCCGGGTACCTTTTTCTGGGCAGCACGAGCCTGAAAAAGGACACCCGTTAACAAAGATTAACCCTTAAAAACAATAACCCGTTGCACATTCATACACCTCATATATGATGCATAAATTCCATTCAAACACAGGATTCTGTCTGGCCATCATCAACTTCTTCCTTCTAATCCTAACAGCCCCTTCGAGGCAGGAAGAAGTTTGTTTCTTCTGAAAAGAGAGCAAAAAATTCTTTTCTCTGAAAGATTAAGGTGTCCTGTGGCTGCTATCTGATGCAAGTGCCTCATTCCTTTCTTTAAAAAAACCTCACTGACATAGTTCTTCTTTTAACTACAAAAGTTACCTTCTAATTACAAGACTACATTTATTTTTAAACTGTTAATACAGCACTACTAATCAATACATCAAAATACATATGGTAAATGGGAAAATGCCTGTATTTTATGATTGGCTTTTTGCAAATATTAAATGAACATTATATGTGTTGTGTTAGAAAGTAATGCTGTATTAATTCTCTTCAGTACCATGTTAAATATAGTTTTAGGTTATAAAAATTGTTAACATAGAAACAATGCTATGTAGGATACTTTTTTAAAGAAAGGACTTGCAGCAAGATAGCAGCCACAGGACACCTAAATCTTTCAGAGAAAAAGAATTTATTGCCCTCTTATCAGAAGAAAAGAACTTCTTCCCGCCTCGAAGGTGCTGTTAGGATTCAGAGGAAGAAGCTGACACTGACCAGAACCACAGAATCCTATGTTTGAATGGAATTTATGCGTCATCTATGAGGTGTATGAATATGCAATGGGCTATTGTTTTTAAGGGTTAATCTTCGTTAGCGGGGGTCCTTTTTCGGGCTTGTGCTGCCCAGAAAAAGGTACCCAGACGTCCGTAACTCTTTATATTTTTTGTCTCGTATTGTCCTAATTCAAATTGTCTAAATTATTATTACTCTAATTATATTACTATTTTTAGAACTATTTTATTGCTATTAAACTTTTAAAATTTTAAAAACAAGTGATTGCCGTTTTTCACACACCATAAGCACACATACCTTTGCTTAAAACAATGCTTGCTTATTTCAAATACAATACCTGCTTGTAAGCCTTAAAACACAACGCACTGAGCTCCATTCTTAAGCTTCAACTTTCCTAATATCTTGCTAAATAAACTTTCTGCAGCTTAGAGAGCTATTCAGACAAGCGTTAATACAGAGGGCATTGTTCTATTTGCCCTTGCTTTTTCTACAGTTTAAATAATTTTTCTGCTGACCTATCTCATGGCTGCGCTCTACTCACAGTTCTGCTGTCTCTGAGGCCTGCCTTTTGCAGCTTTCCCAAAAGCCTCTGATTCTATGGATTCCCACAGTAAATATCTGCATAGAGCCATACAATACGCACTTTTCATAACTCCGGAATCGGCAAGGTCCAAACCCCAGCAGAATTCCCCTCTTCCCCACCAAAAACCCTCCCGGAGCTGCCGCTTCCCCTCGGCGCTCACCTGCGGGACGCGGGGCAATGCGATGCTGCCGGGCCCAGCCGAGCTGCGGGCTCGCCGTGGAACCCCGCAATGCTCCTTGCCCTGCTGCTGCTCCTCCTCGGGCTGCTCCCTCCGTGCTGCTCCTGTTCCTGCTCCTCCCCTTCTCCTCTCCCTCCCCTTCCTCCCGCTCCAATCCCGGATCCGCCTTTCGCACCCCCTCTGTCCCACAGCCGCAGCAGCGCCGGCTTTGGGGTGTTGGGGAAGATGAAACAGGAAAGCCTTACAAATATGATTGTCTGGCAAAAGATTTTGAGAATATGGAAACTATAAGCGAGATTGAAATGAAAGCAAGGTATGAGATCCCTTAGTTACTGAACAACGGGAAAACAACGGTGTGGCCGCTGAAAGTAATCCCCTTTTGATGGAACAATTCCCTCTGCTTGCAGGCAGGTCCCAGGGTCAGAGCAGCCCCTACTGAAGGGGTCCACAGAGGAGTTTTTAAGGTTTAAAATGTAGCACAGTATGGTAATGTAATGATTCTTTTAGGTGGTATGAAAATGCTGTAGGATTTGTATCTTGTACTAGATTGGTTAGTGAGAATCAGAATATTCAACACAGAAGAAGATTTATTATATTGTAATGGGAACTTTGCTGTTTTAGCTCTTACCTCTCTTACTCTTGCTCTTACCTCTTGTCTCTTAGCTCTTGCCTTAGATGCTCTTACCCCTTTTACTCTCTTACGCTTTTACTCTCTTACCTTCTCATCCTCTCTCCCCCTCTCCTCTCTCGGGGCTGCTCCAGCTGTGGCTGCAGCTCCCAGCAGGGCCCTGCACCCAGGCCCTTTGCAATAAACCCCAAATCCCAGCAGGGCCCTGCACCCAGGCCCTTTGCAATAAACCCCAAATCCCAGCAGGGCCCTGCACCCAGGCCCTTTGCAATAAACCCCAAATCCCAGCAGGTCCCTGCACCCAGGCCCTTTGCAATAAACCCCAAATCCCAGCAGGGCCCTGCAGCCAGGCCCTTTGCAATAAACCCCAAATCCCAGCAGGTCCCTGCACCCAGGCCCTTTGCAATAAACCCCAAATCCCAGCAGGGCCCTGCAGCCAGGCCCTTTGCAATAAACCCCAAATCCCAGCAGAGCCCTGCACCCAGGCCCTTTGCAATAAACCCCAAATCCCAAAAGGTCCCTGCACCCAGGCCCTTTGCAATAAACCCCAAATCCCAGCAGGGCCCTGCAGCCAGGCCCTTTGCAATAAACCCCAAGTTCCACGACCTGGCTGCAGAGATCTCTCATCTCCGTCCATCCCGACCGTGCCACCCCCATCAATCCTACACTGGGGCAGGGGGGGGAAACCCCCAGAGTCCCCAGTGATGGGCAGGGGGCTCAGGGCTTGGGGATTAAGATGTACTTGTAATTTTGTTGTTATGTCTAGGCTCTGAAGCAGGGTTTGTCATTGTTGTGGAACCAAGATTTGTCAGGACCCAGGACATCCCTCTGGTAAAAGGTAAAAGAACATTCATTTAACAGCTACATTTCTTCCACTAAGTATTTATGTGTTAAGAAAAACAGAGTCAATGTAAAAGAACAGAAGTTCTTTGAAACCAGAATTTCTAATGCCAGAAACAGCTTTGAAACAATTTTCTGTGTAGTTCTATTTATTTCCAAATTTAAAATTGGCTAATTTGTGTCCCAACATTTTGAAGCACAAGGAAGGAAAGGTGGAAGATGCTCTGCAGGGGTTGCAGTTATAGATCTATAAAGTTTATATGTGTAAAGGAATGAACACATTATTAAACACATTTAGTATGACAGAAAAATGCAACAAAGCACCAACTCTGAGAGAAAAACAGCCCTGCAAGCAATGCCAGGGCACTGGGCATTTCTGCATTTTAAGCAAAGAGCTTTACAGCATCTTTAATTTTCCTTTTCCTGTCCATTTTGGAGAGTGCAGTCCAGCCCGCCTCGCGCATCCTCCTCATGGTTTTGAGTTTCAGAGCAGAGCCTGGAGATTTCACACTGCATGGAGCTGGGCTCTGGGAAGGAAAATAAAGCCATCCTTTCGTTTCTGTAAACAATTTGATTAACTGCTTGGTTTAATCTTAGGAAAGGCTAACATACCTTTTTTTGTGCTGTGGAATGTAACTGTGAAGCTTGTGGATAATCTTTGTACAAATTTTTAAATGTTTCTTCTTCCGAGACTATGCTCTATATGATTAAAAGTTGAAAGTTAAATTAAAAGTTACTTAGTCACACTATATTAAAATTACTTTTTCTTTCTGCCTAAGGATATTAAATTATGGAAAAGAAAAGTTGTCATTATGAGGCATAACAGTTCAATAAAAAGAATGTTAATTATGTACATACAATTACAATTCCAGAAAGAACCAATAAATTAAAAATATACATAAATATTGGCTTGAATGTGGAAGCCCAAACTCTTTATTTCCATTCTCAGCCCCAGCAGTGAGCACAAAGAGCTGCTCAGCACACGATTTGTTCTCTGGCTCTTACCAGGAAGTCAGTGTGCTCAGAGCTGTCTGACTCAGTGTCCAGCTGCACAAGCACTTTCTGCTTTTTCCTGCTGCTCTGCCCTGCAGGCAGGTTTGTGCTTCTTCCACTCTGCATTTTATCCCTTGGAGGAGTCTTTATAACACATGTCTGGGAAAGAAAATGTTTCTATTTTTAGATTATATTTTATGGGGTAAGTATGGAATCTAAAGCCAAACTCAGGACCCAGTTTACAGTCTGAATGTCCAAGAATTCACCTGAGAGAAATGGTGGAACTCTGATCTTTCCATCTAAACATGGAGCAAAGACCCAAACAAAGTGGGGTGGAAATATCATTTTTTATATTATTTTTGTTGCCAAATGAGGAGAATGAAGGGGAAGCTATGGAAGAGCTGAGTTTCATGGCACATTGTATTTAAGTTCTCCATGCTTATCTGCAGAAATCCAGGTTATTCTGAACTGCAGCCACTGCATTGGACTCTATCAAACCTCAAAGAAAATCGGAACAAACAAAACTGCAGGAAAAGGCTTTCAAAGAAAGATTGGTAGCTACATCAAGATTGGTGTTACTTAAAATAGTCTTTTCACTAGAAGTGAAACTGAGAAGCATTGAATGGTCCAGTGCAGTCCTTTTTTAGACAGATAACCTCAAAATGGTGCTGGATTCCATTGTTCCAATGTGAAAACCACAAGTGAACTCCTGACAGGGAAGAAGGGTCAGTTCTGCAGTCAGGACTACTTTGATACTTTGACCATTTTTACAGCTGTATCAGCTTTTTTCTCTTCCATAGAGGAAAAGGCCTTTACAAATGGACACTTTTAAGACTATGTAAACTAATTCTAGAGACATAAAAAAATCAACAAGTGAGCAAGAAAAATTACACACTGGGAGCCCTTCCAGAAACTGCTTTCTAAGATCTCCATGGAATGGTGTGACCCTTTAAAATCCCTTCTTATCCCAGGGGGAAAAAAAGAATCATCTACAGAGAAGTAAGAAATACAGGCAGAAAAATGCAACAAGAAAAATTCACTGTTAGGAGTTACAAAACTTTAATGTTGGACTGCCCAAGGGGCTTCCTGTACTGAAGAAGACTTTTTTTTTTTTTTTTTTAGGAATATAATTTGGAGAGTTTCTATTTTTTACATGAATAGATTCACTGCATAGATCTAAACAAGGTTTAGGAGTCCCAGGAACATCAATTTGTATTTTCTATAATTTCAAATTTTAAGTCTAAAGCATTCTACTGTCTTTTGTTGAATGGAAATAAATTATCATGGCACTTCAATTGATTCTACACATATAAATACTACCAAATTCTAAAAGCAATTAAAAAGTTAAAGTTACCTTGTGTTTCTTTTCACTTTCAGGAATCACACTGCCAGAGTGCTCTTTTACAAGATTCTCCTACAAAAGAGTTATGTGACAGCAAGGAAATATTGATTTGAATTCACTTGTTAAAAATCTTCTTGGTCTAATTACAGAGCACAGTCTATAATCACAGACTGCTACAAAGTTCACACAAATCTATGACCAGGTTTGGTACAACCCCAGCATTCAAAAGTCACTGAAAAACCCCTTCAGTTTAGGGAACTTTTTTGCTTTAGCTAGTTAAAATTAACTAAAATCAAGGAGAGTTTTGTTTTGTTGTTTGTTTATTTATATGTAATCTATAATCACAGACTGTTACAAAGTTCACACAAATCTATGACCAGATTTAGCACAACCCCAGCATTCCAAAGTCACTGTTTTTCTGTTCAGTTTCATTTCTTACCCAACTCCTCCCACAGCACAAGCCCAGGCCACACCTCTCACCCCCACTGCTCAGGGAATAAAAAACTCCACCTTTTCTTCCATTTCTGCTCTCAGCTGTTCCTTAAGGGAGGACAGTTCCCTTTTCAAACATGACAGCTCATTTTCCTACAAACCATTAAACAAAGGACAGGGTTAACTCTGCACAGCCCAGAAAAAGGAAAACAGTCCCAAGTGAGGCAGTAATTAACAGGGACACTCATTAGATACACAAGATAATTCTATTTGCTTTTCAGCCCTATACTTGAAGCTTTGCTTTAGGTTGTTTAACAAAGACTGAAGCACTGTAAGAAACAGGTACTTGATCAGAAATGTTCAAGGTAATACCTTAAAACCCTTGGGAGAGCAGGGGTGAGAGGGCACAATCTAAATATTGAAAACAAAAGTTTCCTATTCAAAGTGCGGAGTCAGAACACGACCCACTACCTGGAGGAGCAGACACAAACACACTGCCACTCCAATTTATTTTTAGAAACATTTGGAGTTTTTAGCGCCCAGAATAAGATCTGTTGCAGCAGGTTGGGTGGGACTGCTGCGGGTAAAAATTAAAAGCACACTGGAAGAGTTCCCAGAGAATGTCTCTGGTGGGAAAGACCCCAGAGCACAGCAGGAAAAAGAAACTCTCTAAGCAAACTGAAAAAAGATTTTTAGAAGTTACAAACTGACCGAAGATCACATCTTTTGTCTCTCTCTGCTGTCGGTGGGCAAGAGGGAGGGATTGGGAAAAAAGGTGTTTTAAGGGTTTCGTTTAATTATCATTACTCACTTTTAATTCTATTAATAATAATTTTTTACACTATTTAAGTTTGAATCTCCTTTACCCTCAAAGTGTTTTTCTCCTAATCTTTATCTCAACTCAGTCCTTGAATTTTTCTTTCCCCTCTTCTGCTCAACAATAGCAGAGAAAAATGAGTGAATGTTTTTTTGTGTGTGCCTGGCACTTAGCCAGTATAAAACCACTACACAAGGACATCAGCCCCTTCACTGAATTATTGACCATTGCAAAGTGCTCCTTACCAGTGCCCTTTCTGATGAGAACTGCTTTTTCTGTTTCATTTTATATACTTTTAACTCTGCATCTTTTTCTTCAACCATTTTATCATATTCATTCTGTGGTAAAAAAACCCAAACCAACAACAAACTCAAAACATGTGACTAAATGTTGCAATATAGAGTTATCCAGTCTTAAAATATCATTTTTTCAAACCAGGCTCTTAAGATTCATAAAGAAAAGATTCATTGATGCTTCTGCAGAAACTGTAAAACAGGAAATGCTCAATTCAAGTATTATTTTGTGGACTGGCAGAGAGTGCTTTATTTCTGTGCAGCAATATGTGCTCAGCACTAAGAGCCAGCTGTGCCATCTTTATTAATGTAGCTGCTAAAGATATTGCAAAATGAGGCATAGAAAAGTAAACTAAAATGTGTCAGGCTAAACTGCTGACAGTCACTAGGTAACCTCTGAGAAAGAGGCCAAACTGATACTGAAAAATATTGCATTCAGATGGTATCAAAGGAAGCCTGAATTGAAAAAAAAATCTAAAAATCCCAGAAGTTTAGATGAATGGAATGTATCTGCCCATAGGAATGTGTTCATATTCTTCAAATGAATTTGATTTTAGATGATGCAAAGTCCAGCATGTGTTCATCTTCCTTTTCCCAGACTCAGGCCTGTTTCTGCTTTGGAAAGGTCATTAACGTGGTGTCACAAGTTATAAACATGGTATTGACATGGTATCACCCATTGCAAACCACAGCAAGCAGGAAAATCTCTGACCTTGTGCTTTTCCATCAGTGCCACCATCTCAGTTATCTTGTGCTGACATCTGGCATCAGTTTCTCTCTGTATCATTGCAGTTTCATCACAAAACAACCTCATCTTTTCTACCTGTCAGTAATAAATTGCATTTCATTCATCAACATAACAATATATTTCTTTTAAATCTCAATTTCTTCTTCCCCCTGTGGGTGCAAAGTTTGCATTCCCACTTGGGCTTTATTTGCTTTTAAGATCCCTTTCAAATCCCTCATCTTTTCTGCAGATTGTTAAAATGGGCAAGATCAAAGGTACAGCCATGGCAGGCAAGCTCACTGCAAACCAAAAGGCCATTTCAAGCACTCTGCCCTAACATTTCTTAGCATTGCCATCAAAAAAGTGTGGGCGGAAAAATCCTAATATGGGAGAAGTTATAATCTAATTTAATTGTGCTGACTTTATACCAAGGGTGGAATTTCTTTAAACTATATCTTGAAAGAAAGAATTTTTAATGGAGTTCTCATTGTCAAAGACATATTCAAATATTTCAACCTAAGCACCTAATGTACTAAAGCTTTGCTCACAGGCATACAAAACAAATTCCATTTATGTTGATAAGACTGAAATATGAGCAAGGACTCTGGATATTAAAGCTTCAGAACAACATTTTAAACTAAAAAAAAATAAATTGCAGTAAAAATTAACACCTCTCACCTCTTCACGAAGTTTATTTTCATTTACTTTTCTTGTTTCTATGTCTTTTTGATAGATGTCAACTTCTTCCTTATGTTGCTTGTTCATATTTTCCATCTCTAACTGCAATTTATTCACCTTTGGAGAAAGCAGAATTGCTGCTGTTATTTGTTTAGGAATTACTATGTTGATTATTTTTTCTTACCTCTTATTTTTGAGCACAAACACTGTTACTTTTCAGGTATATGATTCAAGTGTTTCCTATTGAAAAGTTCAGTTTTTGTTTTAATAAAGAGTTGAACTTTGGCCTGAAGTGAGTTAGAAAATACTCAAAGGAACAATGGCAACAGCACAATGGGGAAGACTGCCCTAAGCAGTCACCCTAAATGCTGTGAATGCCTTGGAAAAAAAACAAATAGAGATGGAGATTTTATTCCCTCTCTTGTAAATCTGTATCAGATTTTCACAGGTTTTATGGTACATTTTCTCCCAGCTGTGCATTTTCACTACAGTTTTTCCTTTTAAGTTTTTCATATGAATATCCTCAAAAAAGTCCACTTTTCTTCAAGTGCATTACCCAAAGCTGGACACAATATTCCCATCAGAGGGATTGCCACTGAAGAACACATTTAAAGAACAGCCTAAAAAGAGTAATATATTTTTATATATATTTCTTTTAAATGCTTTTCTGTTACAATGAGGTTGCTGAACCCTGTTCAGTCCACTATCAACAAAAGAAAAAAAAAGGGAACAGATTGGAAACATCATTAATTGCAATGTGAATCCATCTCTTAAATGTCCAATAGTCAGTGCCCAATGATTAAAAATGGAAGCATCTTCTAAAAACTATGAGCTCATTCCTGCAAAGTCTGTATCCTAGATCCATAAACCAGCTCAGAATGTATAACAAGTATTATCATTACCTACACTGGAAGTTAAAAACACTCACCTCATCTTCTAGACAATGTTATTTAAACCTACCTTCCCTTCATAAGTATTGCTTTTCTTGCTTTCTGCAGTAATTTTCTTTTTCAGCACCTTATTCTGTTGAAATAAAAGAAAACAAGCACTGTACCTTAATAAGTTAATAGAATTATGTCATGGTTTAACTGCATCAAGATATTCCAGCTTTCATCAGGCAAATAACTCTTTGTTGTGCAGCTCAGGTTCCAGAACAATTCTTCAAACAAATGAATGTTCAGCTAATTTCTGTGATAATTACTGTTTCTTCACGACCTTAAGAAAGGCTCCTCCTGAGCAGCAGCAGGGAATAACAAATGAGGTGCAGAATGGAAATTAAAACTAAGATGCTGCTGACAGAAGGTGTCAAGATGTCATGACCAAAAATACAAGTTATTTATTTTTACAGTGAAGTTACTACAGTTTGTGCCAGTGCAGAATTCTTTTCTACTAGTGGTAACTGAGATACTCATACACGTACATAAATAACACTATGCACTAAATGAAAAAGAGTAGAAGTTTATTAAAGATATTATTTTTGTAATTGCTCCTTTCAAATTAAGGCTCATTTAACAAATCAAGTGATCCCTAAGAAGACTCTCTAATTTGCTCAGGGTTAGGATAAGAAAGGAAAATGTTTAAGTTACATAGGTGTATCTAAAGACATCACAGCAGACAAAAACCTGCTGAAAAGGCAACCCAAAGTATAATGTGTTTATGTATTTGTGACATTTAAAATCTCTACACACCTCCTGCTGCAACTCTTCAATGCATTTGGTTTTATTTTCCATCTGTTTCTTTAAATTATTCATCTGAAAGAGATATTTCAGACATGAGTTAGTGAGTTCTACAAATGACTCCCTGTGTGAGCAATTCCTGTAGATGTTCTCAAACCTGCACTTGCACCAGTCTGGTTTGTTCCAATGGGACTGAAACACCAGCTGCCGTGTCAGAATAATCAGAGTTTTAGCCATAAAGTACCACAAGATGTTAATTAATAGCAGTGAACCAGTTCCTTAGTGGTTATGGAGTTAAGAAAGAAGAAGAAAAAAACCCCAAGATCTTCACAATTTAAAAAGTGCACTTGTATGAAGTTCCCTACATCCATGAAAAAATGAATTTTCCCAATTATTTTCTAGAATCTTCAATGGCTTTTCCTTTCTTGAAATTTCATTTTCAGTTCTCTTAACCTGAAATTAAATTGTAAATCTTTGACTTTTACAATGAAATTTTGAAATTTGCTAAAAACCCCAGGTTGCTTTGAACCAATAGAAAGAAAAGTAAAAATGTCTGAATCTATTTCAGCTCAAACTCACACTACATATAAAAAGCTAATCCAGAGCCCATCCATCACTGAGTGGGTATATGAAAAAACAGAAAAGCAGGTTCTCTGTTTGCCTGAAAACAAACAAATCTTTAATATTAAACTTCCAGCACAGAGTGAACATCCCAGTGACTGTGCTTGTCTTTTGAAATACCAGGGCTCACATGGGGACACACAAGGGTACAGCTGGCAGCAGCTGGGAAAGAAGAAACCTCTGGCAGAGATCACATCCCCCAGGCAGAGCTTTGCAGAAAAAATCCCAACAAAGATTTTACATTGAATGCTGCCCTGCAGGTTCTGTAAGATATTTTCATGACACAGGACATACATTTTCTTCTCTTTCATCCAGTATACTTTTCATCTCTTCACCTGTCTTTGCCATTTTCTCCTTCAAAGACTCCAGTTCATTTCTAAGTGCCAAATTAACAAGCATTAGTAAATATTTCCTTATTGCCTTTAACTTATTTTCAGTACTTCTAACAAACCCATATTTTATTTTCTGAAAAGAGCTGCTAATGTTGATGGGAACTTCACATAAGCTGCTCAATGAAAATGTTCTTAAAATGCAGCAACAGGCCCAGTAAGTCAATATGTGAACTGTCCATACTTCTTGTAAGTAGGAAAAGATGTTCCAGGAGCCCAAGGAAGATACATCCTGACCTGGACTATTGCAATGCAGCTGTGAAACATGGGAGCTGCCTGTCTGTTGAACTGGGGCTACAGAGAGTAACTCTGATCCAGTTTTGCCTTGTCACATTTCATCCATAACCTTCAGCTTCCATTTGAATTTCCTTCACACCTGAGATGTCTAATGCAAAACAAGACAGCTCCTACTATGGAATACAAAATGATGGCAAACATTGTTCCTGCAGCAATTGGTATTTCTATCTGAGAAAATTTCTACTTCGCCAACAGCAATTCTGAATAGTTTCTGTTTAGCTGTGTAATCTAAAAAAACATTAATCAAAAAATCCCAGAAAGCAACATTTGAACACAACTAACTATTTGAGTCTACTTCCTTTAACAATATCAGTTATTAATATTTGGTTTTACTTGCCTTAGCTGGCTATTTGCCTCTTCTAGATTTTCAACTAACTGCTTTGTATTGTCTTCTTTTTTCTTACTATCCTAAATAAAGACCCTTGTGTCAGCAAAGAAATAAAATTCAAAGTGACTTCTTAAAAAATTCAAAGCCATCCAAAGCACACAGACCTGCCTTGTTCACAAGTGTAAATACACTTCCTTTCCAATTCAAACACAAAAAAATTTGCTCAGGTACTCTACAGATCCAAGTCATGTTGCAGCTCATCATCTAATTTGTAAAACTGAGTCATTTGCCAAATTGAGTATTGTCCTTTCAAGAAAGCTGGAAGTTTACAACTTGCCTCTTGTTGTTCTTGCAGCTTCTGGAGTTCTGCAGCCACAGCATTTTTCTCTTGTGCTGTTTGTTCTTTCTCTAGTGAAAGCTTACTGAGATACACTGTTAGCTGTTCATTCTTTAACCTAATTTAAAACAAATGGCCAAGAGGAATAAGAAGATGCATTTTGAAATCTCCTTTTAAATTAAAAATACCCATTATCAAGTGTTATTCCATGCTGAAAGAAGTCCAGGCCTTTATCTACAAATATAAGCTTTGCAGCAGAGTCAGAGAGATGTACGAAGGTGCCAGAAGAAGGAAAGAAAATCAGAGCCAACTTTTATATATATATAATGGTTAGTGAGGATTATGTATTTTAAAGCAAGATTAACAATGAATTCAGAAACTTTCTCTTCTTGTTAAATAAGTGAAAGAACAACTACATATGCCATAGAATACACATAAATAGATAAGTGGAATTTAGAAATGTAAGTATATAATTAATGGCATATATGTGGTTCAAAATTTCCATTAGAAAACAATCATAGTTCATTTCACTGTGGATTAAAGCAACTTCTATATTACACCAAAACTAATGAAATATCCCATTTTCAAAACGGCCATACGCCTCTTGTTCAAGATCTGTTTTCAGAGTCACAAGCTGCTTTAAATAATCTTGTTCCTTCTTAGCTGTTCTTGTCAGCTGTGCTTTCAAACCGTGGAATTCTTTCTGCAAAATGAAAAGGAAGAGTTTTGAGTTCCCATGTGCAAACTCCAACTGCTGGAGGTCATCAGACATGAACTAAGAGCACAAGGCTTTCAGAAGAACCCAACAACATCCATGCCATGGATTATCCAGATTGGATCTTTCCAGTCTCTGCTGGGATCTGGAAGTGGTGTGATATAGTGAACTGTGACACCAGTGCTGTTCATGTCTGTCCTCTGCTGTGAGTTTCATTACCTGGGCTGCAAAATTAGGGTGGGACCCTGCTCTGGGTGCTGTTTCTTATGTATAAACTTGTATCCAAGTCACGATGTGCAACTTCACTATTTCTAAAAACATGTAACTGTTGCCTTTCTTCAGACCTCTCTCATTTGGAGAGCATTTTCATTTCTCTCTCCACATTTCTCTGTCTCTGCAAATTTTGTACAGTAGCCTCAAGATTCTTCTTCAGTAAAAGTGCTCCAATTTGCCCATTTTAGAAAATGAGTGAAACTCAGTTCAGAACACTCAATGCACAGATTGTAACAACAAGCAGACACAGTAAAATGCACACCTGATTTCACACTATCTTAACTTCAGCTGATATGGATTCTTGTTAGGCTTGTAAATATAAAATCATAATGAAAATAAACCTCTGTTAAGAGTGTATTTCATATCGCTTAGACTTCTGTGACAGAAAATGGGCCTGTGTCACAGCACAGCAGGGTTCACAGAGGCCAGAGCTAATTACCTTCCTGGAAGGAAGGAAAAATGGGAAAACTTTATATCCAGAGGGAGTGGCATTTGAATGGGCATGAACAAAGAAGGAAATAACCAAAAACCTTGAGAAGGAAAACCAAAAACATGGGAGACAAGAAAAACCAAAAGCACAGGAGACAAGAAAAACAGAGGCAATAAAGAATTCTTCAAAGAAAACACTGAAATTGTGTGTGAGAAAGTTTAGTAGAAATGTTAAGGTAGACTAGATGGAGTTTATTTATGGCATTTAAGATACTTACAAAGCAAGAGGAATTTAATGTGAAGAGCAAATGCCATGAGATTAATAAAATGAACATTTACCAGAGTTTCTGACAGCTCTTCAAGTTGCACTTCTTTGTCACATTTTACTTTTGTCATCTCTTCTACAGCACATGAAATGTAAAATGAGTGGAACAGAAATGATTTTTCATATTTAGCAGGCAGTATAAAACATTTCCCCTTTTGCAATACCCAGTTCTCAAAACTTGTTGGATTAAGTTAAGAAACTGAAAAGCTCATTTATGACTTAATCTAAATGTAGACTTGAGAAAATGATTCAGACATTAGCAAATCTATATCTGAAGAGAAACTGAATATTTATCTTAAATAAAATTTAGAGCCTATTATGTTTTCCACAAATATAGCTTCAAGTAAACCATGGACTGTAAGACTAGAGTATTCTCCAAGTATTGATGCACCTGCATTGTTCCAGAAAAAAAAATCTGAACTGCTGAAGGTATCACGTAGATATGCTGGGAAAGGAAACCAGTTGTTACTAACTTCCAAATGGTTTCTATGTGCACATCCACAATTCTGGGATTTTTTGCAAGTTCTCAACAGCAAGGCAGAGCTCTTACTCTGGGGACTAAGGAGCACATCCCTAGAAACCACAGGATATCAAATTGATGATATTTAAAGACAACCCCTGCCAGCATCATTGCACTTCCAGCATGGGGAGGGTCACAGAAACCTCCATGGGAGGTTTTGTCTCTGCTGCACAAGTCACTCCTGGCACCTGCAGTGCTGCTGCTCTGAGCTGCAAACCAAAATTACCTCCAGAGGAATTCATGCATGAATGGTCTGACAATTGGAGCTGTGCACAGCACTGCCCTGTGGCTGCTGCCAGCACCAATGACCCCCAAAGAAAAGGGATCAGCTGAGTAAAAATAAATCCAGGCATTCCTGACAGGTACAGGCACTGTAAAATCATTTCTCCAGCTACTAGAGACAGTCCATTTCCAGAAAAGAGCAGAAAACATTTTTATTACTGCCCAGCTCATTTTCTGCCTTTCTACAAGCCTTACTCAGTTCAGCAGATTTATTCTGGAGCTCCAAGGTAAGCAGCTTTGAATCATCTTCAGATTTCTTTAATCTAAGGAAATGGTAAATGAAAAATCCCAAATGTAGGGTACAAAGCACTGCATTTGAAACTTACAGGACAATAAGACAAAGTCTTAGCACAAGCACTTTAAGAACATTTATCTTTCAACAGGCAGGTGATAGATCTGCCTGCAACACACATCAAATTTCACTTTTAAAACCTCAGAACAGTAGACATAAAAGTAAACAAATATATACCTACAGAAATCTGTATTTCTTAAAGACAGAATTATGAAAGTTGGAGGAGGCAAAAGATTACTTTTTATACAGTATCAACTATCACAAACAAAAAAAAAAAGACATTAAATTCTCTGCATTTAGACCACTGTGTGAAAAAAATTTCAGCTTCATTTCCAATTGTTATTGATTTCGTCATAGACTGCAACCTGTAAGATCACTCTTGGAATTTAAACTCATCCATTTACCTATTTTGTTCTTCTTGCAGCAAGCTTTTCAAATTGGCAACAGAAGTCTCAAACTCCTCCGTCAGGGCTGCAAGCAAAGCCTTCATTTTTTTACATTCTTCCTCCTGCTCTTCCTTTTCTCCAGTGACCTGAATTAATGTTTTCACTGTAGTCTGGAATTCAGTTTCCAAGTTCTTTTGAGTAATCTTCAAGACATGATATCATTTCTAAACATGTTTTGCAACAAAGAGCTACAGCTGTTTCATGTCTAAAGTATCCATAATTACTTATGCAAATACTCATCTAGTCTATTTGTACTGTAAAACTATAAGCAAGGGGTACCTCTGCCTTTTGCAATGAAATTTTAGCCTCTTCCAGCTCTGCCCTCAAATGTTCTTTACTGCCCTGGGATTCCTTTAACATTTCTTCATTATGTACTAAACAAAAAAAGATGTTTATATTTTTAAAAATAGGATTATTTACTAAAAAATGCTGCTAAAAATGGAAAATTACATACATTTAAAGAATGTAACAAAGACTAATGGTACTGACATCATATACTATAAAATAATAGATGAAATTAAAATATAGATGGCTTAAAAATATTGAAAATCAAGTTCTGAAAAGTAAGTTTCCTCAGTGACATGTGCCTGACTGTAAATTTGCAAAACTGAAGCAACATATTTTTCCCTTGCAATTTTCAAAAGCTCTCACTGCTTGACTCACCCTAAAAACTGCCCTGCCAGTCCTGCTCCCACATGAGCAGCTCCTGTTCCAAACAAAAATAAGGCCTTCAAGGCCCCAAAATTCTGCTGCCAACCAGCAACAGAATAAGACTATCATGGCCCTGTTTCCTATGCTTCTATAAACAATTACATATAATAAATAAAGATTCATAAACAATTACATTTCAATTCTATAAACAATTACATTTAAACACAGCAGGCAGAACTCTTACATTTTGCTTCCATTAAGTCAGCAATCTTATTTTGTGATGTCTGCAGCTGAGCCTTGATGTCTTTTATGACATCATCTTTTTCATCTCTCTGTATGGTAAGAGCTGAAATCTAGAAAAATGCAAGAAATATCATCATGAAGTCTGGAGAAGGGACAGATATTAATTTTCATTTGTACCCAGGTATGATAAGCAGACATTTTGCTGTCATTCAAGATAGATAGATTGATAGATAGACAGACAGACAGATAGATAGATAATATTTGTCTAGATATAATCTTAGCCAAATATTGATCAAGTCACATTACTCTAAACAAAAAAGTTCTCCAATTCAAAATCAAACCATAAATTCCAGTAGACTAAAGGGACTGAAACACCACTAAACTTAGAAGAATTTGACTTAAATGCAGCTTCAGATGTTATTTTGTCTTTTTTACTAATACCCAGAAACACTTCTTGGCTCTTGCATTGCCCCATTAATTCCAAATAAAGCTCTACATCTTAGATGGTAAAATGAGCAAACCTGCTTTTCCTTTTGACTGACTTCCAGTCTGCATTCTTTTTCAAACTTGTCCACTTTTTCTGCTTCTTCTTTTACTTTGGAGATACAGTAACATCCATAGTTAACATTCTAGCTGAAATAAACTCCAAGCTCAATACAACTTCCAGTTTAAGGTTGCCTGGAATTGTACAGCTGTACCATTTGTTTCCCAAGAGTAATTGTTGACGCAATGTTTGATTTTATAATGAAAATACAAACAGAAAAGAGCATGTGAGAATGAAACAGGAACATAGCAGGCTATACATACAGAGAGAGAGCATTTAGCTAAAGTTTCTGTAGCTATACACTCGTGCATTATCATTTAAATAAACAAACTATGGGAAGTAAGTGTCAGATTTTGGGCTGTTTAGATGGTCTGGAAAAGCCCGAAGATGGCCTTGGGCCGCCCGCGCTCCAAAGGACGAGAAGGGACTTCAGATCTTTTCTCGGTCTCGGTGTTTATTAATTGCTTATCTAAAAGATTTTCTCTGGGCCTGACAGAGTTCTGCTCAGCAGTCAGCCATGGGCACACACTGACAGCCCCTGGGGCGGTCATCTATCTTTATACTTGGAGTTACGTATACAATATTTATCATTTTTCTCCAATACCCTCTACTCTTATTAACCAGTGTTCTTTTAGTAATGCCCAATCCCAGAGTGCCAACATCACCACAGAAGATGGAGGCCTAGAGGAAGAAGAAGAAGGAGAAGGGCACGCCCCAATTCCTCCATCTTACTTCTCTAGACCCCCCTGTACAGAAATCTTAAACCCTGTATCTCACACTCCAATTAACTTGTCCCTTCACCATTCACCCCAGTGAAATCCTCCTATCCTCATACTGATGTCATCTCCCCTGTGGGATCAAAGTCCAGCCACCAGACATTTCTGGCAACATTCCAGGACTCCCGAGCCCCCCAGGGGTGGTCTTCTTCACCCTGCACCCCAGTTCTGAGAGGCTGAGATCCCACAAGTAAGTATTGATCTCTAGACTGTACTTCACAGACAAAACTTCAATTTTGAGTGACTGTTTGAGAAATAAAGTTCCAGCTTTGGCCCAGTGGAACAGCAACAGAAGGGGCCAGGCAGTGACCAAAGGCAGCAGGAATAAAAGAAGGGTCCCAGTGTCTCAGTGTGAACTGCTCACCATTCCAGCACTTCACATCTGGCTGCCCTGACACTGCATGTGTAACACAAGCTATGAAGTACAAAAATGAGCCAGCTGTATAAACTCAATAAACAGAATTCTCACATTTGAAACTCATTTCCAATCTGTCGTTCTCTGCTTGCACACGAAGCTCTTCAAATGCCACCGTCATTCTCTAAAAACAAAATTTAATATTTGAAGTTCAATACTGGAAACCCTGGAACTTCTCCAGGGGCTGCTGCCCACCTCAGCCATTCTGAGGAACCAGCAGGGAGGTGAAACAGAGCCCAGAAAGAAGCCAGAAGCTGTGGCAGCGACCCAGCACTAAGCACACATCACCCAGATCACAGGGATCTACATCCCACACACTGCTGCACCTTCTCCATTTAATGTGCTTTATAGAACGCAAAAATCACTCTTGAAAAGGGATTGAAAACCCAACTTCATGTATCACACATGACATGATACCCACACATGATGGACACAAACAGTATCCCAACATAAACATGGAACTCAGCTCAGCTCACATAACTCACATTCCTTTCATCAAGCTTGCTCACTTACTTCTACGTTGCTGTGAAGTTCCTCATACAATTGTATTGTTGCTTCCTTTTCCTGTTCATCTATCAAAGCAAGAACATATAAGAAAGTTTTTCTTTTGGACAAGAATGCCAGCTGCCCAAGTCATAATTTTTAATCAGCATAATGAATTAACAAAGGAATTATCAGCTCCATTCTTACTAAATAAGTCATTATGAAACATGGTGCCAAAAGTTACAGAATCTAGGGAAAATGTGTATTTCATTGAAACATTAAGCAAGCTCAACTTTTAAACTTCCTTCCCAAGATATTTTTTTCTGTGAAAAGTGTAATTCTGGATCAGTTTATGCAACCATATTAATTATTATAGTATTAATGCTGTTGAATAATAATGTATCAAAACTGTTAGTATTTATAAACTGTAATCTAGGGTTTAGCACTTAATTTCTTCCTATCAGCAGATGCTGATAGAGCATCTGAACTGTCATTATAAAATTGCAACACTCCATGTCCATATTTTCCTTCTTTCCTTTCACTTTTGTAATTGATACTATTTTTTCCTAAGAAAACAATTAAAAAGAGAACAGTAAAAGAAACAGCTATCAAAAAAGAACAGTACATCTATATACAAGGATTTCTAGAATTAAGGCTAAAAAGAAATAGACACTTCTTAAGTATCCAGGATCAAGTTAGTAAAATTATAATGACTATAATAACAATTCTAAATTGCATATAAAGTAAAATTCCCAATCAATAACATATTTTAAAACCTCAAGAATTTACACTTCATTAAGTTATCCAACTGTCTTGGCTTGTTCAGTTTCATGAGAAGAATTCCAGTTACTCATTATACCTTGGGGTTCAGACCTTTTTTCCCCACAAATGTGTGATGGCTGAAAACAGGAAAGGTCAGCTCTGGAAATTTGTTACAGAGTGCTGGGAATTCAGAGTAGATTCTACTGCCTAAAACCAGGCATGAAGTGTCACTTCTCATGTCTGAATACATTCCCAGAGTGTGGCTGGGACTGCAAAGCTTCAATGGGCTGAGCAGCCTTGGGGAGCCCTGCCCTGCTCTGCAGTGGCTCCAGTGCCAGTCGGGGCTGTGGGCACTGCCTCAAACCTGGAGCACTGTTTGGGCACCCAAGGAGCTCCAGGCTGGCAACCTTGCAGCAAACAATCTCACTGCCTTCAAAAGCCCTCTGCATTCAGCATTACAAACCACAAATCTGTTAGACCTGGGGCTTCACTTCCAATTTTGTGAGCCACTTAAAATTCACTTCTCATTCTGAGAGCCACATCCAGTCGATTTCAACTGTAGAACTTTTCTGAACAGCACGAGAAATTTCTTCTTCTTGCTTCTGTTTGTGAATTCAGAACAAGCTAGAAGTACATTTATCTGATAAATAAAAACTAAAAAAGCATTTACATTTGCTGGTCTTCTCTGTGAAGCGAGTGCAGGTTTCCTTGAGCAGATTACACAGATGCCTCGAAGCAGCAGCTCTAAAGGAGGGAAAAATATCATGTTTGCACAGGAGTGCACAGTGCTTTGTGCACCTAAGGAGTAACAATGGAAATGAACTTCAAAATTCAACAGCTACATAAAACTGCCCACATGGAAACTGATTATTTCCACCACAAAAATATATCCTTGGTTCTGTTACTTACTCTTTCAAGAGATCTTTATTTTCACATATCTCATCTTCCAGTTTCAAATGGAGTTTCTCATTTTCAAACTGATTTCATGGGGAACAGATGCAAAAAGACACTGTTATTGAAAAATATATTAGAAATGCACTTGAACTTCTCAAATCCCTCATGAAAAAGTCACTTGGGGCATCAGTAGACAGAAGTCTGTTTTATCTGGTATTACATGCTGAGTCATCTTTTGCATGAAAGATACAATAATTAATGAACAATAATTTACCAGCAAATGAGACACATACAGGTATATTCTTCATACCCACCCTCACACAGGACAGGTGCCTGCAACTTCTCAAAATAATCATTTTCTCAAGGCACAAACCAAACTGCAACAGTCTTTAATATTTAATTGTATCAATAATAGTGTCATACTGAATCAGGAAGCACTGAACTTCATCTATTCAAAGTACACTATACAATACTGGCCTGCAGTTCTTGAATGGCTTTATTCTGTGCTTCAATAATCTTTCTGTTCTCTTGGAGTTTTCTTTCTTTCTGGTTTAGTTCAGTTTCCACAGTCAGTTTCCACTGCTTGATCTTCTCAGCCTCTTTGTAGAGTTTTGAGAACAATTCATTCGTTGTTTCTGGATTCTAATAGAACAGGTTCCACATTAAATACTATCTAATTAATAGTATATAATATCTAATTAATACTGTTGTAGATAATGTATTTATCTCTTAGAAACATCACAAGAGTAATATTTTTTCCACAGATGGTGATATAAGCTTATATATGATCAGGAGCCCAAGTTTAAATCTTTGTGCATCCTCTGTGTATGTATCAAAGGCATTACAGGGCACATAGGAGATACAAATACAATGAAATATCCCAAACCCCCTTCAGACATCACCAAATAGATGGGCTTAAAGACACGGATAACTGCAATCCACCAAAATCAACAAAAATTTTGCCAGAATTATCAGTGAAGCCAAATTTCCTTCTAGCAGGTTCTTCACCCCATTTCTGTCCTCTCCTTCTGAAAGACACTGCTGAGTTAAGTAAAAGCAGCTTCAGAGACTTTGCCCAGGAGTACCTGTGATATTGCCATGGACACACACAGAATCACAGAATCACAGAATCACAGAATAATGAGGCTGGAAGAGACCTCTCAGATCATCGAGACCAACCTATGCCCTGACACCTCAACTGCAGCACCAAGTGCCATGTCCAGTCTTTTCTTAAACACATACAGAGATGGTGATTCTACCACCTCCCTGGGAAGAGCATTCCAGTGCTTCATTATTCTTTTAGTGAAATTTTTTTCCCTAATATCCAACCTATCCCTTCCCTGCTGTAGCTGGAGACTGTGTCCTCTGGTTCTGTCAGTGCTGCCCGGTGGAAGAGACCAACCCCACCTGGCTCCAACCTCCCTGCAGGAAGCTGTAGAGAGCAATAAGGTCACTCCTGAGCCTCCTCTTCTCCCGGCTAAACAGCCCCAGCTCCTTCAAACGTTCCTCACAGGGCTTGTGTTCCAAACCCCTCACCAGCCTTGCTGCCCTCCTCTGGATGTGCTCCAGCATCTCAACGTCCTTCCTAAACTGAGGGTCCAGAACTGGACACAGCACTCAAGGTGCAGCCTCAGCAGTGCCCAGAACAGGGGCAGAATGAGCTCCCTGCTCCCGCTGGCCACACCATTCCTGACCCAGGCCAGGAGCCATTGGCCTTCTTGGCCACCAGGGCACACTGCTGGCTCATGTTCAACCGGCTGTCACCAGCACCCCCAGGGCCCTTTCTGCCTGAGCACTGTCCAGCCACACTGTCCCCAGCTTGGAACGCTGTAGGAGATTTTTGTGGCCAAAATGTGGAACTCAGCACTTGGACTGATTAAACTTCATGCTGCTGGACTCTGCCCATCCATCCAACTGATCTAAGTCTCTCTGCAGAGCCCTCCTTCCTCCCAATAGATCAACACAAGCTCCCAGCTTAGTGTCCTCTGCAAATTTACTGATGAAGGACTCGATGCCCTCACCCATGTCGTCTATAAAAACATTAAACAGAACTGGTCCCAGCATAGAGCCCTGAGGGACGGCACTGGTGCCTGGCTGCCAGCTGGATGCAGCACCATTCACCACCACTCTCTGGGCCCATCCAGCCAGTTCTGAGCCCAGCACAGAGTGCTCCTGTCCCAGCCATGGCTGCAGCTTCTCCAGGAGTGTGCTGTGGGACACAGTGCCAAAGGCCTTGCTGGAGCCCAGACACACAACACCCACAGCCTTTCCTGCATGCACCAGGCAGTCACCTGCTCACAGAAGGAGCCCAGATTGGTCAGACATGACCCATCCTTGGTAAAGCCCTGCTGGCTGGGTCTGATAGCCTGGTCATGCTGTGAGTGCTGTGTGATAGCACTCAGTGTGAACTGCTCCATTATCTCACCTGCCACTGGGGCCCGGCTGACTGGCCTGGAATTACCAGGACCCTCCTTCCTACTTTTTTTGTACATGGGTGTCACACTGGCCAGTGTCCAATCCTCTGGAACCTCACAGTGAGCCACAACTCCTGAAAAATGATGGAGAGAGGCTTGGCAAGCTCATCTGCCAGCTCCCTCATCACCCTGGCATGGATCCCATCTGGAACCAGGGATTTATAAATATCCAAGTGTCCCAGCAGTTCTCTGCTCACACACAGAGCAGGAA
Source organism: Melozone crissalis (assembly GCF_028551555.1). Lineage (NCBI taxonomy): Eukaryota > Metazoa > Chordata > Aves > Passeriformes > Passerellidae > Melozone > Melozone crissalis. Next base: position 4,685,912 of record NW_026535781.1, read on the forward strand.
GGAAAACCACCGCCCTTGTGCCCTTACAGCACCTTGAAAGTGCCCTACAAGCAGTGCTGGTTGAGGCAGGGAGAGCAACACACGAGTCCCAAGGGCCCTTTGGTTCATTTACAACACCCCCAAACACCATCCTTGTTTTGGCTGCATCACAGTTTTGTTACAGTCCTGATGGTGCTTTAATAGCTTAGGATTAAAAAAGTCTAAAAAGTTGTCAGGGATATGAAAAACAGCAGAGAGAGCACAAGAAATGTGTTTTATTTTGTGGTAGCAAACAGTGTTTTGTAGCTGCAAAGTAGAGAAGCTATTGCAAAAAAGCTGAGCTGCACTGAGTTGTGCTAACGCAGAGATCAGCTGGTAAAGACACTGTGAAAGGAATCCAGTGCTTGAGGAAACCACTGAATTCATTGTTTTACAGATAAATTAAAGCCAGACAATGCAATTGGGATCATCTACTTCAGTTTTCCAAAGAATACTCTGACTTCAACCCTTCTGCCCCTCAACAGAAGATTCAGCAGCAGTTCGACAAGGATACTTAAGTGTTTAAATCTTACTCTAATTAAAGCTCATGGACTTTGCAGACACTTCAAACAAAGACAAAAACAACAACAATATTGCAATCACCTTAATTTTTAAAGATTAATTTCCAGGTGTGTTCACTAAATCACAAGTATCTCCTCTAAGTGATTCAGCTTTAAACAGGAGACAGAAAGCATTATTCCCTTTTGACTACTTCCTTTAGGCCTGAAATATCTACTTAATAATGCTTTAGGCACTGTTTGGGAACAAATTCAAAAGACCCCAAGGAATTAGATGTGCAGAGTTGATACTTAGCTGACCTCTTCATCTACTTCAGAGCAAAGTTTCACTTGCTGTGAAATTGTATCTGAAACATGAAGAGATTTTGATCAATGTATTTCTAAAAAAAGTAACAGTGAAACTGTATTTAACAGTTACAGACATGAAACTGTGAGACTACTCATGAAAATTAAAACTTGACAATATATAAAAATCTAAAGAAGGTGCATGGCAAATATTCCAATCGTACCTGAATCAGTGATTTCTCCATGGCTCAACACATCGAATGGCAGCTTGAAGTCATCATCTGAGCGTCTGTTAATACCCTGCACAAATTTAAAAATTAGTTCCTTAAGAGTAGATTTGCAAAGAAGAATTATAAAAGCCAGAAAAAATCCCTACAGATGATGTGAAAATAGAATGTGTCATTAATTAAACAGCTGCCTACAATTTTCAAAGCCCAAGGTATTGGTAATGGCTTTGGAACTCACTTCTTACTTCCCAGTGGTTGATCAAACTGTTGGTGTTCTGCAGTTTGATTTATAGACTGTGGCCAAAGGGGAGCTTTCAATGCAGGGAACTCAGCAGCTCCTGCCTGTCTGGGCACTGGTGCATGGCAAAGGGCTCAAGGAGACAAATTACTTTTCTGAAGACTTTTCAGTAGTTGATATTTCTTTTTTGCTTTACTTCCAAGGGCACTTCTAAACGATATCTGATTATGTTTCAGTATGAAAATACCCTTTTACAAGTTTTTTAAGTCACAGAAGTTCATCCTGTAAACAGCAAACTCATCTGCTGTCAGAATATCCTGTTTGAATCTCAACATATTTCATAAGGAGCTTTGACATGAAAAAATAACTTGTTGAATTCCCATAACTCAGTGTGGGGACAGAACATTTTCACTGCACACCTGATCTGGTGAGACCAAGACGCCAATGCCAGTGCGAGCATCTGAGTGGGGCCTGTGGGAATCCATAAAATCAGAGGGGTTTCAGAAAGCTGCAAAAGGCAGGCCTCAGAGACAGCAGAACTGTGATTAGTGCCAAGCAGTAGCCATGACATAGGTCAGCAGAAAAATTATGCAAAAAGTAGAAAAGTAATGACAAATAGAACAATGGTCTGTGTATTAATGCTTGGCTAGAATAACTCCCTAAGCTACAGAAAAGTTTATCTAGCAAGATATTAGAAAGTTCTAAGCTTAATAATGGAGCTCTGTGCATTGTGTTTCAAGGCTTACAAGCAGGTATTGTATTCAAAAAAGGCAAGCATTGTTTTAACCAAAGGTACCTGTGCTTATAGTGGTTGGATAGAACTGCTGTCAATATGCTTTTGCTTGGTGTGATTGGTCAAAAAACTTTTAAAGTAAGTTGTCACATGAAGTTCTTTGTCTGCTGCCTGGGATGTGAGCTGCTGGCATCTTCCCATTGTCATAACCACGTAATGAGACTGATGCTGGAAAATAAAACAGCTCAAGGCAGTTCCTCAGCAGTCCCGTCCCGTTGGTGATTTGTACACAGAGCCCGGCCAGCGATAGATCCCTGCTCGCTCTCTGGGCTGAATTACCCACAGCAAACGTGGACTTACAACACAGAGCGGATGCTCCAGAAGATGATTCCCTTCAGTTTTCAGAGAACACAACAACAAAAGTCTTTGAAATTCAAACTGAAGATGTCTGTGCATGTGCCACTCTAGGCATACGCACAGAAATGAGTCCAGTGCAGGAGCCGTCCCGGCCTATGCAGGGGCAGGTGGGTGTGTGCTGCAGCTCTGCCGGGACAAGGGGCAGGTGTGTGTGTGCTCCAGCTCGGGGCTCTGCCGGGGCACTCCCCGGGCCCAGCACTGTCCCCGTGTCCCCGGGAAGGGCCCCTGTGCTTTCCCCCCGTCCCCTCCTCAGCCGCGGCCTCCAGAGCAGCACAGCCCGAGGAGGCGGCCGGGGTCAGGGGCGGGTGTGGTATGGGCCGCCCTCAGCGGCCCCGCGGCCGAGCGCTCACCTGGGATCTGCCCGCAGACACCTGCCCAGCGCTCAGGCGCGGCGGCATGAACAATTTAAAGCGGTTTTCCTTCTCCATGGCTCCGATAAAAGGGCGGGCGGGGCGGCCCCGACTCCCGGCGGCCGCTGAGGGCGGGCGCGAAGGGCGGGAAGCGGCAGCGGCCCCTCAGCGCGGGAGAGCTCTGAGGGGAAGGGGGGGTCCCGCCGGTACAGGGAATAACTGGGAGGGGGCCCGTCCTCCCGTGGGAAAAATGCGTGTTTTATGATTGCCTTTTCGCAAATATTAAAATGAATATTATATGTGTTGTGTCAGAAAGTTATGCTGTATTAATTTTCTTAAGTAGTATGTTAAATCTAGTTTTAGGGTATAACATAATGTTAAAATAAAAACTATGCTATGTAAAATACTTTTTTTAAAGAAAGGACTCGCAACGAGATAGCGGCCACAGGACACCTAAATCTTTCAGAGAAAGAGAATTTATTGCTCTCTTATCAGAAGAAACGAACTTCTTCCTGCCTGCTCAGCTATAAAGACGCTGTCAGGATTCAGAGGAAGAAGACAGAATCCTGTGTTTGAATAGAATTTATGCATCATGTATGAGGGGTATGAATATGCAGCAGGCTATTGTTTTTAAGGGTTAACCCTCTGTTAATGTGTGTCCTTTTTCAGGCTTATGCTGCCCAGAAGAAGTTACCCAGACGTCTGTAATTCTTTGTTTCGATTATCTCATATTGTCCTAATTCAAATTGTCCAAATTATTAATACTCTAACTATAAAAGTATCTTACATAGCATAGTTTCTATTTCAACATTATGGTATAACCTAAAACTAGATTTAACACACTACTTAAGGAAATTAGTACAACATAACTTTCTAACACAACACATATAATATTCATTTTAATATTTGTGAAAAGGCAATCATACAATATGCATTTTTCACACAGGTAATGCAGGCCCTGGAGGCATCTCCTGAAGCTGGCACAGCCCCAGCAGATGGCATCGGTGAGGAGGGGGCTGCTGGGGGGCAGTTTGGAATAACTGTGCTGTCCTAGGGTGACATTAGGACGCTTGTATCCCCAGCTGTCTGTTCTGTTTATGCTGGATATTATGTTCTTTGCCTTCAAGACTCGCTCTGAAGAGTGAAGTTTTGTTTTGGTTTTGTTATCAGCCGCTCCCCCATGGCTGGCAGGACACAGAGATGGGGCAGTACATGGTGCTGCTTTTGCTTTTTGCCTGACTTTTTGCTTTGCTCTTGCTTTTGTTTCTGCTCATTAGTTAGTTTAGCTAAGCACTCCAAATTTTTGCCTGGACTGTTTTCCTTTCCCTTTTTTGGAACCACTCAAACCTGCTCCAGACTGGGCCCTGGGAAACACCGAGAGTTTGCACCTTGTGGCTGCAGCAGCTGCCCCAGCACCGGAGGGACTGATAACAGAGCGACCACTCCCAAGAGAGACTTTCTGAATTTGTCATCCTTTTCAGAGTGGTGAAAGAGTGTTGTCACCTGGTATTGTTCATTTTGTGTGCTGGGGGTGCTTTACCTGTTAAATGAACAGGTTCTTTCCACTTCTCTCCAAGGAATCCTTCCCGACCCGGTTGGGGAGTAGGGCTGTGTGTGTTTCCTTTCTGGAGGGGCCCCTTTGGAGGTTTTCTCCCAAATTTGCCCTAAACCAGGACAAAAGTTGGTGCCCAATGCATGGGGCTTGAGAGAGAGTGGAAAAAACCCTGTTCTGACTGCATTTTGGTTGCCATTACTCTGTGTTTGTATCAAGCAGTTAATGGCCATGTTTTTTGAATTCATAATGTCTCTTGGGGTGGAGGCTTGCATGCATTTCTGGTCCCTAAGTGCAGAGGATCATTAACGGGATATCACAGCATGATCAATATGATCAAGTGAAGCCAATTTATTACAAAAAGCAAGCCATTTTTACACTGTTCTCTATTGTTCACACCTGAAGCTAATATGTGATTGATTGGTTAAATCCTTTTTACCCATGCATTTTGACATTTCAGTTAATTTTAGTTAGTCTTTCTTCTTCATGCATCTTGCTGCAGGTTTTCTTGTGTTCCTTTGCATCCTGAACCATCTGCTGCTAAACATGTTCTTCTCCTTTTGTGTCCTTCAAAGGCATGGTGACCTTATTCAGTTTCTATGAAGGCTGGATTGTGCATATGTTGCATCTGTCCATTGTCCTGCAAAAAACCCTCAGCACTCCTCCCAATGCTTTCTGGTCATTCAAGTGCCCTTCAGCTGACTGGTTCCATGCTTTGAGCTTCAGGGAATTGCCCAATCTTTCTGAAGCTCAAATAAATATCATGTTAGTCAACATCTTAATTGTGTTTATATCTCACAGAATTACCTTTTCTTTTGTCTTGTCTGAAACTGTTGCTGTACAGAAATCTCTGGGTGATGGTGGACATGTCAGATGCTGCTGGGATATCCCAGAGCACTTGGACCTTGGCTCTGCACAGGAGAGCTCTTCATCTTCTTTCTCTCTTTTCCTCCCTTTGGGCATGGAGGGAGCTCCTGACTTCAGCATGTGACTCGTGTGTGCAAAGAGCAAATCTGGGCAGAACTGGGGCAGGGAGGGTTTGGGGAGACCTTGGATCTGTGCTGGGCACAGAAGATGTTTTCCATTGCTCTGAGACTGTCTGCTGTGGAAAGTGGATTTATTATCCCACTGAGGAATGACTGTTGCATTGATGGAGCTGTGCCTTCCCTTGGCTTTGTTGGCTGACAATAAATAAATATCCCTCTGTGTCTCGGGCAGCTCCTTCTCCAAGGAAACCAGGTGGGAGTTGGAGCCAAGGAGCTGAAAGCTGCAGGTGCAGCCTGGGCTGGAGGGAGCTCAGATTTGCACAAGGCTGCTCTGAGTGCCAAGCCTTGGATGGGGGAAATGGTGGGGTGGGGGTAGGGACAGAGTCTGCTTGATTGTCAGCCATGAAGGGTCTTGATTTTCATATCTATTCAAACAGCATGAGGAGGTTCTTGGATTTAGTGTCAATTGAAGATTGCACATATCAATTTATGAACAGGGAAAAATACCTAAATGGGACCTAAGAAATCTTTTCTCACTGTTTTTTAAAAAAGAATATATTCAGTTTGAATGCACTTCTGAAATCTGCCTAATTAACCACACACAAGATTTGAAAACTGAAATCAAATTATCCCCAGAGGCTTGGCTTGTTAAGGCGTTCTGAATGTTAATGAGCCCTGGGACACTGAATTCCTGCACTGAAGAGCTGAAGGCTGAACAAGCCTCTAGAGCAGGAAAATTCAGCAGCAGCCTCCAAGTTGCTGAGGATGTCAGCAGCCCCCACTGAGGCCATCCCTGCCCAGAGACCGTGGGGGAATGGGCAGGCAAGGCGAGCGTCCCTGGGGCTGGGGCAGCACAACTCAGAGGCAGCAGCGGCTCCAGCTGGGCAATGGAGTGTGGAATGTGGCTGGGAGCTCAAAAGAACAAAACAGCCTTTACTGCGAACTTTAGAAAAATCAGAGAAACTTTGGCAAAAGGTTTAGTATGACGTTCAATCAACAAAAACCAATTCTCAAAGCACTGACTTGGCCCATTCACCTTCACAAACTCTTAGCTTCATCAATTTTAAGTTACTCAAATTCTACAAGAAGCGTGAATTAAAAAGAGAGAAAGACAAAGAAGATACAGAGGAGCACACAAACATCTACCAGCTCCTGGATTCCAGCAGTGTTCAGATAGAAGTTCCAAGAGGAGGTAGGGTCAAGATGTGTGCTTGCCTTGTGGTCAGCCTTAAATACCCCTTGGTCTTCCTGGGCCCTTCCCCCAGGTGGGCCTTGGGCTCATTTGGTCCCTCAGGAGCTGGGCTGGGGGCTGCAGAGGTGGCTGTGGAGCATTGCCTGTGCTGTGCCAGGGACTGGCAGACACTGCTGGGCTGGGATAGAGGCTCTGGGGGCATTGGGGTCACAGGGCAGGGCAGGGCTGGGGTTCCAGGGCAGGGCAAGGCTGGACCTGCCCCTTCTTCCCCCACACACAAAATGTTTCGAGCCAACAATCTCTTCCAGTCTGTCACTACAGGGAATGCTGGAAGTGAAATCCCATTTGTGGCCATGGGCACCTGGTTCAGAAGGACAGTTCTTTTCCATAGGAAGGAAAGCACAGAGCTCCAAGGTTTGAAAGGCAGGTGAGAACCTCAGTAGGCCTAGGCCAGCCAGACGTGTCAGGAATGGCAGATTTTTTTTGGAAGCAGTCTTTGAATTTAGGGAATTTTGGAGGTGGAAACCCAATCTCGGCCATGGGCACCTGGAGAGGCAGGACAGTTCTTTCCCATGGGAAGGAGAGCATGGAGCCTCCCTCAGTGTTTTGGGGACAGATGAGAAGTGACTATTGTGAAACCACTGCCAGTCAGACTTGTTCTGGCAATATTCCTATGGGAACAATCTCAGGATATAAGGAGATCTGGAGGTGAAATCCCAATTCTGGCCATGGGTGCCTGGAGCAGAAGGACAGTTCTTTTCCATTGGGAAGGAAAGCACAGAGCCCCAGTGTTTCAGCAGCAGATGAGAAGTGACCCTCAACATGCACAGGTCAGCTGGACCAGTCAGGCAGTCCATGGGAGGCCAAACCAGCCAGAGCTGTTCTGTGTTCCCTTGGTTTTGTGGGGCTCCATATTGTCACAATGGTGCCTTGGATCCATGGAGCCCCGCCGTGTCATCATGGTGACTTGATTCCATGGGTTCCAGCAGTGTCACAATGGCCCCTTGATTACAAGAAGACCTGCAGTGTCACACTGGCCCCTAGGTTCCATTGGGTCCCACAATGTCACAGTGGCCCCTAGGTGTCATAAGGCCCCACAGTGTCACAATGGTCCCAAGGATTCCATGAGCCCTTGCAGTGTCACAATGGTCTCCATAGTTCCCCAGGCCTCACAATGTCATGGGACTCCTCTGTTCCATGAGGTCTGCAATATCACAATGGACCTTTGGACCCTGGGGCTTTGCTGTGTCACAATGGTCTCCTTTAGTTGCCCAGTGTCACAATGGACCGTTGATTACAGGAGGGACTTTGTGTTGCCCTGGAGCTTTGGTTCCATGCAGCCCTGCAGTGTCACAAAGGCCTCTTGGTTTCATGAGGCCCCACAGTATCACAATGGTCCTCCCAGGGCCACCATGAGGAGGTCCATAGTATCACAATGGACTTCCTCATGGTCTCACTGGTTCCATGAGGCCTCACAGTGTCCCAATGGTTTGCTTATTCCACGGGGCCTCATAGTGTCACAATGCTCTCCATGTTTCCATGAGGCCCAGCAATGTCACAGTGCTCTCCATGATTCCATGGTGCCCCACAGTGTCACAATGGTCCCTTGATGTCACAGGGCCCCACAGTGTCACACTGGCTCTTTGGTCTGACAGGGCCCCACAGTGTCACAATGTTCCCTTGGTCTCAAAGGGGCCCAAAGTGTCACAGTGGTCCCTTGGTCTCAAAGGGGCCCGCAGTGTCACAATATTCCCTTGGTCTCACAGGGCCCCACAGTGTGACAATGCTCCCTTGGTTCCATGGCCCTGTGCTGCTGCATTCCCCCCTCCCCTTCTCAGGCCACCCTGCCAGCTGAGAAATGCTACTTGGGGCTCGGCCTTGGCCAACAGCCCCTGGGCTCAGCTCCTCTGCAGCTCATCACAAACACTGTCTGCTACAGGCACTGCTGCTGCCCAACCAGCTCCTGGTTCCTGTAGGAGCAGCCCTGGGAGCTGTTTTTGTTCCCTCAGTGGCACAACATCCCTGTTCTCACCCTGCCAAAGAAAGCTGTTGATGCCAAGTGCGGCCAGGATGAACCATTGCTGGGACTGAAGCCCCTCTCTTGGGGCCCTGCAAACAGCGCTCCAAAAGGAGCCCTTGGAGCTCTCCTGGGCCAGCGACTCCCTCTGAGTGGAGCCTCTCCCAGCCGGGAACTCTCCCGTTTGCTGCACTCAGGGATCCCCAACAACGACGGAGCCTGGGCCGATCCCCACACTCCTCCAGGCTCAGCCCTTCATCCACTGGGGAGATGCCAAAGGATCCACAGGGAGCATTCCCTGCCCTCAGGGGAATTTCTCACAGGTGCCTTGCACTGACTCTTTGTGTCTGTGTGCACACAGGAGTGCCTGTGCTGGGGAAATGTGTCAGAAATGCTGCTCTCTGAGGGGTTTAAGTGCTTTGGATAGCTGAGCCAGTCAGATATCCAGATATCAGTAAGTAAGGTTTTGTCACAAGCTCTAAGCTAAGTTAAATGCTTCTGAGAGCTGTTCTTTTGCAAAGATATAAAGTTTATTTTAAGTTATAACCTAATTTTTTAAGTGGTATTCCTGTTTTAAATTGTTAAGTCATAAGTTATAAGTTAGGTTAAATACTGTTAAGTAGTGTTCTTCTGCCAAATTGTGAAGTTGAAGGTATCACTTAAGGTTAAGGTGTAAGTTAAATTCTGTTAGGTTTGAGCTCTATTAAGCTTTTAGGCTGTATTCCTTTATCCTTGCCCTCGCTGCCCTTGTGTCATACACACTCACAGGGACAGTTCTCAGTTCATTTCTGGTTTGATTGCCTAGATTTACTTTGGTTTTGTTGTTACTTTGTTTCCTTTCTGTGCCTGATGTTTCCAGTCAGGAGCAGAGTGACTCTTGCCAAGGAACTTTGTGCTGCTGTCCCTTAATATTAAATGTGGTTTTTGCTGCTCCCTTGCTGGGGATTTTTTCCAGTGCTCTCAAGCCCTTGTTCGTAACAGTGTGAAGGAGCCCTGGCCCAGGCTCTGGCCCTAGGGGACACAGGGATGCTGTGGGGGGGTCCCTGTCCCCCTATGCCACCCCCAGGGCCCCGGCCCCCTGTCCCCGTGTCAGGCTCTGGGGTCGATCTCGTGGAACATCCTCTGGCGGAGGCTGCGGGGCCAGGGGCGGGGGGACCTGGGGGGAGAGGGGACCCCGCTGTGCACGAGCAGGGTTGGACTGCTCTGGGGGGAGCTGTGAGGGGGGCCGGGGCAGAGTGACCTCCCCAGTGACCTCACACAGCCCCTGTGATGTCACACAGCCCCTGTGATGTCGCACTGACCCTGTGATGTCACACAGCATCCTGAGATGTCACACAGCCCCTGTGATGTCACACTGCCCCTTATGATGCCGCACGCCTCTTTTGCAATGTCACATAGACACCAATGATGTCATAGTCCACTCTGGGATGTCACACATCACGCTTGTGATGCCACAGAACCAAATCTGGGATGTCACCCTGGAATGTCATGCAGCTGCACTGTGATGTCACAGAAAACACTGTGATGTCAAAAAGGCACCCTGTGATGTCACTGTCTCTTCTGTGTTGTCACAGCCTGCTCTGTGATGTTACACAGCCACCCAGTGATGTCACAACTCGCTCTCTGATGTCACAGAGACACCCTCTATGATGGCAGGATCTCCTCTATGGCCTCACACCTACTCTTTATTGTCACAGGCAGCTGTGTGATGTCACAACAGTCTCAGTGATGTCACAAAACCCTCTCTGCGATGTCACACTGCCACTCTGTAATGTCACAGCACACACTCTGACCTCACAGCCAGCCCTATGATGTCATACAGCCATGCCTTGATGTCACAGACTGCTCTGTGATGTCACACAGTCCCCTCTATGATGCTGTAGCTGCTCAGTGACCTCACACAACAAACTCTGTGATGTCATAGCCCAATCTGTGACCTCACACAGCCCACTCTGTGCTGTCACACAGCCCCTTGCTGCCATCACAGCTGCTCTGTGCCTCCATGACACAGCCCCAGAGGTGCCGCTGTGACACAGCCCCCTCTGGGCCATCCCACAGCCCCTGCCAGTGTTGAGCCCCTGTGAGCTCTGTCTGGGCCCTGCTGGTGTCCCTGAGGAGCCCTGGCAGTGCCCCAGCCCTGCTGGGCTGTGCACAGGAGCTGCTCCTGGCCAGAGCTGTCTCTCTGCAGCGCTGCCCTTGCCAGGAGCTGCCTCTGGGCCAGGAGCCCGGCCCAGCTCAGCAGCACAGACCCAGCACAGGGACTTTAATCACCCTCTGGGGCTTTGCTGTTCTTTGCTTCAGACCCATCCCCCAGAATGTGCTCAAAAAACTTCTCAGGGACTCAAAAAGAGGGGGAAACACTGAAGTTTTTCATACTTTAAATAGATCCTTCTGAGGGACAGGACCAAGAAAATGTCCCCAGGTTCCAGGTAGAGCAGAACACAGGTGGCAGTGATGACACGTGGGAACAAGCGAGGGAAAGGTGTCTCTGGTGCTGAGCAAAACTGTGTCTCTGTCCCTGCAGGCTGTCAGCATCCCCCAGCTGCCCCACCTGGCTGGGCCCTTCCTTTGCTGACAGCTCTGCCTCCTGCCTGGCTCTGCCTGCACGTGCTGCACCACAGCCCTGCCCTGGCAGGGAAATTCCTTTCTCCTGGTGCCAGTCTGGGCCTCCCCAGCTGCCCTTGGTGCTATTATGTCTTCTTCAGGCCCATTCCCACTATGAAGAAAAAGCTCCAGCCTCTCTGAAACCACCCTTCCATCCCTCCCAGGCTATTCCCGTTTAGTCCTCAGTCTCTACCCCACTGACCCCAGAGCTATCAGCCTCTCCCTGGTGCTTATCTGATGAGGCCTCCAAACCCCATCTTGGGAGATTTTTGGGTCCTCTCCAAGACCTGTGAAAATGGAAAAATAGTCATTAAAGACTTTTTCTCCTAAATCTTGCAGTGACAGAACAAGGGTCAATATCTTTAAAACGAATGAGGGTGGATTTACATTTGGTAGAAGGAGGAAATCTTTTATAGTTATGAGAAAGGCACAAAGCTGCAAGTGTATTTCCAGAGAAAGGGGTGCCCCATCACAGGAATTGTCCAAGATCAGGATTGTCGGAGGAAGGGGACCCAGACACCAATTGGTTCATCCAAGTCCAATTTATTGATCGAATATGGCGGGTTAAATATAGTTCTTAATAAGCTTCATACATATTGCAAAAGTTGAGCTCAGGATTGGTTAGTTACATATCAGCAACTACACCTACTTCTACATTCTTGTGCTTATTCTTCTGTTACATTCTGCAGATATTCAGGACTAATCTCACCTCCCTTTCCTCATGTTGCAGCAAGGCCATCCGGCATTCTTGCCTGTCAGCAGTCACTGAATCAGAGACTGCTGACCTCCCTTTCAAGCTTAACCAGCGGCATTAAGTCAGTATGGCCTTTCTTAACTAACCAACTCTTAATAAAATCCTCCACATTTCCCCCGCTTTCTTCTTGAGCAAGGAGATTAGTTTGCCAGGTTTTTGCTATCATACGGCTAACCATGTTTTGAATACAAGTAAAAATACAAGGCAAAATAAGCAAAAACATTAAGATCACACCGAGTAAGCCGATAGCATATGTCACAATGTTCCTTAGCCATGGTCCAAGCCCTAAGCCTTTAAGCCATTCGTCAATTCCTAAACCTTCTTCTTCTTTGAGATTGTGAAGTCCCTGTTGTAGTTCTTTTATCTTAGTATGAATGGACACCGAATGATCAGACAAATTCATACAACACATTCCCTCAAATTCTTCACATCCATGCCCTTGTGCTAAGAGCAAAAAATCTACAGCAGCTCTATTTTGTAAAACAGCATGGTTAACACTTTGCACATCTGCAGTCATCATGTCCAGAATTTGGGATGTCTGGTTCAGCTCATTTCTTGTCCAGCACCCTAATTGTTTTGCTAAATTCATAGCCTTATTGGCAGATCCTCCTGGTAAGATAGTTGAAACTACTACTTGTCTGAATGTACCCCAAAACTTTGGATCTCCAATCTGGCTGCAGTCCAAGTCATGTATACTACGCCTTTTCCTGTTTGATGTTTGACTGAGCTGCATTAGCAAGGATACATTAGGGTGAAACAAGGACAATTTTCCCAAATAACAGGGTCCACCCTGTGGCTTAGCTGGTATACCATTCCACGCCCTGTCTCCACAAATTAAAAATATTCCTGTAGGTAATTTCTTGGTGCCGTGATGTTTGTGCCGTTACATTGACTGTAATGCTGTGGAGAGAATTCACTCAAATTCAGGGATGAATCCAAGGTGGCCCATGTGTCTTTAGGTTGATTTAAATTTTGAACATCCAAGGGTTTGAAACTAAACTATCCTCCAGCTGTAGTGTTAGGCATACTGGCATTTGCACTTCCAAAAAGATCCAATTCCTCAGGAGGAGAATGCAAAGAGGTGTTAAGTGATTGGATTAGTAAGCATTGGCGATAGCCATCACTCTGACCCGCAGTATATCCTTGCTGTGCTGGCAATGTGATGTTAGACATGTTAGACATACATAAGGTTCGATTATTTATCAAACCGCAAAATTCTCCTGGAGACCACACTGGAAGTCCTACCAAGCATGTTCAAAATGGATTAGTAACCCCTCCAAGACTAAGACAAAGCGATGATTGGTTAATTTGTTTAGCAAGTGTTACCCATAGATTTTCTCTTGGCTGACTGAAATGTGTTATTCCTACTGCTTTAATCGCTACAGCGTTAAGCAGTATAATAAAAACAAACTTCATTTTTCTTTCCTTTTTGCCTGTTTTTTCTTTCTTCGTTGTCTTTTCCCTGGTTTGTTATAACGATTAAAGTGGACTTGAGTTAGTTTTTGAATACACTGATCTAACTCCAAATCAGCATCCTTGCTTACAGGTATAACGTGTGGTAGATTTAAAGGCAAATCAGCTTTACAGCGAGCTGCTATGATGTGTGAGGATGTAGTAATTTCAAGCTCTCTAAGTACTTGTTGTAATTTCCACCTCATATATGCTATGGCCACTTGTTCTGCACTCTCAAAAAGCTCCAATCCTGCCCTTCCGGGCAGGCCAGTACTTTGTTCAAGAGATCTAAACCAGAAAGAATATCGAATCCACTTCCCAAAACAAGGCTGACACCATAAAATTCCTACTGTCCTCTGTGAATACCAGTAAACCTTATTGCAATCAGCACAATGCAAAGCTACCCAAGCATAGCACTTATTATTATCCTTTTTGCAAACATAACAAGGAAGTGTATATAGGAAAGGATCAGTATTAAAGTTTGTCTGTGTGATCCAATCCAACCAGTTCAATGGTGGTGATTGCAAAGCCTCTTCAGCTTTCTTACTATATAAGGCTACCAATTCAAGCTCCTTCTTTAATACAAAATGTATCTTATCTCGTAATCGCTGTTCTTGTTCTTCAACACCTATAGCATGCCACGAAGCAGGGTCCCATGGAGCTACATCATCCCACAAGGCAGAGTCCCATAGATGTGAAATTGCCCTAATCATAGAAAGCTAATTAGCAATCACTAATAGCCTTATTTAGATGAGGTCGTTCCCTATCTTACCTTCTTTTTCTTATCTGTTTTCAGTTTTGCTGCTCCTAATTTCACTGGTTCTGTTACTTGCAAACTTAATTTTTGCAACTTTTCAATGCAGCAGTCTAGTGCTCTTTCAGGATTCCCTCTGAAGGACCCTACAATCGAACGTTGCGTTAAAGGTACTAATTTTCTACACCTTACAGAGACTATACGTGACTTTACTTTGAACCTCAATTCTATTTACAACACATTGTACTTCCCATTGATAATAAGCAAGAATTTTTTGTTCAGGAGACTCATAAAGATTTAAAGCTACATATGCATTTAGCCCTGTTTGTCTCCTTAATTCATCTTGCCAGCTTTTACCCCACGTGTGCTCGTGCTTACAAATGTGGCACCACAAATCCCATAATAATGATTGTTCTATCCAAAAAGTATTATCACAACCCCCACAACGTAGAGCAATCCAGGCAGCACAATGTGGATCATAACAGTCAAGGCAATGTTCCTTTGCTGGATTTGTTAAACGAAAAGTTGATAATGAGTCAATAAAACCAATCGGCTCCTGGGCCGTCCGATAGTGACGTGTCAGTGCTTTGTCCAACACTTTCAAGTGTCCCTTCAACTGTAACAGTAGTGGTCGTAGGACTAGAAACAGTTTCTTCCCCAGTAGCTCCTTGTCCTCCTCCGTGAGACAGTCCACCAGAGGCTGCATCAAAAACAGGTTTAGTCCACTTAGCAGGCACCCACAAAGGTCCTGTAGGTGAGGAAACACAAAGATATCCCCGACCCCAGTATAATGCTTTTGCAGGTTTTTCCCATAATCCTGTAGTCGGGTTTTAATTTCCTGACCTGACCTCGGATGATGTTTAATTGCAGGAGGGATATCGTCTTCCCCAAAAATACATAAATGATTGATCACATACAGAACCTTAGCTAAGCATGATTGTGGGTCTGTTAAATCTTGATGCTTCTCAATATACTGCTTAAGGGTACCATTTGCTCTTTCCACTATTGCCTATCCAGTAGGAGAGTGTGGAATACCTGTCACATGCCTAACAGACCACTGATTCAAGAATTTCTGGACCCTAGCACACACATAAGCTCGACCATTATCTGTTTTGATGCTTCTTGGAACTCCCATAACAGCAAAGCAACTTAACAGGTGTCTAATAACATGTGTAGCTTTTTCTCCTGCCTGAGCCGTAGCCCATATGTAGTGACTATATGTATCTATAGTGACATGCACACACTTAACTTTACCAAATCTAGGTACCTGTGTAACATCCATTTGCCATTTTTCATTTATTTCCAAACCTCGAGGATTAACTCCCATGCCTAAACCTATTCCCTCATTATGATAACTACATATTGGACATGCTCTAACAATGGCTTTAGCTTCTGATAAACTCAGCTCAAAATGTTTTGCAAGCCCTCTTGCATTTTGATGATATCTGCTATGTGCTTCTCTGGCCAATGTATGCTTGTCAATAGGACAAGAGTTATCAATGGGTAAAGTAACCAATTTGTCTGCACGTTCATTCCCTTCTCCTAAACCTTCAGACCATTTATGACTCCCAATATGAATCACAGAATACACTGCATTTCTCTCTCGTAAAGCTTTCCTTAATTGTATCAATAACTCATACAATCGTTTATTATTCACTTCCTTAATTGCTGCTTCCTCTATTCGTCTGGCTACTCCGGCAACATACATAGAGTCTGTGACCACATTTAAGGCTCCTGTAAGTTAGACATTGCCCATACTACTGCTAACAATTCCAAAGTTTGTAAACTATCTGCAGGATCTGCTGTAAGAAGTTGATGCTTCCATTGTCCTTTTTCTTGCCAGGTGACAGCAGCACGCCTTGATTTCTTTCCTGCATCTGTAAAAGCTGTAATAGCTCCTGTATCCAATAATCCATAAAGGGTTATGCTTTGATGCCCATGGGTAATTTCCACTTTTTGTTTTGGTCTATTTTGTAAATCCACAGTTAAAAGTGTAACATCAGTAGAGCCAAAACCCTTCTCATTCCGTATTTGCCCAGTAAATGATGGTATACCAGATGTCATTTGTGATAGTGGTATTAATTGTGCAATGCGTTGTCCTTTTGTTATTTTAATAGGAGGATAAAGGGTGTAAACCATGATTTGTATTTCCCCTGTATAATCCACATCGATAACACCAGGCAATACAAATAATCCCAGCATAGTTATTGAAGAACGTCCTAATAACAATGCTCCACATCTTTATCCATTTAATATAAGAGGACCCTTTACTCCAGTTTGTATCCTCTCAGGCCGGTTCGTCATTAGTGTGACGTCTACTGCTGCTGATAAATCCAAACCGAGGCTCTCTGCTGTTGCTGTTGCAGACAGGAGGTGACAGTGATGTCACGGCAGCAGCTGATGTCTCCGATGTCACGGCGGCAACTTGTGTCTGGGCGCGTATGTCCCTCATTGCCGCATCAGTAACACTTGATGAATGGTCTCGAGCTCTGCGTGTCCGCCAGTGAGCCGCTTCGGAGAGGAGCAAGAGCAGCTAACACCTGATTTTGAGTAGACTCTGCTTGCCTTTGTAACCCTAATCCTAATTCCTTTAAAGTTTCTGCTATAAATGCCTGTGAAGCTGTTGGCATTAATGCCATTCGCTCTAAAGCTTCCTCAATAGTCCAATTTGCCCCATAATAGCTAACACTCTTGCATTTGCCTAACAGGTTCACTTTTTACTCCAAACTAACCATAGAACGTAATTGAGCTAACATCTTCCAATCTAAGGGAGTATATTCCGCTATATTATGTGTAAGGTTCCCCTGTGCATCATACTGTGGTGTGTATGTGACCGGACATGCAAGATTAGAAGCTACTTCCACCGCCTCGCCATCCCCCATCTGCATTACTTCTTTTGCCACAGCAGCCCAAGCTTCCCTCCTCTGTTTAGCCATCTCCCCCCATAGGTCACTGTGTGCCCCCGGGATGGGATCTGACTTTTTAAGGGTGCTATGCTGCTGGCACTTCGGTACCGAGACCGAGTTCTCGCACGGGGAAGGCGGTGGAGCAGGAGCCGGCTGGCGCGGGGGAGGCGGCCCCCCCCGCTGCTGGAGCTGACAGTGAAACCGGAGACGACTCGCGCGGGGGAAGTGACCCCCCGGGAGCCGGCCCGCTCGGGGGAAGCGGCGGAGGCAAAGGCGGCGGCGGAGGCGAAGCTGGCTTGCTCCCACCCCCACCATCCGACCCGCCTGAAGCTGGCGGCGGAGGCAAAGCTGGCTTGCTCTTACCTCCACCATCCAACTCGTCTGAAGCTGGCGGCGGAGGCGAAGCTGGCTTGCTCCCACCCCCACCATCCAACTCGACCTCCCCCTCTGACAGGAAGGGTGCAGATGGTTCCACTGTATCTAAGGGAAAATTTTCCACACCATTTTGCTGGGGACCCTTAGGCATAAGTATCTGAGTTACAGAAGGTGCTAAGGGATCATCCTCACGACCATACCCTATATTCCTCTTATGAGCTTCTGTTGCCCTTTCTGCTGCCTTTCTCTCAGAGACCTGCTGAAGTAACGTATTATACACCACCCGCCATAACTTGCCAAATTTCTTTGCTGACTTATCATCATCTAACACTGTATCCCACAGGATATCCCCAAACTTTTTCCACTCTACTATCTCATGAACTGTATGTAGGTTAGCAAAAATTCTTTTAGAATAACCATAAGCTAATAACCCTGGTAATTCCTTTTTTAAATCTATCCCTTTTACTCCTCGCCTTTCTAAATATGAGGAGAAGGAATCGTATGTCGCTTGCCTATCCATACCTATATATCAGCGCGCGCTGTTGCAGCTCTTCCAGGCTTCCTGCGACACGTAGAGACTTGAGATACCTTTTGTAATCCTCAAGGGTGCTTTTAAAATCCGGCACCGTCCCGGCTGCAAGGACTCTCACCCAACTTCCCCGACCGTGGCGAATTTATAATCCAAGAGAGCGAACGTTCAGAATGCTGCCTTTGCCTGCATTCTCCACCATTTGTCGGAGGAAGGGGACCCAGACACCAATTGGTTCATCCAAGTCCAATTTATTGATCGAATATGGCGGGTTAAATATAGTTCTTAATAAGCTTCATACATATTGCAAAAGTTGAGCTCAGGATTGGTTAGTTACATATCAGCAACTACACCTACTTCTACATTCTTGTGCTTATTCTTCTGTTACATTCTGCAGATATTCAGGACTAATCTCACCTCCCTTTCCTCATGTTGCAGCAAGGCCATCCGGCATTCTTGCCTGTCAGCAGTCACTGAATCAGAGACTGCTGACCTCCCTTTCAAGCTTAACCAGCGGCATTAAGTCAGTATGGCCTTTCTTAACTAACCAACTCTTAATAAAATCCTCCACACAGGATGTTTGTGCAGCCTGACCCAGTGAAACCCTCTCATCCTCAGGGACAGAATTCCTGTAGTGTGGGTTTTCTGATGTGCGGGGTGCCCTCACAAGGCTTCTGGTCAGAATGTCTGCTGAGGGCAGCCAGGCAGCTGCAGGGGCAGTGACCTCACAGCCATCACCATGGCACACCTTTCCCCTGGGCCTGGCTCTGCCCTTTCCTTTGCCCCTGCCTTGGCTCTGCTGGCATGAAGAATTTTGTCGTTAATATCTTGTCCCCAAGGTGCTGGGGCCAATGGCTTCCCAGTCAGGCTCCTGGAGCAGAAGTGGCTTTTCAGGGCCCAGCCAGGAATGAGCCCTGAGGCAGCAGCTCTGCAGTGGTGGCCACCAGGCCGGGCTGCCAAGGGAGGCTTCTGGCCATGGCCTGCAAGCAGCTGCTGCTGCCAAGGTGCCTTTGGTGCCTCCGGCTCTCCCTGGCACAGCTCCCAGCACAGCACTCTGCCCTTGTGCCCAAGGCCTTCCCTGTGCTGGGGCTGGCCTGGGGCTTTTCCTGCAGCGGGACCTGCCCTGCTCATGGCACAGGAAAGGCAGTTCCTGCTGGAGCAGGAGGCTCTGCCTGCAATGGGCTCCAACAACTCCAGCAAGGCCCTGCTGACTTCAAAACTGCTGCTTAGAGCACTATATTCTAATAATGGTTATAGCTCCTGAACTGTGGAGTAAATAACTGTGCTAGTGATCTTTCCATCTGATCATGATCAGAATAAGCCAGAGGCATATTTATATGAATGTATCTGGTATTCTGTCATTAATCCTGTGGGACAAAATGTGTTGAAGTTGAATTCCACCTGTTCAATCTTTTACACCTTTGACAAAGTCTGGGGCTGGGATTGGATCCAGCCACTCCCAGTCTCCTGTCTTAGAAGGAATTTTAGAAGTCTACGGGCCCTGCAGGGGTTTGAGGAACCATGGTGGCTACGGGGTGTCATTTCTTCACCTCATGACTCATCAGAAGTTTCTCCAATAAAGAAATAAAGCTTTTGCCTGAAGCTCCCACTGTGCCCATGACAGGAACCCCTGTGAGTGTCTGGGACATCCTGGCTCTTTGGCAGCCTGGGGACTCCTGGGATGTCACCGTGGAGCCCCCGTGAGTGCCTGTGACAGATTGGTACCTTTGCAGCCCAAGGTCCCCTGGGTTGTCACCATGGAATGGCTGTGACTGCCTCTGACCACAGGGCGCTTTACCATCCCAGAAACCCCTGGGAGGTGTCCATGGAGCCCCTGTCTCTGCGTGTGACATTCCAGCTCTGGAACAGCCTGGAGACTCCTGGAAAGTCCCCATGGAACACCTCTGAGGGCCTGTGACAAATCTGATTCTTAGCAGGCAACCATCACCAGCCCCCTGTTGCTATGGTCAGTATCCATGGCAACCATTACCAGCCCCCTGTTGCAATGATCAGTTTCCGTGGCAACCATCACACACCCCCTGTTTTATGGTCAGTTTCCATGGCAACCATCACCAGACATCTGTTGCTATGGTCAGTTTCCATGGCAACCATCACCAGTCCCCTGTTGCTATGGTCAGTCCCTTGGCAGCTCCATGCAGACCCCATGCCAGGGGTGGTTGCCATGGACACCAGCTCAAGCCTGCAGCCAGAGCCCGTTGCCATGGCAACCATTGGCAGCCCCCCCATTCCCAGGCTCATGGGATCCCAGAACCACAGAATTGGCTGAGCTGGGAGGGACCCATCAGGATCCTCCACTCCAACTGCTGGCCCTGCACAGGACACCCCAACAATGCCAGCCTGGGCCTGGCAGTGCTGTCCAAACGCTGCTGCAGCTCTGAGAGCCCTGGAGCTGGGACCCTTCCCTGGGGAGCCTGGGCAGGGCCCCAGCAGCCTCTGGGCAAAAACCTTTTCCTGACATCCAACCTGAGCCTGCCCCGACTCAGCTGCAGCCGTTCCCTCCACTCCTGTCCCTGGGCACCAGAGGGAAGAGGTTCCCACAGCCCCAGCCAGGGACCCGCTCCCAGGGCTGTTGCCATGGCCACAAGGGCTGGGACCAGCTGGGATGCTCGGTTTCCATGGACAGGGGTTCAGGAATGGGATTCCCCAATTTCCTGCTCTTGCTAAAACCACGCTGCCCTCGCTGCCCTCCCGCCTCCCATGGAAAGCACAAAAGGCAAAGATCCTGGGCTGGGATAAGAACAATTTATTGGGAACAGCAACGAGATAAGGAACAAATGGAACAGAAAAACTATTGATCACAGAAGGGATAAATAAAACTGTTTACAGGGAAAACTAAAACACAACTCACTGGCTCTTCCCAGCAACATATTTCCCCCACCTGGAAAGGACACCCTTCTTCTCAGGGAGAGAGAGAGTCCCTTTCCTGCCCCTGGCAATAACCTGAGGTGAGAATGAATGTAATGACAGGACCATGGAAAGACCCTCATGTACCTCAGTTCTACACCATGTCATTGACAGGGGAAGGTATTGGGGCAGTTGTCTTCCCAGCATGGATCATAGGGAACATGGATCACCCGCGCTCTTCCCAACGTTAGACCTACATTGAGGATGAAGCTGGAGCAGTTCACAAAGCTCCTCCTGCAGCTGGGGCACTTGCAGGGCTTCCCTTAGTGGCACCTCCGTTGGTGTTTTGTCATGTTAGAGCTATGGGTGAAGCTCTTCCCACACTGGGGACACTCGTAGGGCCTCTCCCCGGTGTGGATGCGTTGGTGGGTGATGAGGTGGGAGTTTTGCTTGAAGCCCTTCCCGCACTCAGGGCAGCGGAAGGGCCTCTCATCCATGTGAATCCGCTCATGCAGGAGGAGATTGGAGCTGCTCTGAAACCTCTTCCCACAGGTTGGGCACTTGTAGGGCCTCTCCCCAGTGTGGGTGCGCTGGTGCCTGATGAGGTTGGAGTTGTTCTTGAAGCCCTTCCAACACTCAGGGCAGCGGAAGGGCCTCTCCTCTGTGTGAATCTGCTGGTGCTGGAGGAGACTGGAGCTGGTCTGAAACCTCTTCTGACACTGGGGACACTTGTAGGGCCTCTCCCCAGTGTGGATGCATTGGTGCCTGATGAGTTCTGACCTGTAGCTGAAGCCCTTCCCACACTCCCCACACTCGCAGGGCCATTTCCCAGTGTGGATGCGTTGGTGGTGGATCAGGGTGCTCCTCTGCCTGAAGCTCTTCCCACACTCCAAGCACTTGTAGCGCTTCTCTCCATCATTAAGCTGCTCATGAACCACCAGCTCTGAGCCCTGGCTGAAGCTCTGTCCACCTTCCTGGCTCAGGGAGGGTCTTTCCTCCTCAGAGCACCCCAGACTGGGTTTGCAGCCCCTCTTCCTATGGAATCTGTGGGGAGTTTCCTCCCCGTTGGATTCCTGTGCCCTGGAGTCACTCATCACGACCTCTTCCTGCACGTTCTGCTGTGGGGATTTGTCCTCCCTGGTCCCAATCCTCAGCTTCTTCTCTGGGGGAGGAAAGACAAGGAGAGGATGGGATTTGCCTCCGTGCCAGAGGGCAGGGGAAGGAGATTCCCCCAGTGCATCTCCAGTAGGATGGTGTTGGCAGCAGGGTTGTCCTGCAGCCAGGGGCCATGCTGGGCTGGGAGATGGGGCAGGAGAGAGGGGGAAAGGGGCACTGATTTCCTTCTCACCTGCCTGGGTGTCCTGGGGATCCTTCTTGTTCCTCACAGCCTCCTTCTCCATTTGGCAAAGGTTTGGGGATGGGAAATTCTGTTTTGGGAGGAAAACAAGGAATGAGTGCATTGAGTTTTGCACTGGGTTTAAGGCAAACCTGGGGAGGGTCTAAACCAGAATTACAATTTAAAAGAAAACTAAGATCAAGGCAATGATACAGAAACACTGCCTTAAACTGACAGAGTCAGGATATAACCTGACACCCTGTATGTAAGGGTGGTGGCTGAAGTCCCATTAAATGGTGGCTGCAGTCCTGTTGGAGAGGTGAACGTGATTCTGTCAAAGCAGTGATGCTGTAGAAGGGTCTGGCCTTCCTCTGGAGGTCCACTGGTGGTTCTGGAGCTCTTGTCCTCTGGGAATCCAGTAGGCAAGCTGCTCCTGGTTGTAGCAAGGCTCAGCTTATATCCAGGTAGGAATGCTTGGATCCTCCCCCTGGGCGGAGCATCCCACAAAGGGATAATGGAATTTTATCGGTCCTGCAGTGACACTCAATGGCCCATTAGCCCAAGATATCTCCCCTGGAGGGCGTTATCAGGGCTGAGTCATGGAAGAGATAAAGAACACTGCCCCACCTGTTTCTAACAGTTTATGGAGATGGTGATTGAAAACATGCATTTGGTTACATCTTACATTGCAACCTGAAACAGTGGGGTAATCCCTGCTCAGGGGGGTGAACACCACCCCCCTTACCCAAACTGGCTCAGGTGTAAAACCCCCACACACAGGGGACAATATCACACTTGCCCTGCTCCAGGGGAGGTCTCTGTCCCTTGTCACTCATCTTTTCTCTTTCTTTCCATCTCTCTACCTCACATTTACTGTTCAATAAAAACCATTTTGGATTTGGTGTCGTTAGCACCTTAATTGGGGCAGAGGAATCTCTCTAACAATTTGCATAACCAGACTGTGACATTATTTTTGCACAGTGTGTTTAGGCGCTGTTCTCTGAACCCAAGTGCCTTTGACAACAGCATGGCTCCCTCCACTGACGAGGTTGTGGTTCTCTCTGGAAGAACTCTTGGAAACTTGGACACAGGCTCTCCTTCCTCCTGCGGAGCTTATGGAGCTTATAAAAGTTTTTTTTCTTTATGGGAGAAATGATGAGGAAAATGGCTTTTATGGCTGGCCAGTGTAAAGAAAATAATTTGCTGTCTTTCCTTATAAAGTTGTTAAAATCACTGGAGGAAACGGAGCAAATCTTACCAGTGAGACTGACAAGGTTCAGTCACCCCATGGTGAGGAATGCAAGGCAGCTAAAAGTCCCAGAAGAAGCCCAGCTCAAGTAGATAAATTTCCGAATAAGTCCTGAATTCCCAGGCTTGGGGGCTTTACCAAATGTGACAATCATTTTTCTCTTTATCCCTATCACCTTTGTTACTGCTACACACAGCTTTCCATTCCTTTTAATAATCTGTATTGGGCCAAATTTCCACTTTCCTTTTATTGAAACCTGCCAGCAGCTTAGCTGGAGCTGTGCAGGAAGCAATGAATTGCCACTTCACTGCTTGGATTGTCAGTTTATTCATGTTTGGGATTTGTTTGCACTTTCATCACAAGTTACTTGTGGGAAGACTATATATTCTTCACAGTGATTTTGCAGAGTCAAATTTGATCTCTGCCAAGTTTATTTTGTCCAGTGCCCAGAGGATGCTCAAGGGGTCTCTGTGCCTCTCGCACTGGGGGATGCTTGGGAGGGGTTTGGCGGGGGGGGGGAGGGTTTCCTCTCCCTGTCAGCCCAGACTGTTCCCCAGGGGGTTTTCCTGTCCCTGTCACCCCAGGCCATTCCCCAGGGGGTCTCCATAATTTTCACCCAGGAAATGCCTGGGGGGTCTCCCTCCCTCTCACCCCTCTGCCAGGGGGTGCTCGGGGCAGTCTCTGTCCCTCTCAGCCCAGGGGATGCTCGGTGGTCTCTGTCCCTATCAGCCCAGGGGATACTCGGGGGGTCTCCATCCCTCTGGCCTCAGGCAATGCCTGTGCAGGGCTGGGGACCAGGGGCTCTGTGTCCCTCTCACCGCTGAGGGTGCTCGGGGCTGGGGGGGCTCTCCGACCTTCTCACCCCTGGGGAGGCCGGGGGGGTCTCTGTCCCTCTCAGCCCTGCTGTGACCCCACCCAAACATCATCGGGGTCAGAGGGACAGAGACACCCCCAAACCCCCAGAAGAGCTGAACCTGGGATTTGGTTTGGGGCTGAGGATTTTGGAAGGGGCTGGAATTGGGGCTGGGCTTGGAGTTGGGGCTGAGATTGGATTAGAGCTTAGATGGGGGTTAAAGCTAGACATGTGATTAACTTTAGGGCTGGGGTAGGGATTGGGTCTGGGGATAGATGAGTTTGGGACTGGGATGAGAATAAAGACAAAACTGTGAGTGTGTCTAAACATGGAGTGAGACTGAGACCAGGATCAGGGTCAGGTTTGGGATTGAGCTCACCCAGAGCGGGACAGGGGGGATGTCACAGTGGGAAGGTTTGGGGAAAATCCTGGTTTGGGGAAAAACAAGGTGTGAATGCCTTGGGCTGCGGACTCCTCCAACCCATGTCCATTTCTAGAAGTCACCTGATGTCCAAAAATCAAGAGTGAATAAAAAAAAGCCACCAGGAGTTTCCCATTTCCAGTCTCATCCCTCTTGGGTAATGGTTGCTCCCCCATCTCAGGGCTGCTGGGGATTCCATCGGTCCTGGGGATCCCCCCTCTCCAGGGTCCTGCTTTTGGATTCTGGAAGGTTCTGGGGTCCCAAGGTCCCCCTCTCCAGCCTCCCCTCAGTCCAGCCACTTGGGGTTCCCCTTTCTTTCCACCACCCTGTTCTAGTTTAAGGCAAAATCGGTTGAAACCCTCCAAAAGGAGTTTCCTCTAGAATGCCGATTCAGCAGCCCCACCCTCAGCCAGTCCGGGAAAATATTTCCGGGGAGAAAAGTGGAAAAAAACTTTATTCTACAGGCAAAGCATTCACCAGCACAAAAATTGAACAATATTAAGCAATGAAAACTCCTGCTGCTCCAAAATAGATGACAAACTCTGAAAGTCCCTCCTTGAGTTGTAGCTCTGTGCACTCAGTGTCTTATCAGTGCCTTATCAGTCTCTTATCAGTCCATCCAGCGCTGGAAATGCCTCAGCCCAGGCCCTTCCCAGTGGGCTTCACGGAGGAGCTGCCGGTGGTGTTCTGGGTGTTCAATCCAGAGCAGATTTAAACAGCTCCAAAGAAAAAGAAAAACCACAGTCCAGGGAACTTCTCTGCCTCAGCGAGCTAAAAACTAACTAAAAGCAAAGGAGAGCTCTGTCCTGCTCTCTGTCCATCCAGCAGCTGGACTGTAGAGGAGTGAGTACAGTTTCTGAAAACAAACTGCTGCTTCTTCCTCCTCCCCTTCGCTCTCAGAACCAGCCTTAAAGGTGCAGAACTCATTTCTGGGCTAAACAGACCGATGGGGTACGAGCATCATGAAGTCACCCCAGGACACGCCCCTGTCACGGTCAGGGGGTCCCGTCCCCGCCTCATCTCCGGGCTGCCGGGCGTCCCCCAGCTCCGGTATCGCCCCTTCCCCTCTCTCCGCCCCGGGGGTCCCCCGTTCCACAGCCCCGGCTCTCACGGGGATCCCCAAAACCAATGTCCCGCCCCATCGGTACCGGGCCATCCCCACGTGGACCCCCCGGGACCCTCCCGAGGGGCGATCGCAGCTCCTCTCCCCCCGAAAAAGCTCCTCTTAGGGAGCCCGGGGATACCCGGGGCTCGAGTCCGGGATCTGCCGGCTCCGAACACTCTCCAAAAAATCCTCCTGGAGACCCCTGGCTGGAGCCGGGTCGAGCTCGGCCTCCGCCCTCACCTGCGGCTCGGGGCTGGGGGCGATGCTCCCGGGGCAGGGGGCGCTGCAGGCTCGGCGTGCGGGCGCTGCGAGCGCCGCGATTCTCCCGCTCCCGCTCCTGCTCCTCCTCTCCCTCCTCTTCCTCCCGCATTTCCTCCGCTGCCAGCCCGGACCCCCCTTTCCCACCGCTCTGCCCCGCGGCCCCGCAGCACCGGCTGCTGGGTGGGGGAGCCCCCGATCGGCCCCAGGGTTGGGCAGGGGGCTCGGGGACCCCCCCGGGCCGGATCCGTCCCCCGGCCCGAGCCCCAAATTCCGCTCCGGGGCCGCCGGGCTCTGCGGGCCCGCCTGGCAACCGGTGAGTCATCGAAGAGAAAAGCTCTGATTGGCTGGAAATTGTTTACCGCGTCCTCTGATTGGCTGGAATTGTAAAAGGCGCTACGCCCGGCGGGTGTCCCTGGGAGCTGCGGCGTCCAGGCGGGAGCCTTTTCCTGTTTCTTTATGTTCTCTGAGACCTCTTCCGGATTTCTTTCTCTCCCTTTCTCGTCCCCATTTCTTGTTCCGTTCAGTCCACGTTCAATAATCGCCGGTTGCGTTCCCACGCTCTCATTCGCTCCTTCACTGGGGCAGAGGCGTCTGTCCCTCGCGGGGTCGTAATCCATGGACAGGGTCCCTTCCCACCCCAGTCCCTGGAAAATTTCCATCAAAGCCACCTTTGCTGTGTGCTCTGGGAGCCCACAGAGCTGCTGGATCTTCTCCCCTTGGGAGAGAAGCTCCTTGGGAGGCACGGCAGGAGCAGCACCCTGGGAGCCTCGGGAATGCCCCTCTGGGATCCACGGCACACACTGCCAGGGTCTGGAATTCCAGTTCTCCGCTATGAAAAGATGTTCCTGCCCTTGAGGGCAAAGCTGTCAAGAAGGAGCCAAAAGCCAAGTGGAGCAAGATCTTACAGTGGCATTTCACTGCGAGCCTTCATAACTTCCCCCATGGTTGTTGTAGCTCCTGAATTGGGAATTAAATCCGGGCACGGTCTTTGGTGTGAGCTGCCCTGCGTGAAGGGAGACACTGAGAGAGAAACAGAGCAGACAAAGAGAGGCAGGAGAGAAAGGAGGGCACAAACACAATCAGCTGAGAAGGTGGCACTCTGAAAACAGATCAAAACTGACTGAAAAGGAATATAACAGAAAGGAATAATTTTGCACCTTTTATTTACTATCAAAATACAATTTCTTCCCCTTCTCACAAACCTCTTGCCAGTGTCATTCAGCAGGGCTGTCAGAAAGTCCTTCATTCTGGGTGGATGTTCCAGGCTGCAGCCACAAGGAAAGAGGGAATGGGGATTTTCCTGCTCCTGG
The DNA here is from genome assembly GCF_028551555.1 of Melozone crissalis. Classification (NCBI taxonomy): domain Eukaryota; kingdom Metazoa; phylum Chordata; class Aves; order Passeriformes; family Passerellidae; genus Melozone; species Melozone crissalis. The sequence continues at coordinate 4,713,219 of NW_026535781.1, forward strand.
GGAGTTTGACATCCTCAGCTGAGGAGAGGAGGAAGCACCAGAAGAAAAGGGCAGCTGGACTTCACCCTTCCACAGGAAAAACGGGGCGGGGGAATCTCTCATCCTGTCTGCTGCTGCTCTCACAGGGATGTGAGGGCTGATCCCAGAGCCCCAAGGGTCACAGTCAGGGCTGCCCTCAGGGAATGCTCGCCTGGTATTGAGGGGCAACGTGGGAGCACCTGGATCTTGGGGCACCCAGCTGCTCCTCATGTTTGGAGGTGCCTGAGGAGGGCTGGGATGACGCCAGGGACATCCTGCAGTGACATCCCCCCTGTCCTGCCCTGGGTGAGCTCAGTCCCAAACCTGACCCTGATCCTGGTCTCAATCTCACTCCACGTATAGACACACTCACAGTTCTGTATTTAATCTCATCCCAGTGCCAGACTTGTCTAGCCCCAGACCCAATCCCAACCTCAGCCGTAAAGCCAATCCCATGTCCAGCCTTAACCCCAATCCCAGCTCTAATCCAAACCTCAGCCCCAACTCCAAGCCCAGCCCCAATTCCAGCCCCTTCCAAAATCCTAAGCCCCAAACCAAATCCCAGGTTCAGCTCTTCTGGGGGTTTGGGGGTGTCTCTGTCCCTCTGACCCCGATGATGTTTGGGTGGGTCACAGCAGGGCTGAGAGGGACAGAGACCCCCCCCCGACCTCCGCAGGTGTGAGAAGGTCAGAGAGCCCCCCCAGCCCTGAGCACCCTCAGCGGTGAGAGGGACACAGAGCCCCTGGTCCCCAGCCCTGCACAGGCATTGCCTGAGGCCAGAGGGATGGAGACCCCCCAAGCATCCCCCAGGGTGAGGGGACAGAGACCCCCGAGCATCCCCTGGGCTGAGAGAGACAGAGACTGCCCCAAGCACCCCCTGGCAGAGGGGTGAGAGGGAGGGAAACCCCCCAGGCATTCCCTGGGGTGAAAATGATGGAGACCCCCTGGGGAATGGCCTGGGGTGACAGGGACAGGGACAGCCCCGGAGGAATGGCCTGCGGGGACAGGGACAGGGACAGCCCCTGGGCAATGGCCTGGGGTGACAGGGACAGGGACAGCCCCGGAGGAATGGCCTGGGGTGACAGGGACAGGGACAGCCCCTGGGCAATGGCCTGGGGTGACAGGGACAGGGACAACCCCTCCAAACCCCTGCCAAGCATCCCCCAGGGCGAGAGGCACAGAGACCCCTCGAGCATCCCCTGGGCACTGGACAAAATAATTTGGCAGAAATCAAACTTGACTCTGCATAAATCACTTTGATGAATATTTGATTTTCCCACAAGTCAGATGTGATGACAAACAAATCGCAAACATTAATAAACTGACAGTAGAAGCAATTTTGTGGCAATTCCAAGTTCCACTGGTTCCTGCACAGCTCCAGCTCAGCTGCTAGCACATTCTGATAAAAGTGTAAATTCAGCCCAATACAGATGTCATTAAAAGGAAAGTAAACTCTTTGTAGCTGTCACAAAGGTGACAGGGATGAAGAGAAAAATGATTCTCACATTTCACAAAGCACTCAAGCCTGGGAATTCAGGAGTTATTTGGGAATTTAGCTACTTGAGCTGAGCTTCTTGTAGGACTTTTAGCAGCCTTGTGTTCCTCACCATGGGGTGAATGAACCTTGTCAGTCTCGCTGGTATCATTTGCTCCCTTTCCTCTTGTGATTTTAAAAAACATTTCAAGGAAGGATGTCACAGACATTTTTCATAAAATCCTCTCTTTTAGGATTTGTCCTTTCTGGGAAGCTGGGGCCCCAGAAGAAAAATGCAAACAATAATTATCTGCTGATGTGGAATGTAACAGGAGCATCTGTGATTGGTCTTCTGTGAGTGTTTGGATTTGCTGACCACTCACGGGAGAGTTGGTCCTTGCTTTCTGCTGGACACGGAACTTTGTTATTCATTCTTTTCTTTCTATTCTTAGCTTAGCAAGCCTCTGCAACTTTTCTCTTTATTCCTTTTAGTATAGTTATAATGTATTATATATCATATATCCATAAATCCAGCCTTCTGATCATGAACCAAGATTCTCGTCCACTTCTCTTACCCTGAAGACCTTCATCAGGTCGCTGTAATAGAAGGACAACAAAATATTTTCTTTACACTCCGGGCCCACAAAGGTGATTTACCTCATCAGTTCTCCCATAAGTCACTCAGAGGAAGCTGCAGCCCAGTTTCAAAGAGTTCCTCCAGAGAGAACCACAACCTCCTTAGAGGAGGGAACCATGTTGTTGCCAAAGGCACTTGGGGTCAGAGAACAGTGCCTAAACTCACTGTGCCAAAAGAATTTCACAATCTGGTGAGTCTGGTTAAGAAAAGCATTAGAGAGATTCCTCTGCCCCAATTAAGGTGATAATGAGACCAAACCCAAAATGAATTTTATTGAACAGTAAATGGGAAAGAAAAGGGGGGACAGGAAGGGAATGACAGGAAAAAGAGCCCTCCCCTGGGGCAGGGTAAGTGTGACATTGTCCCCTGTGTGTGTGTGCCCTTCCCAGGGTGGGGGTTTTACAGCTGAGCCAGTTTGGGTAAGGGGGGTGGTGTTCACCCCCTGAGTAGGGATTACCCCACTGTTTCAGGTTGCAATGCAAGATGTAACCAAATGCATGTTTTCAATACCCACCTTCATCAACTGCTATAAACAGATGGGGCAGTGTTCTTTATCTCTTCCATGACTCACCCCTGATAACGCCCTCCAGGGGAGATATCTCCTGTGAATGGGCCATTGAGTGTCACTGCAGGACTGATAAAATTCCATCCTCCCATTGTGGGATGCTCCGCCCAGGGGGAGGATCCAAGCATTCCTACCTGGATATAAGCTGAGCCTTGCTACAACCAGGAGCAGCTTGCCTACTGGATTCCCAGAGGACAAGAGCTCCCTAACCACCACTGGACCTCCAGAGGAAGACCAGACCCTTCTACAGCATCGCTGCTTTGACAGAATCACGTTCATCACTCCAACAGGACTGCAGCCACCATTTACTGGGACTGCTGCCACCACCCTGACCAACAGGGTGTCAGGTTATATCCTGACTCTGTCAGTTTAAGGCAGTGTTTCTGTATCATTGCCTTGATCTTAGTTTTCTTTTAAATTGTAATTCTGGTTTAGACCCTCCCTAGGTTTGCCTTCAAACCAGTACAAAAGACAAAAGACAATGTGCGCACCCTTTGTTTTCTTCCCAGAACAGGATTTCCCATTCCTAAACCTTGGTTGGATGGTGAAGGAGGCTGTGAGGAAGAGGAAGGAGCCCCGGGACACCCAGATAGGTGAGGAGGAAGTCAGTTCCTATTTCCCCCTCTCTCCTGCTCTATCTCCCAGCCCAGCACAGCCCCCAGCTTCAGAACAACCCTGCTGCCAACGCCATGCTGCCGGGGATGCACTGGGGGTATCTCCTTCCCCTTCCCTCTGGCACAGAGCGAAATCCCATCCTGTCCTTGTCCTTCCTTCCTCAGGGAAGGAACTGAGGATGGAGACCAGGGAGGAAAAATCTGCATGGCAGAACCTCGATAAAGAGGCTGTTTTGAGTGATTCTAACACACAGGAATCCAACAGGGAAGAAAAACCTCAGATATCCCCCATGAGGAGGGGCTCCAAACCCAGCCCAGGGTGCTCTGAAGAAGAAAGAGCCACCCTGAGCCAGGAAGGTGGACAGAGCTTCAGCCAGAGCTCAGAGCTGGTGGTCCATGAGCAGCTTCATGATGGGGAGAAGCCCCACAAGTGCTTGCAGTGTGGGAAGAGCTTCAGGCAGAGCAACCACCTGATCAGCCACCAGATGATCCACACTGGGGAATGGGCCTATGAGTGTGGGGAATGTGGGAAGGGCTTCAGCTACAGATCCAACCTTGTGACCCACTTATGAATCCACACTGGGGAGAGGCCCTACCAGTGCACCACATGTGGGAAGAGGTTTCAGACCAGCTCACATCTCCTCCGCCACCAGCAGATTCACACAGATGAGAGGCCCTTCCACTGCCCTGAGTGCAGGAAGGGCTTCAAGCACAACTTCACCCTCATCATCCACCGGCAAATCCACACAGGGGAGAGGCCCTATGAGTGTCCCCAGTGTGGGAAAAGCTTCATCACCAGCTCTAACTTGGCCAGACACCAATGGAGCCACCAGTAAGGGAAGCCCTGCAAATGCCACAAATGCAGGAACAGCTTTATGTACCACTCCAGCTTCATCCCCCATGGGAGAACCCACATTGGGAAGATCTCTGGTGATCCATGTTCCCCATGATCCATGCTGGGAAGACACCTGTCCCGTTTCCTGCCTCTACCAGTATCATGATGTGGAATTGAAAAACATGAGGGTCTTGCCATGGCGGTGTCATTACATTCACTCGCACCTCAGAGAATTTCCAGGTTCATAAAAGGACACTCTCTCTCTCTCTCTCTCCCTGAGAAGAAGGGTGTCCTTTCCAAACAGGGGAAATTGTGGCCAGGAAGACCCAGTGAGTTGTGTTTTAGTTTTCCCAGTAAACTGTTTCATTTATCCCTTCTGTTATCAATATTGTTTCAGTTCTGTTTGTCCCTTATCTTGTTCCCGTTCCTAATAAATTGTTCTTATCCCAGACCAGACCTTTGCCTTCTGTGCTTTCCATGGGAGGCGGGAGGGCAGTGAGGGCAGCACGGTTTTGAGGGGAACAGGAAATTGGGGAATCCCATTCCTGCACCCCTGTCCATGGAAACCGAGCATCCCAGCTGGTCCCAGCCCTTGTGGCCATGGCAACAGCCTTGGGAGCGGGTCCCTGGCTGGGGCTGTGGGAACCTCTTCCCTCTGGTGCCCAGGGACAGGAGTGGATGGAACGGCTGCAGCTGAGTCGGGGCAGGCTCAGGTTGGATGTCAGGAAAAGGTTTTTGCCCAGAGGGTGCTGGGGCCCTGCCCAGGCTCCCCAGGGAAGGGTCCCAGCTCCAGGGCTCTCTGAGCTGCAGCAGCGTTTGGACAGCGCTGCCAGGCCCAGGCTGGCATTGTTGGGGTGTCCTGTGCAGGGCCAGCAGTTGGAGTGGAGGATCCTGATGGGTCCCTCCCAGCTCAGCCAATTCTGTGGTTCTGGGATCCCATGAGCCTGGGAATGGGGCTGCCAATGGTTGCCCTGGCAACGGGCTGTGGCTGCAGGCCTGAGCTGGTGTCCATGGCAACCACCCCTGGCATGGGGTCTCCATGGAGCTGCCAAGGGACTGAGCATAGCAACAGGGGACTGGTGATTGTTGCCATGGAAACTGACCATAGCAACAGGGGGCTGGTGATGGTTGCCATGGAAACTGAGCATAGCAACAGGGGGCTGGTGATGGTTGCCATGGAAACTGTCAGGTGCGGGAAGACTTGGACACTGAAGCTCCATTTATTTAGCAAAAGCATCAAACTTTTATGTACACAAATAATAAGCTTCATGAATATTCTGCAAGCCAAGCAACCCATTGGTTAAGCTACACCACCAACTCTTCCTCATTCTTTCAGACCTACATTCCCTTTTCCCATGTCTCTCTGTCTACTGGTTATCATACTCAGCCAGGCCCAAGGACATGCTATCTTGCAGGTGCAAAAGCTCAAACTAGCTGTGTTCGGTACTTTCCCAGCCCCTGGTCGGCTAACAAGCGAATGTCTGTGTGACCCCTGTCATGTAGCCATTTCTGCACACACAGTCATCTGAGATGTCACCCTGTGATGTGATACAGCCATCTCTGTGATGTCACAGAAGACACTGTGATGTCATAAAGTCACCATGTGATGTCACTGTCTTTTCTGTGATGTCACTGTCTTTTCTGTGATGTCACAGTCTGTTCTGTGAGGTCACAGCCTGCTCTATGATGTTACACAGCCACCTGATTATTTCACAAACCAATCTCTGATGCCACAGATTCACGCTTTATTATGGCAGAGTCTGCTCTATGGCCTCACATCCTACTCTGTGATGTCACAGCCAGCTCTGTGATGTCGCAACTCCCTCAGTGATATCACAAAACACTCAAGAACTCAGTTTCATCAAAATGCTGAAGTTTATTGCACTTTGAAGAGATCCCGCTCAGGGCCACAACTGAGAAATTGTCCCCAGGTTCCAGGGAATGCAGAACACTGGAGTCAGTGATGACAGCTGGGGACAACCAAGGCAAAGGTGTCTCTGTGCTGAGCACACCAGATGTGTGTCAGGAATGCAAAGGACCAAGGCCTGAGCCCCAGCCCCTGGCCAGGCAGATCCTGTCCCTCCCTCCTTGCTCAGGGCTCTTGCCGGGATGGACACTGGCATGTGGGGATGTGCAGTGGCAAGGGCAGGAGCATGGGGCGGCCCCTGCCAGGCTGCTGAGCAGGGACAAGGAGGCAATGAGGCCCCAGCCCTGCAAGGGTCCCTTGTCCCCTCGTGGCCTCAGGCCCAGGCCCAGCAGCCATGGCCACAGTGCTGCCCCAGTTGGCTCTGGCAGGGCTGTCTTGCAGCTGCTGCACATGCCTGTACCCTGTGCAGCCCAGGCTGTCCCACGGTGTCCCTGCCCTGTGCCTCTGTCCCTGCAGGCTGTTGTCCCTGGCACAGCACAGGCAATGCTCCACAGCCACCTCTGCAGCCCCCAGCCCAGCTCCTGAGGGACCAAATGAGCCCAAGTCCCACCTGGGGGAAGGGCCCAGGGAGACCAAGGGGTATTTAAGGCTGACCACAAGGCAAGCACACATCTTGGCCCTACCTCCTCTTGGAATTTCCATCTGAACAGTGCTGGAATCCAGGAGTTGGTAGCTGTGTGTGTGCCTCTCTGTATCTTTTTTGTCTTTCTCTCTTTCTGTGCCTTCTGTTTCTGTGCTCCTGCAAATTTTGATTTACATTAAATTGAACAGGCTTAGAGTTTGTGAAGTCGAATGGGCCAAGTCAATGCTCTGAGAAGTGTTTTTTGTTGATTGAATGTCTGTTGTAGTTTGACATTAGAAGAATTTTAAAAGGTCATACAAAACTTTTTGTGTAACTGACAATCTGTTAAACCACTAAGATACTGAACACATTTCTGTGAAACACATACGTTAAAGACAAAAAACTCAGGAACCTCCTCTTTCTTTTCCAGTCAACAATGAAGCAGCAGGCCCTGGCCCCAGCCCCCATCTCAACCAAACCAAACCAAACCAAACCAAACCAAACCAAACCAAACCAAACCAAGCAACCCTGCCGTGGGCTGAGCCCCTTCCCCCCAACCCCTCCGGGCTGCCCCCCCCCCCCCCACCCCCCAGCACTGGCCCCATTCTTACCAAACCAAACCCCAACAACTACTAAACAGGAAAACAAAACTGTCTACAAAACCCTAACCAGAACAAAGTTAGCCACACCTATTAAAACTTACCATCAAGTCCCCTTCCCCCAACACCATTCAAACCTATACAACCTGTAACCCATCCAAAATAACCCTACAACTAAAATTAAACACAGAAAAACCCAAAAACAAACCATAAAACCAATCCTAACACAACCCAACCACAACTTCCACCACAAGTTAGTGGCAGGTGAGGTATTAGTCCTTTCTCTTTTAAATTTATTTTTAGTGAAATTTTCCTTTATACCCTTTTAAATTTTTCGGCATACTTTACCTTTCTCGTAATCCAATCTCACAATAAAATTAATACATAAATAATTACCTGACTATAAAACCCACCACACTCATCAATACATTAATTAGGAACTCTCACAATTAGAAAAATCATAAATTAACAAACCAAAACCACTACAATGTCGTAATAAACATTTTGCCGAAGTTTCATAGAATTTCTAAAGTTGCCAGTAAAGGCTGTTTGGTTGTTTTGAGCACCTGAGGACCTCTTGTTGGTATTTTCCAGGGAGTCCAACTCAGAGGACACAAACAATTGTAATTCCTTTAAATGTCTCCTTGAAAGAATTGTTTGGGGGATGGCAGTCAGGGCTTGTCTGTCCTGCTGGGCACAGCCCAGGCAGGGCTTTCCCAGCCACATTCCACACTCCATTTCCCAGCTGGAGCCCCTGGTGCCTCTGAGTTGTGCTGCCCCAGCCCCAGGGACGCTCTCCTTGTCTGCCCATTCCCCCACGGTCTCTGGGCAGGGATGGCCTCAGTGGGGGCTGCTAACATCCTCAGCACCTTGGAGGCTGCTGCTGAATTTTCCTGCTCCAGTGGCTTGTTCAGCCTTCAGCTCTTCAGTGCAGGAATTCAGTGTCCCAGGGCTCATTAACATTCAGAACACCTGAAAAAGCCAACCCTCTGGGAATTGTTTAAGTTTTCAAATAATTTGCAAATTTTAGTAGTGCATTCAAACTGAATATATTCTATATAAAAAACAGTGAAAAACCATTTTTTGGGTGCTGTGTAGGTTTTTTCCCATTAATAAACTATTATGTGCAATCTCCAATTGACACTGAATCCAAGTACCTCCTCATGCAATTTGAATAGACATGAAAATCAAGACCCTCCATGGCTGACGATCAATCACACTCCGTCCCTACCCCCACCCCACCATTCCCCCCATCCAAGCCCTGGCACTCAGAGCAGCCTTGTGCAGATCGGAGCTGCCTCCAGCCCAGGCTGCACCTGCAGCTTTCAGCTCCTTGGTTCCAGCTCCCACCTGCTTTCCTTGGAGAAGGAGCTGCCCGAGACACAGAGGGATGTTCATTCATTGTCAGCCAGCAAAGCCAAGGGAAGGCACAGCTTTGTCAAATGCAAAACTCATTAATTTCCCTGGCTCTGCCCTGCCCCTGATTCCCACAGCCTGTCCTGTTTCTTTCATCCCTGCATTGCCAGGGACTTTCTGGGACAAGGGAGCTCTGCTCTGGGGATGGAGGGAGGTCCAAGTGCCATGAATGGAGTGGGAACCACAACTCATCAGGTTTGTGTCCTTTGGAGGTCGGGAACTGGTGAGACTCAGAGGCACAGAAAGTTTCTCTTCATGGCCAACAGACCACAGTTGAACAGGACACAATTTAATAAAAATCACACTCTTCCCTGAGCTATGTGCATGGTCCCCACAGCATCTGATGAGTCCAACATCCACAAGTGATTTCCATAGCAAAAGTAATTTCAGACAAACATCGTTCTGTGATAGATATAAACACAATTAAGTTTTTGTATCAGGATGCTCGTCCTGGAGTGGGGGAAAAACAGCTTGAACAATTCCTGTTTTGCAAAGCTGTCAGTGGTGGATGGAGAAGGGGATCAGGCTGCTCTTGGTGGTGAGGAAATGCTAAAATCAGCCTGACTCATTTCATCTCCCCATGCCCTGGCTGATCGCCCCTCTTTCCCCTTCCGGCAATTGGCTTTTGTCTCCCCCCAGCCCCCCGGTGAAGAGTCTGGGTCTGTGTTCTCCATCCCCTCCTCACTGGCACTGCCAGGCTGGGATGAGGAGCCCCTCAGCCTTCCTTGATCCGGGCTGGACCAGCCCAGTTCCCTCAGCCTCTGCTCACAGCCCAAGGGCTCCAGCCCCACCTTGGAGGTCCTTCCCAGACCCTGCTCCAGCTGCCAGACATCTCTCCTGCCCTGGGGAACCCAACCCAGGCCGCAGTGACCTGGATAATCCCCGTCCTTGATGTCCTGGTCACACAGCCCTGGCCCCTTGTCCCCTGTCAGGCTCTGGGGTGGATCCTGTGGAACATCCTTTGGTGGAGGCTGTGGCTCCAGGTGGGCCGGGGGGATCCCGGGGGACAGGGACCCTGCTGGGCATGAACAGCATTGGACTTGTTGGGAGAAACTGTGAGGGGGAGCTGGGGCAGAGTGACCAACCCAGTGACCTGACACAGCCCCTCTGGGATGTCACACAGCCCCTCTGTGATGTCACAGCCTGCTCTGTGATGTCACAGCCCATTCTCTAATGTCACTCACCTGGCTCTCTGATGTCACAGAGGCAGTCTATAATGCCATAGCTGCTCAAGGACCTCACATAACCCACTCTGTGATGTCACAGCCCACTCTGTGACCTCATGTTACCAGATGATAAATTGTCTCCACCAGCTGAGCTCACACCTGGAGCTTGTTCTCCACAGCCCCAGGTCTATGAAAACCCCACAATGCCCATTCTGTTGGAAGGGGAACTGGAAGCTCACCAGCCTCAGTGTCCTGCCAGCTCAGCCAGGCCCATGGGAACATTGGGATCCACGAGCACCAGGGACCACCAGAGAGACCTCCAGGAGAGAAGAACACATGCATGAGGGGAGGGGAAATATGTTAATGATTTTGAGGAAATGATTATCACATATGTGAAAAAGAATAGATAATCACTAAATTTGCAGATGACACCAAGCTAGGTGTGAGTGTGGATCTGCTGGAGGTAGGAGGGCTCTGCAGAGGGCCCTGGACAGGCTGGATCCAGGGGCCAAATCCAGCAAGCTGAGGTTTAACAAGTCCAAATGCCAGGTCCTGCACTTTGGCCACAACAAACCCTGCAGCTCTACAGGCTGGGAAAGCAGCCAGGCAGAAAGGGACCTGCAGGGACTGATGGACAGCAGGCTGGACATGAGCCAGCAGTGTGCCCAGGTGGCCAAGAAGGCCAGTGGCTCCTGGCCTGGATCAGGAATGGTGTGACCAGCAGGAGCAGGGCAGGGATTCTTCCCCTGTGCTGGGCACTGGTTGGGCCGCACCTCAAGTGCTGTGTCCAGTTCTGGGCCCCCAAATTTAAGAAGGACATGGAGGGGCTGGAGCGTGTCCAGAGATGGGCAACAAGGCTGGGGGGCGTCTGGAGCACAAGTGCTGTGAGGAGTGGCTGAGAGAGCTGGGGTTGTTTATCCAGGAGGAGGCTCAGAGGAGACAAGGCAGTGTCAGGGCACAGGCTGGACTTGATGATCTCCATGGCCTGTTCCACCCTTGCTGATTCTGGGATTCTCTGAAGCCACCCTTGGAGCAGTTGCAGGATGAGCCCTGGGCCTCCTCTTCAGCAGCTCCAGCAGCCCAGGTCCCTCAGCTTCTCCTGCCAGCCCCAAAGCCCATCCTGTCAGTCCTGCAGAGCCTCTGCAGCTCCTCCTCACTGCCCAGAACAGGGAGCCCCAGAGCCAGACACAGCAGCCCAGATGTGCCCCCCTGCAAGGGAGCAGCATGAGGCACTGCAGGAGCCTGCAGACAATTCCTGCAGCACTTGTAGGATGATCCTGCTCCCCAAGGGACGTTCCCGTGGTGCCAAGTCAGGAACTGCAGTGGGGAGTTGGGTCAGAAAGGAAAGGGCAAACACGGATGGGCTGTCGGCAGGGGAGGGAACAGGGGTGGGCAATGGGAAGAAATTTGTATCAGGTAGAGGAAAGAAAGCAAAGGGGAAGCCCAGAAAATGCTCAGGGCAGTTTGGGGGTGGCTGCCAGGCAGCCCTGGCTCTGAGCAACAGCATCTGCAGTGGGACAGGAAACTCCCATCTGATGGGAACAAACTTTCTGGCTGACTGCAGAGGCCAGGACAAAGCTGAGTGGTTTCCCTGTAGTCCCCCAGCCCTTGCTGGCCCCAAGGGCTGATGGCATTTGTGCTCCCTCAGGTTCATGTCCCCACACCAACAGCATGGGGGTGCTCTCCCTGCTCTGTGCAATGCAAACAGGGGCTGCTGAGCCAGTGCTGCCGTGTCTGTGCCTGCAAGGATGGGGCATCTGTGTGAGCTGGGGGAGAGGCCAGGGCTGCAGAGAGGGGATGTTGTTGGCAGCTCCATGTGGACGCTCTGGGACGCTGCCCTGGGCTGTGCAGTGCACTGGGGATGGATCAGCCCCTGCTCTGCTGCTCCTTTCTGTCTCCCCCAGGGCCCTTGCAGAGCCCCAGCTGTTGCTGCCCTCAGCTGCCATTGCAACCCTCAGGACAAAGCGGTGCCAGGGCTGTTCCAGGTACAATTGCAGTGACACTCGTTGGTGCCACCAGGTGCCATGGCAACGGCCATGGGGACCCATTCCTTGGTTTGGTGCCATGGTAACCAATGCCTGGAGCCGTTGTGAAGGTTGGTGGCCATGCAAAGCTGCCCTGGGCCCTTGCTCAGGGCTGGTGTCAGTGCCCAGAGCCAGAGGGGATCCCTTGCTGGGGGCTGTGCCATGGCCACCTGCCCTGTGCCGCGCTGGCCGCTCAGGCACCAGAAACCGGCAGCCACCGGCACTGCCAGGGCCAAAGGCCAGGTCAGCTAGACAGAAAGGGGCAGGGCTGGGCACTGTTTCCATGGCAACCGGCACTGGGGGGACACCTGGGTCACCTGGCCTGGCAGTTGCCATGGAAACCCCTGGCAGGGACTGAGGGCACAGCCCCTGGCACTGAGACACTGCTGGGCCGGGTGCTGAGCACAGGGCTGAGCACGCAGAGATGGTTTTGTTCTTGCTGAGCTGCAGCAAAGCCAAGGCCTGTCCTGCCCCTCGTCCAGCCACGCTGGGGAGGGGCTGGGGCTGTGGGGGAGCTGGGCAGGGGACACAGCCAGGACAGGGGAGCCCAACTGACCCGGGCATAGCCCAGACCAGAGCACATCATGCTCAGTGTATGAAGGGGGGAAAAAAGGGAGGGAGGGGGGAATTTTGGAGTGAGGGTTTTTGCCTTTCCAGGGAATACCTAGGCAAGAGGGGGCCCTGTTTCACCAGTGGGCAGGGTCACTACCAAAGACACAGACATCAACTGAAGGAATTGTGTCATTTATATCATGCACAGCTGCAAAGATTTACAAAAGGATAAGCTCAGCAAAGCACATCATCATTAGCAGAGAATTACAAAAGAAGCTCAGCAATCCATCAAAACCCATCATTACATTTTGATGACCAATCCCTTGGTGAAACACCAGAGGTGTTTGTGGCAGACAAAGATTCTGGCTGACTATCAAGGTACACCTTACAGACATCAGCAGTACTTTAGTGACACCGTTCTTCATTCTTTTTTCTCAATCATTCGAATTAGGAATAAGAATTCTGTTGTGCATGGAGCTGGCACCATGTTAATTCCAGAATAATGCCCTGAGGCCCTTTGCTGTTCAGCTTTACCATGCTGTCTGTGGCTAACAAGGCTTGGGGGACCCTTTCCCCTCTGGCTGGAAGGGGCCGGGTCCCAGTGCCTGAGGGGCACCCAGGCTCCTGGATGGAATTCCTGTGCAAGTCCCTCAGTGTCACAGCAGCCTTCACATGGAGCCCCGTGGATCAGAGCATTTTCCAAAGGGGCCCTTGGGGCAAAAGGAGAAGATCTGGATTGGCAGGATGTGTAAAACAATATCCTGTCAGATCTCTTAGCTCTCACACAGAATCCTTGGCTGCAGGGGCACATTCCCATTGTTCCTGCCCAGGTTTCAGGACTCAGAGTTGTCTTTCCTAGGAGCTGCTCCTTCAGCTGCCTCGGGAGGGCCATTTGGCCTCTGGACCCACACTCTGGCTCCATTATTAGGGCTGCTGGATCCAAACCCTTTATCTCCACAAAAGGTGGTGATTGGAGCTGGATCTCCTTTTTTCACAATCGTTCTTAAAATTGCAAGATCAATAATTGTGCTACCCTGTCATGGGGTTGAATAATCCAATCTTGTTCATTATTGTTTACAGAATTACTGTAATTTCTCCTTGATATTCTGCATCATTTCCTCCTGCCATGACAGGACCACTTTGCAAGGCCAAGCTCCAAGGGAGCAGTTACCAAAGCAAAGTGTCCTGAAGGAATCTGAATTCCTGTTTCAGAATTGATAGCTCTCATTTGCTTTGAATTTCTCCTCATTAATTCCAATGCATGGAGGCCCAGCCCTGCAGCCTCTGGGCTGGCCCTGCCAGGGGCCATCACAGCCAGAACAATTTCCCAGGCAGCCCAAGTCTCACTGCCCATGGCTGGATTTGCAAATTAGGGGCAGCCGTGCACAGCCAGGGAGTTTCATTTCCCCCATGGGCCATTGTGAAGGGCATGGAGCACATCTGGGAGATGGGTTCTCCATGGGCAACGGTTCCCATCTCCTCATCTTTCCAACTGCTCTTTTAAGAACCCCTTCACCCTTTCAACCAATCCTGCAGCTTGTGCATAGTCTAGTACATGAAAAACCCTGCAGGAAAAATCACTGTATTTTTCACAGGAACAGGCAAAGCACTCTGCATCACAGTATCAGCACACCCTGTAAAAATCACCAATTTCCTCCCTTCCTCCTTTTTCCATTGTATACAATCTCACAAAGTTGACCACTGACATTAGGGTCCTGGCCAATCCTGTTCTGTAGGGTATTTCGTGTTACATCCCTGAGCAGCCAAAGATACCAAATTAGTATTGTCAGCACTATTTCACATTATTATTATATGTACATATTTATATATAAATACAGATATAGACATGTAGATATAGACATATATACATAAAAATCTATAAATATAAACAGGAAGGTCTTATTATACTATAAATATGTATATAGTTATTTGTTGTATTGATATTTCACTTGCACAAGGGCATCTGAGCTCAAGATGAAAACCTTCTTTTGTTGCTCCATGTGGGAGCATTCCAACAATGATTGTTCCTTCTGAAGGTGCTGTTTCCTATGTACTCTCAACAAATTCATCTTTGTCTGCCCAAATCCACAAGGTCTTTTCCTTTTCCATATACAATTTTTGGATGCATTTGAAGCCATCCAGGGGTGCAGCTTCTTTTACCCAACAGTCTCACTGCTCACACGGGGCTCCAACCTCAGCCCACTCCAGAGCCAGGAAACTCCAGGGAAGGGCTTCCCAGCTGGGAATTTCTGATGGCACTGATTCCTCACACTGACACTGAACAAGTGACATTTTGTTGGGATCTGGCCAGACTGTGCCAGTTTTGTTTTGCCAGTGGGCAGGGTCAGCACCAAAGACACAGACACCAACTGAAGGAATCAGGGTCATTTCCTGCAGTTCAGAGCAGCAAAGAATCACAAAAGGAGCAGCTCAGCAATGCACCCAACCATCCTCACCGAAGATTGCCTGCAGTGATTAAGAAAGATCCAGCAGCATTTACCCTCAGCCTTTACCATCCCCCAGACCCACACAGCAGCTGGGGAAGCTGTCACAGCCAAGGGCTGCAGAGCCACTCCTGGGCACTGGGAATTCCTGCAGGTGCCTCCAGCCCCAGGAGAGGCTCCAACCCCGCTGGGAGAGGGCCCAGCTCTGACAGTGCTGAATGAACAAACTGACAGCATTGTTAGTGTGGCAACATCTGCTTTCATGCTCCTCTTGGGTCCCTCCCAAAGCCTGGCCAGGGATCAAGGAGGAACCAAGGGAGGTGACTTTGACCATACAGCCCCAAACAAGGCCAGATGTCAGATTTCATGGCCTTGTCTGGCTTCTAAATACACAAAGGTCAATCCATGTCTCACTAACGAGTGGCTACATCTATCTCAGTGCTAATGACCATGCATATTTCATCAGGGAGCAGATACAAAGATAACGTTTGCTTGGAAGGTTCATCCAGAGGCCACCTTTGGCTCAGGGCCTGCTGTCCAGGCCTCACTCAGGACTGGTGTCCAGGCCTTGGCACTTCAAGAACGTGGTTTAGTGCTGGGCTTGGCACTGCTGGGTGAGCGGCTGCACTGGGTGAGCTCAGAGGGCTTTTCCAACAGAAAGGATTCTGTGATTCCATGATTCTATCCACTGCATTCAGCTGGGTCTATTTTAGCAGCATTACTTTGCTCCAAAAGTTCCCTCTTGCCCAGCTCCTGTGGCCTGAGGCTTCAGCTCCTTCAGCTCCTGGTGCTGAGCTGCTCCTGCTGAACGAGACGAATCAGAGAGAAGAACACAGTCCATGCAATTCCTTCTGGGACACGGAGAGGGGAGGCTGTGCAAACAGGAGCATTGTTTGCTGTGGCCTCCTCCTCTGCCCTTCACGCCTTGCAGCGCTTTGAACCAGCCAAGAGCTTTCTCCAAGAGTGCAATGGAGCAGCTGCTCCTGCTCCCGGGCCTGGCTCTCTCCAGTCTCTGCCCTTGCCTGGTTCTGTCCCTCGTGCTGTGCCCTCTGTTTCCCCAGGGCTCGCTGGCTGCTGCCCAGGACTGTGGCACTGGCACAGATCCAGTGCTCCAGAGCCTCCTTTCTGTGCCCTTGGAGCTGCCTGGGCACAGGAGCCTTTTCCATCTGGAAGCTCCCCATGGACAGGGAGTGCCCAGCTCCGTTCCCTGCACAGCCTCCAGGAGCCCAGGGCTGCCATCTCCAGTCCCTGCTGGCACTGGGGGCTCCCAGGTGCCTCAGGCTGCCGTGACACCGCTGCACACGGGAGGGAAGAGGGGCAGGGGCTGTGCTCAAAGTCAGCTCCATCTGCTGCTGCTGCTGCTGCTGCTGCTGCTGCTGCTGCTGCTGCTGCTGCTGCTGCTGCTGCTGCGGGGTCATTTGTGCAGCCCTGCCCCAGAGTCAGGGATCAGATCCTGCCAGTCTCTTCCAGCCCTGGCTGCTCAGAGTTTGGGCCTTGGAGCCTCAGGTGGCCAAAGGCAGCTGCTGCTGGTCCCTGGGTGTGCCCGTTTTCAGCAGTGCTGCTCCATCAGTCTGTGCCCAGCAACGGGGAAAAGCCTCAGCCCTGCAGGGCCAGGAGCTGCCGGGCTCTGCCTGAGCAGCTCAGCCAGCAGGAAGGGAGCTGCTCCACACGGGAATCAGGAGCAAAGGACATTCCTTTGATAGGACATTTTTTCTATTTAAAGGAAAAAAAAGGAAAAAAGAAAAAAAAATTGTAAAAGATAAGAATAAAATCCAAGTGTTAGTGAAAAAAAAACCATACAGTTAATGAAAAAAACAAAACATAAATGCCAAATAACATTCTTTGCATTAAGAGGTAAATGATCTTTTTAAAAAGACAACTCAGTTATTTACATTGTAAATGTGCTGATGGCGGGGATCCATCTTTGTGACCTCAAAAGCCTCTTAAAAGATTTTGGGCTTTGTTTCCAATATTGGTATTTGAAATTGTGGTCGAAGCAAGAGGAAATTGCTTTGTGCCCTTCCAGCTCCAAGCAGGACTGGGAATGGAAACTCTGTCAAAGCCCAAATCCTTTAGAAGATCACCTTCCTTCTCAGCCTGGGAATGAGCTGCACATTCCTTTTGAAACTGTCAGGGATTTCTTAGAGACATAAAGTCTCACTTACGGCTTTTTGCTCGGGTTTGGAAGTGCAGAAGGGCAATTCTCCATCCACCAGCTCCAGACTGCACTGCCTCAGGAACATCGCCCACTCGCCAGCTTTGGCCCACTCGTGGCACTTCTAGAGGAGGAAGAAAGTGCAATTGCACAATTCCAGCCAATCAAGAAGGAAGAATGGGACAGACAAAACACCCTGTACAGATCCAGGCATTCAGCTGGGACTGTGGAGAGTTTGGGTCCTTGCCAGTTGGATGTGTGTCCCCAGCTGCAATCTCTGGGCCTGCAGCAGAGTCTCACTCACCTGCCAAAGCAGAAAGCTCAGGCGCTGTGCTCACAACGAGCTCGTCTGATGCAGAGCTGTCAGAGCAATGTGAGGGCAGAGCCAGCCCAGCTGGGCCCAGGGCTGAGCCCAGCAGAGCCCTGGCAGAGCCCAGAGCAGCCTCAGCACCCGCAGAGCCCGGCTGCAAGGAGAGAAAGCAGAAACTGCCCGTCAGCTGAGGGCTCCTGTGCCCTTGTGCCAAGGCCTGCGGTGCCCAGGCCATGCTGGCTGTGCCCAGAGCTGTGCCCAGAGCTGCCCATCCCTGCTGTCTTTGGCACAGAGCAGGAGGGCAGGACATGTGCCCAGCCTGCAGCCAGCCACGGCACATCCAGCCCTCAGCAGCTGCCCAGAGCAGGATGCTCCTGTGCTCGCTGCCATCTCCCAAAAGCTCTGATCCCACCCTGCCAAGCACACAGGGACCCACCTCACACCAGCCACGGCTGCAAGAAAAGCTGCTCCCAAACCATGGCCTCAGCCTTCACCAAGGGCATGGCCCATCCATGCCACAACTGCTCCCCAGCACTTCCCCATCCAGACTGGATCACCTGGAACATTTCCTCTGCTAAAACCAACAACACATTATTGAAAAGAGATTAGATGCAAAAAGGGAAAACAAGAAAAACGGTAAAAACTCTTTATCTCTGTCAGGGCCTTGAGGAAGGCCAAACCCCTGCATGCCAGGGAAAAACCCAGCCATGGCTGTGGGAAGCCCACACTTTCTCTCTTCCCCCCTGCACTGCCCCCCAAAATCACGGTGACCCCAAAGCAAACAAGGGCAGTGGAGCAGCCCAAGCCCTTCCTTGCCTGCACAGCAAAGCAGCCCCAGCACGGGTTCTGGAGTCCCACCTCTGCTCCCACCATGGGGCTTTGTTTGTGTCGGGCTGGCTGCCCCAGCCCCAGCCCCAGCCCGGGGCACGGTGGGTGCTGGGGGCTGTTGGCAGGGCCAGGAGCCCACTCCCATTTCGTACCCACCCCAGCCCATGCCCCAGCCCTGCCAAAAGCAGCTGGGCAGCCACTGAAGAATGAGTTGCATCTGCCCCAGCAAAGGGGGAGCCTTTGGTTCCCAGCCAGGCTGAGCCATGCCCAAATCTAGCAGAATTTCCCTGGCTGGGGACTCATCTGCAAATTCCCTGTGGACTTTGGCTTTGAAGAAGGTGCCAGAATCAAAGTCCATCACCTTCAGCCTCCCGTGGCCAGGCTGAGGAAGAGCTTGTCTTCCTTGATGTCATCCTCGCTGTCTCCAGCAGCAGCAGCAGCAGCAGCAGCAACAGCAGCAGCAGCAGCAGCAGCATCCCCACCCGGTACAGCTTCTCCAGGGGCTCCTTCTCCTTCCCTGGGGGCAGACCAGGCTCTCAGGGCTCTGCCCAGGGCCCCAGCTGTCAGGGAACCAGGACAAACAAAACCAGATGGGATGGATACTCCAGGGACCTGGAGAGCCATTCCCAGCAATTGGGAAAATCCTAGGTGCTCCATCCACCCATAGATGCGGTCTCCAAATTTGCCCCAAAATTGAGTCCAGCTTTTAGAGGCCATAACGAGCAAGTCCAAGTGACTTGATGACATTTTTAGCCCAGAAAGCCCTGCAGCTGATGGCACACTTCACAATCAGCAGGGGACACAGCTAGGCCAAAGCCAGACCTCTGCTGGGAGCCTTTCTCCTCAAATACCCTTCAAACAAAGCTCCATGCAAGTTACTTGGGAAAGTTTCTTCAAATGATCCATTTCTGGCACATGACTACACAGGCTTATGTGAAAGATTCTAAAGCAACTGCTCTGGAGTCAAAGAGGCAGCACTAAGGGTCCCTGTCATCTCTTTGTAGCTAAATCCCACTCTGCAGGAGTTGAAGGAGTTTGGAACGAGCTAGAGAGCGGACCTCTGAGTATTTTACATGATGCCATTGCATTTTCTTCACTTCTACACAGACAGGAAGGGTGAGTTTGGCTCACATCTCCACCGCATGGTTCACAGGGCCGCAAGACTTGTAGTTACAAGAGCTTTGAAGGATTTCTTGGCCAAGAAGACACGGCCAACAAAGATATTTGTGGTTTGGAGCCAACCCTTCAATATTTCGTCTTAGGGACTCATGCTACAGTGTAAGCTTCCTTAGCCAATCATGTTATGACACACAAACCTACAGCACTGCATCCTAAGCTTCTTGTTTTCCATTGTAACTACTTTTATTTTTTCTAGATCTTGGACTCTAAAACTCTAAACTTTCCTCCACTTCAACATTCCTCCCCGTGTCTCTGCTATAAACTAGAAATCTGCATTCTCGCTTCTAGCACCTAAGTTTGGATGCCCTTTCCAAGGTCTCAGATCAAATCCTGTGCTTAATTCTAAGCTTTGCTGACAAGACCAAAGGTCTGAGATTTCCCTGCATTTGGGTTTCCCACAGCACCAATGATGTTAGTTACACAGTGCCCGGGATCCCTCTTGCAAGTCAACTCTGTCAGGATCAAGGCAGCTGCTGGGGGGCTGCTTGTGGCCTCTGACAGCCCATTGCCCAGGGCTTGCCAGCGCCCCAGCCCCTCAGGGTCTCACCCAGCCTGGCCAAGCTGCCCGGCAGCAGCG
The DNA here is from genome assembly GCF_028551555.1 of Melozone crissalis. Lineage (NCBI taxonomy): Eukaryota > Metazoa > Chordata > Aves > Passeriformes > Passerellidae > Melozone > Melozone crissalis. Next base: position 4,733,101 of record NW_026535781.1, read on the forward strand.
CCGCAGCCCCACAGCAGCTCCAGAGCAGCCCCATCCAGAGGCGCCTGGGAGCCCTCAGCAATGCAGCCAGCAGCACGTGGCCAGGAGGACACAGATGGCGCTTCCTGCCTGGCACAGGGCTTGAGGCCATCTCCAGGCACCGCTCTGGCAGGGATCCCCGCAGCCCCGGCCCCTGCCCAGCTGCTCTGTGGGCAGCACAAAGGCTTCAGCAGAACCACCAAAGGCCAAGGGGCTTCTGGCCATTTTCCCTGCAACACTGCACACCTGGGCAGCTGGCTGAGCACAAGCACCCTTTTCCCTCTGCAGGGCCTCAGGACCCCTCAGCCTGCTGTGCTGCTGAGCACAAGCTCCCTTTTCACCCTTTCCTGCCTCTTGCCCTGCAGACCCTGGGCAGCAAAGAAAAGCTCCTGGCAGTCTGTGTATCATAATACATTCTATAATTATTTACAGTAATCTATAATCTATAATAATATATTTAATTATATATAACCTATAATTTATTTATTTTCAATATAGATAAAACAATGAAAAGAAGAACAGAAAAATATTAAAGAAAAGGAAAATTACCCCTGGCTCAGGTTGCCCCAGCCTCCAGGATCAGCTCTTCTCCTAAGTCTTCCGGCAGCACAGCCAGCCAAGCCCCGACAGACGAGGCCGAGTCCTCCATGCCCTGTGCAGCTGATCTTGCAGCCTCTGGATGGTGGAATATCGCCCACGCTGTATTTCCCCCAGGACATGCAGTGTTTCAAGTGCCAGCTGCGACACGGCACTGCTCCTGTCCTCCGTCAGGCGTTCCAGGGCTGCAAGAGAGAGGAACAGAGGCACGGTCAGAGCCGGATCTGTGGGGAGCCAAGGAGAGCCCCCTGCAAGGGCCATCCCAGCCGGCTCTTGCCGTGGCCAGGAGGGAGCAGGGAGCAAGGGGATCAGCCCGAAGCTGCTGGCCACGAATGGCCCACGGGGTCCTGAAAGCTCCTTGTGCTCTGCCCACGGGAGCAGAGCCCTCCGCAGCTGGGGCAGGGCTTGCAGCTCCCCTCGGCAGCCCGCGCTGTCAGCCCGCTGCCCTCACTCACCACTGCAGATCAGCTGCAGCTCTTGCTGCTGCCCCCTCAGGCGCCGCCCGGCCATGCCTGTGAACACAGAGCCTGTCACGGCGCCAGCGGCACAGCTCCCTGCCAGCGGCGCTGCCGGCGCTGTGGCCACACGGGCTGCTGGCCCGGCAGGGCTCAGCCCGGCCCTTGCTGCTCGCTGCCGCCCCAGGGCACGGCTTCCAGAGGGCAGCAGCAGTAATGCCCGGGCCAGGCGGGGCTCCACGGCGCCCCAGGGCATGGCTGGCGCTGCCGGGGCAGCAGGTGGGGCTGGGGCCAAGCTGCGGCCGGCCGGGGAGGGGAGGGGCAGCCCGGGCTCGGGACTCACCCATGAACCCGACGGCCGCCTCTCGCAGGGGCTCCTGTGGGCTCTCCACGTAGCGCAGGGCCCGGCGCAGGTGCTCAGCCACTCGGCTCCTGTCCTCTGCCAGCTGCAGAGAGCAGCAGGAAGGAAGGGTTGGTGCGGGCTCAGCCCCTGGGCCGGGCGCTGCCTGCGCCCAGTGCCGGCCTCCCCTGCCCGCACAGCCCTGAGGCGCGGCCAGCAGCCGCTGGCCAAGGGCTCCCGAGGGGAGGGGGCGGAGGGCCGGCTGCTGCCCAGGGAGCCCCGGTGCCGGCCCGCCCCGCAGCCCCGCCGGGCTGGGGCTCCATGGGCACCCGGCTCGGGCCCACGGGAGCCTGGAGAAGAGCCCACGGGGCCTCTGGCTGCAGCAGCGGGCAGGGGCACAGCTGCCAGCCCCGCACACTGAGCACCACCCTCAGGGGCCTTCTCCAGCCTGAGGCTGGGGCATGCAGGCCCTCCTTACCAGGAGCTCAGTGAACTTCGAGAGTTTCTGTTTCTTCACAGTTTTTTCAAGATCTTTCCTTTTCAGGAACTTGACTGCACAAAGCAGCGTCTCCCGAGAAGTCTGGAGAGCAGCAGAGATGCGGACATGGCCCCACAGCCCAGGGCACAGGAGCCGCAGCCTGGAGGAGGCTGCGGTCCAGCAGGTGCAGGGCAGGAAGCAGCCGAGCCCCCTGCCAGGGGGACAGCAGCAGCCCACGAGTCCTCACCTGTGCCACACGCAGATTCTCATCATGGCAGTGGAAGAGCAGTGGGAGCAGGCTCTGCCACACTTGTGTCATCAGGGGCTTTTTTCCTTCTTCTACAGCAGAAATCAAGGTGTGAAAGACAATCATGGAGAGCTGCTGCACCTGGCTATCACCCTGTAGAACAGGAAGGCAGCAAGAGCTCAGCATCAGCTGGTTCTGGCCCACATTGGCACAGGCCTGCATCTGCACAGGGCCCCAAGTGTCCGGGCAGCAGCCAGTGGCCGTGGCTGGGGGCACAGAGCCTTACGTGGTCAAAGAGTGGCAGGAACACCTTAGCCAAATGCAGGGCAATGGGACTGGGTATGCGGGCACCATTATCCAGGAACAGATAACCCAGTAGCATGGTGGTCATCCTGACCCGCAGGAGCTCCACGAGCCTTTCGGTCAGGCTCCACATTCTTTCGGCCTGTGTGGAACACGACTTTGTGAAAGGCCACCCTGCTGCCGCAGGGCCCAGAGGCCAAAGGCCTGTCCTGAAGCACTGGGGCAGCTGAAGCGGGAGGCAGGAGAGATGGGAGCAGCTGCCACAGCGCCCGAAGGCCAGGCAAGGCCAAGTGACTGCGTTGCCCAGCCCCACGCTGCCTGCACGGCTTCAGCCACTGCCCCCTTCTCACCAGCGGGGAATGGTCCCTGAGCGGGAGGAGGGCCCTGAGCAGCTGGCTGCCAATGTCTGCGCGGTCCCTCTGCAGGTGCCATGACAAGACAAGATCCATGATGCTGTCCCTGCATTCCCTCAAGTCCAGGCACTCGAGGACCTGCAAGGCACAGGGCAGTGACGGGGGAGCCGGCCGGCAGGAGCCCGGAGCCGCACGGGGCTGGGCCCAGGCAGCAGCGCAGGGCACGGGCACCGTCCCAGGCAGCTGCGGTGACGAGAGGGCAGAGAGCTGGGAGGCACCTCAGCCAGGCAGCGCTGGCCATCAGGCTCACCTCCACAAGGAATGCCAGGGCAGGGAAATCCCAGTATGGCATCTCTATGCTGAGCATCTCAAGGAGGCAGCATAAGATCCTTTTACACAAGGGCCTGGATGCATGGCACATCTCCCTGGAAGGTGGAAAGTGTCACTAAGACCTTGAGCCAGGGAGGGAAGCCTCTCCCAGCACTGACTCACATGGTTCTTGTCCTTCCCCACCATCCACTGCCAGGGGACCTGGGCCCTTTGAGATGTGGCTGCTCCTGGGCCACATCTGGCTCCCCCTTTTCCAGCCTTTTCCAGTCTGCTTGGCTGTCACTCGTCCCTTTGACCCACAGCCACGGGGACTGTGTGGGACAGCCCGGGCACAGGGCACAAATGCCAGGAGCAATGGGGAGAAGGAGGTGTCTCACCTGGCTAGCAGAGCCACGGCAGAGTGATGGGTATCAACGCAGAGCAGCGTGTCCCAGCCACGCTTGCCTTCCATTGACACCACCACCTGCTCACACTGGAGAAGGCAGAGCAGGGACTTCAGGGTCTGCACTGCAAACCTGTGTGCACAGCAAAGCCCAGGTCACACTGGGAGCACTGGCTCCTTGGCAGGCCACGTGGCAGGGACAGGAGGAGTGGGATGGAGCACCTGTTGGGGCTGGTGGCAAGGCCGTGCTCTTCCTGGCATTGCTTCCAGAAGGTATCAACCTCCTCTGGCATCTCTTCTGTGCTGAAGAACACTTGGAAGAGCAGATGCACAAACAGGTGGGGGAAATGCGGCGCCACTATACGTGGGACAGGGGCCTCCTGAAGGATCTTCCACATCACCACGGTTGCCTGCAAGGGACAAAGCCCCCCGAGACAGCACTCAGTGCCGAGGGGTCCGTGTGGCAGGGCCCAAGCTTAGCAGGGAGAGGCCCCGAGAGACCTTGGCAGGGGGAGCACGGAGCCTGGTGGGCCTGAAGCTGCCCCTGGGCCAGGTTTCAGATCAGCGCCTGAGGCAGGGAGATGCAGTGGGGGAAGGAGGAAGGAGAGCTGCTGGAGAGGGAGCCTTGGGGCCAGCAAAGGCCAGTGTCAGAAACTCACAGCCAGGCCAAAGACACCCGTTTTGTCCCTGTCAGAGGTGCACATGCTGTGCTCTGGCCAGCTCCCCAGCACATCCAGGAGTATCAGCTGCACTGGCTCTGCAGTCCTGAGCGAGCACATGATGGTCTTCCACATGGTCAAAGCAGCTCTGTAGGGTTAGAGCTCTGTCTCAGGGTGGGTCTCAGACACGGCACTGTGGCCTGGGCATCCCTAGGGGCCTGGCTGACCACGGGCTCTGCCTCTGTCCACTGGCCCTGGCCAGCAGCAGCCAGGCAGCCCAGCTCTGTGGAGACAGGGCCCTGAGAGGCGGCAAGGGAGCATGGCAGCAGGCTCGGGGGCTGACGTGCCAGGGCTGGGAAAGGGAGCAGCCAGAGGGCTCTGGAACTCTCTGTTGCTCAGACACCTGGGACAGGTGGTACAGGCTGATGGGCTGGGAAGGCCTGAGCCTTGTGGGCAGGTGGGCCCCATACCTGTCACAGGACGGGGCCACACGCAGGAGCGTCACGACTGCGTCACCCGGGTGTGCTGCGGTGAGATTCAGCAGGGCCTTGTCCAGCCTGTGCTCAGCAGAATCATTGGCCATGAGCCAGCGGTGAATGTACCTCACCATGGCGGGCACCTGGAGAAGGCACGGGGAGACTTGGAAAGCTGCCAGAGGGAACAATGTCCCCAGGGTCCCCAGAGAAGTCCTTCCCTTCCCAGCGCACTGCCATGGCCTCAAAGGCTCCCAGGGACCACCAGGCATGGCTGGGGAAGGCGCGGGACTCATGGCGGAATTGAAGCCTGGCCCCAGGCTGCTTACTTGTTCTGGCCTGGCAACACCCTTCTCCAGGAGCAAATCCAGCAGGGCGGCACTGGTCTCATGACTGAGGAGCTCTGAGTGTGCTCTGAGCCCAGTGCCCATGGCGCTGGTCTCTTCCTGCCAAATGCTCCTGATGAAGTCGCAAACAAGCTGTAGGAGAAGGGAAAGAAGTCGGGGATGTTGCACGGAATGCTGCACACAGGGGGCTGGGCTGAGCAGGGACAGCAGGCCCAGCCCAGGTGGGGGTGGCTGCAGGTACCTGTGCTGTGCTGCGGAAGCGGCCACGTCTGCGCTCCTGCTGCTGTGTGCGCTCCAGGGCTGCATCTGGCAAAGAGCGAGCGCAGCCAGAGCTGAGGGGCTGCAGGAGAGGCCGGAGAACACAGCCCAGCCCTGCGCTCCCCAGGCAGAGAGAGCCCCGGGATGGCCCAGGGGATGGAGCACGGCCCCTGCGGGATGTCTGCCCGGCCCCTCTTCCGTCCTGTCCTTCGGCATTTCCCCAGGGGATGGGATGGGATGGGATGGAGCCAAGTTGGCTGCAGGCTCCAGTCCTGCAGCCCAGCTCTGCCACTCACCCTCCTGCGGTGGATGGAACGGCACCGCCTCTTCATTCTCCTGTGCTGGAGCAGCACCAGGGCCTTCTTCCTCCTCCTCCTCCTCCTCCACAGTGGCCAGCTTGGGCACTCTCGAGGCTCTCTGGCGCCCCAGCACTGAACGCAGCCGGTGCCGCTCCTGCAGGGCCTCCTGAGCCTCACCTGCGGGCGGGACGCGGCGGTCAGCGCTCGGCCCGGGGCCAGCAACGGCCCCCGAGCGCCCCTCACCCGCCCCGGGCCGGCCATGCCCAGGCGTTCGCTTCCGGGAACGCGGCACGGGAGGCTCGGGGCCGGCGGCCGCGCTGCCGAGAGGCGGAGCTCGGGCCGGGGAAGCCGCAGCGGAGGCGGCGGGAGCGGCCGCGCCGCGTGTGTCCTCTGCGGGCCCCGGGAGGAGCCGGGGCCGGGGCCGGGGCCAGGGCCGGGGCCGGGGCCGGGGCCGGGGCCGGGACTGGACCCTGGGTCGGGGCCGGGGCCGGGCTCGGGCCAGGCGGAGCCGAAGGGCGGCGATGCCGCCCCCGCACCAGCCACTGATTCCCGCCCAGCAGCGCCACCGCCAGTACGGCCAGAGCCAAGCGGAGGCGAGACCGCGGCGGGACGGTCGGGGCCGGGCACGGGGCAGCCCCGCCCGGGGCCGGGGGCGGGCCGGGAGCATGGCCCGGCCCGGCAGGGGACAGGGAGGCGGGGAGAGGAGAGGGACGCCGGGCAAGGGACCCCGAGAGACGGGTGCCCGACAGCGGGAAAAGGAGAGAAAGAGAAATAAAGGGACAAAGAGAAAGAGGAAGAAAAATAGGAGAAAGCGTGTTTTAAATTATCGGTTTCGCTGCTCTCGCCGCTGCTGCCGCCGCTGCTGCTGCCGCTGCTGCTGCTGCCGCTGCTGCCGCTGCTGCAACTGAAGCACCGGGGCCGTTCGTCCCCGTGTCCGTTCCCCGCTCGCCCCACGAGCCCCACGTTCGAGCCCCGCGCGCCCCGGGGACAGCCCCTCCGTCTGCCCCAACACGGGAACTTTGCAGCCTTGAGCCCGGATGCAGAGCCCTGACTCCTGCGCACTGGCACAGCGATCCCCTCGCCTGCTGCTGTGCATTGTCCTTGCTGAGGGTCAAACACTGTCGGGCCACCTTCCCTTGGGGTAGGATTCCTACCTGACCCAAGCACTGCACTTACATCTCCAGTGTTGCTTTCCTGTAAAAACAGGGGAAGGAAAACATTGTGTGTGGCTCATGGTATTTTAGAGTGTCTAAAAATCACTAAGTCATCGATCCTAGAGGTGAGGTGCATCTGGAATTACTGGGATGCAACATGGAAAAGGAGAGCATAGAAACAAATAGAGGGAAATATCTTCGATTGTTTCTTTCATTTTTCATTTCACTTCTGTAAAGCTGTTTCAGTTTTCCAGGAATCTTCTCCTGTCTGCTCTTCCCAAGAATCTCTCATGGAGAACGAGGTCAAGCTTCTGTCACAAGATTTGCCACCAGGAAATTAGGCCACTGGTGCAATTTTCATGATGACTGTTAGTGCTGGCTTAGGGCAAATTTGGAGAGGAAACCTCCTAAAGGGGTCTGTCTAGAAAGCAAGTTCAAGCAGCCCCTCCCCCTACTAGTTCAGGAAAATACTTCCCTGGAGAAAAGTGAAAAAAACCCAGTTTTTTTAACAAGTAAAGTATTCACAAGCATGAAAAATGAATAATATTAAATAAAACCTCTGACAGTGCTGAAGAGATGGCAAATTCAGGAAGTCCTTGTTGTGGGTTGTAGTTGGCTCACTCGGTCTCTTCTAAGTCCCTCTGGTTCTGGAATGCAGCGTCCCAGAACTCGGTGGGCCACAGGTGTGAGCTGCCAGTGTTTTTCTGGGTTTTGAGTCCAGAGCAGGTTTAAACAGTTCCAAGAAAAAGGAAAGTCACAGTCCAAAGAAACTTCTCTTCCTAAGCTAGCTAAAACCAAATTGCTAGACCTGGGCTGTGAAGGCATCAGGAAATTTCCAAATCTGGGCACTGGCGGTCCCAGCAAACACCAGAGCTGGATGGTGCTGGAGCCAGAACCTGCACATTTCCAAACTTTGGCTTTCTGTGCCAGCAAATCACTGGACTTGGGCTGTGCCAGCACCAGGAAGTTTTCAGATCTGGGCACTGGCACTGCCAGCAAACACCAGATCTGGGTGGTGTCGTTGCCAGCGACAGAAATCTGTCGGATTTGGGCTCTGCTGACACAGGGAAATTTCCAAATCTGGGTTCTGGTTACATGAAAAACAAGATGTGGGTGGAGCCAGACCCAGTAGCAGGAAGCTGCCACAGGTTTTGGATTTCTGTGCCAGCAAATTGCTGCCCTTGGGCTGTGCCAGAATAGGGAAATTTCCAGATCTGGGCACTGGCAGTGCCAGCAAACAGCCCATTTCAGGCTCCAGGCTCCAGGAAGGACTGGATCTGGATGCCTTCCTCTTTTCTTTCCTTCTTTCCTTCCTTCTTTCCTGGGGTCCTGCTGCCAGCAAACTCCAGATTGGGCGGTACTGGCAAGGGGAAATTGCCAGGTTTTAGCTTTCTTTGCCAGCAAATTGCTGGACATGGGTGGTGCCAGAAGAGGGAAATTGCCAGATGTGGGCACTGACAGTGCCAGCACACACCAGATCTGGGTGAGGAATGTGCCGGCACTGAGAAATTTCCAGATGCTAATTTTCTGTGCCAGCAAACTGCAGGAATTAGGCTGTGCAGGCATCTGAAACAGTCCCGATCTGGGTACTGGCGGTGTCAGCAAACTCGAGATTGAGTTGCTCTAGGTACCAGGTCTTTGCTTGGTTTTGACTTTCTTTGCCAGCAAATTGCTGCACTTGGGCTGTACCAGAATAGGGAAATATCAAGATCTGGGAACTGGCAGTGCCAGCAAACACCACATTTCAGGAAGGATTGGATCTGGACCCATTCCCTCCCTGCCTCTCACCCTCAACAAGGTGCCAGAGGGGCTGGAGAGCAGCCAGGCAGAAAGGGACCTGCAGGGACTGATGGACAGCAGGCAGGACATGAGCCAGCAGTGTGCCCAGGTGGGCAAGAAGGCCAATGGCTCCTGGCCTGGCTCAGGAATGGTGTGACCAGCAGGAGCAGGGCAGGGATTCTTCCCCTGTTCTCAGCACTGCTTGGGCAGCACCTTGAGTGCTGTTTGCAGTTCTGGTGCCCCCAATTAAGGAGGACATGGAGGGGCTGGAGCGTGTCCAGAGAGGGCAACAAGGCTGGGGATGGGTCAGGAGCACAAGTCCTGTGAGGAGCGGCTGAGGGAGCTGGGGTTGTTTATCCTGGAGGAGAGGAGGCTCAGGGGAGACAAGGCGGTGTCAGGGCACAGGTTGGACTTGATGATCTCCATGGCCTGTTCCACCCTTGCTGATTCTGGGATTCCATGAAACCACCCTTGGAGCAGTCACAGGATGAGCCCTGGGCCTCCTCTTCAGAAGCTTCAGCAGCCCAGGTCCCTCAGCTTCTCCTGCCAGCCCCAAAGCCCATCCTGTCAGTCCTGCAGAGCCTCTGCAGCTCCTCCTCACTGCCCAGAACAGGGAGCCCCAGAGGCAGACACAGCAGCCCAGATGTGCCCCCCTGGCCTGGGGTGCCTCTGGCAAGGGAGCAGCACCAGGCACTGCAGGAGCCTGCAGACAATTGATCTGAAGGCCAAACCTCCTTAGCTCCTTCTGAAAGAGCAGGAACAGTTCCTCATTCCAATGTGGTGGAATGCTGGGCACCACAGCTCCAGGTGAGGACTGGACATAAGTTTCCTCCCACTGAGTGCTGTGATGGGTTCTGCAGGAGCTCTGGCCTCCTGTGCTTGCCAGGCACAATGAGGAGAGAAGGAGCCAAGTGCACTGATGTGGAAATGGATATGTAGAAAGCTTTTAGGGCCTAGCAGAAGACCCACAGAGTATGAATCTGTATATAAACCTTGAGACAAGAAATGCTAACTTAAAAATGCCATGGAATAGGACAGATATTGTTGAGAGAGAAATGGAGCTGGAAAAAAGTTCCAAAAGATGGCCTTGCAAATAAGATTTTGGAAAAACAGAGCTATGAAAGATGCATTGTTGTGGGACCCACGAGGGGCAGTTTTCATAATTGGCTTTAAGGCATTCACAACGTGGCATGGCAAAAGGCTGATAGACCAAAACACCTAATTATAATGTATCATAATTAGGAAATAGTTGGCTTCTGATTGTGATGGCGTGAATTATAACATCTGTATTGTCTCACCCTTCTCATAAGACTGAAAATTGAATACAAGTTTTTAAAACACCTCTCAGTTGCCCCATCTCTAGGTCAAGAAAAGAGTATTATCCAACACACTGACCCACCTTTGCCCTGAGCATAACCCAGCCTGGACCAAACACACTGAAAGGTTTCCCCTGTGGCCCATGTCTCGAAACATCAGGTCTGCTGTTTGACAACTCAGGTTGGGTTGTTGTCAAGGAGTTTCCCTCAGAAATACTGGGTTTGTCTTCCTCTGTGCCTTCCCCTCAGCAGCCTTGGGGATGCTCCTGTGTGAAGCCATCTGTCTCACACAGTTTGAGAAAACTTTAAACAGGATATTGTGCAATAAGTCGTCTCCTCTAAAGTGTTCCAACAATCCCTTTCCAGCAATAGGAAATTATTACTAATAGATGAAAGTGGAAAAACCCCAACAGTTTAGTAACAAACAGAATCCCCCTATGACACGCGTTACAAGAAGGCGCCGGGCTCTCTTGGGAAGAACAGGAGCTGTCACGGAGCAGTTCCAGCAGCTGATGGAAGCTCGGGGGCTCGTCCGGCGTCGGCTTTCTCCCATGGCAGAGCTCCATGGAGCGGGCAGGGCAGTGAAGCAGCTGGGCTGGAGCCCCTCGCTGCCTTTTCTCCCCGGCGTGGCTCAGCTCACAGACTCTTGGGCTGGGAGCGGGGCCGCTCCGCTCCTGCCGGCACCGTGTCCCTGGGCTTGGATAAACAGTTTCCTGCCAGGAGAGCCCTGCACACTGCTCCACAGATCTTTCATAAAGGCCCAAACCAACTCCAAACGCTCTGTCTGCTGCAGCTTTTCACAAAGGGCTGCAGCAATCCAGGACAGCTGCAAGTGAGTGTTGGAAGGCTCTTGTCTTGTTCCTGACAGCAGAATTCTTTATGATCTTGTGCAATTTTATTCAGATGTAACATGGGAGCTGAGGTTTTTTTGTTAAAATATTTCATGATGAGTATGAAGCCTTGAGAGTGTGAGGTGCAAGACTGATGTGTGAAAGCATGAGCATATCCTCCAAAGTGGCCAGTTTAATTGCCCATTTTATTACTCTTGTATTTACTCCACACTAATAAGGAAAATCAAGCTTTGCTTGGAGGCAAAACAGGCATGGGATACACTACAGTCCCTCGCAGGCTCAGCAGGACTGGCAGTGACACAGCAGGCAGTCTGCTTCATTGTGAACCACTACAGAGCTACATCCCAATCTGGTTTAAGTAGCGTGCTGTTATTAAGAGCTCCTTTTCTGCATGAGACACCAAAAGGAGATCCCAAATGATCTTCATGCAAGCATGCAGTAAAGAACTGCTCCTGCTATCCTAACAAAGCATTTGCTTTGGCAATTACACTCTTCCCATTCATCTTTTTATGCAGGCACCTCAGGTTTTCCCCTACACCCTTGCAAGGCTGGCAGTGGCTGTTTCCCATTTCCTGTTCTTCCCTAGAGATGGTGCAGTGGCTGCTTTGAAACAAAAAAGCCCTGGGATCTGGACAGCTTGAAGGAGCATGAAATGCTAATTATGTGCTCATATTGATAACACCCAGGTCTGCACTGCCCAGTCCTCTGAAGCAGCAGCAGCAGCAGGACCATGCATCATTCCTGTTGGTGGATGTTCATGTTTCTGGTGTGCAAGAGCAATGACTTTGAGGAGGGACAAAAATGCCCCTATTCAAACAGTGGGTGTGCAAGGAGATGTGAAGTTTCACAGCCTTTTCTAGGATATTGCAGAAAGATCTAAGGTAATATTGTGGCATGGAGTAGGTCACTAAATTTGTCTCCAGAGGAATCCCCAAAGGGCACATTCACTCTGCTGCTGATGGCAACCCCATAAGCTCACGGACCAGTTTTCCCTGCAACATGCTACCCTGCCTGGGCTTTACTAGGCCGGGACTAGACCCAGAGCTAAGCAGACACATGCAGACAGGTGACATTATGTAACATCAGAAGCTGGCAACCATGAGGACTTTGCTGTCAAAAGGTTACAGCTTGCACTGGGCCCAGAAGTGTTTTACCCTAAAGCAAAGCAAATTGAAATGTGAAGTTTCAAAGTTTCAAATGACTATGAAAGGAAACTGCAGAATAATTTCTGGAAGGGCAGCACTGTCAATGATCATGCAGCCCACCAAGAGCTGGAGCTGAATCCAGAATTGCTTCTTCCAGCTGTGCAGGAATTCATTCCACTGGCAAGCACTGGTCCATGGGAACAAACGATCCCCTAGCTCTGGGCTGAATGGCACTCAGGCTGCAGTGCAGATTTGAGGAACCCTTGTCACTTGTTATTGGCCTCCCAGTGCACTCATCCTTCTGCAAACAAGGAGCAAACAACACAGCTGGAGTGCTGTCCCCGGTAAATATATATACAGGTGACTTTGCCAAAGCAGTGCATCTTTTCCCAGTGAAATACATGACCTCTTCTTACCTGTGGAATTGTGATTGAAGACACCTGTGAGCCAGATCTGTGGGAGATTGCAAAGGAGCAAAGCTTTGGGATTTGGGCACACTTCTCTTGGTTGCTTTGCTCAGGCCCTTGGTGAGCACAGAACACACCTTTGACTAGACAGGATCTTTTGGATCCCTTGTCCCTCAAACAGGTCAACAGGTGACTCTGTTGTAATGCCAAGTAACAAAGAGCAGCACAAATGACACAAAGAAAACCTGGCCAAAGAGGAGGAGGAGAGACCCAATGCGGAAAGGATGTGGTGAGACGCTGGCACATCGAGTGAGCTGCACTCCCATAATCTCTAGGCTAGCAGGTCCTGGTCTCACATTCTCCTTTTGTTTTTTTTTTTTAATTTTGTTTATTTATTTACTTTTTTTCATCATCAAAAAAAATATAGAATTAAAAATATGTCATAAAAACTTAAAGACAGAATCAAAACACGTTAATTCAAAGCTTTATCTAAAGATCAGAACATATGTACAGCTCTAACTGTGAAGCTGTTATGTTTGCCCAATTATCCCATCATAAAAAACCCCCAAACAATATTAAAAGTAGTCGCAATTTCATTTGAATAGTTAAAATAAAAAAAATATAAAATTGGATACAATATAATTTGATTAAAATAAGGGATAATTTGGTTCCAATAATAGCACATAAGCAAAAACAACCGCGGGGTACGGATTGCGGGGTTCAATGACCCTTTCCACTTCACGTACAAGCTTGCCAAGTGAAAATCACCCCTTATATGCTATGTGTCAATTCCATCTCCTCCCATTTTTGGTTCGTCATATCTCTATCTCCGCCTTCATTACCACCTTTACCACGCATGCGCCACCATTCGGTTTGGTGGTCTCACAAGTCTTTGGGGGTTGTCACTGATGAAGGCTCTGTAGTCTTCTTCGTTGTCCTTTAATTCACCTTTGGGTTACACATGCGCACCAAGCCAGTACAATGTAAGCCAAGACTAATGTATCACTGCATCTGCATATCAAGGCAATAGATCCCTTATAATTAGCATTTTCTGGGATCCAACCAGGTTCTTGGTCATTTTTAGAAACTGTATCTTCAGCTTCTTTCCTGTGGTCCTTGAGAACAGCTGCTGGGAAGGGTGGGTGGAGCCCCTCCTCTCCCTCTCTTCTTTGGCATTACAACTTTAAACTATTTTATTATTCTCAAATATTAATTACTGTATCAATATTGACTACTGTTTCAATATTTATCAGCACAAATCATACCTATTTATCACAGACTGATGTCACTGGAAAAAATCCCTCTTTTCCAAAGGTTTTCATTTGCTTTGGCTGTACTTTGTATGGCTGCAGGTCACATTTCCTTTGGCTTAAGGAAGTATCTTGGCAGTTATTCTTGGTAATATATCTTGCTAATTCTGCCCTTGGAGGAATTACTCAGTTCTGCAGTCCTTATTACACACCCTGTTCTAAAAGACTTTTATATTGTTTTCCCTCTCTATGTGTTTCCACACTTGTTCAACAAGGTTTTCTTTCTAAGAATATTAATCTCAATATCCCAAAGGATTAAAAAATGCTTAGGTATTTTTCCCTAAGTATTTACTAAAGAAAAATAATAATAATAAAAAAAAAACCTGTATGCGTGCTGGATGTAAAATACAAACAGAAATAAACTTGAGAGTTCTCCCAAAAACCTTAAGAAAAAGCCCCATGTATTGTATAAAACCTGGAGTATTCATCTACAGCATACAAAAAATGGGCATGTTCTAGAAGAGAAAATTTGTGCAATGGTTCTGCACAGAATTCTATGCTTTCCAGCTGTTTGCCCTTCAGGGGCAGTGCCATTCTCTGAACTGTAATGCTCTGAGCATGTTCTGCTCACCATGGCAGCTTTCTGCTCTCCCCTGGTACAGATCATCCTCCCAGCAAAGGGGGAGTGCAGCCACCACAACTCACAGCACCTTCCCACACAGCAAGAACCTGAAGGAGACAGATGGCTTTCACCAGCTGCTGCGGGTTCTAATAGTGCCACCTCTCGGCTCCCGAAAGCCTGAATTTCTTTGTTGCAGTGTGGTAGTTTATTCAGTCAAATGTTGTTATATAGTGGTATGTTCAAGTGTTCCCTGAGTTATTAGAGTTAGTCTCTCCCCTCTGTTATGCCTTCCTACCCAAGTGTCCCTCAAGGAATTCCCTCCCTCCTCACCAGATTTTTCCCTGTCTGTCAAGTCAACCCGGCCCCTTTGCCCCACCCATCAGCCCAAACCCTACCCTTTGTTCCAGAAAGTTCCCTGTCTCTCACCCTAAGATCCAATCCCTATCCCAACGCTCTCTCTTCCCCTTGTTCTGATTTGTTGTAGCCCTCAAAACCACACCCCAAGAGTTGCTTATTGGTCACTATATGGTGTCCACGCCCTGTTTTGAAAGATTTTAGAAACCCGTGCACAGGGGTGCTGGGGCTTCTCTGAACATCTGTTCCCTTTGGGAATTCTGACTTGTAGAACCTTCCCCCTGCCTCTCCTGATGAATTTGCTGCACTTTACACCGCAGAAGAGCCTCCTCTGCTTCCTTCACTCGGTCCTCCAGGGGTCTCTACTGCTCGGCATTTGGCCTAGAGGTTCTGGCTCAGGCAAAACCCTAACCTAGCCAGATCCCCACTCTTGCCGTTGTCTCTGGAGCATCACAGAGCTAGCCAGGGCTGCGGAGGGCAGTGACAGTGACCCATGCCCTGGCATGTCACAGCCCCCAGAGCCACACCTGCCAGGCCACAAGCCCCAGCCCTGGGCCCCACTGCCGGCCTCAGGGGCTCCTGGGCACCCTCACCCTGAGTGCAAAGGCAGCCTCAGGAGCCCCCCAGGGTGCTCTGGATCCAGGCTGCAGACACCCTAAAGCCAGCACTGAAAGAGACGTGGATGGGGACTGCAGCTGGATCTTGCAGTGCTCACCACTCCTGACTACTCTCTAAGTGAACCCAAACTGCATTGGCAGCACCTTGAGCACATTGACCCTGCTTGCCCCTCCTGGAACGTGGTGTTCCCACATCCTACACCAGCCCTTTGCAGGGAGTGACCAGCTCCCAGCTGCTCTGCTACCCTGGCCTTACTTTCTGTTTGCCAGCAATGAACTTAACGGATACACTCCTGAGAAACCTAGCACAACATTTGCTTCTCAGGAGCTCTGTGGCAAAAAAACTCCACTAATCCCTAGTTTTGCACAGAGAAGGAGGTCCTGACAAAGCATAAGGCACAGGCAGGGCTCTGGCATATGAATTCATGAGCCACAGGATTCCACCCATTGTTGTTCCTAGCTACCTTGCTGATATTTTAGAGCCAGTTCTGGACAAGGGCTGCTGCTGACAGGATAGGAAAATTTGGAGAAAAAAAGGTGCAGGAGACAACAAAAAACAAACCAAGGGGGAAAACCCTTAGAAATACAGAGCACAACAGAAGTCCTTGGAGATGGTTCAATAGAAAATGCCGGCAGCAGTGAGCAGAGCCCGAGGTTGCTCACTGCCACCCCAGGGGCTCCTCAGTCCCCTGCTGGTTTGTGTCTGATGCAGCCCTGCCTGGAATGGGCTCCATGCTCTGGTGTTCCCAGCTTGCTCCAGGCTACATTCTTAGCAGCACTGAAAGAAGAGGTGAAACAAAGAGCCATTTTCTGTGCTGCCTGCAAACTCTTCTCCTTCAGTGCCACTGCCAGAGATCATCCCTCTGTCAGCTTGGCACTGTGCCTGCTGCATCCTTGTCCCTGTCCCTTGCATCAGCTCCTGCACATGATCAGCACTCGCTGTCCCACATCATGAACAGAGAGAGCTGTGTCAGAAGAACAAGGAGTGCATTTTCTTGTCCTTTCTAACAGACACAAGAAGCATGAGTCCAAATAACTTTGTTGTTTGTTCCTGCCCTCCTTTTCGATAACTCTTTTCTGCTTTAATGCAAAAGCCTCTTTTCCTACATGGATGGAATGATCTGGAATTGGCAGTTGCTTCAGGCTGTCAGGCACCATGGGAGTCTCTGATGAGGATTTGGTGAATTTTCCATTGGTCACTTGGTGGTGTCACCATGGGCTGAGCTCAGCGGCCGACTCTTCTGTCCCCAGGGGATGCATTGGGACACCAAGCCCCTCAGGGCTGGGATTCGGGGGAGGGCGGGCTCGGAGCGCCCAGAGCCCGGGCCCGTGAGGAGCTGTTGCTGGCACTGGCTCTGCTCAGCCCGCTGTGCCGAGCAGCCGTGGCCATGGAGACACAGGCGGGAGCTGTGGCTGAGGCCAGCAGGTGGCCCGGGCCGGCTCGCAGCTGCGAGGACGCCGGCAGCCTGTGCCCTGAGGCCGAGGCCGTGGCGGGCAGTTTGCGGGCAGGGCTTTTCCGAGCCTGCCGCAATGTGCTGCCTCCCGTGTGGGCCCGGCTGCGGCAGAGGCAGGCGGGAGCGCAGCGGGGCCGGCAGTGGCGGGCAGAGGCCGCAGAGAGCAGCAGCCCGGCTGGGCCCGCTGCGGAGCGGCACGGAGCTGCCGGGCAGCCCTCGGCCGTGTTTGTGCGCACAGGGCAGGAGCAGAGGCCGGAGCAGAGGCCGGAGCAGAGGCAGGAGCAGAGGCAGGAGCCGGCCATAGCGGCAGCTCGCCGTGCCCGGGGCCGCAGCCGCAGCTCTCCCCTGCCAGCCACAGCAGCAGCCGCTTGCCTCCGAGGCTCTGGCGCTTCCCGAAGACGAAGGGCCCGGCCCCCAGCACGCCCTGGAGCCCCACAGCGAGAGCAGCCGCCGGCACCGCGAAGGGCAGCGCAGAGGGTGCAGGTTGAGGAGGAGGACATTAAGCTCCCTCTGGGCCGGGCTGTGGCAGCTGTGCCCTGTCAGCCTTCGCCTTGAGCCCTTTGCTTCTTTTCCATGAGCCTTGATCCTCGTCCTTGCCCAAGGGCCCCCGCAGCCCTTTCCAGGGCTGCAGGAAAAGCTGCCTCAATCACAGAATCAGACAGACACTTTCAAGATGATCGAGTTCAATCTGTGGCCTAATACCTCAACTAAAGCAGGGCACCGAGTGCCACATCCAGTCTCCTTTCAAAGGCTTGCAGGGATGGTGAGTCCACCAGCTCCCTGCAGGGGTCTGTCCCCGGAAGAACCAAGATAACACTGGGGCCTTCTACCCCCCGGCGCTTGGAGCTCTGGAAGTTTGTCTTTCTGCTTAGGCAAAGGCCATGGAAAAGGACTGGGAAAAGTAGTCACAAATCGAGTAGCCTACAGAGCTCTAAATTGATGTGCAAGGAATATAGAAAAGACAGAAAAGAAAAAAGGCAAAACCCAAACGGCATCAGCAAAGTCTTGGGCATGAAGACGTAGCTGCAAAGGGTCTTCTCAGCCCTATTTCTTTGTATTTCTGGGAACCAGAGGAATCCTGCTTGAGCCTCTGGGGAGATGGGTTTGGGAGGTAAAAGTTCATGTCTTTTTTCTCCTTGGGGCAGCTCCTGTTCCTAGCGTCAGCTGAGCCTCTCTTCAGCCTGATGCTTGTTCTGATTGTTGCAGCAAAACAACTCAAGGCAGACAGAAGACACTGACACTTGCAGAGACGTGACTTTTTCCAGTGCCAGCTGGGAGTGGGAGTCAGAAGAAAAACTCCCGAAAGCACAACTCCATTGGAAGATTGCCTTCCTTTTCATTGCGTAAAGAAGCTCTAGATCCACTTGTGAATTTTCAGTTGTTTGTTAAGGATGGGAAGTTTTCTTTCCTGATTTTTTTCATGTGGTTTGGAAGTGGATGAGGCTCTCGTTCATTCACAAACTCCAGACCAGAGTGCCTTTGGAAGATGGCCCACGTGGCAGTTTTTGCCCAGCCATGGTACTTGTGGATATAAGAAAGCAAGGGGAAAAGGTATTTGCAGCCAAAACCCAGCAAAGCTTGGCTCAGCCAAAACATCCTGGGGAGAGAGAGGCCTCCAGCTGTTCCTAGAAATCAGCAAGTTCCAGCCAAATGGTTGTG
The DNA here is from genome assembly GCF_028551555.1 of Melozone crissalis. Classification (NCBI taxonomy): domain Eukaryota; kingdom Metazoa; phylum Chordata; class Aves; order Passeriformes; family Passerellidae; genus Melozone; species Melozone crissalis. The sequence goes on from NW_026535781.1 coordinate 4,751,248, forward strand.
TAGGACTAAGTGCAATCTCTTTGCCTGGATCAGAGCCTTGCTCAGCCGAAGAAGCAGAAAGATCAGCAATGAGCTCTCAATGGCCCCTCACATCATTTTGATTTTGCTCATCTTGTGTAAGTTTGCAACTGAATGTGTGTTTGCAGTTGAGCTAATGAGAGAAAAAAAAAGTAAATAGAAGCTTTACGGTGGGGCCATGATATTCCACAAGAGGAATCACTGGTGTGCATTTAATTAGCGCTCTCTCAGTCCTATAAAAGTATTGTAGCCCTGATTTAAAATAGGCCGATATAAACCAATTTGGAGAGACAGAGACTAAAATGGTTTATGGGGTTTTTTTTTAAGAGTGAGAAAAACTACCCAAAAGGTGTTGTTTTGTGGCATTTCAAAATATACTACCTCAAAATTACCAACTGCAATAAATCAAGAGTTTAAAATGGAGTGTTTAGGTATATGAATAATTAAAACCACAAAAATGTGAAGATATGAATGCAGTTTTTCATAAAAATCATTAAATTATAGACCAAAAAATACACGCCCTGAACTACAATGCAAAGGCAGGTAGAACTGTACTTGAATGGTCTCTTTTTAGATTGCTGGAGTTTTTTCCTTGTGAGGAGGAGCTCGGGTATTGCTGAAGAAAAGTGGCACAAGCAGGACGGTGCAGCGTGCCGTGCTCCGTGCAGAGGCTGCCAGGGGCTGCCCGAAGAGCGCCCTGCTGCAGCCAGAGCCCTCCTGGCCTGGGGCCCGGGAGCAAAGGGCCAGGGCAGGCGCCTCCTCCTCGTCCTGACCCTGCCACCGCTCCCTGCTGCTGCTGCTGCTGAGGGAAAGAGAAGACTCTCCTAAGGCCCCATGAACGAATGCACTTACGCAGCCATGGGGATGCCAGTGAAGGAAACCATGTGTCACATAAAGCATGTGTGACCAGAGTCACCAACACCACCTAAACATAGAATTGTTGCACCTCTCTAGGACAGGTAGAAATTTAAAGAATTAACTGGGGACTTGAGGGTAGAAGAGGCTGGAGGAGGAAAACAACTCTGAGGGGAAAAAAACGACCATATCTGAAGGGGGAAACATCTCCGCCTTCTCAGAACTGGTCAAGGGAACATGTCTCTAATTCTCTCCAGGAACGGATACTTTAGGTGACCTCTGCACCTCCAACTGCCTTGGACCAGAGCCAGAGCCAGGAAGATTCAGTTATGTAAATGTTATGTAGATAGATGGATGGATGGATGGATAGATAGATAGATAGATTGATTGATTGATTGATTGATAGACAGTAGATAGATTGACAGACAGATCTCATTACTGAAATCTCTCTTTACTGTCCTCTCTGTTGCTACACACATCAGAACTTGGTATCCAGTGCCCCGCTCAACTACAATCCCGAGATTGCTCTCCTGTTGCTTCAGTAACCCAAACTCTTGGGGCATCTGGAGCATGTACGTCATTATGAAATGCAATAGACACCGAGCATTGCTGGGAACTGCACTCTTTGTGCATCTGAGCTTGGGCAAGTTGGCAAGTTCTTCTCTTGGACTCGACCACACTGATGGTGCTAAAGTGGCTGGAATCAGAAATGCAGCCCAGCCCCTTCCAGCTCCTCTAATCTCTGAGCACCAGCTGGAATGCAATTGATTTCCTGCTCAGTTCCCAAACACAACACACACTGATGCCCTGGGCTGCCAAAAGACATGGGAGCCGTTAACCTGAAAGTGATGTGTTTCTGCCAGTGCTGGAAAAGGGCAGGAAAGATGGAGAAAAAGCTCCCTGGCTCCCTGGAGAAGGAGAAATTACACAAGGCTTCTCCTTCTAGCAAACAAACAAACAAATAAACAAAAAAAAAAAAAAAGAAAGTGTTACCCACTCCAGTGTCTAAAGCACTTGGATGCAGTGAAGGGATGTTTGGCACTGAAACACCCCTTGTGCTGAGCATTGGATCTATGGATCTAAGGCAGGGATCTATGGAAGTCTGCCTGAAGGCAGACTCATGAGCCCCCATTGTCCAGGCTAAAGCTCCCTCAGCACCTCCTCCCTGGCCTTGTGCTGCCCTCCCTTGCCCAGCTCCCCTGTCCTTCTGTGCACACGCTGCAGCCCCTCCATGACTTTCTGCTTCCCAGGGCCCACAGCTGCACACAGCACTCCAGCTGTGGCCGCGGCGCTGCCCAGCACAGGCCACGCTCCCTGCCCTGCTCCTGCTGCCCCACTGCTGCCGGCACAGCCACCGTGCCCTTGGCCTTCTTGGCTCCCTGGCCACACGCTGCCTCATCTTCAGCTGCTCACAGCCGCCAGCCCTGCGTCCTTTGGGCCCACGCAGCTCCCCAGCCACAAAGGTGCCCATTGCACTTCAGATACAGCAGGCACCATTGCAGGATGGCCTTCCTGTTCTATAACCACATCTTCTAAGTAGATATCATAAAGTTGGATAGGAATAGAATTCTAAGGGACTCTGACTAAATTATAATGGTCTTATTCAACTGTACAGGAAATTGCTCCTATGTAAATATTCCACCCTATCTGCCGTCAGCAAGCAAGGTTCTCTCTTCAAAACTAGGTTTGTAGTTCTTCAAAGCTCTGATATAGAAATTTAAAATATCCATTTCACACTTTGTTATTTTTTCTTCAGGCCTGAAAATGTTTTTTCTTTTGGCCTTCCTTGCTGGCCCTCTACACTCTACTGCTACTGGCCAAGCTCTCAGCTTCCTCTACAATTCTTAAACACCAGGAACATGAAATGTTCCTTTCTCACTCACCTCAGGATCTTCAGCACTGCTGAATACACGCTTCAGTTGTCCTGTAGTGGGAAGGGAAAATTAACCAGATGCTGTCAGAAAACTGCCTGGGCTGCTGAATCCCACAGAACAAGTCAACCCAAACAGAGATGATTTCCCGTTTCACAACATCCCTCCAGCAGACACATTTCATTCACACAGCCAGCAAGGGATCAGGACAATATTCTTGTCTGTGCCTACACTTCGGCCTGTGTAGCCAGTAAATGGATACAAATGTGATCAAGAAAATGCAAATTGTTCTTTAATACTCAATGCTCCTGTTCGACCAAAGACATAAAACAGCTTCTGAAATCCTCTCCTTCAGGTACTTTTTTTTTTTTTCAATCAGATACATGCACTAATTCTCATTAACTTGCAGTAAACAGTTGCCCAGAAAAGCTTCCCAACATTCCCCTGAGCAGCGGCAGTTCGATTTTGGAAGAGAACAGCAGCACCTCTAGGGTTCAGGAGTAGACACTCACTGGTTTAGAGTTTGCACTTCCTTTCAAAGGGAATAACTATTTTAGCACTCAGTAAAAGGTTATTAAGTTAGACAGTCAAATCCTTTAATGACAAAATTTAAAAAGAAAGAAGCTTTCTCTGAATTCTGGGAACAACTGCAGAGTTTTTGGAAGGCCTTAAAGAAGGTCTTCCAGTCTACATTTTCAAAGCTGTCTTGCTTGTCCCAGCAACCTGAGGAAATGACAGACTCTGCTGCCACAGACTCTCCTGTGGAGGGAACAGAGCCCTGCAGGTTCCCTTGGAAATGCTGCCCCTGTGGCTACAGACACCCCCTTTTAGCTGAACCTCTTGACAGGAGCTTTACCAAACCACTGGCACTCTAATGCTCTTTCTCTTTCAAAATCAGAAACTCAGCCACCAGGAAAGAGCAGGAAGACATGCAAAAGCCAGGTTAGGATACACACTAATCTAAGTAGAATGGAAAACTCTACTTACAAACAAAGTGTGTCACGTAATACGTGGAAAAACAAACATCATAAGCAGCAAAAGCTGCTGTGGCCAGATAGTGAAACATGGTAGCAGTGTTGTGGGAATTCACCACAACACTGGAAGACACAAGACTCTTGTCAGAGTGCAGCTGCCCACTGACAAATTCCCCAACCAGGAGGATTCTCCTGATGTGAGCCAGCACTAGGGCTGCTCTGACACTCAGGCCTTCCATGCACCAAGGCAACCTTCTGATGTCACTACGACAAGGTGGCAACCATGCCCTGACATCACAAAGCAAACGCTCCATGTTGGTCTGTGAATTTATGCAAAGCAATAACCAACCTTCCCTACAGCAAGCACAAAAGAGTCTGGGAAGTTCTCATCTGTCACAAAGCAGCACAAAATCCCCTCATGGGCCAAACCTTGTTGTTCAGGGGATCCAAGAGGAGCTCCAAGAGTGCCCCAAGCACCTACAGCCTGTACCCCAGCTGAGCACTCAGATGGGACACAAGCAAAGGAAACCAGACCACGAAAATGGCCCCACATCATTGCAGATGTGAGAAATGACTCTCACTTTTAAAATTTTAAAGGTTTAGTAAACCTCAACAAACGACTAAATAAGGAAAAATTGCAGCATTTGGAGTCTCTGTGACTAGCAGCCATGTGCTCATCTACAAAAAGGATGCTCTGCCTTTTATACCCTTAGCCTCTCCAAAAGTTTTGTCAGTCAACTCTTTCTCTGCAGTCCATTGGTGGAGATTACTTTCCTGCATCCTGACTGTAGTCAGGTGTTGTTACACCCTGCCTGCTGGTCACAAGCCAGCCCTCCCCAAATGCCCTGACTACCAAGGCTGTTACAAGGGGGATGGGAAAGAGGACTATGGGAGGATATATTACATTACCATCGCTACACATTTGAACATCCACATAACATCTGCTTCTTAATTGTCAGAGCCAACCATTGCATTACTTGTGTAGAACACACAGAACCAGGAGAGAAGCCACTGTTGGCATCACAGCTGAAATCCTTCCTAACAAATCTCCCCACATATTTGCACCTTTATTGGACATGCCCAGGGCTCCGGTGCGGGTACATCTCTGCCTTTCTTTCCCTTTGGCAGCAGTCGAACTGGCAGCATCTGCCCGCCAGCAGCAGGTGCTCCAAGCTGAGAACGCCACTGGCGGTGCTGATTTCCAGAGGGTTCTGTGTGCCAGGGGAAGCCAAGGCAGGAGCAGGTTGAACGGTGCTGGCGCTGCTGCTGCTCTGTGCCAGAGAGCCCCGGCTGGGCAGGGCACGGTGCCCACTGCGCTGCGGGCTCCTTCTCCTGCCACAGCTGGGCACAGCTGGCAACAAGGCATGACAACTTGTGGGCAAGCCAAGGGGTTTCTGGGGCTGCACTGCTCTGCACACACCCAGCACACCTGCAGCACAGAATTTTAACCCTCAAAGAGGTAAACCAAAGGGAAACAGCTGGAAAAGATTTCATTTTGACCATTCTTACCTGCTCAACAGAAGTCTTCAAAATGAACATTACCAAGCAGGGCCCAATCCCTGCTGCCAGGTCAGGGTTAGAAGAGAGGCAATCCTTGATCTCAGCACTGGGTGTGTGGGGAGTCACTTCCCCAACACGTGCACACCCAGCAATCTCAGTTACTAGTTTGTATCCATGGATCTAAGACATATTCAATACTTTGCTGAAACTCACAGGCTAAATATTCCCCCAAATTATTTGATTTACTGATTGATACTTATTGACTTATTGATACTTAAATCACTTCTCCGAATTTACTGACATGAGAATAGGAGTGTCCTTTAGTCCCTGCCAGTCTTTGACACAGGTTCAGGAGGAGACCCATGCACAAAATAACCCAGGACAAAACTGGGATTGCAAAGCAAATTCATTCTATTTGTTGCAGTAGCAAATCATACATACCAAGCCCTGGATTCCTAAAAATCTGCTGAGCAGGAGAAGGAGATGGAGCGTGGTACTCGGCAGCAGGGGCAGGTAGGCAGTGCACTTTCAGGACATCCCCTGGATCAAAACGCTGTGCATCTCATCCTTCTCACCCTTCCAGCTCAGAACCAGGCCTTGTATCTCCTGCTCAGGAGTGGAATTTCCCAGTTACGGCATTGGCTCACACATGGCTGGTGTGTGATTTGAGGCCAATGAATCCAGGATTTAAAAGAACTGGAAGAGTTAAAATTTTAGCAAGATTTAGTTAGGCAGAAAGAGTATAGCAAGAAGAGTAGAAATAATAAGGGATAGTTAATTTTTAGCAGATAAGGTAGTTAAGGCTAGGGTAATATATTACTTGCCTGTCTTTACTATGTTTAAAGAAGCGGGATGGGATGCGGATTTCTTTGTGACAAAGAAGAGGACCATAGCCTGCACCTGGGCCCCGAAATTTCAGCTTTAGCCAAGGGGTGCAAAAGCCTGCCAACAGGTCATAAGGAAAGAGGTCAAATTGAGGAAGACGTCTTGGCTTCATCAGAAGGAATACATGCCCCACTTTAAAACCCACCCACCCACATGATGTGAAAAAATCAGCAAATGTGAAGGAACTTTGGACTCAGTTATAATACATTTTAATACAAAGGGGGTAGGTGGGGTTACCTAATTAACATGTATTAGTAGTTTTGGGAATTGTATGAATATGTAGGACTTTTTTAGATAAGTAGAGCGGCAGTGATTCTTCACACATGTTTGTAAGAGACAACGCCTCGTGTGCCTGGCTGTAATAAACATACCACCTTCTACCTTGAACTGTGGTGAGTTCTATTCCACACCTCATTTGGTGACTGCGGCAGGAACGCTTCTCTGCTCCAGCGAGAACAACCGGGCTCTGGACGTCTCTGGGCGCTGCCAGGACATTCCTTCCCTGGAGGCACCTCCGCTCTCGGCTGTTCCTCATGGGGGACAGACAAGACTGCTGAGACTGTGGAGAAAGGGAACGTTTAACTCTGTATAAAGTAACCCGTAAGGTGTATGCAGGGGAAGGTCTGTTCACAAGTCACACAGAGATGTCCTGTGCACAACGTACGCCTGTACAGTTTGGGTTTGGGTCTGGCTGCTGGCAGAAAGGATTTGCTGTGTCAATAAGGACCTGCTAGCAATTCTGGGGGTGATTTGAGCAAATCCTGTTTCATTGCTGCTATTTTTCCTGTGGGTTGTAATTGTGGTTGTGTTTTCAGTGTGTGAATGTTTGAGGAAGATGATGGTGGTGGATGCTGATGTGGTGGATGGTGTGTGTTGTGTTGAGAAAAGTGAGCACTCTGTCCCCTCATAAAGAGATGCTCCTATCCCAGTGTGCCTGTGTGTGTGGACTTTCTAGTTGCAGGGGTTGGTGCTCCCTGTGACACCTGGTGCTTGGGTATACAGGGGGATTGAGTAGTTTTTCAGCCACATTGTGGTCATTTGGGACTGCACGGTTGTGTTTGGGGAGATTTTAGGATTTTGTTTGCAACAGGTGCAGCAATTTATGCAGAAAACTTCAGTGTGGTGATTTATTATGTTGAATTATGGTAGTTCCTTTCTACCCACCCTCCTCCCCCAGGGTTTCAAATCCCCTGCCATGAGGTGGACGCTCTCTATCCTCCTCTGGAAATCTTCTTTCCTCTCCTGGACACTCCCTTTCTCTCCTGGAGTTGTCCTGCATTAAAGCTGTGGGACTTTGGTCCCGGGAAGAGAGAGCGCCTCTCGTCTTTTGCTTTTGTCCTTGTCAGTGTCATTGGGCCCAGAGCCCACCAAAGTGATCCCCCACGAGATGAAAACTGTTAAATGACCCCATATACACAGCTCAAAAATTGGCCACATTTTTGATGGACTGGGGTGTTCGCCACATTTTGGAATTCCCTATTCCCACACAGGTCAGGCAATTGTTGAAAGGACATACCACACTCTAAACTCATTCTAGATCAACAAAAGGGGGAGTGGCTCAAGCAACAACCCAGATGAGGTTGAGCAAAGCTTTATATGTTTTTATGTTTTGAATAGCTCATTTGCAGGACCTAATCCTCCATTTTTTAGGCACTTTTCAAAGAGCACACAGGCAAAATTGAAAGAAAATCCTTCGAGTTTGATCAGAAACCTTGAGTAAGGACAAATTGAAGGCCCATTTCCGCTAATCACTTGGGGCAATAGGTATGTTGCATTTGCACAGGTGCCGGACCTAAGATGGTCCCTGTGAAGGATGTGAAACCGTCTCATACAGAAGAGCGCAGCGACAATTCCACCAGCAGGGAAATGAGCATGCAGACGTGAGCCGCATGGAGAAGCTACGGTGCATGCCACCTGTTCCCTGTTCAACCTGTGAAAGCTACAAATCTTGAGTTTGATGTTGATTTTTGGACTGTGAAAATGGTTTGTATCATCGAGCTCTTTCAGCAAAAGCGTGGTGTCCATTGTGTTGAAAAGAATTCTAAGATATCCAAATTTGTAAAAATTGAAGGTTAGAGGGACAGTTTAGTGCCTTATAGTTGGCTAGTCCCTGAACAAGTGCTAAAAAATTTGCTTGAGAACTGAAATAGATGGGGAAGCTTTTGCCAAAAAACAGCTGAGCAGGAACACGAAGTTTGATCAAATGATATACAGGCGCTTGTTGGTTTTGCTTGCTTGCTTTTGCATGCATACATGCCTGTAGATCAACCAAAAATGAATGTTTGCCTTGCTTTAGCCAAGTCAGCAGGCTCAGACGCCATGTGTTTGACCAATTTGAGCCCAGATAAATCCTTTGCAACCCTTTTGGTCGGTGTGCCTGTGCCATCCAAAGAGTAACCAATACCCAATCGTGACAAATATTGGTGTGAGGCTGCCAACGAGACCAATCCCATAACCAGCTGACATCACTGGGCCCCTGATCTTCTTAAAGCACCTTGTGAACCTCAAGAATTGGAATTCCTAGTTCATTGGTGATGGAATTTTGTGCTGAGTTTTAGTACCAGGGAGATCCACAGTTAAATGTTACTCCCCATCATCCTGAGGACAGATACTCAAGTTTGTGGTGCAATTGTACTACCCCAGTGCCCCCTAAGGGTGAAACTGCTGACGAGCAGATGACCTAGATGAGTCCCCATGACAATTAGCAAGAAAATATTGGCTCATTTGTGGAGACAGAGCCTGGCAGGACATTCCCTCAAAAATTAAAGGTGGCCCATGTAGCATCATGCAACTCACTGTGATAGCACCTTTTGTTAAAAGAGCCATCAAGAGAAAACACAGAGAAAAAAGGTTTGCCATTCATCATAAAAAAAACTCCTGTAATAGCAATTTCAGACCCTAGGGCCCTGCAAAATGAGGTACATCGAATTTATTTCTACATCAACTTGCCTTGGGCGAGGCATTGAAACCAATATACCGATTGGGGTGTTGGCAGTAGAAAGAAGACAGTGCTACTTCCATTGCAATTAGTGACATGATGACTGATGTTAGTGCTGTCAGACATGCAACCTTACAGAACAGAGCAGCAATTGATTTTCTTTCACAGGCACATGGGCTTGGTTTTGAGGAATTTGAAGGATTGCATTGCATGAACCTGTCTGATCACTCTGTATCCATCCACAAAAGCATACAAAAGCTGAAAGATTTGACAGCTCCAATTAAAGAAGATGGTGGGTCATGGTTAGATCATTTGTTCCAAGGATGGAGCTTTGCACCTTGGCTAAGGGAACTTTGTAGAATAGGTCTCTATATGTATTGGGTGTTTTGGTAGTGATAGTAATAGTAATGCCTTGCATATGTCGGTGTGTGTGACAAATGATGGACAAAACTATCAAAGAAGTTTTTATCACACAAGAGAGAGAGGTAGGAAATGGATTCACAGAGAGTTCTTGAAATGGATGATGGTATAGACATGGAGGAAGGTTTTGAATTAAAACTTCGGAACAGGCGAGACTTTTTTTGGACAACGACTTGTAATTGCTATCAGACATGACTTAAGCCCTTTGAACTGACTTGACTTCCACAGCATTAATACAGCAAGGCTTAATGTGAGCAAAAAGGATGCTTTAAGCAAGAAATAAGCAGGTATACTATAGTAAAGCTATGAAATGCAAGGTAGTTTTTGGAGGATTTAATTAATGAGTGGTTAGCAGAGAAAGGCCATATTGACATAAGGCCGCATACTGACATAATGCCTCTGGTTAAGCTCAAAAGGGAGGTCAGCAGTCTCTGATTCAGTGACTGCTGACAGGCAAGAATGCCGGATGACCTTGCTGCAGCATGAGGAAAGGGAGGTGAGATTAGTTCCGAATATCTGCAGAAAGTATCAAAAGTATAACCATAAGAATGCAGAAGTAGGTGTAGTTGCTGATATGTAACTAACCAATCCTGAGCTCAACTTTTGCAATATGTATGAAGCTTATTAAGAACTGTATTTAACCCGCCATATTCGATCAAAAAATTGGACTTGGATGAACCAATTGGTGTCTGGGTCTCCTTCCTCCGACAAATGGTGGAGAATGCGGGCAAACCCCTGAACGCTTGCTTTCTTGGATTACAAAGAAACTCGCCACGGTCGAGGAAGTTGGGTGAGAGTCCTTGCAGCCGGGACGGTGCCGGATTTTAAAAGCACCCTTGAGGATCACAACGGTGACTCAAGTCTCTACGTGCCGCTGGTAGCCTGGAGAGCTGCAACAGCGCGCGCTGATATATAGGTATGGATAGGCAAGCGGCATATGGTCCCTTCTCCTCATATTTAGAAAGGCAAGGAGTAAAAGGGGTAGATTTAAAAAAGGAATTACCAGGGTTATTAGCTTATGGTCATTCTAAAGGAATTTTAGCTAATTCCCATACAGTTCATGAGATAGTAGAGTGGAAAAAGTTTGGGGATATCCTGTGGGATACAGTGTTAGATGATGATAAGTCAGCAAAGAAATTAGGGAAGTCATGGCGGGTGGTGTATAATACGTTACTTCAGCAGGTCTCTGAGAGAAAGGCAGCAGAAAGGGCGACAGAAGCTCATAAGAGGAATATAGGGTATGGTCGTGAGGATGATCCCTTAGCACCTTCTGTAACTCAGATACTTATGCCTAAGGGTCCCCAGCAAAATGGTGTGGAAAACTTTCCCTTAGATACAGTGGAACCATCTGCACCCTTCCTGCCGGAGGGAGAGGGCGAGTTGGGTGGTAGAGGTAAGAGCAAGCCAGCTTTGCCTCCGCCGCCAGCTTCAGGCGGGTCGGATGGTGGGGGTGGGAGCAAGCCAGCTTCGCCTCCGCCGCCACCTTTGCCTCCGCCGCTTTCCCCGAGCGAGCCGGCTCCGGCGGGGGGGCCGCTTCCCCCGTGCGAGTCGGTCTCAGCGGGGGGGCCGCTTTCCCAGCGCGAGTCGGTCTCAGCGGGGGGGCCGCTTTCCCAGCGCGAGTCGTCTCCGGTTTCACTGTCAGCCTCAGCGGGGGGGGGCGCTTCCCCCGCACGAGCTGGTCTCAGCGGGGGGGCCACTTTCCCAGCGCGAGTCGGCTCCTGCTCCACCGCCTTCCCCGTGCGAGAACTCGGTGTCTGTACTGAAGTGCCAGCAGCATAGCACCCTTAAAGGGCCAGATCCTATCCCGGGGGCACACAGTGACCTATGGGGGGAGATGGCTAAACAGAGAAGGGAAGCTTGGGCTGCTTTGGCAAAAGAAGTAATGCAAATGGGGGATAGCGAGGCGGTGGAAGTAGCTTCCAATCTTGCATGTCCGGTTACATACACACCACAGTATGATGCACAGGGGAACCTTACACATAATATAGCTGAATATACTCCCTTAGACTGGAAGTTGTTAGCTTAGTTACGCTCTTCGGTTAGTCATTTTGGAGTAAAAAGTGAACCTGTTAGGCAAATGCAAGAGTGTTAGCTACTTTAGGGGCAAATTGGACTATTGAGGAAGCTTTAGGTGGCATTTATAGCAGAAGCTATAAATGGGCATTTATAGCAGAAGCTTTAAAGGAATTAGGATTAGGGTTACAAAAGCAAGCAGAGTCTACTCAAAATCAGGTGTTAGCTGCTCAGAATCAGGTGTTAGCTGCTCTTGCTCCTCTCCGAAGCGGCTCACTGGCGGTTACACGAGGAGGCTCGAGACCGTTCATCAAGTGTTACCGATGCGGCAATGAGGGATATGCGCGCCCAGACACAAGTAGCCGCCGTGACATCGGAGACACCAGCTGCTGCCGTAACATCACTGACAGCAACAGCAGGGAGCCTCGATTTGGACTTATCAGCAGCAGTAGACGTCACACTCATGACGAACCGGCCTGAGAGGATACCGACTGGAGTAAAGGGTCCTCTTATGTTAAATGGACAAAGATGTGGAGCATTGTTATTAGGACGTTCTTCAATAACCATGCTGGGATTATTTGTATTACCTGGTGTTATCGATGCTGACTATACAGGGGAAATAAAAATCATGGTTTACACCCTTTATCCTCCGATTAAAATAACAAAAGGACAACGCATGGCACAATTGATACCACTATCACAAATGACATCGGGTATACCAGCATTTACTGGGCAAACACAGAATGAAAAGGGTTTTGGCTCTACTGGTGTTACACTTCTGACTGTGGATTTACAAAATAGACCAAAACAAAAAGTGGAAATTATCCATGGACATCAAAGCACAACCCTTTATGGATTATTGGATACAAGAGCTATTACAGCTTTTACAGATGCAGGAAAGAAATCAAGGCGTGCTGCTGTCACCTGGCAAGAAAAAGGACAATGGAAGCATCAACTTCTCACAGCAGACCCTTCAGAAAACTTACAAACTTTGGAATTGTTAGCAGCAGTATGGGCAGTGTCCAACTTACAGGAGCCTTTAAATGTGGTCACAGACTCTATGTATGTTGCAGGTATAGTCAGACGAATAGAGGAAGCAGCAATTAAGGAAGTGAATAATAAACGATTGTATGAGTTATTGATACAATTAAGGAAAGCTTTACGGGAGAAAAATGCAGCGTATTCTGTGATTCATATTAGGAGCCATAAATGGTCTGAAGGTTTAGGAGAAGGGAATGAACATGCAGACAAATTGGTTACCTTACCCATTGATAACTCTTGTCCTGTTGATAAGCATACATTGGCCAGAGAAGCACATAGTAGATATCATCAAAATGCAAAAGGATTGGCAAAGCACTTTGAGCTGAGTCTGTCAGAAGCTAAGGCCATTGTTAGAGCATGTCCAACATGTAGTTATCATAATGGGGGAATAGGTTTAGGCATGGGAGTTAATCCTCGAGGTTTAGAAATAAATGAGAAATAGAAAATGGATGTTACACATATAGCTAGATTTGGTAAAGTTAAGTGTGTGCATGTCACTATAGATACATATAGTCACTACATATGGGCTACGGCTCAGGCAGGAGAAAAAGCTATACATGTTATCAGGCACCTGTTAAGTTGCTTTGCTGTAATGGGAGTTCCAAAGAGTATCAAAACGGATAATGGTCGAGCTTATGTAAGTGCTAGGGTCCAGAAACTCTTGAATCAGTGGTCTGTTAAGCATGTGACAGGTATTCCATTCTCTCCTACTGGACAGGCAATAGTAGAAAGAGCAAATGGTACCCTTAAGCAGTATATTGAAAAGCATCAAGATATAAAGGACCCACAATCATGCTTGGCTAAGGTTCTGTATGTGATTAATCATTTATGTATTTTTGGGGAAGATGATACCCCTCCTGCAATTAAACATCACCCAAGGTCAGGTCAGGAAGTTACTAAGGAAACAGAGGTCTGGGTTAAGTATAGGAACCCGAGTACAGGATTATGGGAAAAACCTGCAAAAGTATTATATTGGGGTCGAGGATATCTTTGTGTTTCCTCACCTACAGGACCTTTGTGGGTGCCTGCTAAGTGGACTAAACTTGTTTTTGATGCAGCCTCTGGTGAACTGTCTCACGGAGGAGGACAAAGAGCGACTGGGGAAGAAACTGCTTCTAGTTCTACGACCACTACTGTTACAGTTGAAGGGACACTCTAAAGTGGTGGACAGAGCACTGACACGTCACTATCGGATGGCCCAGGAGCTGATTGGTTTTATTGACTCATTATCAACTTTTCGTTTAACAAATCCAACAAAGGCACCTTGCCTTGACTGTCACGATCCACATTGTGCTGCCTGGATAGCCCTATGCTGTGGGGGTTGTGATAACACTTTTTGGATAGAACAATCATTATTATGGGATTTATGGTGTCACATTTGTAAGCACAAGCACACGTGGGGTAAAAGCTGGCAAGATGAATTAAGGAGACAAACAGGGCAAAATGCATATATAGCTTTAAATCTTTATGGGTCTCCTGAACAGAAAATTCTTGCTTATTATCGATGTGTTGTGAATAGAATTAAGGTTCAAAGTAAATCACGTATAGTCTCTGTAAGGTGTAGAAAGTTAGTACCTTTAACGCAGCATTCAATTGTAGGGCGCTTCAGGGGGAATCCTGAAAGAGCATTAGACCACTGCATTGAAAAGTTGCAAAAATTGAGTTTGCAAGTGACAGGACCAGTGAAATTGGGAGCAGCAAAATTGAAAATAGAAAAGAAAAGGAAGGCGAAAAAGGGAGCGACCTCATCTAAATAAGACTATTAGTGATTGCTAATTAGTTTTCTATGATTAAGGCAATTTCACGTCTATGGGACCCTGCCTTGTGGGATGCTGTAGCTCCATGGGACCCCGCTTTGTGGCATGCTATAGGTGTTGAAGAACAAGAACAGCGATTACGAGATAAGATACATTTTGTATTAAAGAAGGAGCTTGAATTGGTAGCCTTATATAGTAAGAAAGCTGAAGAGGCTTTGCAATCACCACCATTGAACTGGTTGGATTGGATCACACAGACAAATTTTAATACTGATCCTTTCCTATATACACTTCCTTGTTATGTTTGCAAAAAGGATAATGATAAGTGCTATGCTTGGGTAGCTTTGCATTGTGCTGATTGCAATAAGGTTTATTGGTATTCACAGAGGACAGTAGGAATTTTATGGTGTCACCCTTGTTTTGGGAAGTGGATTCGATATTCTTCCTGGTATAGAGCTCTTGAGCAAAGTACTGGTCTATCAGGAAGGTCAGGATTACAACTTTATGAGAGTGCAGAACAAGTGGCCATAGCATATATGAGGTGGAAATTACAACAAGTACTTAGAGAGCTTGAAATTACTACATCCTCACGCATCATAGCAGCTCGCTGTAAAGCTGATTTGCCTTTAAACTTACCTCATGCTATACCTGTAAGCAAGGATGCTGATTTGGAATTAGATCAGTGTATTCAAAAACTAACTCAAGTCCACTTTAATTGTTCTAACAAACCAGGGAAAAGACAACGAAGAAAGGAAAAACAGAGAAAGCAGAAAGAAGAATGAAGTTTGTTTTTATACTGCTCAATGCTGTAGCAAGTGAAGCAGTAGGAATAACACATTTTAGTCAGCCAAGAGAGAATTTATGGGTAACACTTGCTAATCAAATTAATCAATCATCGCTTTGTCTTAGCCTTGGAGGAGTCACTAACCCATTTCGAACATGCCTGGTGGGACTTCCGGTGTGGTCTCCTGGAGAATTTTGTGGTTTGATAAGTAATCGAACCTTGTGTATGTCTAACATGTCAAACATCACATTGCCAGTGCAACAAGGGTATACTGCAGGTCAGAGTGATGGCTATCGTCAGTGTTTACTAATCCAATCACTTAACACTTCTTTGCATTCTCCTCCTGAGGAATTGGATCTTTTTGTAAGTGCAAATGCCAGTATGCCTAACACTACAGCTGGCGGATGGTTCAGTTTCAAGCCCTTGGATGCTCAGAATTTAAATCAACCTAAAGACACGTGGCCCACCTTACATTCATCCCGGAATTTGAGTGAATTCTCTCCACAGCATTACAGTCAATGTAACGGCACAAACATCACGGCACCAATGAAATTACCTACAGGAATATTTCTAATTTGTGGAGACAGGGCGTGGAATGGTGTACCAGCTAAGCCACAGGGTGGACCCTGTTATTTGGGAAAATTGTCATTGTTCCACCCTAATGTGTCCTTACTAATGCAACTGAGTCAAAATTCAAACAGGAAGAGACATAGCATACATGACTTGGACTGCAGCCAGATAGGAGATCAAAAGTTTTGGGGTACATTCAGACAAGTAGTAGTTTCAACTCTTTTGCCAGGAGGATCTGCCAATAAGGCTATGAATTTAGCAAAGCAATTAGGGTGCTGGGCAAAAAATGAGCTGAACAAGACATCCCAAATTCTAGACATGCTAACTGCAGATGTGCAGAGTGTTAACCATGCAATTTTGCAAAATAGAGCTGCTGTAGATTTTTTGCTCTTAGCACAAGGACATGGATGTGAAGAATTTGAGGGAATGTGTTGTATGAATCTGTCTGATCATTCGGTGTCTATTCACACTAAGATAAAAGAATTGCAACAAGGACTTCACAATCTCAAGGAAGAAGAAGGTTTAGGAATTGACAAGTGGCTTAAAAACTTAGGACTTGGGCCATGGCTGAGAAACCTTGTGATCTACGCTATAGGACTACTGGGTGTAGTTTTACTGGTTTTGCTTATTTTGCCTTGTGTCTTTAATTGTATTCAAAACATGGTCAGCCGTATGATAGCAAAAATGCAGACTAGTTTTCTTGCTCAAGAAGAAAACGGGGGAAATGTGGAGGATTTTATTAATGAGTGGTTAGCAGAGAAAGGCCATATTGACATAAGGCCGCATACTGACATAATGCCTCTGGTTAAGCTCAAAAGGGAGGTCAGCAGTCTCTGATTCAGTGACTGCTGACAGGCAAGAATGCCGGATGACCTTGCTGCAGCATGAGGAAAGGGAGGTGAGATTAGTTCCGAATATCTGCAGAAAGTATCAAAAGTATAACCATAAGAATGCAGAAGTAGGTGTAGTTGCTGATATGTAACTAACCAATCCTGAGCTCAACTTTTGCAATATGTATGAAGCTTATTAAGAACTGTATTTAACCCGCCATATTCGATCAAAAAATTGGACTTGGATGAACCAATTGGTGTCTGGGTCTCCTTCCTCCGACAGTAGTTAATAAACAACATGGTTACAAAGGTTTCTTTTTAGTTGTACCGAGAGGGGGAATTGTGGGAATCCAAATCAGAGGGTTTTGGGAAAGCTGCAAAAGGCAGGCCTCAGAGACAACAGAACTGCAATTAAGCTAAGCAGCAGCCATAAGATTTGTCAGCAGAAAACTTATATAAGAAGTAGAAAAGTAAGGACAAATTGAACAATGGTCTGTGTATTAATACTTGGCTAGAATGACTCCCTAAGCTTCAAAAAATCTCTAGCAAGATATTAGGAACTTCTAAGCTTAATAATGGAGCTCGGTGCATTGTGTTTTAAGGTTTACAAGCAGGTTTTGTATTCAAAATAAGCAAGCAGTGTTTTAACCAAAGGTACGTGTGCTTATAGTGGTTGGGTAGAACTACTGTCAATATGCTTCTGCTTTGTGTGATTGGTCAAAAAACTTTTCAAGTAAGTTGTATCATTAAGTCCATTGCCCACTGCCAGAGATGTGAGCTGCTGGCATCTTCCCATTGTCATACCATGGAATGAGACTGATGCTGGAAAACAAACAGCTCGAGGCGTGGTCCTCAGCAGCCCCGTTGTGATCGTGATTTTTACACATACCCCCTGCCGGCAATAGTATATAGGTGTTAAATTACAGATATGATAAATTAATATGTATTATTTCATTCATTTTGATATCTTTTCATTCCATATAGATTTATATCTTTTCATATAGATTTGTTTTCTTCCTCCAGCTTGGGAGTGTGATGATTTACAACAGTTCAAAACCTTCTGCCCACAGAGCAGTCAGCCTCTGGGTGTGTGCATGCACACCCACCCACTGTGCTTGCTCTTCTCAGCATCTCAGGGCTGCTGTTTGCACAGATTTGGGATAAATTTAACTCGACAGAGCCACGAGTGGGGTGTCCAGCTTGTCATGAACACTCATGTGGCAACAAACAACACGGAGCTCTCAAACCACATTATCACAGGTCGTTTCATTCCTGCTGGGCACTGCGGAACTCTTAAAAGACACAGAAAAGGGGTGGAAAACATTGGAATCATGCTACTGCTGGTATCCTCCTGGAGGAAAATCTGTTGGGTTTCTTAAGGTGGTAGCTTTCCAAAACCTAGGAAAACAGCTCAGTTGTGGTAGCCCAATTGTGAATGGCTTTCTTGACTTGGCAAAGCTGGGGTGTTAACAATGGACTCCGTCCTTAGTTCAAATCACCTGCCCTCACCTGCAGAGAAAAGTACTATCACCACCACCAGCAGCAGCTACATCAGTCAATTTTCTCAAAAAGCTGTGTTAAACTTGGGAGAGGAAAGGAAAACACATCAGATACTGTGGATTATTGACAAGATTCTGAGGAACAGTTCCAAAGCAAAGGGCAGCAGCTTCTCTCTGGGCCACTCCTTGTGCCCCAAGGCAGCCGGGCTGCCCTGGCTGCCCAGGACCCTGCGCCCCGCGGGCTCTGCAGAGCTGCACAGCGGGGAGGCAGCTTCGGGCACGTCAGCCCCTGGGCAGGAGGGGCTGCTTGCTCTGCAGGGCTGCCTGTGGGCAAAAGCAGGGTGCTGGCCTTCTGCTCTTGGCCCTAGCCTGGCCTTGCCGGGCTAATCCTGTTCCCTGTCTCAAATGTGCTAATGATAGACCCGGTTGTTTGCAGCTCTGCACAGGTGTGATTTGCACCACAAAATACTGAAGGACCAAGGCCTGAACAACAGACCCTGACTGAAGCCTCAACAACAGGACCTGAGCCAAAGCTGCCCTCTAGGTGGCCTTCCCAACCCAATGTTCTATGTACCTGCTCCTTAACCAAGTGTTATTATCAAAAGGATTGTTGCATGCATTCACTGGTGAAACATGTCTTCACCTTTCTGCATGAGGAAAATGGACAAGGCCACATCTGGCCTTGGTTCCTCCTTGAGCCCTGGGCAGGCTCGGGGAGAAAACCAAGAGGAGAATGACACCAGCTGTGCCCCCAGCAGAAGCTCTGGCACATTGCTCGCCCAGCACTGTCGGAGCCGGGCTACTCTCACAGCGCTCTTGGGAGCCTCGTGGCCGCCAAAGGTGGAGGCACCGCAGGATTTCCCAGTTCTCGGCCGTGGCTCTGCAGGGCTGGGCTGGGACAGCTTCCCCCAGCTGATGTGCAGCTCTGGATAAAGGGGAAACCATTGGGCTACCTGGTGATGGATCTTCCTTAATCACCAGAGGCACCCTTTTGTAATAATGCTGAGGTGCATTGCTCAGCTTATCCTTTCCTGACTCTTTTTTACACTTTGGCATTACAGTAAATCACACTGTTCGTTCAGCTGGTGTGTCTGCATCTCTGACCCTCTCCACCATCAAAACAAACACACAGCCAGTTTAGCACGAGACCTGCCTCTCTGCCAGCCCATCTCTTGGCAAACACCCCTGGTGGCCATCTCCACAAATGAAATTCCCACTTTGCAACTTCCTTTGCTGCCGGCAGGAGAGAAAAAGAGCCATTCCCAGTTCTGGACACCTCCAGAAACCAGCTGCTTTCAGCAGTCACAACCCTGAAATATCAACCTCCTTCCTTAACCTGACATTGGGAGCTCCGACCAAGAGGCCTTTTGTCCAAGGATACCCACAGAAGACCTGGAGAAGGGAGCAGTTTGAAACACAACTGCTTCAGAGTTTAAACCTGCCTTTATCAAATGAGCACACACCAATCTGTCCCAAAGGGAAAGCAGGCAGGAAAGAGAAGCTCCTCTCCCACAACCGCAACCTCCGTGCTTCCTTCTGTTCCAGCTGGAGAGTGGAGGCCATGGGCTGCACCTCACTTTGGGAAGGAGCCCTGGGAATTGGCCTGGTCTGGGAGGGCAGCAAAAGGAATTCCCCAAAAAGTAGGAAAAGATTCTCTTGAAGGAATAGATGATGACAACATTTCTGCAGAAAAGCAAAAAAAGAATAATTGAAGCATTTCAAGAAGTGCCCAGACTGAAATTTGTTTGCCAATATGACAACCCCAAAGTCTCTGTGGTGTGTCAGCAAGCTCAGGAATGAACCTGCAAGGCTTGGATAAACATCATTGTTGTCCGCCCCCCAGAGCACAAGCAGCTCCCCAACAACACTTCAAGACTAAGGGACAAAGCTTCCCCCTTCAGCTCTCCACAGCAGCTCTAGGGAGTCTCTCCCCACTGCAAGATCTCCTTTGTCAGTCTACAGTGACAAGAGTTGGCTGCAGGAGACATTTGCATGGGAACTCTCCCCAGACTGAGGGGAAGAAAAAGAAGAGGTGATTCCTGAGGAAAGAAAAAGGCAACGCTGCTTGGGAAGACACCAGTGTGAGTTTGCTACAACTCTAGGCCCGAAATCCCCTGAAGAAAGCACCATCCATCCATGGGGCAGCACTTTGGCTTTGATATCAATGCTGACAAAATTGCTTCCCATTCCTGCTGCCGTAGCTGACTCCAATTCATGAGCAATGTGCCAACTCTGCCAAAGACAGGCAGACATGGTGAGATAAAACCAGCTAGTCTGCTGAAAAGGAGTCCAAATGAATGTTTTCTAACTCCCCCTTTTCATCCTTTCCGCAGCCAAGACAGAGCAATGTCCTTCCTCTCTGTCCCCAATGGTTACCCAGGCATGGGATGCAGCGTGGGGACAGAGCTTGTCCCTGCTCCCAGTGCCCTGCCCTGCCCTTCCGTGCCTGCCTTGCCCTTCCCTGTCCTGCGGGATCCTGCTGTGCTGTGCTGTGCCGAGCCGAGCCCGGCCAGTGGTCACGCATTTCGGGAATGACCTTCCCCTGTGCCGCCCGCCGGCGTAATGAACACACCACTTTGTAACTTTGACTAGTTAGAGAGTCTTTGTCCCTGATTTTCAGTTTTAACAATTCAGGGAGCTTTTGTTTTCCCTGACAGTACAGTTGCTGCCAAGGGAAACACACCCAAAGACCAATAGTGACCCAGCCTTCCCTTTGCTTCCCTTTTCCTTCCCTCACTGCTACACAGCGCTCTCATACCAGGACCTCAGTGCTGCCTCACCTGAGGATTCAGAGCTGCCTCCATGCCCTTCCAGGCTAAGTGCAGGTGCTCAGGACTCTGAGGTTTTCCTAGCTTCTTGGGAGAAGGTGTTTGCTTCATCTGGACTTCTTGGGGTTTCATCGGAGGAGCCAGGCACAGGCAAATTTCATCTCCACTGTGAGATCTTCATTCTGCTTGTTCCCGTGAAGCTTAAATGCCAGCCTGATCTCATCGTTCCTCTGGTTCCCGTAGACCATCACAGCCCTTCCATGGCCTCTCCAGAGAGGAGCAGCTGCACATCTTCAGAGCAGCAGTTGCCAGCCCGCATCCTATCAGGGAGGGAAAGAGTTTCTACCCTTGCTTTCCAAGCAGGTCCTGGTTAACGACCCTTTAAAGTGTTTTCCTGCAGTGCTCTATCATGGGTAGATCTCAAGTGAGAATCAGGTGGAAAGGGTCAAGTCGCCTAGGAAGGGGGACCTTGAAAACAGAAAGATTCTCTGCCTGATTTTCCAGTCCTCGCTGCAGATTTGGATGGTGTTCTGGGCATTTTGCAGACAGCCTCTCTGTAGGGGTACAAGAGCAAGGTGGAAGATACTGCCTAACAAGTGGTCAGTGTTAGGTGCACTCTCCTCTTTCTTTGAATGAAGCCAAACTAGGACTCTGATAGGATATTGCAGATGTTTAAGACTGTCTGCCCTGCAAATCAAGCCGTGCCATTTGACACTGGCAGGGGGCTATGTAGAAATCACGAATGGGCTGGGACTGCTGAGGAACGCGCCTCGAGCTGTTTGTTTTCCAGCATCAGTCTCATTACATGGTTATGACAATGGGAAGATGCCAGCAGCTCACATCCCAGGCAGCCGACAAAGAACTTAATGTTACAACTTACTTGATAAATTTTTTGACCAATCACACAAAGCAAAAGCTTATTGACACTAGTTCTATCCAATCACTATAAGCACATGTTCCATTGGTTAAAACAATGCTTGCTTATTTCGAATACAATACCTACGTGTAAGCCTTAAAACACAACGCACTGAGCTCCATTATTAAGCTTCAGCCTTCCTAATATCTTGCTAGATAAACTTTTCTGTAGCTTAGAGAGTTATTCTAGACCAGTGTTAATGCACAGACCATTGTTCTATTTTTCTTTGCTTTTCTGCAGTTTAAATAATTTTTCTGCTGACCTATCTCATGGCTGCTGCTTGGCTCTAATCACAGTTCTACTGTATCTGAGACCTGCCTTTTGCAGCTTTCCCAAAACCCTCTAATTTTGTAGATTCCCTCAGAGGACTCAGTGCCAGAGCCTCTGGAGAAGCGTGGAGGGCAGGGCTCAGGCAGGTTGTGCCAGTGCAGGATTTGAACTAAAGGCACCAGGAAGTACCAAGCCTGGAAGAGGAACTCAACCCTTCTCATCTCCCTCACTGCCAGAGGCAGGCTCAGAGCAGCCATCTCACCCCTCTCTAAACCAGTGGGGGCTCTGTCCTTACCAAGCTCCTCGGGCTCCTGGGAATTGTTCCCTCAGCTCTCGGTGCCAGGCAAAGCTCCCTCTGCTGCAGCTCTGTCCACAGGCTCCCCTCCTGAGGACTCAGGGGCAACATTAATATTCCCCTTGAAAGAGAAACAGAAAGGAAGAAACCCTTCTCACCACTTACACAAAACACCTGGTCCAACAACTCCTTGGCTCACACACTTAATCCCTTGTTCCTAACAAGAACTCTGGGCCTCAAAGCCCTTCAACAGTCAGAAAAATTTGACTTCTCAAACACAGTCCAAAAGCTGTCAAAGCTGACAGTGACAGTGTTGAACATGGGGGTGACACTGAACACATGGAATGGCTGCTAAGGAAATCAATTGCTGCTCTGTTCTGTAAGGTTGCATGTCTGACAGCACTAACATCAGTCATCATGTCACTAATTGCAATGGAAGTAGCACTGTCTTCTTTCTTCTGCCAACACCCCAGTCGGTATATTGGTTTCAATGCCTCGCCCAAGGCAAGTTGATGTAGAAATAAATTCGATGTACCTCATTTTGCAGGGCCCTAGGGTCTGAAATTGCTATTACAGTTTTCTTTATAATGATGGGCAAATCTTTTTTCTCTGTGTTTTCTCTTGATGGCTCTTTTAACAAAAGGTGCTATCACAGTGAGTTGCATGATGCTACATGGGCCACCTTTAATTTTTGAGGGAATGTCCTGCCAGGCTCTATCTCCACAAATGAGCCAATATTTTCTTGCTAATTGTCATGGGGACTCATCTAGGTCATCTACTCATCAGCAGTTTCACCCTTAGGGGGCACTGGGGTAGTACAATTGCACCACAAACTTGAGTATCTGTCCTCAGGATGATGGGGAGTAACATTTAACTGTGGATCTCCCTGGTACTGAAACTCAGCACAAAATTCCATCACCAATGAACCAAGAATTCCAATTCTTGAGGTTCAGAAGGTGCTTTAAGAAGATCAGGGGCCCAGTGATGCCAGCTGGTTATGGGATTGGTCTCATTGGCAGTCTCACACCAATATTTGTCACGATTGGGTATTGGTTACTCCTTGGCTGGCACAGGCACACCGACCAAAAGGGTTGCAAAGGATTTATCTGGGCTCAAATTGGTCAAACACATGGCGTCTGAGCCTGCTGACTTGGCTAAAGCAAGGCAAACATTCATTTTTGGTTGATCTACAGGCATGTATGCACAGCAAAAGCAAGCAAGCAAAACCAACAAGCGCCTGTATATCATTTGATCAAGCTCCATGTTCCTGCTCAGCTGGTTTTTGGCAAAAGCTTCCACATCTATTTCAGTTCTCAAGCAAATCTTTTAGCACTTGTTCAGGGACTGGCCAACTATAGGGCACTAAACTGTCCCTCTAACCTTCAATTTTTACAAATTTGGATATCTTAGAATTCTTTTCAACACAATGGACACCACGCTTTTGCTGAAAGAGCTCGATGATACAAACCATTTTCACAGTCCAAAAATCAACATCAAACTCAAGATTTGTAGCTTTCACAGGTTGAACAGGGAACAGGTGGCATGCACCGTAGCTTCTCCATGCGGCTCACGTCTGCGTGCTCATTTCCCTGCTGGTGGAATTGTCGCTGCGCTCTTGTGTATGAGACGGTTTCACATCCTTCACAGGGACCATCTTAGGTCCGGCACCTGTGCAAATGCAACATACCTATTGCCCCAAGTGATTAGCGGAAATGGTCCTTCAATTTGTCCTTACTCAAGGTTTCTGATCAAACTCGAAGGATTTTCTTTCAATTTTGCCTGTGTGCTGTTTGAAAAGTGCCTAAAAATTGGAGGATTAGGTCCTGCAAATGAGCTATTCAAAACATAAAAACATATAAAGCTTTGCTCAACCTCATCTGGGTTGTTGCTTGAGCCACTCCCCCTTTTGTTGATCTAGAATGAGTTTAGAGTGTGGTGTGTCCTTTCAACAATTGCCTGACCTGTGTGGGAATAGGGAATTCCAAAATGTGGCGAACACCCCAGTCCATCAAAAATGTGGCCAATTTTTGAGCTGTGTATATGGGGCCATTTGTCAGTTTTCATTTCGTGGGGGATCAGTTTGGTGAGCTCTGGGCCCAATGACACTGACAAGGACAAAAGCAAAAGACGAGAGGCGCTCTCTCTTCCCAGGATCAAAGTCCCACAGCTTTAATGGAGAACAGTTCCAGGAGAGAAAGGGAGTGTCCAGGAGAGGAAAGAAGATGTCCAGAGGAGGATAGAGAGCGTCCACCTCATGGCAGGGGATTTGAAACCCTGGGGGAGGAGGGTGGGTAGAAAGGAACTACCATAATTCAACATAATAAATCACCACACTGAAGTTTTCTGCATAAATTGCTGCACCTGTTGCAAACAAAATCCTAAAATCTCCCCAAACACAACCATGCAGTCCCAAATGACCACAATGTGGCTGAAAAACCACTCAACCCCCCTGTATACCCAAGCACCAGGTGTCACAGGGAGCACCAACCTAACCCCTGCAACTAGAAAGTCCACACACACAGGCACACTGGGAAAGGAGTATATCTTTATGAGGGGACAGAGTGCTCACTTTTCTCAACACAACACACACCATCCACACATCAGCATCTACCCACATCATCTTCCTCAAACGTTCACACACTGAAAACACAACCACAATTACAACACACAGGAAAAATAGCAGCAATGAAACAGGATTTGCTCAATTCACCCCCAGAATTGCTAGCAGGTCCTTATTGACACAGCAAATCCTTTCTGCCAGCAGCCAGACCCAAACCCAAACTGTACAGGCGTATGTTGTGCACAGGACATCTTTGTGTGACTTGTGAACAGACCTTCCCCTGCATACACCTTACGGGTTACTTTATACAGAGTTAAACGTTCCCTTTCTCCACAGTCCCAGCAGTCTTGTCTGTCCCCCATGAGGAACAGCCGAGAGCGGAGGTGCCTCCAGGAAAGGAATGTCCTGGCAGCACCCAGAGACGTCCAGAGCCCGGTTGTTCTCGCTGGAGCAGAGAAGCGTTCCTGCCGCGGTCACCAAATGAGGTGTGGAATAGAACTCACCACAGTTAAAGGTAGAAGGTGGTGTGTTTATTACAGCGCCAGGCACACGAGGAGTTGTCTCTTAAAGACATGTGTGAAGAATCACTGCCGCTCTACTTATCTAAAAAAGTCCTACATATTCATATAATTCCCAAAATGACTAATACATATTAATTAGGAAACCCCACCTACCCCCTTTGTATTAAAATGTATTATAATTGAGTCCAAAGTTCCCTAATATTTGCGGATTCTTTCACATCTCATGGGTTGGTGAGTTTTAAAGTGGGGAATGGTCTCCTTCTGATGAAGCCAAGACGTCTTCCTCAATTTGACCTCTTTCCTTATGACCTGTTGGCAGGCTTTTGCACCCCTTGGCTAAAGCTGAAGTTTCAGGGCCCAGGTGCAGGCTACGGTCCTCTTCTTTGTCACAAAGAAATCCGCATCCCATCCCGCTTCTTTAAACATAGTAAAGACAGGCAAGTAATATATTACCCTAGCCTTAACTACCTTATCTGCTAAAAATTAACTATCCCTTATTATTTCTACTCTTCTTGCTATACTCTTTCTGCCTAACTAAATCTTGCTAAAATTTTAACTCTTTCAGTTTTTTTAAATCCTGGATTCATTGGCCTCATCTCACACACCAGCCATGTGTGAGCCGATGCTGTAACTGGGAAATTCCACTCCTGAGCAGGAGATACAAGGCCTGGTTCTGAGCTGGAAGGGTGAGAAGGATGAGATGCACAGCGTTTTGATCCAGGGGATGTCCTGAAAGTGCACTACCTACCTGCCCCTGCTGCCAAGCACCACGCTCCACCTCCTTCTCCTGCTCAGCAGATTTTTAGGAATCCAGGGCTTGGTATGTATGATTTGCTACTGCAACAAATAGAATGAATTTGCTTTGCAATCCCAGTTTTGTCCTGGGTTATTTTGTGCATGGGTCTCCTCCTGAACCTGTGTCAAAGACTGGCAGGGACTAAAGGACACTCCTATTCTCATGTCAGTAAATTCGGAGAAGTGATTTAAGTATCAATAAGTCAATAAGTATCAATGAGTAAATCAAATAATTTGGGGGAATATTTAGCCTGTGAGTTTCAGCAAAGTATTGAATATGTCTTAGATCCATGGATACAAACTAGTAACTGAGATTGCTGGGTGTGCACGTGTTAGGGAAGTGATTCCCCACACACCCAGTGCTGAGATCAAGTATTGCCTCTCTTCTAACCCTGAGCTGGCAGCAGGGATCAGGCCCTGCTTGGTAAAGTTCATTTTGAAGACTTCTGTTGAGCAGGTAAGAATGGTTGAAATAAAATCTTTTCTAGCTGTTTCCCTTTGGTTTACCTCTTTGAGGGTTAAAATTCTGTGCTGCAGGTGTGCTGGGTGTGTGCAGAGCAGTGCAGCCCCAGAAACCCCTTGGCTTGCCCACAAGTTGTCATGCCTTGTTGCCAGGTGTGCCCAGCTGTGGCAGGAGAAGGAGCCCGCAGCGCAGTGGGCACCGTGCCCTGCCCAGCCGGGGCTCTCTGGCACACAGCAGCAGCAGCGCCAGCACCGTTCAACCCGCTCCTGCCTTGGCTTCCCCTGGCACACAGAACCCTCTGGAAATCAGCACCGCCAGTGGCGTTCCCAGCTTGGAGCACCTGCTGCTGGCGGGCAGATGCTGCCAGTTCGACTGCTGCCAAAGGGGAAGAAAGGCAGAGATATACACGCACCGGAGCCCTGGGCGTGTCCAGTAAAGGTGCAAATATGTGGGAAGATTTGTTAGGAAGCATTTCAGCTGTGATGCCAACAGTGGCTTCTCTCTTGGTTCTGTGTGTTCTAGACAAGTAATGCAATGGTTGGCTCTGACAATTAAGAAGCAGATGTTATGTAGATGTTCAAATGTGTAGTGATGGTATTGTAATATATCCTCCCATAGTCCTCTTTCCCGTCCCCCTTGTAATAGCCTTGGTAGTCAGGGCATTTGGGGAGGGCTGGCTTGTGACCAGCAGGCAGGGTGTAACAACACCTGACTCCAGTCAGTATGCAAGAAAGTAATCTCCACCAATGGACAGCAGAGAGAGAGTTGACTGACAAAACTTTTGGAGGAGCTAAGGGTATAAAAGGCAGAGCGTCCTTTTTTAGATGAGCACGTGGCTGCTAGTCACAGAGACTCCCAATGCAGCAATTTTTCCCTTTTCAGTCCTTTGTTAAGGTTTAATAAACCTTAAAAATTTTAAAAGTGAGAGTCATTTCTCACATGTGCAATGCTGTGGGCCATTGTCTTGGTCTGGTTTCCTTTGCTTGTGTTCCATCTGAGTGCTCAGCTGAGGTACAGGCTGTAGGTGCTTGGGGCACACTTGGAGTTCCTCTTGGATCCCCTGAACAACAGGATTTGGCCCATGAGGGGATTTTGTGCTGCTTTGTGACAGAGAAGAACTTCCCAGGCTCTTTTGTGTTTGCTGTAGGGGAGGTTGGTTATTGCTGTGCATAAATTCACAGACCAACGTGGAGTGTTTGCTTTGTGATGTCAGGGCATGGTTTCCACATTGTCGTGGTGACATCAGAAGGTTGCCTTGGTGCATGGAAGGCCTGAGTGTCAGAGGAGACCTAGTGTTTGCTCACATCGGGAGAACCCTCCTGGTTGGGGAATTTGTCAGTGGGTAGCTGCCCACTGACAAGAGCCTTGTTTTTTCTATATTTACCAAACTTTCAAAAAGGACAATGTTTCACCATCTGGCCAAGGCAGCTTTTGCTGTGTATGGCATTTCTTTCTCCATGTATTACGTGACACACTTCACCTGTAAGTAGAGGTTTCCCTTCTACTTAGGTTAGGGTGTAACCTAACCTGACTCTTGCATGTCTTCCTGCTCATTCTTGGTGGCTGAGTTTCTGATTTTGAAAGAGAAAGAGCATTAGAGTGCCAGTGGTTTGGTAAAGCTCCTGTCAAGAGGTTCAGCTAAAAGGGGGTGTCTGTAGCCACAGGGGCAGCATTTGCAGGGGAACCTGCAGGGGTTCCGTTCCCTCCACGGGAGAGTCTGTGGCAGCAGAGTCTGTCATTTCCTCAGTTTGCTGGGACAAGCAGGACAACTTCCAAAATGCAGACTTAGAGGCCTTCTCAGAAGGCCTTCTAAGGACTTTGTAGTTCTCCCCAGAACTCAGGGAAAGCTTCTTTTATTCTAAATTTTGTAATGAAACAATTTGACTGTCCGTTTTGACCCTTGACTGAGTGCTAAAAGAGTGATTCCCTTTGCAGTGAAGTGCAACCACCAAAGCAGTGAGTGTCTGCTCCTGAGCCCTGGAGCTGCTGCTGTCCTGTTTCACAATAGAACTGCCACAGCTCAGGGGGATTTGGGGCAAGCTTTTCTGGGTGACTGTTTTCAGCAACTTAATGGGAATTAGTGCATACAACTTCTTTTTTGAAAAAAGTACCTGAAAGACAAGAGAACAAAAGCTGCTTTATCTGTTGGACAAAACAGAAGCATTGAGTGTTGAAGAACAATTTGCATTTTCTTGATCATGTTTGTATTCATTTACTGACTAGACAGGCCAAAGTGTAGGCACAACCAAGATTATTGTCCTGATCTCTTGCTGGCTGTGTGAAAGAACTATGTCATGTGGAGGGATGTTGATAAAGAAAAATACTCTCTGTTTGGGTTGACTTCTCTTCTGTTGGATTCAGCAGCCCAGGCAGTTTTCTCACAGCACTTGTTCATTTTCCCTTGCCCACTCCAGGTCACCTGAAGCGTGTATTCAGAGGTGCTGATCCTGAGGTGAGTGAGAAAGGAACATTTCATGTTCCTGGTGCTTAGGAATGGTAGAGCAAGCTGTGAGCTTGATCTGTGGCAGTAGAGTGTAGAGGGCCAGCTGGGTAGGATGCAAGAAAATCCATTTCCATGTCTGCAGCAGCAATAACAAAGGCATCGCTGGCTATTTCCTAATTTTACATTTCAGAACTTTCAAGGAATGAAAAGCTCATGTTGCAGAGAGAATGTTGCTTCTTGATAGTAGCCAGGGTGGAATGTCTAATTCAGAACTATTAGCAATTCTGTTGAATTAGCCCATTGAAATTTAGTCGCAGTGACTTAGAATCCCATTGTTACCAAAGTTTCTGATTTGTCCTTAGCAGAGCTGGTTGTAGAAATAGAGCTGAATAGAATAAAGTGCTGAATAGAAATACGATTATAAATTATACGTAACTTTCTGTCCCTCACACTGCTGTCTGTCCACAGATCCCAGAACCAACAGCAGTCTCTCCTCTGGCTCCCTCTGCTCATGGAGAGGAGGCCGAAGAGGAGGCAAATGAGGTGGATGAGAGCCAGCCTCCAGCTGTGCTCACACCACAGCCTGAACATTCTGAGCCAGTAAGTGCCAGCTGTGTGTGCTGCTGTCTTTAGTGCAGGGCAGAGCTGCAATTTTCACACCAGCCAGCACTTGCTGTTGCTGGCTGAGGATGCTGAGTGCTGGAGTCCTGCCAGGGCCTGGTGATTGCCCCCAGCCTGTGACAGCTGGACAATGGGCTTTGGTCTGTCACGTTTAGGCACCAGCTTCCTGGCATTTTGATAAGGGCCAGCCTGAAGCACGAAGGCTCCCTGTTCCCAGAGCAGGGAGCATGTCAAAGACACTGTGCTCAGCCTTGTTGGATACACAGGGGACACTGTGGCGTGGAGAGACCTGTCCCCCTGCACAGACTGGCCAAGTTGCTGCAGGCGCAAAAAAATGTTGATCTGACCACAAAATCTCTTGGTGGTGCTTTGTCCCCACAAACTTCTTGGGTGTGCTTACTTGGGAGTATTTCAGAGACACACTGGGGATGTAGAGTTGCTGCTTGAAGTCAGGGATTTTGGTGCCTTTGTTGCCAAGTTGCTCTTTTCCCCTTCAGGCAGAGCAGCCGGTAGCAGAGCAGATAGGTGCTCTGAGTCTGCCTGTTTCTTGGTCTTTGATAAGCTGCAAGGAGAAGACTGTGTTGTCCATGAAGCTGTGGGGATCCATTCTTGTCTAGTGCGGCAAAAGAAACAAAGGGAGTAGTTCTGAACCCTTCTTCGGAGGCAAAAACCAGACACTGCATGTGTCTGTTGATACCTTCTATTCTGTAGTTTGCTTTGAAAATTGCATTGGAGCCTAGAATGGGAGCAAAGCTGCAAGTCCTTGACTGCTGTCTTGTAATGCTAAAACCAGGGTGTACACCTAGCAATGGTGCCTGCTGTATCTGAAGTGAAATGGGCACCTTTGTGGCTGGGGAGCTGCGTGGGCCAAAAGGACGCAGGGCTGGTGGCCCTGAGCAGCTGCAGATGAGGCAGCGTGGGGCCAGGGGGCCAAGAAGGCCAAGGGCACGGTGGCTGTGCCAGCATCAGTGGGGCAGCAGAAGCAGGGCAGGGAGCGTGGCCTGTGCTGGGCAGCGCTGCGGCCACAGCTGGAGTGCTGTGTGCAGCTGTGGGCCCTGGGAAGCAGAAAGTCATGGAGGGGCTGCAGCGTGTGCACAGAAGGACAGGGGAGCTGGGCAAGGGGGTGCAGCACAAGGCCAGGGAGGAGGTGCTGAGGGAGCTTTAGCCTGGACAATGGGGGCTCCTGAGGGACCTTCAGGCAGACTGCCATAGATCCCTGCCTTAGATCCATAGAGCCAATGCTCAGCACAAGGGCTGTTTCCCTGCCAAACATCCCTTCACTGCACCCAAGTGCTTTAGACACTGGAGTGGGTAACACTTTCATATTTTATTTGTTTATTTGTTTGTTTGTTTTCTAGAAGGAGAAGCCTTGTGTAATTTCTCCTTCTCCAGGGAGCAAGGGAGCTTTTTCTCAATCTTTCCTGCCCTTTCCCAGCACTGGCAGAAACACATCACTTTCAGGTTAACAGCTCCTGTGTCTTTTGGCAGTCCAGGGAATCAGTGTGTGTTGTGTTTGGGAACTGAGCAGGAAATCAATGCCCTTGCATTCCAGCTGGTGCTCAGAGATTAGAGGAGCTGGAGGGGCTGGGCTGCATTTCTGACTTCAGCCACTTTAGCCCCATCAGTGTGGTTGAGTCCAAGAGAAGAACTTGCCCGAGCACAGATGCACAAAGAGAGCAGTTCCCAGGGCAATGCTCTGGGTCTGGTTGCATTCCATAAGGACCCACACGCTCCAGATTCCCCAAGAGTGTGGCTTACTGAAGCAACAGGAGAGCAAGTTCAGGACGGCTGCTGATCGGGGCACTGCTACCGAGTGCTGATGTGTGTAGCGACAGAAATGACAGTGTTGATTCAGGGTGAACCCCACGTGGTGAATAATGTGCTTTGACTCTATGATTTAGAATGTTAAACAAATGCTTTCTTAAGCTGTGGTATATTACACTAGCAGTATATTAAAACTATACTAAAGAGATACTATACTATAAAGCTACTAAAGAAAAACTCGTGACAGTCTCCAGACAGTCATGACACAGCTTTTATGTAATTAGCTAATCAAGCTAAACAACTATCACTAAAATCCAATTAACAAATCACTTTCAGTAAACAATCACTAGAACACATTCTACATGTATTAAACAACAAGAAGAGCAAGTAGAGATAACAATTGTTTTCTCTTCTTCTCTGAGTTTCTCACTACCTTCCCTTAAAAAAAACCTAGGAGAGAGAATTATATCTCTCTCTGTTCAAAGAATGTAAATACCACAGCACAGTAAAGAGAGATTATAAAAGTGAGATCTGTCTATCTGTCTATTTGAATCTTCCTGGCTCTGCTCCAAAGCAGTGGAAGATGCAAAGCTCACCTAAAGGCATCCCTTCAGGAGAGGGGTAGAGACAAGTTCCACTGACTAATCGCGAGCAGGCAGAGATGTTTCCCCCTCCAGAGATGGTTGTTTTTTTCCCCTCATGTTTTCCTGCTCCAGCCTTTTCTGACCTGAAGCCTTCATTTGTCCTTTAAATTTTTGCATGTCCTAAGGGAGTGGAACTATCCCATGCTGTAGCTGGGGTCTGGTGACTTTGCTCATACACGCATTACATGACACATGGTTTCCTTCACTGGCATCCCCAGGGCTGTGTAAGTGCATTCGTTAATGGGGCCTTATGAGA
Organism: Melozone crissalis; assembly: GCF_028551555.1. Lineage (NCBI taxonomy): Eukaryota > Metazoa > Chordata > Aves > Passeriformes > Passerellidae > Melozone > Melozone crissalis. The sequence goes on from NW_026535781.1 coordinate 4,783,519, forward strand.
AACTCTGTTACTGCTGGTCAGAATTCTCAGTTGACAAAAGAGGGAGAAGAAACACCTTGGTCCTCCTCCATATACTGAGATGGCCATAGAGGTTCTCTGACTTCCATCAGAGATCTTTGCATGCATCCTCATCCCCTGAATGACCCGGTTTTCTAACAAGAATGTGGATGTCAGGAAGGAGGAATGCTGGTGCAGGCCTGAAGAGAAGGTGAACTCCAGAAGTGTCTCTGACAAGGAGTGAGCTCACCCAGGAAGCCCCTGCAGAGCCAGGATGGAGCTGTGGGACAGGGCAAGGTGTCAGTCACTAGTGAAAGACAAATAGGACATGGCAGAAGCAGAGGGAGGCCCTCACCAGACCCTTGAGAAATGCCACCCCTTCCCTGTCAGCTGGCTGAGAGGCTGTTGTGGCTTCAGTCCCAGATGGCCCCTGATTGTAGGGCCAGGGTCACTTTGGAATCTGTGCCTCCCCTCGGGCAGAGAACGACCCAGGAGAGCAGCAGCACAGTGCTTTGGGAACGTGTGAGCCCAGCAGTCTGTGAGTCTTGGCCCACAAAGGGCGTATGGGAAGTTGAAACCCATCTTGTCTTGCTTTCTGTGCAGGTGCTTCTAGAGAAAGAGCAGGAGCACACTGCCTTATCTGAGATGCCATGCCAGGCTCAGGGAGAGCTGTTCCCTGCCCGAGAGCAGGAAGAGCAGCTCAGGCAGCAGGTGGAAGAGCCACAGGAGAATGGCCAGGTGAGCCTGACTGGCCAGGGGACAGAGGGAAGGGCAGGAAGAGGGGCATAAACCAGAGCTCCTGGGACTGAGGAGGCCAGGAGTCCCACAGGCACTGGAAGGACAGAACCTTGCAATCTGCAGAGATCAGCACCAGGACAGGATGGTTACAGTGGAAACAGAGCTGGGTAGGGAAGCAGAAAGAAAGGGCTGAATAATGTGATTTTGAGGCTAAAAGAGGGAAAAGCTGAGCCTGATGGCAGCTCTCAGTCACTGGCTCTGCTTTTGTGTGTACATCAAGGCAGAGCCACAAGCAGAGCTGCCTGAAGCTCAGAGTGCCATCATGGCAGCGAAGAGGAGGAATGAAGACATCCAAGAGGAGAAGAATCTCCCTATGCAGAGGGGCAATCAACAAAAACAGGTGAATGAAGGAATGGCAGCCACTCATGAAAGAGAGTCCTTTCCGTTGTTTTTTACAGAAAATTGACAAACAGCTGGAGGCACAGCTGCAGGAAACTGAGGCTAGGATCAAGGTAAGGAAGAAGAGGCTAGACGAAAAGATTAAAATTATCAAAGAGAAAATGAATTGCCTCCTTCAGGAGCAAAAGGCTCTAGAAAAGCATGTAAGTGAAATAGCAATAGGCAGTGCAGTCACCCAAGGGGTGGTTTCTGCCCTCCTTGCCTTTCCAGTGCAGAGCAGCAGGGGGGTGGGTGATGCCTCTGAGTGCCATCCTGATGAGGCCTCTGTCAGAGCTGCTCTCAAGGACACTGCCTGCTCTGCTGGATCTCAGCTGATGCTCTAGACAGTGGCATTACTCCTTTGGCCATTTAGCCAGCAGTCATCTGAATGAACTCCTGCTGGCTTCTTCCAGGTGGCCTTGTTTCTTGAGGTGTTTTTGCAGTTCACTCACATAGATTTGGAATACGAGCTACAAGCTGTCTGTATCCCTTGTGAATGCTCCTGTCCTTTTCTTTACTTTCTTCCCAGTCGATGACTCCTGGCTGACGGGGACAAGCTGTAGGCTCTGACTGCTTTGTTCTGTTTGACTTGAGGTGGAAGTGTCGCCATCCTACCTTGCAGCCTGCAGAGAGTTCCAGCAAATGACGGGCAACCAAGAGCCCTGAGGCTGGCATGAGGCCCAGAAACTGACCCGTCCAGAGATGCTGCAGGATAAGCACATCCCGAGGAAGGTGCAGAAAAAGAGAATTTCATGGCAGGAGGTAGAACATTAGAATGAGGAGCTGCAAATGTATCTGCAGACCTAGGAGGGGGAAAGGAGTCTTTGGGAGGAAGTGGAGCGGTCTTTGCTGCAGTCATCCTTCAGAACAAGAAACTGGCTATGAACTCGAGTAAAACCAGCCTTTGGTTTTGACCATTTGGTTTCACAAGTGGACATCCAAAGCAACCCAGTTGAGCTGCATGTGGCTGACAGCAGCTTCCTAAGGGCTTGCATTTCAAATGGCAATCTCTCTTGCATTTCAGGGCAATCTCTGCCACACCTTCCTGACATCAACTCATTTGTTGTCTCAGACCTACACCGACTCTGACACTGAAGCTGCTGCAGAAGCAGCAGTGCCATTCCAAGGAGTCCTTGCTCTCCAGCTGAAGAAGTGGAGCCTGAGCCCTTGGTTCACCTCCTGTGCTGACCCAGCTGCTGCTCAGCAACAGGAGATGGCGGGTGACTCCCTGGAGCAGCAGAGTACGTCTGGTATCTTTCTTATCTGAGGGACAGTGTGTTGTGTGCACGTGTCAGCATAGCTGTACCAAAGGGTTCTGCTCAGTTTAGTGTCACAGAAGTGCTGGCAGTGCTCCGAGGCAGCAAGAGAGAGCTCTGGGTGTTCCTGCTGCCTCTGAGGGCAGCTTAGACTGGCTGGAGTTTGCCTGGGCTTCCCTCTCTGCCAAAGGCAGAAGCAGGGATTGTTCCTGGATCAGCAGAAGGCTGTGACTGCTTGAGTCCTAGCCACTGGCAGAAGCCCTGCTGAGATCAGTCTCTAGGAGAACACATCAAGCCCTTTGTGATTCTGCAGCACAACCCAACGAATCTGCTTCTTGCCCGTAACAGCTGCCAGTGCTGTGCTCTCAGATAAGATCTGGTAGGGTTGAGAAGAGAGCCCAGTGGATTCTGTGTCTACCATCACCTGTTGGGACAAAAAGGGCACTGATCTGCGCCTCGGTGTGGCTGATCTCAAAGCCCATCCTGTTGTGTCCTGAATGAGGGCAACAGGGTGAAGAGAAGTGGCGCGATTCTTCACGCGGGGCATGGGCAAGGGCGTCTTTGGGCTCAGCCTGCTCATAAAGGGTGAGGGTCCTGATGCTGAAAGCCCCGTGGGGATTGGTTCTAGCATGAGCTGCTCTGGTTTACAAATGCAGAGGCATTCTTCTGGCAAACTGCTGCAAGGTGGAAAAGATGGGAACACTTAGCAATATTCCTCCTGTTCTGAACTTGGCATCTGTTCAGAGGAATTGATTCTAGATGTCCAGGTGCATTTAATCTTAGCAAGTAGGAAACCTTTTCTAAATCTCACAGTGTTCATTCCCAAGAAAACAAAGGCACTGTTAGTTCCAGCTCTCCTTAATGTTTCTAGATGACAAACTTACTTGCCTTGGTCGGTATTCTCTTCTGCTCTCAGTCTCCTCTGAATGTATCTCCCTGTGCTTCCCTGTGTGTCTGCTGTCAAGCGGTCTCTCCCTTCAAAGGACGCTAGAAATCAGTCTCTGTGCCAGCCACTTGTGCTGTGGGCATGCTGTTCTTTTCTTGTTGTTCCAGTTGCTGTTCCTGTTGTTGTTAGCCAGCTGTCCACCAAGAAAGGGCTCAGAACCCCAGACAGTGGGGCTGCCTTTTGTATCTCCTAGAAGGTGGGATCTCTGCTTTAAAGTGAACATCTTGCATTTTGTTTCCCTCAGGGAGAATGGTAAAGATGGAAAATCCTATTCTAAAATACATTGAACTGGAAAATCTTGGCAGTGGGTGAGTCCAAGCAATGTTAATTGTACAAAACTATGCATCAGGTGTTTTGCTGGTGGAATAGGTATCAAGTGTGAAGTCAGACAAGCTGCAAATGTGTTCAGGCACTGGGCTTAGATTGTCAGTGCTGATCAGAATTTCTAAGTGTGCTCAGAAGGCATTGTCAAAGACATCTCCATGCTTCCAGTGTCCTGCAGGTCTTAGGCATTGACAGCACAGATCTCCTGTGTGGGCTGGCTTTCACTGCAAGATCTAAATGGCTTCTCCTTTCTCTGCTTCTGTTTTGTTTCTAGGACTTTTGGAGATGTTTTTAAAGCACTCAACACTGCCACTGGAGGAGAGGTAAATGTCAACAGCCCCTGCAGGCTCTGCTGCACTCGAGGGCTTTCCCCTCTGGTGTGAGCTGTGGCTGGAGCTTTGGGCAGAGCTGTGCTGAAAAGGCACAAGAAGCACAGACTGGTGCCAGCCCACAGAACACATTTGGGACTTTGTCCTCCTCAGCTGCCGGAAGGAAGGCACGGAGGGCAGCGGTTCCTTTCAGAGAAGGACGCGCTCGCTCGCTCTCCATTGCTAAAACAAAGGCGGTGCCTGCGAGCACCTCACTGCTCTTTGGGGCTACAGCTTCAGAGTCCTGAGTTCTCATTTCTGGCTGCCAGCAAATCCATCTGAAAGTTACTGGTAGTTCCTTAGCCACCTGCAGTGCTGCACTTGGGAACTGCACATAGGGAGAGATCAGCAAAGAATCCCTGAAAGCCCTACGCCCTGCCCATAGCCCAGGATGTATCCACAGAGTATTAAGGCAAGGATTACTTCTTCTGAATCCCAAAAGATGCAGCAGAAAGTGTGGTCAGAGGTTTGTGGGTGATAACTGAGACACCGCTGTTACCAAGTGGTCAAGGCAAAATGTCAGTGGCCCCACGTGTCTTGTAACTGGCTCCCGAGGGAGCAGAGAAATGGGCTGTTGGAATGTCAGTTCCTAATGACTGCAGTGCCTAATCACAAGGCAGTTTGGCACAGCTCAGCCGTGTCATTGCAAAATCACTCCCTCCACATGCCTTGTGGTCTCGTGCCACCAACCTCTCAAGTTACTCATTTTCAATGTCATTTTAGGTGGTCATCAAGAAAATACGCCTTCAAGGACTGAGGAAGGAGGACCTAAAAGTCAATGAACTCATGGTCATGAAGGTGAACAGGAATCCCAACCTGGTCAACTGTTTAGACAGGTGAGTTGTGCTTTTGTCCTATGAATGTTTGTTCACATACTGCAAACATGCAAGGTAAAATCCCACTTTGGTCACTGGCAGAAAATAGAGCTGTAATTATTGGCTAATTATTATTGCTCTTTTCATCTCCAGTGGATGGGAAGAGATGGCATTTTGTCTGCATGAGTCTTCGCTGGCACATGGTATTTGAATATTGTTCAAGAACCCGGATGAGTCGTGTCTTACTAAATCAATGATCTCTATATTCACAGCCACCACTTTGTTTTGGAGCCTGATTTTTTTCAAGTGTCTTCTTACGTCCAGGTAAACTAGCAAGGATTTCCCTTGGATTGTTGCCACTGTTTTCCACTGCTATGCATGCCAGGAAGACTAGGTGCTTTTTTCCAGAAACACCATGCATGACAGGCTTTTTATCTGGGCTGTTACTAAACTGCACATTTTGCTTGCTGCCCATCTAAGACATCTCCTTTTTTGCAGCTGTGCCTTTCTCCTTGAGACTGGACAGATGGCAAACAATGCACAGCCAAGAGGGAATGTCTATTCCTTTATTTTGTCTTTGTCTCAAAGGGATCTGAAAAGAAGAGGCAACCCGTCTTTTCCAAACAGCAACCTAGCCATGTACATTCATCTCCATGCCCTTGTTTTCCTTCTTTCAGCTACCTTGTGGGTGAGGAACTGTCCCTGGTTATGGAGTACATGGATGGAGGCACTCTGAGCAATGTCATCAGGCAGACATATCTGTCGGAGGATGAGATGGCAGCCATCAGTCGGGAGGTCAGCAATCCCATCTGTGTTTCCAAGGGCTTGGGCAGGATTGTCTGGGAAACAGGGCCTCAGAGCTGGAGTGATTTCCTGTGCCAAGCTTTGTTTCTGTGTTGCTGCTATTCTATGGGCAAGCAAAAGCATCTTAAGTGAAAGGCCTGCCAGTGCCCCTGCACTCCCTGTACTCAGTGCCAGTACTCTTATCTCCTGCTGTTGTATTCTCGCTCTGTCTCTTGTATTTGTATTTGCTGTTCTCCACCTTGTCTCTCTAAATGTTTGCCTGGAGTCTGTCTTCACTGCATTTTTGCCTGTAAAAGCAAAGGTGGTGGTGGCAGGATTTGAAATGATCAGCAAAGAAAAACGACTCATTTCTCTCAGTCCTCAGCTGAAAAGGATAGTAGTGCAGCCAAAATGCTCTTTGCTTCTGGAAGGTGACTGGTGTGATACATCCAAGCCTGTGCTGAGGCCAGCAAGAAAATCTTTGTCATGCAGCCTCCCACCCAAAAGTGATCCGCTTCACACCAAAGGGAGGGACTTTTCCTTTCCAAACCCCTCCTTTGTCCTCTGCATGGAAAAAGCACGTCCACTGCAGCAGGAGTCATCCTGGCTGGTTGGCAGGGGACAGCCTACAACAGCAGGTGCTGTTGCTCTTTCAAAAGCTAACGTGCCTTTCCTCAGAAAGGTCCTGCTCTGCAGGTGTTGGAGCAGCAAGCTCTTCCTCTCAGTGGCCATTACTGTTCTGCCATTACTCCCCATTCCCCTGGAGAGGGAATCTTTTAGGTTTGTTTCCTTTCTTGTGGGATGAAATCACATCACTCATTTTTGACCTCCTCTTTTTGTTTTCTCTCTCAGTGCCTGCAAGGACTGCAATTTCTTCATTCAAACCACATCATCCACCAAGATTTGAAGAGCAGAAACATCCTTCTCAGAACTGATGGTTCTGTCAAGCTGGGTCAGTATATTCTTGGTCAGGTGCAGCATTCCAGGGATGTGGGTGTGGGGCTGCTTGGAGTGACAGCCAGCTCCCCAAAAATGGTGCTGGTGGCAGTGCAGGGACCCCTGCTGCGAGCTGAGGGCACAGTTGCAACGTGCACAGAGGTATAAGGAACCACAAGCAGTCAAGAGTGGCCTTGCTCTGTGTGTGTCCCTTCCAGACAGAGGGAGCGACAATCTAAAGCTTCAGGGGAATAAAGTCCACTGCTGTGAACAGTGTTAAGAAACCTGGGTTTTTTTGGAAGTGGCCAATTCCATACTCCCTTGGCTAAAGCTCCAAGGATATCACGCATGGACAGTTCTCCAGGAGATTCAACAGCACATTCTTAGCCCGAGAGTGGGGAATTCTTTTGCTTGGTTTCCTAATTAGAGCTGGCTTTCATGGTTTGTTGTTTTCTCCACAGCTGACCTTGGCCTCTTTGCTCAGCTCAGCCCTGAGCAGGGCAGACGGAGCTCCGTGGCCGGCGCTGCTGGGTGGCTGGCACCTGAAGTGCTGACAGGTCAACCATGTGGCCCCAAAGTGGACATATGGTCTCTGGGAATCGTGGGCATCGAAATGGTGGAACGAGAGGTTCCTTCCTGGAATGCAACTCCTGTCTTGGTAAGGTGCAAATACTCACTGATCCCACTGTCTTTCTCACCTGTCCCATGTTCTGTGTGCCATTGGACAAAATCCCATTGCCATCTGCTGGCACCACTTCCACCAAGGTCTCCTTCTAAAAATGCCCCTGCAACACATCAGCATCTGCTGTAGCTTTGGTTGTATCAGAAAGGGAAGTGGCAGTTCAGAAACCTAACCAGTTCAGAAACCTGCCGTTTTGGCCTCCAGCCATGCCTGACATTTCTCACTTGTTTTTTGAACAATGTTGGAACTCTGTTTCTGAAGGACAAGAATTTTTCAGTGGAGAGGGTAGACATGTGATAAACATCCTGAGCAATGGAGGTTAGACCTTACCAGTTTCAATTTTACAGAAAACATAAGAAAAAAATGAAAAAGTAAACAAAAAAGAAAAAGAGAAAAAAAACCTACTACCAAAGCAAGGCCCACGCAGTTCTGCTTGCTTTTTCATTTTTTAAACACAGCTCTTCTCTTCCATTCTGTAGCATCTTTTCCAAATCCTGTGGATCTTCGAAACTTTCAGGCTTTCAAGTCATCTGTACATTGTTCAGTCACGTATGTGGGTGGCCTGGATAAGTTTAGGATGTGTTTTTCTCCGACTGCAGTTAGAATTGTTTGCCAAACCCTTGGCTGTTTCTTGGTACTTTAACAAGTTGATGAGCTTGCAGGCAGGTGCCTGGGCTGGGATCCAGCGTGGGCAGTTGACACCGGTGCTGTGTTTCTTTACCACAGGAGCAGGGCCATCCCTGGCCTGCACAGTTCTAATGACAGGGAGGACTCCAGCTCCCCACCATGGCCAGTGGCTGAGCTCAGCTGAGAGTCAGGATAAAACCCTCTTTGTCACCTCTGGTGATGTGGGGAAAGGACAGAAAGCCGCGTAAATTATTTGTATGCAAGGGGAGTGCATTGCCATTTCCAGCTTTGAAATTCTCCTTTGGCTTAAAGAGGATAATAGCAAAGTCTCTTTGGTCACCATCTACTTCAGTGCCACGAGCACAGAGTTATCATGACAGTGGTGGGCATTTTTATGGAGACTCCAAGGCCTCTTGCCATTGTTCTTTTTGTCTATTTGAGATGGATTCTGCAAGTTGAGGTTTGAATAGTTCCAAGTCGGTGTCTTATGTTTCTAAATACCATCTTGCAAAAGCAGAATGAGCTCTCTCCCTCTGACTTGTCAGCGTGTGAGAGCTTGGTTCCACATGAACCATACTGGATAATGATCAGCCGATGTCTTGCCAATCTACACTGTAATTCCTTGGCCTGAGGAGTATCAGAAAGACCTGCTGAGCTCTGTGGACACTGTCAGCTGCATGGAAGTGAGCATCCTTGGCCTTGCTGAAGAAACTGGAGCTCAGCTTAGGTTAGATGCTCTTGAGCAGGAGAAAGGCTGGAATCCTCAGGGGTTTCCAGAGGCCTGCGTGCCCAGAGGGACTGAGTTCTGGGGGGCAGCTGGATGTTTCTGCACATCATGGAAAGGGATTGCCAGACAGCTCAAGCCTCACCACAGGCAAACACTCCCCAGCTCTTCTCAGGCAACATTTGCTTTGGGTTTCAAGTTGTTCCCACTTATCTGTTGGTGAAGATGCGCCTCAAACTACAAGGCAAGCCTCTCAGAACTGGTGTTACATTTCCAGAAATGAAGAAAGGAAACCCAAACTCAAGAAAGTTGCTAAGGCACTGATTTTTAGAGAGGAACTTAACCCCCTGTGCAGTTTCTTCTCACTGGGAAACATGCCTGAAACCTGGGCATGAGGGTCTAAAGGCCACAGAGTCTCTTCTGCTTCTTGTGCAGTGCTGCTGAAACACTCAGTGACCGTGTTTCTCTCCTAGCCCAAAGCAACATTCTCCACATCACCAAGCCAGAGCCTGGTGATGTGGAGAGCCTGCCAAAACCTCCCATTTGTTTCCTGGCACTTTCTGGGATGGGCCTACCATTCATGCATTGACTTGTGTAGCCAAATGAGTAGAGGGTGACCGTAGGGATGGAACCTCTCCTTCTGATTTGACCATGAAAAGTTTTTCTTTCCCATGTAAGGAAAGCAGAATTTTTCAGACTGCTGAGAGACAGAGCTGCAGGTGGCTCCTGTGTGTCTCAGCAGGCGTTTTCATCCCAGTACATTTGTGCATGCATCTTAATGTGTCTATGTTGAAGATGAGATTCCAAATGTTTGTTTCCTTGCCTGAGGAATACCTGGTGGATTTCCTTTCTTTCCTTGCAATTCCCATTGTTTTCAAGAACAAAGCAAAAAGCTTGATTGGTTTTGTTTTATGGCAGCTGTGCTTAAGAGACAAGAAGCACTGCAGAGATACTTTTCATATCCTAACCCTTGGATACAGTAGAGTTAGTACAGCAAAGTCCTTCTTCCAAAAAGCCTCTCAAGCTGATATGAATCCTCAGGGAAGGAAATGTGCTTGTGCTGATGTAGTTCCCACTAACTAGGTCAGGCAATGAAATCAGCTGCCAAGGCAAGATCTGCAGGACAGTGGGAAAGCTGTGGCTGCATCGGAGTTTGGGTTTTTGGTTGGTAAAGGAAAGTCATCTCTGGGCCTGTGCCAGGGCAGAAACTGCCACTGCAGAGTGGAGCTTAATCAATGGGATCTGGGAGAGCAGGGACAGATGGGAAAGAAGCAGGTGGAGCCTGGTGTCTCCTTTTTCCCCAGCCTCAACTCCTGATAGCCACAGGAGGAAGACAAAAGCTGCAGCAGCCCAACCTATTTTCATCTTGCCTGCGTGACTTCCTGAGCTGCTGCCTGCAGAGAGACGAGGCGCGGCGCTGGTCTGCCAAGGAGCTCCAGCAGGTAAAATGTGAAGGGGCTGCAGGTGAAACAGGCTCTGAGCGATGGGCTCCTCCTCCACTCAAGCCCAAGGCAGCAGATGAGCTCCCTTCCTCCTCACCTCCATTCTTGGTGCTCCTTAAATGAAAAGAGTGAGGAATCCTAGACTGGGCTGGGTGGCAGGGCCCTGTAAAGGTCCTCTGGTGCAAGTGTCCTGCAATGAGCAGAGACATCTTTAAAGAGATCAGGTTGCTCAGAGCCCTTTCCCACTGGAGCTGGAATGGTTGCAGGGATGGGGCACCTACAAGCTCTTGGGGCAAGCTGTGCCAGGGTTCCAGCATGCTCCAAGAAAACTAGTTCTTCCTTAGACCTACTCTGATTAGATGTCCTTTGTGTTTAAAAATATTTGTCCATGAACTATTGTAACTGACCCCGTTAAAAAAGATGTCCCCCACTTTCTTCAAAGCCACTCTGAAATCTTGGAAAGTGGCAATAAAGTCTCCCTGGGGCCTGTTCTTCACAAAACTGAATAACTCCAGCTCCCTCTGCATTTCCTGAGAGGAGAGGCGCTCTGTCCTCTGACTGTTTCTGTCACCCTCTTTTGTAATTTGGTGGAGTGCTCAGTTTTATCTAATGGCAAAAGAATTGAAGTAGAGCAATGCAGGGTACAGAGACATGAAATGGTGGTGGAGGAGCCCAAGGAAGCCAGTCCCAGCTGAGCAGTCAGAGATTTGGCTGTGGGCAGGAGGGGCTGTGGTGGGCTCACTCTGAGGGGCCCTGGTTTGTGCCCCCCAGCCCACCCTTAGAGGTTTCTGCCACGCAAACAGGGACAGCTGGGAGGGACTTGTCCCAGCCCCATCTGCTGCCTGGCAAGCTCAAGCAGACGGGAACTGTGCCAGGGTTACTGCCAGGCTGTGTGGCAGAGAGGGAACTGCAGGGCCCAGTGCCACTGGGCTGGCCCTGCTGGGAAGGAAGGTGCCATCCAGCACACGAGGGCCAGGGCATGGAAAGGTAGACACTGCTCTCTGTCCCTGTGGGAATCAGCACAGTGCCTGTCTTTCAAAGGCAGGGACCCGTGTGAGCCATTGGAGTTTCCTGAAAGGAAGAAAGCCCAAGGACAGAAAGCACCATTTCTAGAGCACCGGCAGGGCAAAAATCCCAACAAGATAAAGAAACCTGAATAAATGGATGAGTGGGATTCTTGGCCAGGTTTGCCTGTGATGGCAGGGTCCTGCACATGACTGCTGGGTAGCAGATGGTCCCACTGCTCCTCTTTCTGGGTCTTTTTAGGACCCAGAGCAATCCCAACTGAGCCTGTGAAGCACTGAGCTTGGAAAGTAATGGTTCACTGTTCACTGTTCTTTGTCTTTTTGTTGTTTGTTTTTGGTTTGTTTTGTTTTGGTTTTTTTGTTTGTGTTTTGTTTTCTTTTTTGGTTTTGTTTTTGTATTTGTTTTTTTGCTTTTTTGGGTTTTTTTTGTGAACAGCATCCATTTGTAACTTCAGCCGAGGCTGCATCCACCCTGGCACCACTCATCATCTCAGTGAAGAGGAGGATGGAGAAGCAAACAGTGCTATAATCATATCAGGACCATTTTCTCCATAGCCATCTTAGAGTAGGATTGTAGAGTAGGATTGTAGAGTGGGATTTAGAGTAGGACTATGTGGAGAAAAGAAAAAAGACTGTGCACAATTTAATGTGAATCAAGGAGAAGCCATTTATTGTGCTTCTAAACATAGTTTATAATTAGTTCCTATCCTATAGCTTTCTGTAGTCATGCACTGTTTGGTTGCATCTTTTTCTTAATCTAATTGGTAGATGCTGTAAGGGTCATTTTATTTGGGTTGCTACCCCTTTGTCTGTCAGCAACTCTTCTGCTTCTTCTTTCTGCTTGCAACATCAACTTTTTATCCACAAAGTTGAATGCAGCTTTATTAAAAACCTGACCTAGTTCTAGAAGTTTAGTTAGTTTAGTTAGCTCCAGAAGGTTAGGCTGGTTCATTTAGTGGCTGTCCATTTTTCTGTAAATACCACCATACAGGACTATAGAGTAGGATTGTAAATAAATAAAGTTTCTGAAACTTTAACTCATCTGGAAGAATCCTTTCTTTCTCACCCTGTGAACAAGCTGAGCATTTCCTTCTGAGTTGTCAGCTGTCTCTTAAAGGTGCAATGGCTTCTTTGGTGTTGTGAAAAGTACATATTACAGGACAGGCTCTTCACAGATATTAAAATTTATATATATATATACATATATATATACATTAATAAACTGTATGTGTTATGTTGTCTTAATTAGTAGTACTGTATATTTTAAGTAGTGTGGTATGTTGCAGTGTGATGTCATGGTTTGCCTCAGATACCCCAGGTTCCTCCCTGATAATTCCCTGCCAGGTGTGTCAATCATCCCTCCTTTCCACACCCTGACCCCTGCTGAGCGCTGTCTGTCAATCCTGGCATTCCAGAAGGGCATCGAGTGATTGGCAGAATTCAAAAGATGCCCTCCCCTCCTGGAAGGACATTGGGCCATCCAGGTGTCCTCTGTCCCTTGACACTTCCCCGCCCCGTACCTGGTTGGTGGTCCCCGTGTTCCTTCCCTGCCCCTCTGCCCCGGGTAAAAGGGTGAGCAAACCATGTGGTTGGGAGTTCTCCTGGAGCCCTTGCTGGATCCAGAGGCCTGTGGGCCAGGAATAAAGCTCTGTATAGAAACCCTCCATCAGAACCGACTCCTTTCCTTCACCTCGCCTTAAAGCTTCTCCACCAGAGGTAAACCTGAGCTCCTGCATGCCTGGACTTGACTCCAAGCGCCCAGCTGCAGCATCCAGCTAGCCAAAAGTGTCTCTGGGGTAAAATTCCACAGTTGCCACTATTTGGTCAAGCAGCAAAGGCCAGACAAGCTCATGTACGTCCCGTCCAGCTATATTGGTAATTATTTCAGTGGTAAATATAGTTTTAGGTTATAACATTATGTAAAACAGGAGCTATGCGATGTAAGATATTTTTTTAACTAGCTCAAGAAAGGGATGGGGTAATCAAGAAATTCTTTGCCCAGAGATGACAGCAACAGGACACCAAGAGCCCCAAGGGCTGAATTCTTGCGTCCTTATTGGAAAAGACCAACTTTCTTTCACCTCCTTCCCAACTTTGAGAAGCCAACAGGATTAAGGGGGAGAACTTGACAATAAGCAGAGAACACCCTTTGTTTGAAAAGAATTTATGCATCATATATGAGATATATGAATATGCAACAGGCTATTGCTTTTAAGGGCTATTCCTTTGTTAGCGTGTGTGCTTTCGGGGCATAATTGCCCAGGAGGCACCAGGACTGTCCGTATGTCTTTGTTTTTATTGTCCTTTACTGTTCTAACTCTGATTGTCCAAATTCTTATTATTCTAACTTCTATTACTATCTTAATAACCATTTTATTGCTACTAAACTGTTAATATTTAAAAAGAAGGGATTGTTGTTTTTCGCAATGTGCTTTGAAAGCTGGGAAGACTCTTCATTCATCATCTCCAGAGCACACTGCCTTTGGCCAGCACACTGGCCCGTTTTGGTGCATCTGTGACACTTCTAGTTGAGGCAGAAAGGGCAATGGCATTTGAAGGCAAAACCAAAGGAAGAATGGAGCAGCCCAAACATCTTGTGCAGATGCAGGCCTTCAGCTGTGACTGGAGAGTATTGGGGTTCCTGCCACTTGGATTTGCATCCCTAGGTGCAATATCTTTGGCTGCAGGAGAGCCTTGCTCAAGTGAGAAGGCAGAAAGATCAGAGAGGGTGCTCGGGAAGGTCTCCTGTGGTGCAGAGCTCTCAGCGCCTGTGAGGTGAGAGCGGGCCCGGCCTTACCCAGGCTGGAGCCCCAGCAGAGCCCCGGCAGAGGCCGGAGCAGCCTGAGCCCGGCAGAGGCAGGCTGGAAGGAGGCCCTTGGAGCTGCAAGAGGCAGCAGCCGGGCCCTGGGTGCCTCTTGCTGGGAGCGGGCGAATCCTCCGCTCTCAGAGCCCAGGTGGCAGCTGGCTGCTGCCGAGGGGAAGCGCAGCCGTGCTGGGCACAGCCCGGTCTGGAGGCATTGGCCGTCTGGAGTGTGCCCAGGAGCAGGGAAAGGCCAAGGGCAGCCGCAGGCCGCTGGGCTGGCTGAGGATTCCTCCTCTTCTGCCGGCTGCCCTGCAACTCCTGGCAAAGGCCAGCAGTGTGTGCAGCACTCTGGGCACCGGGGCAGGGAGCCGGGCTGCTCGGCAGGCTGGAGCACAGGGCAGCTCCTTCAGGCCGGCACTTGTGCCAGGGGAAGCGAGGCCAGCGTGAGGCAGGGACAGCTTGGCAGCGCACATCTGCAGGAGCCAGCGCCTCACACAGCTCTGGGAGGAAGCGCCTGCAATCCTGCAGTTCTGCACTGAGCCAGAGCAAAGGTGTGAGATGCAGAGTGTTTGGCAGAAATATTCAGGCCCACCAGGCCAGCCTGCTTTGTGCTCTGTGGCGCACAGTAAGCGCTGTGCAATGCAGCTCTGAGCTGCTGGGAGAGAGGCAGTCAGGGATGTGCCTGAGGTGAGTCAAGGGGTTAGCTGAAAATGGAATTAGGATACTTGAAAACTGCAGATGAGTCAAGGGGCCAGCTGGGAATAGAATTGAGATAGTAGGAGACTGCATGTTTTAGTTAAGATTTGAAAATGAGGTAAGAAGCTAAGTTAGTAATACAACTAGCAGAAATCACGTACCTTAGTTAAAGAGTACCAAATATATCAGGAACATAAAGCTAGGAGTGACAGGGATAGAGGAAGCAATTGTGAAGAAGCAGAGACCATAGAAATACCTTGCCTTAAGAATAATTGAACAGTTAGGAGAAGCTTGGACCATGAGCAGCAGGTCCAAAGGTCTTGCCAACTGGCCATGGGAGAAGAGTTCACCATGAGGAAGACAGCTTTCTTCCTCCCATACAACCACTCCCTCATTTCAAAATCCCACTGACCGAGTTAAGGGAGTACAATTGCACAGCTGTAATAGATATTCAGCTGATAAAAATGCGAAGCAGGCATGTAAGAATTATGTATTATGGGTCCTTAGAAACCTAATGTAAAACTTTTTCTGTAGAAATAGAGAGCAGGAGTCTGCAACTTCTTGCACGTGTCTTTGGAAACTAGTTCACATGTGTCCAGGGCTCCAATAAATACCCTTCTTTTCTACTACAATTAGTTGAAGAGTCATCTGTCCGTGCTTCAAGGGTTATGCTGGAGTAGTGAACTGATTTGGAAGGAGCAGAAGAGTTTCAGCAGGCAATTTTTGGAAGAGATGGAAGGCTCTTGTGACTGAAGGGAATGCCTTTTGGAATGGAGTAATGATCCCAAAGTCCATACAATTGTATCTCTGTGTCTGTGAATTTAAATCAGAATGCTTATAGATAGCTTCATGCAATTTGTCTACAAATTTATCAAAGTCTTCATTCTTTCTTTGACAAATCTGTGTAAAAGATTTAGTGTGTAACCCATCTGGAAGTGCAAGGATAGCATTATATGCCAGTTGTTGGCTCATCCGCTCTTAGCCTGGGCAGTGGCAGTAGCCCAGGGCCCTTTGCCAAGTAACTGTTGTGCTGTTAAACCATACAGAGGATCACCCTGCACTCTAGGTCTTGCTGCTTCTTGAGCACACTTTTCCTCCCAGCTTTTATGACACATCACCTGCTGATGGGGTGGCATTCTAAGTCTTATTAGAGTATGCACATCAGCTGGAATTAATGTGTTAGATGGAAAAATATACTGCAGAAGTGACTGTGCAAGTTGGGATTTTCAACCAAATTGTGAAATTGCAGCTCTCAACTTTTCTAAAATCTTACAATTGAAAGGTTTTTAACCTCTACTTGCAGCATTAGTTACTACAGGAAAAGCTTCTACATCATTGGAGAGAAAAGTCCCTTCTGCAATAGCTTCTGGAATAACTTTTTTCTACTTTTGTTTCTGAGCTGCTTCCATTTCAGGGTCACATTCCAACTCTAATTCCACATTCTTTACACTGTGAGAGGGAGGATTTTGTTTAACCGGCTCAAATGCTGGCTCACAGATAGAATGGAGGAGTTTTTCCAAGACAATGGCCATATTCAGCCAATGCCCAATCCAGCCTGCTTGTAATAATGGACAATGAACACGTTCACAAAGAATGAATTATGGACATATTCAGAATTGGGGTTTGTATATCCTTGAAAAAGATACAACAAGAAGAGTCATCAGGACTCAGCAAGTTTGTCAGCAAGCTTAGCAAAGTGAGACATGGGTGGGCCAGACAACCACAGCAAGATGTGTAAAAAATAAGATGATCCAATCAGCATTCTAATTAGGATGTGTGAACAGCTAGGATTAACCAATCATGTATTAGCTAGAGATGCGTGGATAGCAGAGACTTATTTTAAACAGAGTCTTTTAAAGGATAATAAATTTGACTTCACTAGATAATATTGGTTATGGTGTGATGTCCCAGAACCTCCGCGTCCCACAGCCTGTTCCCGCAGGAGGCTCTGGTGAGCCCCTTCCAGGACGCTCTGCTGTACATGCAGCCCTTCTCCTGCCCGCCCAAAGAGCTCCTGGGACAGCAGGACACAAGCTGACCAGCTCTGGGCTCAGCACACCCCAAACAGAAGGGCAGGAAGACGCAGCGTCTGTTTTGCAGCCCTGCCCAAGAGAGGTGGGAAGGGTCTCCTCCCTCTGGTCTCACTTGGTTGGTTTTCTGACTGGGCCTGAGGCAGGGGCTGCCGTTGCTCATTCTGGGGAGACCAGAGTTGCCAGAACCACACCGAAGGTGCAGGCACTGCCTGACAGCGCTGCGGCCACTGGGACAGTCGCGCTTCCGAGTCTCAGCCACTCCCTGCTGCTGCTGCTGCTGCTGCTGCTGCTGCTGCTGCTGCTGCTGCTTTTAGGCACACCCAGAGCTCACTGTTAGGCTACGACAGTCTCTGCTTCTGCCCTCTTCCGGTCTCTGTGTAGGGATGGAGCATTGCTGTGCTTTCAGGAAGCTCTTTGTGGAAACTTCTGCCATTGCAAGCTCCTTTGCCCTCCGTGGATGCCTGCACTGGAATTCCTCATGGCTGGGTTCAGAGCACACTCAAGCTGGCTCTTCTACAACTCAGAGTCCTTGTCCCCTTCAGCGTGCTCAGCATGCCCTTTCAGTCCACGCCGCTGTGCAACTGGAGCAGCGGGACAGGGAACTTTGCAGCCTGAGCTGCCCTTGTTCCTCTCTGTCCGTGCCCGGAACACAGCAGGCAGGAGAAGGGCAGCAGGGCCCTGCGTGTCTCCGGGCTCAGGTTTTGTGTCACTTCAGCTCCACGGATATGCGGTTCAAGTGAAAAACCCAAACTGTTTATTAAGGGAAAGCGAAGGTAAGGGGTGAGCTGGGAGGCAGAAAAGGGGATGGGCAGGGCCTGAGGTCTGCAGGGAGGGAGGTGCCAACAGGGAGAGAGATGGCAGGAGCTGCTGGGCCTTCACACAGGCTCAGCTCTGAGCAGCCATGCTGTGCCTGGAGCTCCAGCTGCTCCATCCTGTTCTGCAGGTGCTCCCATCTTCAATGGGCACTTGAAATCGCTGATGGACACTGGTACATCTGATCCATCAGACAAAGTCCTGCAGATCTTCCTTCAAAGATCATCTGAAGCAGTTTGCTCAGGCACGATGAACTCTCATCTTCCTTCAGGGCTTGAAGAGCTGGAAGAGAGAGGAACAGAGCCAAGGTCAGAGGCCAGATTGAGGAAATCCAAGGAAAGCCTCCTGCCAGGGCCATCCCAGCCAGCTGCAGAGGCCCGGCTCTCACTGTAGCCAGGGCAGCAGCCGGGCTGGGGGCAGGGAGGGGCGCCGGGCTCAGGGCTCACCCATGAACCTGACAGCTGCCTCTCTCAGGGTCCTCTGTGGGCTCTCAGCTGCTCGGCTCTCGTCCTGCAGCAGCTGCGGGGAGCACCAGCAGGGAAGGCTTGGCATGGGCTCTGCCCCTTGGCCGGGCTCTCCCTGGCCCCAGCACCGGCCGAGCCGGCCCACACAGCCCGGGACAGGGAGCAGCATGGGGGGCACAGGCTGGCGGGCCTGGCTGCGGCGCTGGGCAGTGGCACAGCTGCCGGTCCTCCACATCGTGCACCAGGGGCAGGGCTCGATCTCCCCGGCTGTCCTTACCAGGCTCTCAGCAAACTTAATCCGCCACGCCTTCGTCAGCAGCTCCTCAAGGTCCCTCCTCTTCAGGAAACGTGCCGCACAAAGCAGGGCTTGGAAAGAGGCCTGGAGAGTGGCAGAGAGCTGCAGGTGGCACCAGAGCCCAGGGCACAGGACCTGTGTCCCTGTGCCATGACCATGGGGAGGTTGGAGCCCGCCAGGTGCCAGGGCAGGAGGTGGCCAAGCCCCCTGCCAGGGATGCGGCACCATCACACAAAACCTCACCTTGGCCACATACAGGTTCTCATCGTGCCAGCGCAAGAATCGAGGGAGCAGGCTCTGGTTCACAAATGTCGTGAGAAGCTCTTCCCCCTCTTCCACTACCAGCTCCATCACCTTGCAAAAGAGCTGAATGGAGAGCAGCTGCACGTGGCTGTTGTCCTGGAAGGAAAGCAAAAGACCTCAGCACCAACTACTCCAGGCCCATTGAGGCAAAGGCCCAGAACTGCACAGAGCACAAAGTGTCCAGGTAGCATCCAGTGCCCTTGGCTGGGGGCACATAGCCTTACGTTCTCAAAGTGTGGCAGGAGGGACTCAGCCAGCTTCAGGGCGGTGACGCTGGGTAGCAGGAGGTCTTTGTCCTGGAGCGTATGTGTGAGCACACAGAGGCTCATCCAGACCACCTCTGCATCTGGGTCAGCCAGCTGCTCCACCAGGTGTGGATAGAGGCAGCATATTCCTCCGGCCTGTGTGCAAGACCAGGCTGTGCTGTGAAGCCGTGAATGGCCGCAGCACCAACAGCTGCTTGGGGCACTGGGGCAGCTGAAGCAGGAGGCAGGAGAGCTGGGAGCAGCTGCCTCTGCTGCCAAAGGCCAGCCAAGCCCAGAGGTCTGCGTTGCCCAGCCCCACACTGCCAGCATGGCTTCAGCCACTGCCCCTTCTCACCAGCGAGGGCTCCTTGCTGAGCACCACAAGGCCTCTGAGCGCCCGGCGCAGCCTGTCCCTGCACTGGCTCAGCAGGTGCCTGGATACCACCAGCAGGGCACTGGGACCGTGTTTGCTCAAGCCCAGACACTCCAGGACCTGAAAGGCACAGGGCAGTGATGGGGGAGCCGGCCGGCAGGAGCCCAGAGCCTCATAGGGCCAGGCCCAGGCAGCAGCAGTGGGTGTGGGCAGCCTCCCAGGCGGCTGCAGCTACGGGAGGCCCAAGAGCTGGGAGGCAGCTCAGCCAGGCAGCGCTGGCCATCAGGCTCACCTCCACAAAGAACGCCAGGGCAGGCAGATGCCAGCGGGGCTGCTTCCCGAGGAGCAGGCTGAG
This sequence comes from Melozone crissalis, assembly GCF_028551555.1. NCBI lineage: Eukaryota > Metazoa > Chordata > Aves > Passeriformes > Passerellidae > Melozone > Melozone crissalis. Next base: position 4,803,000 of record NW_026535781.1, read on the forward strand.
CAGGTGTGAGGCCATGTGGGGACACAAGGGGCTCAAGCCACGGCGCATCACCCTGGCATGGGAAAAAGGAAACAAGGCCCTGAGCCGGGCGGGCAGACCTCTCCCAGGCGTGGTCTCACAGAGGTCTGATCTTTCTCCAGCACTCTGCAAGGGGACATGGGGCCCTTGGGAGGCGGCTGCTGCTGGGCATCCTCCTCTCCCAGCCTTTCCCAGTCTGCTCGGCCCTCCCTCGCTGACAAGGGCTCTCGCTTACAGCCCCAGGGACTGTGTGGGGCACTCTGGGCAGGGAGCACAAATGCTGACGGTGGCGGCGGGGCGTAGGAGATCTCACCTGGCCAGCAGATCTGCTGCATAGTGCTGGGTGTCGGCACAGAGCAGCTTCTCCCAGACCCGCTTGTTCTCCAGAGCCACCAGCTTCTTGTCAAAGCCCAGGCGGGAGAGCAGAGCCTTCATGGTCTGCACTGCAAACCTGCATGCCGAGCAAAGGCCAGGTCACTCTGGGAGCGCTGGCCCTGGCCACGAGGGCGTGGGAAGGACAGGGCGACTGGCACCTGTGGGGATGGCAGGGAAGGCCGTGTTCTTCCCGGCACGCTCTCCAGAATCTCCCAGTTTCAATGTCCCCTGGCATCTGCTCTGTGGTGGTGAAAATTTGCAAGAGCAGAGCCACAAACAGTTGGGGAGAATGAAGCAGAATGGCACAGTGCCACTCACACATGGGAGCAATCCTCCACAGCACCAGAGTTGCCTGCAAGAGACAAAGCAGCCTGAGGCAGCGCTCAGTGCCAGGGTGTCTATGAGGCAGGGCCCGAGGGGAGACGCAGGGGGAGCACGCGGCCTGCTGCCCCTGAGCCTGCCCCTAGGCCAGCTTTGAGCCCAGGCAGGGAGCTGCAGGCTAGGGAGAGCAGGGAGAGGTGCTGGAGAGGCAACCAGGAGGGCGAGCAAAGACCAGCTCCAGAAACTCACAGCCAGGGCAAAGACAGCCTTGTCTCCGCAGGAGAAGCTGCCATAGGGCGGCTGCTCCTCCATGGCAGAGAGCAGCGCTGGAAGCACCTCCTGGGCGGCCACTCCGGACGTGCCGATGGCTCTCCACATCAGCGCGGCGGCTCTGTGTGAGCAGAGCTGTGCGTCAGCACCGTGCCCCGTGCGGCTGCGTGGGGCTGGGTGACAGAGCCCCGGTGCCCTGAAGGGCAGAGAGGGAGCATGGCAGAGGCTCAGGAAACAGAGGGGCCCGAGGCTCCCGCAGCTCTCTGCCTGTCTGGCAGAGCCCACTGGACAGGCTGTACAGGGTGAGGGGCCCTACGGGCCGGTGAGCACTGAGCTCTCGAGGCACTTGTGCTCCGTACCTGTCACACGTTGGGGCACAGCATAGGAGGCTCATCACCACTTGAACAGGGTGTTCCTCTGTCAGGTTCAGAATCTCCATTTGCAGCCTGGCATCCACGGTGACACAGGACGCCAGTCTCCGGAGAATATCCCTGACCATGGCTTGCACCTGGAGGACGCGGCGTGGGGAAGACTTGGAGTGCTGTCCAAGGGAGCAACTTGCCCAGCTTCCCCGAAGAAGTGCTTGCCTTCCCACCCCACTGTAATGGCCTCAAAGGCTGAGGGGGTCCAGCGGATGTAGCTTGAGGAGCCACATGATCCTGGGAGGCCTTCAGCCCTGGCCCCAGTTTGCTTAGCTGTGGAGAGCTTTTTTCAGACATGGCTTATAGAAAAAGGCCATGATCACATACAGCTGGTTAAAAAGTAAAAGGCAGCTGTAACCAGCAAGTTCTCAGGCTTTTCCTTAAAAACAATAAATACCTTGTCCTTGGCTAAGTTATGAGAAAAACATGGTGGAAAACATGGAGTCCTTGAAAGGTGCGCAATAACAAGTCAACAGCAGGATCAGAAAAACAAGTATTAGCCTCAACAAGAAACCACAGGTATTGACAACAAAGGAGGGGTTGGTGTGTAATCTGTAACCAGTGATGAGCTCGGGTTTTGCAATATGTATGAACTTAATTAACACTACTATAAAAGTGTGTAAGCTGGATCAATAAATCTGAGATCGATGCTCATCAATCGGATGTGTGCTCGTTCTCCCTTCACTTTCGTCACTTACCTGCTGTGGAGAAGCTGCACGCTTCTGGAAAACCTCCAGAGTGGGTGCAGGAGCCACGGTCAGTGTGGGCTTGGCCTGAGTGTCTGGCATGCCCTGAGCCTGGGTGTGGGTGATGGCCATGCCCTCAGTCAGGGCCATGCCAGCCTCCGCCCTGCCCTGGGCCGTGTCCTGCTCAGAGGCTGCTGCGAGCTCCGAGGACGCTGAGATGGCAGCAGCCTCTGCCCGCAGCTGGCCAGGCCTGGAGTCGGGCTGGGCCGTGCCCTTGGTGCCGGTGCCACGGGTCTTTGTGCGGCCCAGGTGCAGAAACCTCCGCAGTGTCTGCAGCAGAAGGAGGGAGGGAGGGGAGGGACGTTCCATGGCCTGCTCCAAGCGCAGGGATCAGCCAAGCAGCGCCAGTAGGCCCGGCCCAGGTGGGGATGGCCGCAGGTACCTGCGCTGTTCTGTGGAAGCGGCCACGGGTGGGCTCCTGCTCTTGAGTTGGGTCCCTGGCTGCATCTGTTAAAGAGCAAGCGCAGCCAGAGGTGAGGGGCTGCGGGAGAGGCTGGAGAACACAGCCCAGCCCTGCACTCCCCAGGCAGGGACAGCCCCACGGGAGCCCAGGGGATGGAGCACGGCAATTCAGGGGCGCAGCCCCGGTCTCTCTCCCATCCCGTCCATGGGCATGTCCACAGGGATGGGATGGGATGGGATGGGATGGGATGGGATGGGATGGGATGGGATGGGATGGGGTGGGGCAGGGCCAGGCCAGCTGCAGGCACCGGCCCAGCAGCCCAGCTCCACCACTCACCGTCCTGCAGCATCTGCAACTTCTCTGGCTCTGCAGGCTTCTGCACTGGGGCAGCTGCAGGGCCTTTGCTTTTCTTGCCCCGAAGCCCCTTGAACAGACTGAGCAGTCCGCCCGCCATCCTGCTGTCTAACCTTTCAAATGCCTTGGCAAAGGCCTGCGTCAGCAAGGGCTGCAGTCTTGCCTTGAAGGCACCTGCAACAGAGGAGCCTCAGAAAGGCGAGAGCACAGCAAGTCCTGCACTCGAGGGCTCCTGCCACAATGACAGGAGACTCCTGGCAAACAATGGAGGTCACCAAGTCCCACGGCCTGGCCACGAGGGCACCAGCTGCAGGGATGGGAGATGCCTCGGAAAAGCTCCGAGTCACCAAATGCCGAGGTCTGGCCATGAGGCCAGCCACAGGAGGAATGCCTTGGAAAAGCTCCAGGTCAGCAGCCAACGAGCTGACTGTGCAGGGTCGCCTCACAGCACCGCTCTGTCACCTCCTGTCCCGTTGCGTGCACTGAACACTGTGGCGTGGCTGTGTGGCTGCCAGCCCCTATGTCAGCGCGTGTCACAAAGGGCTGCCAAGACACGGTGTCCCTTTCGGTTCCACAGGGAACCTGCTGCACCGTGTCACAAAGGGACATGCTGCCACGTGCCCCGGGGCCAACCACTCCCCACCCAAGGTGCCCCCGCTTGGAAGGAATCCATTGCCCCAAATGTCTAACACAGCCCTGGACACACCAAGAGCTGCCAAGTGCTCGGGGAAGGACTCTCCACGGGGCCCGCACAGCCCAGCTCGCTGCTGGCCCTGAAGCAGAGCAGCTTCCAGCAAGCAAGAGGCAAATGCATCTTGCCAAGAGTTAAAACACAGCAGATAGGGAAGATGGCATGAATGTGCATAAAGGCCTTTGAATTCACAGGTCTCTGAGAGGCATTTGGGGCTCTTGGCTGGACAGAGATTATCCCCCTCTGTCCTGTGCTCAAAGGCGGCGGACACACGCTGCCGCTGGTGCTTGCCTTGGTCTCTGCAGGCCCAGGCAGATTGCCAAAGCTGCTCTTCACAGCCTTCTCCCTTGCCATGCCCCTCTGCCAAGTGCAAGGGGCCTCAAGGATGGAAAGGAGCGCAAGGAGCCAAAGGGAGACAGCTGCACCTAGCTCACTAGAGGCTCCTGGGGAAGCACTTTGCTTGAGAAGCAAGCCCCTCTCTTCCAAAGGCATTTCCCCAAATGTGTCCATTTCCCAGGGAACACCAACACACACTTAAGAAACCCTGACAAGGCTCAATTACTTCTGCACCTTGTAGCACAGGCACTCCAGCTCGAGCTCATCTTCCTTCTCCCGAGCCTGTTTCCTCGTGTCCATTGTGGCACGCAGCCCCAGACCCCCTATAAACAAGAGCTGCCCGCTGCCCCTTCAAGTGCCCGAGCTCCTGCCTGCGCTCACGACAGCAAAACCAGGCTGTTCCCAGGCAAGGAGCAGAGCCCTGTTCCCGCAGGAAGCTCTCGTGACCCCCTTCCCCACAGTGCAAGCGGCACTTCTGCCTGCCTGCCTGCCCAGAACGCTCTTGGCACAGCAGAGCACAAGCTGGCTGGCTCTGGGCTCAGCACAGCCCAAACACAGGCACGGGAAGACACAGCTGCGGCTGTTTTGCAGCCATGCCCCAGAGGGATGGGATTGGGCCCCTGCCTCTGGTCTCACTGCCCTCTTCCTGTCCCTGTGTAGGGATGGAGCATTGCTGTGCTTTCAGGAAGCTCTTTGTGGAAACTTCTGCCATTGCAAGCTCCTTTGCCCTCCGTGGATGCCTGCACTGGAATTCCTCATGGCTGGGTTCAGAGCACACTCAAGCTGGCTCTTCTACAACTCAGAGTCCTTGTCCCCTTCAGCGTGCTCAGCATGCCCTTTCAGTCCACGCCGCTGTGCAACTGGAGCAGCGGGACAGGGAACTTTGCAGCCTGAGCTGCCCTTGTTCCTCTCTGTCCGTGCCCGGAACACAGCAGGCAGGAGAAGGGCAGCAGGGCCCTGCGTGTCTCCGGGCTCAGGTTTTGTGTCACTTCAGCTCCACGGATATGCGGTTCAAGTGAAAAACCCAAACTGTTTATTAAGGGAAAGCGAAGGTAAGGGGTGAGCTGGGAGGCAGAAAAGGGGATGGGCAGGGCCTGAGGTCTGCAGGGAGGGAGGTGCCAACAGGGAGAGAGATGGCAGGAGCTGCTGGGCCTTCACACAGGCTCAGCTCTGAGTAGCCAGAGCCGTGCTGGAAGTGCAGCTGGTCCCTTCTGCTCTGTAGATTCTCCCATCTTCAATGGGCACTGGAAATCATCGAAGGAGGCCAGTATAGGTACATCTAATGCAGGAGACAAATGAGGTTATGCAGATCTTCCTTCGAATTTCAGCTGAACCCATGTGTTCATGCAGGATGGGCTCTCATCTTCCCTGAGGAGCTGGAAGAGAGAGGAACAGAGCCACGGTCAGAGGCCGGATTGAGGGAATCCAAGGAAAGCCTCCTGCCAGGGCCATCCCAGCCAGCTCTTGCCATGGCCAGGAGGGAGCGGGAGACAAGGGCTTCAGCCAGAGGGTGCTGGCCACAGACCCCCCGTGTCCCCGAAAGTTCTCTGGGCTGTGGCCCCACCACCCCTGGTCCGCACAGGCAGCAGTGCCCTCCGCAGCCCGGGAATGGATTGTAGCTGCGGAGCCGGGATTTGCAGCTGCCCCCACACCCCTGGCAGTGCTCGCTGCCACGTGGCTGCCCTGACTCACCCTCAGTGAGGACCTGGAGCTCCTCCTGCTGCCCCATCACGAGCACTCCGGCCACCCCTGGCAAGACAGAGCATGTGGCGGCACCAGGCGGCACAGCTGCCCGACACGGGCTCTGCCAGCCCTGCGGCCGCACGCTCTCCTGGCGGGCAGGGCTGCTGCCGGGCCCTGCCGCCCGCTGCCGCCCCAGGGAACGGCTGCGGGAGGGCGGCGGCAGCAATGCCCAGGGTGGGCGGGGCTGCAGCGGCCGGGGCGCGGCTCCCGCTTTAGCCGGGGCAGCAGCCGGGCCGGGGGCAGGGTGGGGCGCGGGGCTGCCGGCTCACCCATGAGCCTGACGGCCGCCTCTCGTAGGGGCCTCTGTGGGCTCTGCAGGTGTGGCAGGGCCCAGCGCAGGTGCTTGGCCGCTCGGCTCTCGTCTTGCAGCAGCTGCGGGGAGCGCCGGCAGGGAAGGCTCGGTGCGGGCTCTGCCCCTGGGCAGAGTGCTATACAATAAACAGTACTATAATGTTAGAAATGAGAAGCTTGACTAGGTCATTATTCAAGCAGTAATCAATTTATTAATTATTCTGATAAAGTATGAGCAATACAGCGCTGAGTACAGTGCGGGAAGTTTTCCCTCCAACTGCACACGGATAGTTGAGGCTTACCAGTATTTATAGGGGCATTCCTAAGCTTTCTCAGCAGTTTCTAGTCCAAATTTTTTACTCATCAGTAGTTTCTTTTCCCAATTTTTACATCACAATTCTATACAGTATTGTGATTATTTTTTCTCAGGATGTATCCCAGAAAAGGAATATCCCAGGTGGTGGGGGGTCCAACTTCTGAACGAAGAAAGAAGTCTCCCAGCTGGTGGGGTCCAGATTCCAGACATGGCTTTACCTTTTGATTGCATGGACTATAAATCTCACAACAGCGATATCCAGCTTCCCTTGGTCAAAATCGTTAGTCCTTGCGTTGATATTCATATTTATTCCTCAAGCTGCTTTTCACTGTTTTGTCAAGGCCTGAGATAGGCATATTTCCTTTTTATATATTCTAAAGCTATAGTTTCAGAGATCCTTACTACAAGCAATATTCTGAAATTATACTTCAAAAGGTTATTATTGCAAAACTCTTGAAGGCTTAGCTACAAGCAGAAAGTTCCTGTCAAAAAGCAACATCCTCAAAGCTTTAATTCAAATGCTTCTAAATCAATTTAAGACTTATAAAAGCTAATTAGGAACAAAGGATAGGTTCAAAGGCCTTCTTCCATGCTTTGCTTTCCTCAGTTATATTAGAATTCGTCTTTATAAGTGTCCCATGGTTGGTTTCCACACATATCAAAATCACAAATACACACGTTGCCTGTATGTACCTGACACAAAATACAGCTTTGTATTTGAAAAAAGGAGAGAAAGGAGAGCGATTTAGAAAGATGCATCACCAATTGCCTAAATTGTTTATCATCTTGCAGATCTGCACTTGCTGAGGAGCCTGATTTTACACCAAGGACCTGGGGAACCATTCCCAGCAATTGGGAAAATCCGAGGTCGTCCACGCGCTCATTGATGAGGTCTCCAAATGTGCCCCGAAATTTGGTCCGGCTCTTAGAGGCCTAAAAGAGCAAGTCCAAGTGACTCGATGATATTTTTCAGCCCAGGATGCCCTGCAGCTTATGGCACACTTCACAATCAGCAGGGGACACAGCTCGGCCAAAGCCCAGACCTCTGCTGGGAGCCTTTCTCCTCAAATACCCTTCAGACAAACCTCCATGCAAGTCAGTTGGGAAAGCTTCTTCAAATGATCCATTTCTGGCACATGACTATACAGGGTTATGGGAAAGATTCTAAAACAGCTGCTCTGGAGTCAAAGAGGAAGCACTAAGGGCCCTTGTCATCTCTTTGTAGCTAAATCCCACTTTGGGGGATTTGAGGGAGTTTGGAACAAGCTAGAGAGCAGACCTCTGAGTGTTTTAGATGATGCCATTGCTTTTTCTTCTCTGCTACATAGACAGGAAGGGTGAGTTTGGCTCACATCTCCACCGCATGGCTCACAAGGCCGTAAGACTTGTAGTTACAAGAGCTTTGAAGGATTTCTTGGCCAAGAAGACACTGCCAACAAGGATATTTATGTTTTGCAGCCAATCCTTCAATACTTCGTCTTAGGGGCTCATGCTACAGTGTAAGCTTCCTTAGCCAATCATGTTATGACACACAAACCTACAGCACTGCATCCTAAGCTTCTTGTTTACCATTGTAACTACTTTTATTTTTTCTAGATCTTCAGCCCTAAAACTCTAAACTTTCCTCCACTTCAACCTTCCTCCCCGTCTCTCTGCTATAATAAACTAGAAATCCACATTCTCGCTTCTAGCACCTAAGTTTGGAAGCCCTTTCCAAGGTCTCTGATCAAATCCTGTGTTTAATTCTAAGCTTTGCTGACAAGACCAAAGGTCTGAGATTTCCCTGCATTTGGGTTTCCATCAACACTGATGCTGTTAGTTCCAGAGTGCCCAGGATCCATCTTGCAAGTCAACTCTGGCAGGAACAAGGCGGGCAGCTGCCAGGGGGCTGCTTTTGGCCTCTGCCAGCCCATTGCTCAGGGCTTGCCAGCGCCCCAGCCCCTCAGGGGCTGCCCCAGCCCGGCCAAGCTGTCCGGCAGCAGCGCCGCAGCCCACCAGCAGCTGCAGAGCAGCCCCATCCAGAGGCACCTGGGAGCCCTCAGCAATCCAGCCAGCAGCACACGGGCAGGAGGATACAGAGGGTGGTTCCTTCCTGGCACAGGGCTTGTGGCCATCTCCAGGCACCGCTTTGGCAGGGATCCCTGCAGCCCCGGCCCCTGCCCACCCTCTCTGTCACCAGCACAAAGGCTTCAGCAGAGCCACCACAGGACAAGGGGCTTCTGGCCATTTTCCCTTGCCCACTGCATGCCTGGGCAGCTTGCTGAGCCAGAATACCCTTCTCCCCCTCTTCCCCTATGCCCTGCAGACTCTGGGTAGCAAAAGAAAGCTCCTGGGAGTCTGTGTATTATAACACACTCTATATTCATATACTAAAGAAAAAAAAACAAAAAGAAGAAAAGAACAATCTTAAAAAAATGGAAAATTCCAGCTGGCTCAGGTGGCCCCAGCAGACAGAGCCTCTGGCATCAGGTCTCTGCAGAGCGGCAGCAGAGCAGCCAGCCAAGCCCCAACAGACGAGGCCGTGTCCTCCATGCCCTGCAGAGCTAATCTTGCAGCCTCTGGAAGAGGGAATATCGCTCACTCTGCAGTGCCTGGAGGACATACAGTGTTTCTACTGCCATGTCCGACACGGCACTGCTGATGTCCGCAGTCAGTGGTTCAAGGGCTGCAAGAGAGAGGGACAGAGCCATGGTCACATCTCGGATCTGCAGGGGGCCAAGGAGTGCCCCCTGCCAGGGCCATCCCAGCCGGCTCTAGCCATGGCCAGGAGGGAGCAGGGACCAAGGGCACCGGCCCGAAGCTGCTGGCCACAAATCCCCAAGGTGGCCCTGAAATCTCTGTATGCTCTGCCCACGCCGCCCCATGTCTGCACAAGGAGCAGAGCCCTCTGCTACCGGGGCAGGGCTTTCAGCTACTCCGGCAGCCCCCGCTGTCAGCCCGCTGCCCTCATTCACTCACCAGTACAGATCAGCTGCAGCTCTTGCTGCTGCCCCCTCAGGTGCCGCCCGGCCACGCCTGTGAACACAGAGCCTGTCACAGCCCCAGCGGCACAGCTCCCTGCCAGCGGTGCTGCCGGCGCTGTGGCCACACGGGCTGCTGGCCCGGCAGGGCTCGGCCCGGGCCCTTGCCGCACGCTGCCGCCCCAGGGCACGGCTGCCAGAGGGCGGCAGCAGCAACGCCCAGGCCAGGCGGGGCTCCACGGCGCCGGGCCGGGCTGGCGCTGCCGGGGCAGCAGGCGGGGCCGGGGCCGAGCTGCGGCGGGCCGGGGAGGAGCCCGGGCTCAGGACTCACCCATGAGCCTGACGGCCGCCTCTCGCAGGGACTCCTGTGGGCACTGCAGGTAGTGCAGTGCCCTGCGCACGTGCTCAGCCGCTCGGCTCCTGTCCTCTGCCAGCTGCAGAGAGCGGCAGGAGGGAAGGGTTGGCGCGGGCTCAGCTCCTGGGCTGGGCGCTGCCGGCGCCCATCGCCGGCCTCGCCTGCCCGCCCAGCCCTGAGGCGCAGCCAGCAGCCGCTGGCCAAGGGCTTCCGAGGGGAGGGGCAGAGGGCCGGCTGCTGCCCGGGGAGCCGTGGTGTCGCCCCGCAGCCCCGCCGGGCCGGGGCTCCATGGGCACCCGACTCAGGCCCACGGGAGCCTGGAGAAGAGCCCGCGTGGCCTCTGGCTGCAGCAGCGGGCACAGCTGTTAGCCCTGCACACTGAGCACCGCCCTCAGGGACCTTGGCCATGCTGAGGCTGGGGGGTCTCTGCTGTTCTTACCAGGCACTCCCCAAGGCTCTGATCCACGTGTAGCATTTGTTCTATATCCCTCCTCTTCAGGAATCTGGCTGAGGAATGCAGCATTTCCCGGGAGGCCTGGAGAGGGACAGAGATGCACAGATGGCCCCACAGTCCAGGGCACAGGAGCATCCAGTGGCACAGGCTGGAGGAGGCTGCAGCCCACAAGGTGCCCGGGCAGGAGGCAGCCCAAGCCCCTGCCAGGGGGACAGCAGCTGGCCACAAGTGCTCACCTCAGCAACCATCTGATTCTCATCATGGCAGTGGAAGTAGAGAGGGAGCAGGCTCTGGCGCACGTGGGACTTGAGGGCCTTTCTTCCCTCTTCTGTTAATAAGTCCAGCATCTCTTGAAAGAGAGCCATGGAGCTCAGCTGCACCTGGATGTCATCCTGGATGAAAGGAAAGGGCAAAAGACCTGAGCATCAGCTGCTTCAGGCCCCCCAGGGCACAGGCGTGCATCTGCACAGGGCACCAAGGGTCCGGGCAGCAGCCAGTGGCTGTGGCTGTGGGCACAGAGACTTATGCTGTCAAAGAGTGGCAGGAGCTCCTCAGCCAGCTGCAGGGCGATGGGGGTGGCTATTGGAGCACCATTATCCAGGAGCAAATATCTGAGTAGAAGAATGCTCATCCTGATCATGTCGCTGTCATTTTCCTCCAGGAGCTCCACAAGACTTTCAGTCAGGCTCTGCATTTTTTCAGCCTGTGCAGAAGACGACTTTGTGAAAGGCCGCCCTGCTGCCGCAGGGCCCAGAGGCCAAAGGCTTGTCCCGAAGCTGGGGCAGCTGAAGCGGGAAGCAGGAGAGATGGGAACAGCTGCCCCAGCGGCCGAAGCCCAGGCAAGGCCGAGCGACTGCGTTGCCCAGCCCCACGCTGCCTGCACGGCTTCGGCCACTGCCCCCTTCTCACCATCAAGGGATTCTTGCCCAGCACTACGAGGCCTCGGAGTGCCAAGTAACGCCTGGCCATGTGCTCGCTCTGCAGGTTCTGGGTCAGGATATCCAGAACACAGTCACTGCATTCCCTCAAGTCCAGGCACTCGAGGACCTGAAAGGCACAGGCAGTGACAGGGGAGCCGGCCGGTAGGAGCCCAGAAGCGCACAGGGCCGGGCCCAGGCAGCAGCACAGGGCACGGGCACTGTCCTGGCAGCTGTGGCTGCCAGAGGCCAGAGGGCTGGGAGGCAGCTCAGCCAGGCAGCGCTGGCCTTGAGGCTCACCTCCACAAGGAATGCCAGGGCAGGGAAATCCCAGTATGGCATCTCTTTGCCGAGCAGGGCGAGCAGGTAGAATGCCACCGCGGAACAAAAGTGGATGGCTAAGCGGCGAATTTCTCTGAAGAGGGGAAAAAGGAAACAAGAGCCTGATGCAGTGGGGCAAACGTCTCCCAGGCGTGACTCACCCAGTTCTCATCTTTCCCCAGCACCCTTCCAGCAAGGGGACATGGGCCGTTTGGGAGTTGGTTGCTGATGGGCACCCTGCTCTGCCAGCCTTTTCCAGCCTGCTTGGCCATCCCTCAGTGCCAAGGCCCTCTGACCCATGGCCACCACAGACACTTTATGGGGCACCTGGGCACAGAGCAGCAATGTCAGAGGCAGTGGGGAGAAGGGAGTCTCACCTGGCAAGCAGAGCCACGGCAAAGTGGTGAGTGTCAAGAGAGAGCAGCATGTCCCAGGCACACCTGCGCTCCATTGCCATCACCACATCCTCGCAGCGGAGAAGGCAGAGCAGGGACTTCAGGGTGCGCACAGCAAACCTGTGTGCACAGCAAAGCCCAGGTCACACTGGCAGCACTGGCTCCTTGGCAGGCCACGTGGCAGGGACAGGAGGAGTAGGATGGAGCACCTGTTGGGGCTGGTGGCAAGGCCGTGCTCTTCCTGGCATCCCTTCCAGAAGGTGTCGACCTCCTCTGGCATATCCAGAGTGCTGAAGAACACTTGGAATAGCAGATGCACAAATAGGCGGGGGAAATACACCTTCAAGATCCGTGGGAGACAGGGCACCTGGAGGATCTTCCACGTCACCACAGTTGCCTGCAAAGGACAAAGCCCCCCGAGACAGCGCTCAGTGCCGAGGTGTGTGTGTGGCAGGGCCCGAGCGTGGCAGGGAGAGGCCAGGAGAGACCATGGCAGGGGGAGCACGGGGCCTGGTGGGCCTGAAGCTGCCCCTGGGCCAGGTTTCAGGCCAGCGCCTGAGGCAGGGAGATGCAGTGGGGGAAGGAGGATGGAGAGCTGCTGGAGAGGCAGCCTTGGGGCCTGCAAAGGCCGGTTGCAGAAACTCACAGCCAGGGCAAAGACAGCCGTTTCGTCCCCATTGGAGGTGCAGGTGCTGTACTCTGGCCAGCTGCCCAGCACATCCAGGAGGATCAGCTGCGCCAGCTCTGCAGTCCTGGCTGAGCCCATGATGGTCTTCCACATGGCCATGGCAGCTCTGTGGGGTTAGAGCTGTGTCTCAGGAGGGTCTCAGAGAAAGCACCGGGGGCAGCTTAGCCGGCTTCCATTTCTGCCTCTGCCCAGTGCCCCCCTGCCAGCAGCAGCCAGACAGCCCAGCCCTGTGGGGACAGAGCCCTGAGAGGCGGCAAGGGAGCACGGCAGCAGGCTCAGGGGCTGGCCTGGCAGGGCTGGGAAAGGGAGCATCCAGAGGGCCCTGGAACTCTCTGTTGCTCCAACACCTGGGGCAGGCTGTGCAGGGTGATGGGCTGGGGAGGCCTGAGCCCTGTGGGCAGGTGGGCCCCATACCTGTCACAGGACGGGGCCACACGCAGGAGCGTCATGACTGAATCATTTGGCTGTGCTTCGGTGAGATCCAGCAGGGTCTTGTGCAGCCTGTGCTCAGCAGAATCATTGGCCATGAGCCTCTGGTGGATGTAGCTCACCATGGCAGGCACCTGGAGAAGGCACGGGGAGACTTGGAAAGCTGCCAGAGGGAGCAATGTTCCCAGCTTCCCCAGAGGAGTGCTTCCCTTCCCACCCCACTGCCATGTGGCCTGAAAGGCTCACAGCAAGCAGCATGCGTGGATTGGGAGGCCAAGCAATTACTGGGAGGATCTAAGCCTGGCCCAGGCTGCTTACTTGCTTTGGAGTGTAAAAATCTTCCTCTACAAGCATACGCAGAAGGCCAGCACTGGTCTTGCTGAGGAAGATGGGCGAGTATGGTCTGAGGCCTATGCCCGTGGCGATGGTCTCTTCCTCCTCAATTCTCTTGAGGAAGTTGCAAACAAACTGTAGGAGAAGGGCAAGAAGCCGAGGATGTTGCATGAAGTGCTGCACACACGGTGCTGGGCTGAGCAGGGACAGCAGGCCCAGCCCAGGTGGGGGTGGCTGCAGGTACCTGCGCTGTTCTGCGGAAGCGGCCACGGCTGGACTCCTGCTCCTGTGTGCGCTCCAGCTTGCTTTCCCACTCATTTTGCTGTGCTTCCCCTCAGCTAGTTTTGTGGCTATTTATGCAAAAGCAAATTTCTCCGTCCCTGAGCTGGAGAATCTCCTTCGGACACATCCCAGGTTGCAGCCCTGAGTCATGGCCTGTGCATCTCTGGGGCAGCAGAGCTCACTGCTGTGACTTTGCAGAATCTGTTGGTTATTCCCACCCCTGATTTTCACCCCCCAACCCCTGAAGGACCAGATCTTGCCCACCAGCCTTCTCCTTTGCTGAGGAGAACCACAGAGCTGAGACAGGAGGGATGGAGGGCAGAATCCTCCAGCAGCAGATGTAGGAGGGAAAGTTGTCCCATCTCCGTGGTGAGGACTTCTTGTGAGGAGGCTGAAGGAGAGAGAGAAGGGGACAAAGGGAACCTGTTGGAGCAAGTCCAGAGGAGGCCACAAAAATCACAAAAAGGGCTAAAAAATCACAAAAGGAGCATCTCAGCTACAGAGACAGGCTGACAGAGCAGGGGTTGTTCAGCCTGGAGAAGGCTCTGGGAGACCTCAGAGCCCCTTCCAGTGCCTAAAGGGGCTCCAAAGGGCTGGAGAGGGGCTTTGGACAAGGATCTGGAGTGACAGGCACAAAGGGCAATGGCTTCAACCCGCCAGAGGTCAGGTTAGATTGGATATTGGGAAGAAATTCTTCCCTGTGAGGGTGGTGAGGCCCTGGCACATGCTGCTCAGAGAAGCTGTGGCTGCTCCATCCCTGGAAATGCTCAAGGCCAGATTGAAAAAACCTGGTCTAGTGGAAGGTGTTCCTGCCCATGGCAGGGGGTTGGAATGAAACATCCTTTAGGATTCTGTCCCAGCCAAACCAATCTATGATTCTGTGGTTCTAGGAAATGGAAGGTGGGAAGAGCAGCCCTGAAGCCAAAAGACCTGGCACTGCTGAGGAACAGAGATGGACTAAAGAATGTAGAGCATGTGCGGTGTGATGCTGATGGATGTTTGGCACAGGGTTTTTTTAGATCCCTTGTTGTCATGTCTGAGCTCCTGCCTGCCTATTTTGAGTGGCCCACAGTGGCTGCATGTACTTGCCCTGTTGCCTGTTTAGACTGGGGATTTGTGACACCCTTGCTCAAAATGTGGCAGCAGAAGTACCAAGGTCACAGCTCCTTTTGAAAGAGGGAGTTTTAGGATTTTCTCCAAGAAAAGGGATTGCTATTAGATTGGGTGCTGTTAAATCAAAGAGGCCCATGGCTCACAAACTCCCTTTGTTCCTGCTTTCAGCACTCTGAAGCCTGGATAGATTGCATGACAGAGTGAAATAATCCATAAATAGAGCAACATGGTTTTGTATCTTGGCAAGGATGATGCTGCTGAACCATGCAAACTGACTTTGCTCTCTCTCCCTCAGTGCAGAGATCCTGTCTGGCTGCAGGGAAGGAGTGATGCCAGCTCTCCACAGTGCTGGGGGACACAGACAGCCCCTTCTCCCATCTCAAGTTGTGTGCTTCAGCAACCCCTGAACTGCCCTTGGCTTAGAAAGTGCACAATAATATCCTTCCCCAGCTGGAATCACCCTCACCTCACAGTACAACACCTCCCATGCTTGGATTCACAGAATCTCACAGTCCTTGAATGGTTTAGGTTGGAAGAAACATCAAGGTCATCCAATTCCAACCCCTTGGCATAAGCAGGATTCTTGGAAATTTGCTCTTCCTGTGGCTGAACTGCTGCAAGGGCCTTTGAGAGGAAATCATATCCTGTTCAACCAGCCCACTCTTGCAGCAAAAGGGGTTTGTCCTGCAGTCTGTGTTATTTCTGAGGGAGGATGTAGCTCCAGTGCTGATGGAGGCTCCTGCTGCCAGCAGTGGTCAGGGAGAGCATGGCTGCTTCCCTCCCCTCTGGGCCTGAAGCCAGGCGGGAAGGGCTGGAGCCTGCAGCAGCATCAGCACTGCCAAACAGCACATTTTCAGTGTAGTGAAATGAAGAATGATCCTTCAAGAAACCAAGCAGGAAACTTGATTTTTCCAAGGAAACCATTGAAAGAATCAGCATCATCCTGTAGGCTGCTTTTGGCTGCATTAGATCACCATTTTCCTGGCCACAGAGAGGGGCCCAGGCAGAGCCTGAGCTGTCTCTGTCCATTCAATAAACATCAGTTTCTCTGTGTGTTTCCAGCCGGGCATGTGCAGTGAATGCTCCAAGAATAGCTCATGTCATGCTGATTTCATTCAGTGATGAGGAATAAAAACAGAAGCTCTGTAGTCAACATGAAATTAAGATTAATGGCTTTTCAGGTTGATTTCCTCTGTGTGAAACAAACCCCATATTGCGATTTGGCTATTTAATGTTTGCTCAATGTTAGTCATTAATAGCAACTTCTCCACATGCACAGGTCATTTGCTCACATATTTTGGAGTTTCTCTGATCTCAGCCTTGCACTGCTCTTGCTTTGTTTAGCCACAGGGGAAATCGTAGGATCACAGGATGGATTGTGCTGGAAGGGACCTTAAATGTCATCTATCCAACCTTCATGGCATTAAAATTTCTGGAGATAATCACCTGCCACCAGGGACGCAGCACAAAGGGGCAGAGAATGAGCCCAGCCCCTGCTGCTGGTGTTTGTCCTTGTCTCTGCATCCCAGAGGTGACTGGGAGGTGGCAATGGAAAGCCACCCAGGGCTCTCCCTGTGCTTTGCTTTGGCATCTGCACTGAGGTTTAATTTGCATGTGCTAGGCTGGAAAACTGCTTCATCATCTGGTGAGTGTCAGCGATGCCACTGAGCCCTTCTGCCTGGGGATATCCCCCAGGAATTGTGGAGGATGAGCTGGAGACCAGGCTGGATGGGGCTCTGAGTACCCTGGTTAGTGGAAGGTGTCCCTGCCCATGGCAGGGGGTTGAAACTGGATGATCTTTAAGGTCCTTTCCAACCCAAACCATTCTGTGATTCTCTGAGTCTGTGAATTGTGATTCTGTACTTCTGTGATTCAGTGATTCTATGATTCTGTGATTCCATGAGTCTGTGACTCTGTGAGTCTGTGAATCTATGATTCTGTGAGTCTGTGAGTCTATGATTCTGTGAGTCTGTGAGTCTATGATTCCATGATTCTGTGAGTCTGTGGTTCTGTGATTCCATGATTTTGTGAGTCTCTGATTCCATGATTCTGTGAGCTATTGGTTCTGACCTGCCCCATCCATCATGAAATGGTGTCCATCAGCCTCACACCCCAGCTCCTGGTCAGCGTGGATGAAGGAGCTCAGCTGGGTGTGGCCATGACATGAAGGATCCTGCTGAACCCATCACATGGATAAAGGAAATTTAATTACATCTGTAGGATTTCCATCAATGCTGAGCAGCAGCAGGCTGGGTCTCAGGGGAGATTTTTCATTGTGTTGAAATCTGACTTTGTTAATTACCAGTCTCTGATCTCATTTGAGGGTTAAGGTTATGAAACAGAATCCTTATTTCTCTGATTTCCTTTTCCAGCTGGTTTATTGAGTCTTGTCCAGGGGGTGGTTTGGACCTTAGAAATTCCCAAGTTTTCTCACACTTCTGGCATGAGCTGTGCAGAAGCATTGGAGCAAGGGGAGGTGATGGAGATATGCAGAAGTCCTGGTGAAAGACACAGCAAGAAATCATCTCAGGAAAACTGAAAATGAGGACAAAGGTCTTGCTGCCAAATTATAGCTTCTTTTACCCTCAAAGGGAACTCCCCCTTCCCACATGGGAAGCACCCACCCCAGGCAGCCAGGGAACATTGTGGTGGGGGCCTTTAGCAGTGACACCAGCCTTTGGTGCACCCCAGGCTGTTGACTTCCTCTTGGGGAAAGCTTCCCATCCTCTGTTTACTCAGGAAGCACCAAATTTGACGGCTGTAGGCAGTCAATAGAGCGCCTGGTTTTTATCCACACATCAAATTTACTTTCTTTTTTAAAGAGAAAATAGCCACTGAACAGCCCTTGAAGCTTGGGGCTAGTGTCTAATTCCACTTGAAGAGCTTTGTTAGATAATTGCAGTATTTTTCTGAGAGAAAATAGAACAAACAAGGCTTGTAATTAAAAGCCATTCAGGCAGCTTTGATCCTTCTCTCTGCATCTTCACTTACCAAACACAAATGCCAACAAGGACTCATGGCAATATTTACAGTCACTATTTTTGGCCTTTGCCTTTAAATTAACTCCTCTTCCTCGCTTCCAGTCAAAAGAAGGGGGAGGGAGGGAAATGGGGCTTTTCAACAGGTGTTTCTTTAGAAAGAATTTTTTGGAGGATTCCTGATATCATAGAATAATTAAGTTTAGAGAAGCTCAACGAGTCCAACTATCACACACTAGCCACACCACCACATTCACCACTACACTAAATGAAATGTCACACACAGAGGTTTTTTGAACACTTCCAGGGATGGTGACCCCACCACTGCCCTGGGAAGCCTTTTCCAGGGCTTGACCACCATTTTGGTGAAAAAAATATTTCTGATAATCTAATCAAACCTCTAAATATCTAAAAAAATCTAAAAAAAAAAAATCTAAACATATTTCTAATATCTAATCAAACCTCCCCTGGCACAACTTGAGGCCATTTCCTCTCATCCTGTCACTCCACAATGACAAACCTGGAGCTCCTCTGGAGACCTCAGAGCTGCCATAGATCAAATTTATCATCCCAAAACTGCCTCCAGGCACAGCCTCAGCTGCAGTGGTGGTGTGGATGGGACAAGATCCACACGCTCTGCCCTGGGCATGGACAGGGAGCTGCCAGGGCCATGTCCCACAGCCCACAGGGGATCCTCAGGTGAGCTCCTGACTCACTGGGAGAGGAATCCAGCCTGGAAAGTCCCAGCAGCAGGTGGGGATGTCAAACCTTGATGTGCTGAGACCCTCTGAAGGCACCAAACTGGGCTGGTTTCTCCCAGAATTGGCAGTACAGCCAGTGGGTTGTCATTTCATTGGGTTTATGGTGGGACCAACAGTGGCTCATCAGCATCCAGGGGCTCCCAGCAGTCCCAAGGAAACAAGGTGAGTGCTACAGGTGTCAGGTTGTACAGGGAAGGGACAAATTCTCTTCCTTGGCTTGATTTGAACACTGTCTTCTGGATATCCTTCTGCTTCTCATCTTTCACAGTCCAAGGTTTTGCTTATCCATGTTTAATTTTTATTTCCATATTTTCCTCACATCAAGATGCTTCTGAGAGCCACGCCTTCAACTCTCAGTGGGGTATTGTTTCTTTTCTCACCCAAAAATCGTGACCAGCCTTGGGGAGGCAGTGTGAGACTGTGTAAGACCCAGGGGACTGGAGCTTCCCGGGAGAACAAGCTGCAGCACGTCTTGGATGAGGACAATTGATCCAAACAGACAATATTGCTGCGGCATGAAGATTTAAAAAGCAACAACAGCTTCTGATCCCCCACCCTAGCTGAGATGCCTGCATGGAAAGCCTGTGGTGGGAATATGAGCCCTAATTCCTACAAGTGGGAATATGAGCCCTAATTCCTAAAAATGGGAATATAAGCCCTAATTCCCGGTGGCTGCCCCGCACCTTTGCACCCATTGATGCAGCACACACTGTTCCAGAAGGAAATCCACCCAGCTTTGAGGCTGAGCTGACTCTGTGCATGGCTGGGAAGGGGTTAGGAGGAGGAGGAAAGCCTGGGTTCCTAATTCAGCCTCCCTGCAGACCCCAGACAGGGTGCTTGCTTTAGGAAGGGATTTATGCAGTGAATCGCTAATGGGGTTTGTTTTCCTGCTTCCAGTGTTCAGGATGCAGCCGATGTGGGCTGGTGTGACAAGCCAGCCCCAGCAGTGGGAGGAAATTCAAAGGAACGAGCTGGCGTGTGGGGTTTCCCTGGGCAAATCTTGTGCTGGGAGTGGGCAAGCATCTCCCTGGAGGTGTTTTCTGCTCTCCCAGAAGGAGCCGAAGCAGCCTGGCTTCTGATGCTGTGCTCCGAGGGTCTGCCCAGGCGCAGGAAGCCCGAATGTGCTGTTTCCCCGCAGGAGCAGAGTGCCAGGCTGTATGTGAGGCTGAAGATGCTGCGATGGGGGGGATGCAGCGATGCTGAGCTGAAAGCAGCGAGTGCCGCTTAGTGCTGCCGGGCTGAACCGCACCGGGGCTCCGCGGGAGCTGCAGCCTCCCCTGGGCTCGGGAGGGCACCTGGACAGCCCAAATCCTTCTCCCCCGGGAGCCTGGCACCCGCACGAGTGGCCAAGGCTCCTGTCGGGTGTTTGGCATGGAGAAAATCGCGGATGCAGCAGGATGCTGCCATAGGGAGATGCTGAGATGAGGCTGCCCGTGCTCAGAAAAGGAAGGGGCAGGGGATGCAAGAAACGTCTGGAAATGCCCGTGGAGGGTTCAGAGAGGAGGGAACCAGACTCTCCTCAGTGATATCCAGTGACAGGAGACACGAACTGAAACATGGAAAGTTCCATTAAATCACAGGAAGGAAATTCACTGTTCAGGTGGTGAAGTACAGGAACAGGTTGTCCACTGTAGCATCTCCATCCTCAGAGACATTCAAACCCGAGTGGACACAGTGCTGGGAAATTTAACCCTGCTTGAGCCATGCTGTGACTGTGACTATCATATCATTTTTTCCATTTAATGGAAAAAACTCCAGCTATATCATTGTCATGTCTGAAGTGGTTAACTCACACTGAAAAGCTCCTTTCCATGCAAAAAAATACAGTAGTTTTTCTACTTAATAAAATATATTGCCTTTCCTAGAGCCCCAGTGCCAGTGAACAGCGATGTTTCAGCTGATTGGGCAGCTTGTGTGAGAGGTGACATAATTTGAGTCAGTTTTCTCACACAGAGAGGTTTTTCCACCCGGGAAACCCATTGCCAGCAGGTGGCAACCACGCCAAAGCAAAATTCCTGGAGAAGGTTTGCCTGGAAGAATGTGTTCTCCTTCATTGTTCTACCACAGCTAGCACCTTTAATATGGAGAAGGCAACAGAGTGATCTTGTGTACACACATCTGTTTTTAGTTTTCCATCAATTAAATTGGAATCCCGAGGTATCGAGGGTTGTCAGTTTGGGTGTTGGGGTGCTCAGGGCACTGAATTTCCCCAAGCAGTCTCACCTGGGGTCTCCACCCACACCCACCCATGGCTCTGGGAGCCCATTTAAGCTGAGAACTGCAGCCTCCTTTCCTTTTATGTTCCCTGTACTGCCTTTTCCTGGGGGAATTTGGACAGGTAAGAGCCAAGCTTGGTGCCTGGGGTCGGAGGAAAGCTTAAAAGAAATATTTTAGCTATGACAGCCTTCCTAACAGCAGTAAGATACAAACTTCACTACTAGCAGGGCTAAAGGGTGTGAGAATGAGTTTTCCAAGCTTTCTATATGGAGTTTCTGATCTCCAGACTCTTCCAGTCAAGTTCTTTTGTTCCAATACTTTTGTTCAAGTATTTTGACTATTTATCTGTGAAAGAAGAAACTTTATATCTGCAGTGCTCACTACAGTCATACTTATGGCTTACAAACCACCTTAATTTTGTTACAAACCTGCTGTGTTTATTTTATAATAGGCAAAATGCAATATATATAGCAAAGATATGGCACAAGTAGCATAAATTTTCTCTTGTGAAAGAAGGACCAGTCTCTTTATTCCCCCATGAGGTTTATTTCATTACTCACTCTTAAATAAATATGTATTTGACACTTTACAGGAACAACTAGTTCAAAATGATTTCTAACACAAGTTCTCGCAGTTGTTATAGTATTTGTATGGTGTGCTGTTTGGCACCATTTTTGAGACTCAAATTTTCCTTTTGGTCTAAATTTAACAAGTCAGAAAAGAGGAAATTTGTGGTGGGGTGGAAGATGGACAATCCTTCAAAATCAAAAGAAAGCCAAAACACACAGGAACATACACGAACATTGAAAATAGTTTCTTTTCTCTTCTAAATACTCATCCTCTCTTTTACAGATGTTTCATTGAAAGTGCTCATTAGCTCTGCTCCATTAAACAATCCTCCCTAATAACTCAGTGATAAAGAACTGAGCTTTGCACTCCTCTGGAAATTGGTCTCCAGCCTGTCCGTGCTGTACAGCAGATGGCAATAAAGGACCACTCTGTGACAGAAGCACACCCCTGAAAAGGAAATGTTCTGTCCTTAGTAATTCAGGGGGTGAAATTAAAATCAGGGTCTAGAAATGCAAGTTGGTGGGAGCAAAGAGGGGAAATACAAGAGTTGCAAGTGGGCAGGACAAACCCTGTTGCTGATGAGGGTTACAAACAGACCACACATTACATATAAACCAAAGAAAGGACGTTGTGCATTCATTGGCCACTCCTCCAGTCTGCAAAGTTTCTCCTGAAAAACCCTGGAAGGGCAGGGACCTGCCAGCCCCAGCCCCCTGTTCAAGAAGTTCTGCATTCCAGCAGCTTCCGGAAACTTTTCCGAAAACTGTCATCCAGGAAAGCGTACAAGAAAGGATTCAAGCATGAATTGGCATAGCTTAGGCTGGTGATGAAGTAGGGTATCCCAATGACCATGGAGGTCTGGGGTAAGTCAGTGGTCAAAGCCACGATGGTAGCCAGGTGGAAAGGGGTCCAACAGAAGAGGAACACAGCCAGGACTATGAAGACCATGATGGTGACTTTCTTCTTGGCTTTGTCCAGGGCTCTGGCATTGGAGTTCAGGTGCATGTTCCTCAGCTTGTAGAGCATCATGGTGCAGAGGATGCAGATGGTGGATACTGGAATGGCAAAGCCAAGGATGAGGGTGTAGATCCTGCTGGCTTTGAACCAAAACCTCTCAGGCTTGGGGAAATTGAGACCACAACTCTTGATCTCCAGGTCGTCAGTGTAGACATTGGCAAAGATGATGAAAGGGAGGACTATGATGGTGACCAGGATCCAGATGCACAGGCTGACAATCCTGGCTGCTCGGTATGTGCGGTGGGGCATCCTCTTGGACCTGACCGTAGCCAGCACCACCAGGTACCTGTCTATGCTCATCACTGTCAGGAAATAAATGCTGGAGAAGATATTGTAGTGATCTATGGACAAGATGACCTTGCAGAGGATTTTTCCAAAGGGCCGGAGGAGGTGCTCTGCAATATTGATGGGCAAGACAAGGGTGAACAAGTCATCAGCGATAGCGAGGTTCAGGATCAACATGTTGGTCACAGTCTTCATCTTGGGGGCCTTGAGGATCACATAGATGACAGCAGTGTTGCCTGTGAGCCCCACCGCACAGATCACAGAGTAGATCACGGGCAGGACAATGTAGAAATCAGCTGCCTGCTCTTGGAGGGTGAAGTTGAACCTCATGCTGTTTTCCAGCTAGCAGCTGTTGCCTGCGTTGCTGCAGGAGCTGTTCAGATCATCCCAAAAGATGTTTCCCATGCCTATTGACCACAGACCACCTCCAGATACCGCTGAAAGCCTCACTAGCCCAGAAGTGAGAGGTTTTTTGCTTGGTTGGGGTATTTTCCCCCTCCTGTGAGAAGCAGCTGTTACCTCATTTAGATGCAGCTTATTTTCAAAGGTGAGTTGTGAGGCTTCTTGGACCACCTAACTTACCTCTCCCCCCCGTTGGAGAAGTTAGATTTTGAAGTGGCGATGGGAGAAGAAAATGTTTGGAAGACATAAGGCTCCATGAACCAAGAGAACAAGAGAATAATGTCTTTCTAAAGAAGTCAAGGAACTCTTCTTTCTGAGAGCATTCCGGTGAGCTTTGGCTTTTCTTTGCTGGGGGAGTTGAGCGGCTCTCATTCAGCTGTCTAAAGTGACAGTTCTTTTGGGGCTGGCAGGAACAAGGAGGCAGAAGGGGGAATTTCTTGCCTGGCTGGCTGTTCACAGCCCTTGGAGGACTGGAGGGATGGCTGCAGTTTCTCTGGCACAGCTCTTGCTTTCCGTGCTGGAGCAGAAGCGTTCCAGTGGTAATTAGCGCCTGCCTTTGTGTGGAGTTCAGGCTCTTCATGGACAGCGATTTCACAAACAATGAAGAAGTTTCTGACACTGCTACTCCCCACTCCCAGGGTCCCCTAGCAAAAGAAGGAGGGGGAAAAATAGTTCAGGGAGTATTTCTGAAATTAATATTTAAAGGGTATTTCCCTGCAATCAAAGTACACCTTTAAGCAAGGGTGAGTTATGAACTTACTCACTCTGAAAACCATCCCCAGTACGAACAACTGGCAGCCCCCCAAATTTGGCACAGATAGACAAACCTGTACATCTCAGAAGTTCAGGATTAATCGGGGAAGAGAGAGAAAAGTACCCTGAAAGAGACACAGCAGGAATCATCTCACCTGTAGCAGTCACCACATCCATCACTATTGCCTGACCCATACTTCCAAGAATTCCTCCACAGGGAATGAACAAAAAACCGACCCCTATCCCCCTCCACCATGAAGATCAAAGGTTTGGCAACCGGTCCCAGGCTCTGCAGAGAGAAGTGCCTCACTTCTGCCTTTTGTTGTCGCACAGCAGTAAAGTGAGCTGGACTGCCGGCGCTGGGGATGGGGAGTGAAGTGTCCCTTACCTGGGAAGCGGCTCCTCTGCCTCCTCCAGCACCTGCTGCTCTCACTGGTGAGCCTCTTCCCTCTGATCCGAGCTGGAGGAGGGTCTCTGGGCTGCTGACGTATGGGGATTTGCAATCAGATCAACACGATGCTTCTGTGTGTGCGTGTTGTGTGTCTGACCAATTAGCACTTGCTCGGATCGGGGAAGGGGGGAAAAAAGGGTTTTCTCTCTGCAGGGTTATTGAAAGAGTAAATACGGTGGATGTTTCCTTCAGGAATGAGGGAGATGTGGAGGGACACAGGCAGCACTCAGGACTGGCTGAGTGAGGGATGAAAGGATGGGAAGCAGGGGGTTAAACTGCTTCAATAGGGAACAGTGGCTGGTTTTAACAAAGGGAGCAGGAGGAGGGTGAGCTACATTACAACACGCAAAATAAACAAATAAACAGATGTACCTTGCCAGATCTGTGCTGTTTTCGGCTGCTCTGGGGGAGTTTGGCTGAGTTCCTCCAGCTGGGTCTCTGATCCGGCTTTGGAAATCCAGTGAAATCCTTCAGATGTGCATCAGGAGGTGCAGGAGTCCCGTGAAGCTTCTTGGAAATGCACCCCAGGTTATAGAGCAACAATGTAAGATCACTTTACCAGCATGTTCCTAAAGAAAAAAAAAAAGAAAAAGGAAATCCAGAGTCTTTTGATTCTCTTTTAGTCTTTTAAGTATTGCCTGACCTTTGTTTCGAGACAAAGCAAGGGAAAACAGGAATCCATCACTGCCATGCCTGGCTGAGTGCATTAAACCAGGAGGGCCAGCTCATAGATCTGAGCCAGTAGCCAAGAAGTGTGTCTGACTTTGCTCCTCTTTTTGGATGTTTTATATTCTTCTGGCAAGATTATTGTGCACCAGTAGCTGGGTGGGAGTAAAACATTTCATTGCACTTCTTAAAGACATGGCTATAACCGACTTCAGCAGATGGGATTTTTTTTTTTTTTTTAATGTACAACTCTTCAAGATATTTCCTTGACCAAAATCTAAGCAGACATTGGGCTTAAGGAAAATGAAACAGGAATTATATTGTCCAATTATATTGCATAGGAATGATATGGATGATAGTTCTTCAGATGAAACACCCCTGGAGCTTTCTTCTTGCCTGTTTTGGGAAAGCTGGTGTGGTTTATAAGGAGTTGTAAATGAAGCAAGGCTTTGGTAGGTCTGCAGGGGGAATGCAGTTTCCAGGAATTGCTGTTGTCTTTTTTCAGAGAATAGCATACAGAAGGCAGAAAAATTCAGGAGAATGTGATGTTACATTTGCTGATCTGTAACTATTCCCTGGGACAAAAGGGTTTTAAAGTATTTTTCATCCACAATCCTTTGAGGCTTTCTGTTTTTCAGCATAAAGTATATCTCTGGTCTCTGGGATAGTTTAAAAGCTGTTCTTTTTTTCCCAGTCTATATTATCTTGGAATTAGCTGCCATGGCCAGGGGTTGTGTGCCTGGGTGCTGTGTGTTTCAGGAGCTGTGGTGCTGATGATGGTTCCTTGTGCTTTTACCCTTTCCTTGTGCCTTACTCCTCATTATCCATAGTGAACATGCTCTCCGTGCCTTGGTTAGGATGTGCTTGATTAAAATAACCTGTCAGAGATGAGATGGAGACTAATTAAAGCTCATTGCCTGGTGTGGGTACAGGGGCTTTTGCTTATATGCCCCAAACAAATTACTGGCACCTCCTTTCAGAACTACTTGCCTGGTTCTCCAATAAAACTTGTTTGCTTTGGGGAGGACAATTGCCAACAGATCTAAATTCATGTAGGGGATTGCTTTGCAGTAGGAACTGTTCTATCAACAGAGAAAATATTTCTTCTGTGCATCTCTGGGCTCGACCAGGGCCAGGGGCTGTGCACAGGGGAAACAGATCTATTTATATTGGTGTGATGAGGAGTGCTTGGAGAGAATGTTTTACTCTTCTTGTCTTCTCTGGCTGGGCATTCCTTGATTATAAATATTACAGTGGCATAAAGCCCTGGAAATCACTGGTTTGGAAATGCTGCTACAAAGGGTACGAGCTGCCTGGACCTATTTTTGTGCCAACAGCTCCATCATCAGCACAGTGCAGCAGGGACAAAGAGTTTATTCCTGGCAAATCTGTGCCATGGAGATGGACTTTGCCTCTTGAAGCCCATGTTCACACTGTGCTGCTTGGGTCAGCTGTGCAAACAAAGAAAAGGCAGCATTTTAGGGAGGGGAAATCCCTGCCAATGCTAAATCAGTGCTGCTTTATTGCCTTCCTAAAGCTGATGCGCTGCTGGCTCCAGACAAAGGCCATCCATCATTTTGGAATTATGGACAACCTGTTTTGTTGGGCTCCTGCTGCTGTCAAGGAGTCAAGTTCATCTCAAGGACACAGATATACAATCAATAATCTGTTTACCAAAACAAAATGTTCTCGGCTGGCTGTCTTGCAGTCACTGGTTATTAAGGTGATTTATTTGTATGAAGTGTTCAGGCTTTTAAAAGCATTGCAGGTTAATAATAGAATCAGGGAGTAGTTTGGGTTGGAAGGGACCTTTAAAGGTCATCTAGTGCAACCCCCCTGCAATGAGCAAGGACATCATCAACCAGATCAGATTGCTCAGAACTCAACCATCCCACCTGACCTTGAATGCTCCCAGGGATGGGGCATTTACCACCTCTCTGGGTAACCTGTGGTAGTGCCTCACCATCCTCATTGTAAAGAAATTTCTTTCTTATATCTAATTTAAATCCACCCTCCATCTGTTTAAAGCCATTCCCCCTTGTCCTACCACAACAGGACCTGCTGTCCTGAAAAATGTCCAGAACTGATTACATCAAATGGGCTGAAATTGCTTCTGGTAAGGTAAGTGTGCCTGGTCAGGCTATTTGTAGGATAACACTCACCCACAAAGCTGGGATGTCCTTCTGCTTCCCCCCAAAACCTTCCCAGCCTTATTGAGCCAGGCTGGCTTAGGCAGGTGATGGTGCTCACCTTGTAGGACAGCTCAGGGAACCAGGCAAGAGCTGCAGGGCAAATGTCACCATCAGTAAACTGGTGAATTGTGGCAAAGAAAGTGCTTTTGAATGGTGATAATTGTCACAGATCCAGGGGCTGGTGACACATCCTGCCCGCCTGAAAGCTGCAGTGAAGGCAAAGGGGTTCAGGAAGCGATTTAAGGAAAATGGGAGTCCATAAACAGCCTGTTTTTGTCAGGGAAAGCACATATCAATAACTGCCCCATCTGGCTCTGCAGGGGAGCAATCCACACAAACCGTGCAGCAATTTCCTCAGACCAGCTGTGATGGGGAATAAAAGCTGCAGCCCTGGGAGCTGGTGGGTGGCTGGCTGGAGCTATTTGCTCCCTGCCAGCCAGGAAAGAGGTTGGGAGGCTCCTGCAATGGGTTACCCTCATTCCCAGCACTTCTTGGAGACCCTGGCTCTTTTACCACACCTTCCCCAGCCCCACCAGTCGTGGAGGGGAAGTGGCATTGCAAGAGGCTGCCTGGCTGCCAGCAGGAGCTGTGCTGGCAGGTGTGTTAATTAAGGGAGCTCTGGTAGAGTACTGGTGACAGTGGGAGCAAGGACACGGTGCCAGTCTTGCTGCAGTTAATACCTAACTGTGAGAATCTGAGTGCAGAGGGAATGCTGCTTTCAACACCCTCGTTTCCTCTCCCACTCCCCCCTGGTCTGGGTTCGAGCAGCCTTGCTCCAGAGAGAAATTAAAATCTGCTTCCATTCCAGGATGCTTTTACTCTCCAGCATTTATTCCTACTTTTCTCCAGGGCTGGAAGTGAGGGCGTACTTTGGTTGGTTTGCTGCCCTGAGCCAGCTCAGTGTGCTGAAAGCAGAGCCCTTTGGAAGAGGGAGATTTCTGGAAGTGGACTGTCCCTTTTCCAGTGCTGCTCATCACCTTTGTGGGGTGTGAGGGGCTCAGGGCAGTGGCTGGGGCTTCCCTTGTGTCAGTGCTGCCATGAGGAGAGGGCAAAAACTGTCCCATGGCTCTGACTGTGCCAGAGGTGCTGCTGCCTCATCCTCCTGAACTCTGGAAGCAGGAGAAGCTAATCTGCTGCATCCATCTATGGGTCAGTTAGTCCTCTGGACTTGGAGCTTTTGTGCTTCCCTATCTCAGAGTTCTTCCATTAGCCCATGTGAGTGACAACTTTTGTGTAATTTGTCTGTGGGACCTGTGAGGAAAAAGCCTTGGATGTGATGGGATCTGGTGCTGCAGTACTCTGGGGTACAGCTGATTGCTTCCTTTTGGAGTTCTCTTGGCCATGGATTTATTAACAGGGCTCTGTTTCCTGCTGGTTGCCTTTATCAGATGTGCACAGAGGGTGTGCAAGGGCATTCCTCAGCACAGCTGAAGATTAAAACATAAGGAGGAATCCTAGTTTGAAAGGATGAGAAAACAAAACCAAAATAAAAAGATATTTTTTACCCAAAGTTAGCATGAGTCAGCAGGTAGGAATCAGCTCTTCCCTGGACCCCTGTCCTTCCAGTGCTGCTGGCAGATGAGGGTGTCCTGCAGTGCTGTGATCCATCAGCATTCCTGGCAGGAATATACATTATTTAGTTGCCATTAAGCTGGTTGTAACACAGCTGCTAAGAGCCCTTGGTATCTGCCACGTCCAAGTGAGAGGAGTTGTTATTTTGACTTTTTTAATGCCATCTGAACTTTCACTTGTGAAAAGTCACCCTTCTGTCATTGCTTGGCCTGCTTGGAAAAGCTGTGACTCTTTACAAACATCAGCACTGCAACAGGGCTATAATGCATCCTTGGAAAAACAGCCAGGAGCCCTTCAGGGATCTCACCGGGGAGCAGGCTCTGTGCAATATATTCCAATATCTCTAAGCAACAGCTTAATGTGTTGCCTTGTCTGCTTAAGTAGCAGAGCTCCTCTGGCCTAAAAGCCTCATCACCAGAGGGTTATGGAGTGCAAATTGCTGCTGAATGAATTTGTTGCTTTGTTCACTCTGGTTTCCCTTCCCTTTTGTGTGTGCTATGACAGTGAAATGACTCATCTTCACCTTAAGATCATGTTTTGGAGAAATGGTCTAATATTTTGTACAATGCTCAATGTAAAAAACCCCAAACCAACAAAACAGATGAAATCTGTTTCCTGGAACAACGTTTTCCAGTGCAATTACACAGAGCCAACTCCTTTCTCCACACTCTTTTGGGCAACAGACATTGCGGAGTACAAAGTTTACAATACCATCAACTATTGTAAGGAAAAGAGGGAAAAGCAGAAGGAAAAGAAGCAAAAGCAGGTTTGAGCTTAGTGAAACCTGATTCTGGCTTTGGGCTGCAATAATTTATTACAGCTCTGTTTTACAATTAATGCCAGCCTGACCTACTTAAAGAGAACATCATAATTCTTGTGGCCATGTATGTGGTCATGAAAATTCAGTGCTAAGAGCGTGAGCCATGTTGGTTATGTCAGTGTGATGGAGAAAAATGTAATTTGGATAACTCAGGTGAATTGAGTAGGAAATGGTGTGCTATAAAATGCATAAAAATAATTAAAATGCAAAAGATAAAAGGAAAAGGGAAGGGATTACTGCAAGATGGGGTTTATGGCTGGTGCTCTCTGCTTATCGGGACCCCATGGTCATGGCCATAGTGGGGATGTTAGGGACTGGATTCAGTGTGGGTCCCAGAAACAGCCAAAACAGCAGTGACAGTCAGGAACACCTGGCTCTCCTTTCTTTAAAATCTGATTTCAGGCCCAAATTTAATTCCCTGGGGATTTAAGCTGTGAGACCTTTGAGTCTGTGTGCTGGGTAAATAAAGCCCCCATCAGAAATCATATTAATGCAAATTATAGGTGACCACACCAAAAAGAAGTTTTGGATGCTTATGGAGGAGAAGCAGAAAAAGCAAAGAAATAAAGATACTTCTGTGTTTTCCACAGGGAATAATTTCTGAAGTGCAGCGCTCCCCAGGCCATGCAGGGCCTCCTGCCAAGGGGAATGATTTCAGACAAGTGCTGACTGTGTGGGAGAGGGTGTTTTGTGTTGGAGGGCTGAGTTATCACTGAAGTTTTTCACTTCTAATACTTGGTAATATCAGTGTCATTTTGTCAGTAAGGAGCACACTCAGTGTCTGAGACATCTCCATCTCCACCTGCTTCACAACTCCACTTGAAGGCAGATGAAAATTATTTCCTTGTAAATGACGTGTTTTCAACAAATTCTGCAAACCCTTGCTGAGGCTCCTTGCCATGAAGTTGATTTTCTATTTATTTTTTCCTATTTTTTTTTCTAATAAGAAGAATTGCTTTCTTGCAAATGTTAGGTAAATTTTTCCCTTCCTGGGATGTCAGGAGGTGCACATCCTGTACAGAAACACTCCCCAGCTGCATCAATAACCTTTTTGTACTGTTCAGTGAGTCCTAGAAAACTGCAGAGCAGTTTTGTGTCTCTGCAGGTTACTTGGCAATCAATTCTCCATCTCTGATAAATCCTAATTTACAGGGAGGATGTGACGAACTCCCTCCTCTGCAATCAGGAGTTGGCAGTGCCCATTCTTCTGCAAATTTATGGGTTCAGCAGAATAATATCATAGGAACAGAGGTGTTGTGCAGCATTCCTGCTTGATTTGCTCCTCATTTCATGGGGCAGACAGCAGCATTCTACAGCCCTAAAAAGGGCAGGGAATTTTCTGGACTGGGAAGAAAAGCATCCTTGAGAGAGGCAGAATATGATGCTGTTACCCATGGCTGGTGTTCCCCCCTCTGTTATCAAATTTCCCTCCCTTGCTGCCCTGGGGCACCTGAGAATGGGTGATGTAGTGATGTTTTCCATAATGAAATCAGTCAAAGAGTTTGTGGACTTCTTTCCAGCATGAAAACGAACCCTGTTCTGCTGGTTGTATGAGGGAAAAATCATTTCAGGCAGAGAGAGGCAAGAAAAAGGTGAGAGACCAGTGAATTTTTTTCCATGTGGCTGCAGGGAGGGAGAACAATTGTGGTGTGGAGATGCATTGTTAATGTAAAAGCCACAAAAGCAACCCAAACAGGGAGTGAGCATCACTGGAACTGCACCTCTGTCAGTAAGGGATGGATCCCTCCTGCTCTTTCTCCTGTCTGGGGCACCTGTGTGGGGCTGGTTGTCCCTGTCATTTACCTTTTGATTGCACAACCATTTCTTAGAAAACAGTTGGCTCTTCAGACTCTCCTGGGCATTCAAGTGAGTCCAGGAGATGTGGGGGTGAGCTGGTAAGTGGGCTTGGATGATCTTGGCTGTTAGGTGTTGCTACGTTTCCTGATGCTGGTCTCCAAAGCAATCCCTGGCACGCTGCTTTTGTGGAAGGCAGAAGAGCTCATGAGAAAAATGCACTTGAAATTACCTGTTCTGGGGAAATGCAATGAATTTTCTGCTAGGAACTGCTTGTGAACAAAGATGGAGCCTGAATTAGGGATCTGCCCTTGTGGGGGTCCCTTGCACTGACACAAAGCTCTCTGTGCCTCTCAAGAGGGCTGTCACCCTACAGAAACATGTCACTTCGGTGCAGGGAGGGGGATTTGACATCACAAAACATCGAGGGGAAAAACATCGAGGCAAATTCTCCTTTTCTGGTCAGGAAAACCAGAGTGTGTGCCTGCTGTGTTCCACGAGTAGGAAATCAATTGCTGAGGGATTTCTGCTGGGAGATTTGTGCTTTATGAAATTCCTGCCAGGGGCAGAGGACTGGGGAGCTGGAAACGATAGCGCTGTCTTCCTCCCCTCTGCTTCTTTAATTGTTTGTAGTGATTTAATAAGCAGCACTATTCTTCCCTGCAGCAAACACAGACAGGTGGCATTTTATTACCTTTATTAGGGCCCCTGTTTGGAATTTCTTTGCTGTATTTCCTTCTTTGCAGGCTTGGCCCAAAACTTGGAGAGATCAGTGCGAGAACTGGACTTTGTGCTGTCAACATTCTGAGTGTTGAGCCAGCACCAAATCCATGCAATTATATGGGAAGGAAATAATAAAGACAAATGACATGATTTAAACAAAGAAATGCTCCTGGCTTTGGCATTTTATGTACATAAATGCACACCAGAAGAGGAAGAGCAAAGCAGGTACAAGCTCCCAGTACTTGCAGAAGAATGAATGGAAATAACTTCCTGTTTAGGCTGGAAACTAGGAGAAAATTTGTACCCATCAGAGGGATGTTGAAGTGGAGCAGCTGCCTAGTGACAACAGATAGGTGGAGAAGTGAAACCCCAAATTAAAGGCTTTTAATGTGGAGTTTTTTGGATACTGAGGTCTTTACAAACAGATCATGTGAGTCCCATGGGCAATGCAGGTGGATTCCCAGGGGAATTCTCTGTCCGGTACCAGGGATTGGCTGCCCTGGTCCCACAGA
Source organism: Melozone crissalis (assembly GCF_028551555.1). Lineage (NCBI taxonomy): Eukaryota > Metazoa > Chordata > Aves > Passeriformes > Passerellidae > Melozone > Melozone crissalis. The sequence goes on from NW_026535781.1 coordinate 4,835,246, forward strand.
GTGATCTGGGTTGTACCTGATGGCCCAGCAGAGCTTGGGGAAATGCCTCAATGTTTGTTGGATTTGAATGGCATTTGGGTCAAATCAAATTTCTCCTCTGAGGAATGGAGTCTTGACCTCTCACAGGTTTCACTTGAACATTTCTTTTATCTGTCCCCCACCCCAAAACCCCCAGCAGATCCCCTGCTCCTGCCACTCTGTGTCTCCCACAGCTGAGATCCTCAGAGCTTTTCCCTTACACTAAAAGAAGTGGAAATCGGCTGGGTTTTGTTACCTCTTGGCAACAAAATTGTCTCCTATTGTGCAGCTCAGGGGGAAAGAAACCTCTTCCTCCCTTCAGTCTGCTGCCACAAAGTGTTTTGTTCCTCTTTGTGAAGAACCAGGAAGAAACACTTCTTTTTAAGATGAGGGAGCCCAATTCAATTCCCTTATCATTCTGAGCAAAATAACCCAGTTATTTATGTTGAAAGTCACTCCAAAATTTTGAAGAGATCTTTTTAGAAAATATTTCTCTTGGTGACTGATTATGAGTGGGTATGGGAAGAAACTCTTTGCATTGAACCACTCAAAGCAGTAATTTCTTCCCAAAGAGTAGATGTAATTATATTTTGTGGGTGAAAAAAAATAAGTAGTAGTGGACCAAAGGAGCTTCAAGCTGATCTCTATTTGCTGCCAATGACTGAATTAAATGCACAGGGTTCCTATCAGCTCCGCCAGACAAAACGTTGTATTTGGGTTATTGGGGGTTTTGTCAGAAATCTTTGTAGCATGAATAGTTCATGGACTTATCTCTGCTGGCTTCAGCCATTCCTGCTGTCCATCATATCTTGCTATTATAAGGCAGCTCTTTTCATTATGTTGTCTTTTAATTCAGATATCTGAGCCTTTTTCTACTTCTAGACCCACTTTTCAGTAGGACAAACATTTTCTTATCTGTGAGTGTATTCAGTGGTGGCCACACAAGTGAAGGTAAGGAGCTGGCAGGTGATAATTTATGAAACTTTCTATAATGGAAAAAACTCAGCATTCAATTTCCATCTCCTTAGAAATCTCTATTTCTTTTCTTGTCTCTTGTGCTCTTTGTGGCTGGTCTGAGTTTAGTGCTTGGAAATGCAATTATATGGATTCCAATTCTTTTGAGAGAGAATAATCTTGTACACAAAGCCAAATAAATTTAACTTTTCAATATTAGAGCAGTTTGACATCCAGGTTGGGGACCTGGCAGTGGTTAGTGCCTGGCCAGCCTCAGAACACAGAGTTTGATTTAGGTGAAACTTCATTCATTGGAGACAAAGTAAAATTGCCTCTTATTTGCTCAGCACTAAAAATCTATCTGAAGCTGATTGCCAAGACTTGCTGCTGAATGATGGGATTAACTCCTGCAATGGCACCATGAAATGAGAGACGGGGAGAGGAATATTAAAAAAAGGCATTTCCAACCATGTGCAGGCCCTCATGTCCTGCTGTTGGCTTGGTCCTGTCAAAGGGGCTGATTTTGATGGTTTTAGAGGCACTAACCTGGGCAGTGAAATGCACCTCAGGCAGCAATTGCTTCTCTGGTGTCTGCAAGTGCCTTTATTTCCCTTTGTACTCCTCAGAACTGAAATCCTGCACAGACTGAGTGAATCTGAGGCTTTGGGAAGGCTCAGTGGTGATAGATTTTGGTGAGACTTGAGTCAGGAGATGGAAGCAGCAGCTGAAGATGCTGTAATCTTCATCCTTGGGCTCTCCTGCAGGCTGATGCGGTGTGAAGGAGGCAGGGATTCCATAAAGCAGCTTCTGTAGCTCCTGAGGGAAAAAAAAAACAAGTGGAAAGTTCTTTAATTTGTTAGAGTTTCAGGCTGTGCTGCACCTCAGGGCCAGGCTCTGCCCCTCTCTGCTCCAGCTGGTGCTTCCCTCTGTGGTTTTTATTTGCAAACCACCTCTCTGACCAGCTTCCACTTTGCTTTAAAAATTCAGCACCACATTTGTGGCTGAATGGGTCCCAGAGCTGGGGAGAAGGGTTTGAGATGCAATTTGCATCACAGAGTTGTTACAGCAGGGAAATTGTCCCATCCCTCCTGTGCCTGGAGCTGCTAATCTTGTTCTGAACATTGAAAAACTCTTCAGCTTCTCTCATTATACCTAAATTTGATTACTGCTTTGATTTCACACCTCTTTCACGCAGGCTTTTCCTCTCTCCTTGGCTGGAATTCTCTGAAAAGATAAATTTTATCAAGCCTTGGGACAGTTCCCATCATCTATCTCTGCTCCAAATGCTGCTTTTAATTATCTTGGGAACCTGAGCATGAGGGAAACTGGGAGGAGTTTAGTGAGAAGAAAAGGAAGGCACAGAGGCCGAAGTGTAAATGCAGAGTCTGGGTCACCAGAGTCTGCAGTATTGAGGGGGTCTGGGCCGTGCAAACTGATGTTTTTCTCTGTGAATGGCTGATTCCTTCTGTATCTCCTCCTGAAATTCCTGTGCACCAGGGCTGGTGCTGGAACTGCAGCCACACAAACTCCCCATGGAGCTGTGTGGGACACAGTGGGAATCATTTATTTGCTGCTTTTGATGAAAAGTTGTGACATGAACCTCAGTGTCAGGGAGGTGACACGTTAATGCTGCTGCTGTCAGACAGTGCCCACACACTCTGTCTGGAGACAGCTTAGGAGAAGATGAAGAAAAACCAGGATTAAATCCCATGTGCCACTGAACTCTATCAGAGATAAACTGCTTGGAGTGAAGTCTGTGAAGTGACTGGGGAGAGCTGGATGAAAGGGACAGCTCTGAGAAGTGTGTGGTACGTCAGTGATGTCCTAACACTCATCTTTGCACAGAGATGAAAAAGTATCAGTTTGCATGGCCTGAGTGTCTGGGTGTGGAAACTGTGTGTTGCACAAGCTGTGCTGAGCTCATCTGGCTCTGAAATATCATCTCTGCACCTTAGCCAGGAACAGCAGCAGAGTTCTGAACAGATTAATAAAAATCAGTCATAACCCAGAGGCAAACCTTGGCAATACACATCTGTGGCAGATGAGGAGACCAAAAGCTTTCATTATTGTTCAATAAAAAAATCCTCTCTCTTGGCATTAAAATGCTTTAGTTTCAGCTCTGCCCCAGACTATCAATGTCAAGTGTTTCTCTGGCTGTTGGGGGTAGGTTCTCCCCCATAGCTCTCTGCAGGTTGGTGCTAATTAAAGATGTTCTGTCAGGTTCAGATGTTTTGGTGCCTGACCAGGGAGTGCAGAACAGGGATTACAAGTGCTGACATTTACTGTACTAGAAAGTCCAAGGGATAAATTTGTGCCAATTAACACCTTTATCTAGGAGGATCAATTCCTGTTGTGCTTGTACCAGAGTCTGGGCACAGATGGGGTTTCCAAAGGGAAATCTTGGTCCATGTAGGGCTGGGGCTCCCTCCAGGCTGGTTCAGCCCCTCAGGGTGCTCAGGAACAGGGGTTCCCCACAGCCCAGTGCACCCTCCTTAGCCCTGGGGCTCCCAAGGGCAGAGCCATGGCTGAGGCTCTGCAGGAGCAGGCAGGCTCAGCCCTGCTCCAACATGGGATCCCATGGGACAGGGCACGCTGGGATTTGCCCCTGCAGCTACCAGGTGTGTCCAGAGAAACTGCAGGGAGGGGGTGACCTCTGTCAGTGGGACCCCTCTGTGCACAGGTGCCCCCACTCCTGGGGTGGCTGTGCCAGCTCCCCCAGGGACCTCCAGCCCTGAGAACCTGGAGCAAGTGGAAACCACAACTTTGCAAATGCTGCCTGTGCCCAATGCAAATGGTAAGAGAACGGGGGTGTGAAAAAAAAAATTGTTTATTACAGAATTGTTTATCAACAACAATACAGAACAATTTTAGAATGTAAGAACATTTGCAACAACAACAACAATCCATAGAACATATATACATAAGAACCTATCTAACTAAACTATATTAAATCTATTTGTAGAAGACAAAAAATTCTTAAAGTCTTAAGTCCTAAATCCTATTCTAAATACAAAAAACTGTAGAACAATGTAGAACTGTAGAACTATGTACAAAAGGGTGCCATCGCTGTCTGGAATGTTCATCGGGGTAGAAGAAAAGCAGGTGTCATGGTTACTGCAGTCAGGCACAGACGGCTCTTCCATGTGTCCCCAGGTTGGCACATGTGGGCAAAGCAGGACTCTGCTACCAGAGCTGAGCTTGGCTGGGTCTGGAATGGAGCTTGAGTGGCCCAAAGAGAGGACAGGGCAGGCAGTGTGTGGCCACCAGACTCCAGTTTGCGAGGTACCACGTCCCTGAGCAGGGACCAGCCTAGCTCCAGTCTGGCAGCAGGGGACCCACTCTGCCTGTGGGGATCACGTGCCTGTCCTGCTGCTGGCATTGTTCTTCACCCCAAAATCATGTCCTCTTCCTCATCTTTTACATCAACATCCATGTCCTCAATGTGTTCTTCCACCTCCACTTCCATGTCCTCCTCTTCCTCATAAACATCCACCTCCATCTCTTCATCCACATCCACCTCCATCTCTTCATCCATATCCGTATCCACCTCCATCTCTTCTCCAGTCTCTTCCTCCATTTCCACATCCTCTACTGTAGGACTCGGGACATCCACCTCCATCTCCTCCACTCTGTCCATGGCAGCCTGCAGAGGTGGAAAAACCTCAGAGTGGGGTCCCTGTCCCACACCATCCCCACAGAGCTGCAGCCCACTCGGGCAGCTGGAGGTGTCCACCTCCATGGAATGGCACCATACCTCCCTCAGCTGACAAATTAGACAAAGGATAAATGTGAGCATCTTGAAGTGAGGGGTGACAAAATGCAGGCACCAGGGAGCTCTCAGCACTGATGGGAGTAGCAGAGGGCAGGTGGCAAGAAGGGCAGCAAGAACAATCACGAGGGTGAGCAGGCGCAGACTGAATGGTGGGCTGACACAAGGGCCAGTGGTTGAGTTGTGCTCTTTGCTGGGGGGTGGCAGTTCCAGTTGGAACGTGGGATGTGACATCACACAGATTCCAAGATTCCAGGGTCAACAGAAGTGGTCACTGGGGATCCCTGAGTGGTTGGGCTTGAAACGGACCCTGAAGATCATCTTGTTCCAAGCTGAGCAATCTCCCCCCAGACCTTGGGGGAGCCCTGTTCCCAAGGATGGGGCATGCACAGCCTCTGTGCCCAACCTGGGCAGTGCCTCAGCACCCTCAGTGTAAAACAGCAGCTTCCTTAGATCCACCTTCAATCAGCCTCCTGCAGTTGAAAGCCATCCCCCTTGCCCTGTCACCACAGGCCCTGGTGAACACTCTGTCCCCTTCTTTCCTGTGGGACCCTCCCAGTCCTGCACAGCCACAGTGGAGCCTCCCAGTGTCTCCTCTTTTCAGGCTGAGCATCCCCAGTCCCACTTGGACAGCAGTCAGTCAGATCAAGGGGATGTCAAAGCTGAAGGGTAGCAAATAGCATCAGGAACTGAGAGATGGAAGCTTTAGACCCAGATTTGCCTCTAAATATACAAAATTAATAACAGTGGAGGGGAAGATGGTGGGACACTTGTTCTGTTCTAACTGGTCAATTTTATTTTTTTCTTCTTTTTTGTCATGCTGATGGTTTTTCTCTTTGAAATGAAGCTTGGCACAATGTCCACTGTCTTCTCCATTTGTGAAACACCAAGCAGAGTCTGGGCAGGCTGATGATGCAGAGCAAAACCTGCAAATATACTGGTGATCCTGAGCCTGGGTGTGCAGCTAAACCTAGCCAAAAGTAATTTCTGGAAAGTCAAGCCTGGTTTACATTTTCTTGAGTTTGGCTATGCCAACTTTACCGGTCATTTATAAAAAAGCAAATAAAAAGTTCAAACCAAAACAGAAAAAAACCCAAATAAACAAACCCACGCAAACCAATCAAACAGATAAAAAACCCCAAATAAAACCAAAGGGAATAAGGAGTTAGTGTCAGTTGTGAGGATATCACAGCAGGCAAATGGCTGCTTCCCACAGAATCACCATAAAAAGCCACATAAAACAGCTGCTCCAAAATATACCCAACAGGAGAAAAAAAAAAAGTGATAGATGGCAACTTTGGGGGCAGCTCCACATTAAGGTGAAGGATGAGCAGTGGCTCAGATCAGCATTCCCCACCCTCCAGGCTGCTGTTTGCTCCTGATGAAAGACCCTTGCAGGACTGTGGCCCCTCTCAGTGCAGTGTAAATCATCCCCACAGCTCTCAGCTGAGCCACTGGCATTTCCAGAGTGACATCCAGGCTCCATCCTGAGCATCTGTGGAAGGTCCTGAGCATCTTCATGCCTGGAACCACAAAACAGCTCAGGCTCTCCCTGGACTGGGTTTTTAGGGGAGGTTTCCATATCCCTGTGAGATCTGTTCATCCCTCAACACATCTGACTTTATGTACAATGATGCATCTGGGTTCCTTCCTTGCTCCTGTGTGCCAGTGAGGAAGCATCCATGTGAATGGAGGATGTTATGCACAGGAACATTTATTCCTGGATTGCCATTTTGCTTCACTGTCACTCAGCTGAACATGGTCCCTTTCTAAGAGGGACTTACAAGAAATGTGTAGGAATTTTGGCTCTGAGAGGAGCAGAAAGCACATTTTCCCACCCCATTCCCAGCAGATGCAGTCTCCCTGGCAGAACAGTGATTGCCGTTCATCTTCCTGGGAAGAATGTGGAGACCCATTAATACATCACAGATTCAGCTGATCTTTGGCTTTGTGTCCCTTATTTCACATGTCCAGTTTCAAGGGCCATTAAAAGAGGCTCATGTTTGCCTTGCTACCCAGAAGTGCTGTAGTTATTTCCAGGAGAAAACAAAAAATTGATTGTCCTCTGGTGTGGTAGAAATCCCACCACAATTGTGACTCTGAGAGCAAAGACAGCCTGTGCTTTTTGGGGCTGTAACAGCTGAGAGTGTGGCAGAGCAGTTTTTATATTATTTTTAGAGTGCTGAAAACATAGTTCCCAAAACAATCTTTCTCTCCTGTCTTCTTTCATAAACTGTGGAACAGAGAAAATGGAAAGGAGCAGAGGTTTGTTTAAATTGGCTGGGGTTTTTAAAGTCTTAAAATAGTGTCAGCTTGATGCATGATACTTTAGAAATTGGATTAGTAGCACCTATTTCATCCCACCAGAGAGGTGGGATTTAAAACTTCCAACAACAGAAACACTGGATGTGGGAGAGCTCAGTTTTCCACCCCTCACACAAGTATCTTGCTGTACTATTTTAAGCAGCTCAGCCATATATATTAAAATATTGCTCCAAACAACAACAGAATGAAAATGTTCCACCAAATGGGAAAAATAAGAAAAGTGGGCGGCAGCCCTTTCTGAAGAGCTTGTGTTGATTTTGCAAAGTTGGATGCAAACAAGGTTTGCCATATTTCTTTCCTAGAAAATGTAGGTATTTAATAGAAATCTGTGTCTGAGGCTGCTGAGTTGGGTATGATTTTACATCTGGGAGGAGCAGAACAGGTTCCAGAGAAGCTGTGGTTGTGTCACCCTTGGCAGTGCTCAAGGCCAGGTTGGATGGGGCTTGGAACAACCTGGTCTAGGGGCAGTGTCCTGAACATGGTGAGTTCATGAAAAGAAATTTTTGGTTTTCCTGAGATGCTGCCCTTGCAAGGGGAGCTCACAAATACCCTACATAGTTTGAAATGCCCTGAGCAGAACCCAGCTGTGCTTTCTCACAGGTGATGAGGGATTTTCACTTGTATTTTATGGGGGATTTTCAGAGGGCAGTGCAAGAGCAGCTGAGTGTGTTTGACAGGCAGAGAGGGCCAGTGTGGCAGCAGCTTAGTGCAATGGAGCTTTTCCTTCTGTGATCCTGTATAACCTGAGGCACTCTGGGGCTCTTGGACCCGGCAGCTGGGCAAGTTAATCATTGGAACAAGTGATAAATTAACCTGCTCCACTCTCCTTAGCATGGCTGTGATGAGCATTAAGTAAACCAGCGAGCCCTTGCCAAGGTGGGAGCTTGTTCTTAGCCAGGGAGGAGGGAGAAAATATTGCTCGGAGTAAATAAAGCAACTTTGCTTCCCCAGGAAGAGGAAAAGCAGCAATTAAATATGTGAGTGCTGCATGGAATAATTTGCACAAGGACATATCTTGTCTGCTATGCAGGAATGTTCCCAATCAACCATGCTTCTCCTGACCTTTATTTTTCTGTATTTTCTACCACATCATATAAGAGACTCTTGATTTAAAAAAACCAAAACAAACACCTTGTGGGGAGGCATTTCTTCCTTTCTTCAGAGTGCCTCTTTCTTTTGTTCCCTCCAGAGCTCTCACTTCATTTCTGCTGTTCCTCGGAGCACAGGCTTACCTCTTTCCTGATCCCCTGGGCTTGTTTTGCCTCTGGGTGTCATGAACACTATTAATTGTGGGGTTTTTCTTCCATCTTAAGTCTGTCTCTTCAAGTGGTTTACCTTCATTTACCTGTTCGAGTGATGGATTTTTCTCACCTTTTATTACTTAGTGCTTTTTCTTCATTCTCTAAACCCAACTTCTCCCTTGCCGTGTGGCTGTTATATGCCATTACAGGAGCATTCATTCTTTCTTTACTGCTTCTCTCAGCTTTCACAGGGAGCTGAGAGCTCTTTGGGCTTAAACTTGACTCACTTCAGTGCCTTCCTTGATGCTGCCTGTGTACTTGGACACTTTAAGGGAATAAAGTCTCAGTGTGGAGATTACAGCTGTGAAATAATGGCTCTTTTGAAGAAGACAAGAATGCTGTTGTCAATCTTTTCAAGGATAAACTGAGCACCTTCTTTTGGGGAGAACCAGGCTCAGCTCAGCACAGAGGTGGCTGATGCAGGTACCCAGGTTTGGAGGGAAGGGTGCAGCTCCTGGGGGTGTGTTTGTGGGGGGCTGTAAGGTTTGTGTGGGGTCCCTGGAGCAGTGGGAACACCCCACTGGGAGATGCACCTCAGGAAATGGGTGCACAAAGGGCCTGAAGTGTGACCAGCTTTGGTGAAGGGTTCCATAGGAAAAAATATTTTTACTGGGATTTTGACAATTTGAAGCTCCTTCTCATATCCTTTGCCTAATGAACATTCCCCCTTTGCCAGAGTGTGGGAAATCCTGAGTTCACACTATGAAAACCCCTGATAATTATAATTTTTTTCTATTTTTCAATGGTGTCATCCCAGCAGGAGTCAGAGAAAGAGAATTTGTGTGACCTGCCTGTCTTTGACTTTGTGACAGGAACAATGCCATGAGGAAGCTGGTCAGAGGAGCATCACTGCTCTGTCCTTAATTTTCCTGCACAACTGAGGATGATTTAAGAACCAAGGCACAGCCAAGACCTTTCCTCCTCCTGTGCTCATCAAGCAATCAGTGCCTCATCACACCTCAGCTTCAAACACCTCGTTTGCATCTGGCTGACCTTGACTGCCCTCCCTGGATGGGAAGATGAAGAGGTGGAAGTGTCAAAGATTGGGATTTTATGGGTGAGTTGTGAAATAGTGGCTGGTGCAGGCTGGTTCTGTGGAAACATCGTGTGCTGCGCCATGGAGGATGAGAGTAAATGGATTAAACAGGAGATAAAAAGGGCAAGGCACCTGGTTAGCTGCTGTTGAAGAAAATGTTGGGGAAAAAAAATACATGTAAGAAATATGTCAGAGATGGTCATTAACTGCCCTGCAGGGTCAGAGCTCCTTTAGTAATTGGCCATGTAGTGAATACTAGAAATGATTTTAAAAGTTCCTAAGTGACTGAGGGCTTTTAGTGAATGGTTGGGGGAAACAAAGGAATACTGTTTCTGGCAGAACTTTTATTATAATTTAAGCATCATCCTCTTTCTGAGATAACAGCTGCTTTGAATAAACTGAAATATCTTCTCCATTAGCTCTGGCAGGAGCTGGATAAAGCTCTCATTCAGGTAAACTTTAACATATGTCTGTAGAATAATAAATTTAATGAGAGTCATCAAACGTATTGTATGAGTAAGGATTGTGCTTAGGGCAAGAAGAAAGAGTAATTAGGAGTGGACAAAACATGAATTATAGTGGGGAAATTATAATTTATGGTGGTTTAGGGGGGATATTTAACTAAGCTGAGATAAAAATCTACCTTGGTTGCAGGCTAAGCTTTAAAACAGAATTCTACTAGAGCAAATGTAGTAGTCCTGGGCTCTAGACAGACCTTTGGATACAAGTTTACCTCTGGTTTGAGAAAGCTCAGGGCTTGAGCAGCATTTTATGGCTTTGCTCTTGACCCTGGGGCTATAAATGCTCCTGTAAAATTAATGCTAAAGTTATAGCTTCTACAAATTTCTAAGAGTTCCCATGGAGAAAGGTCCACCTGGACTTTGGGGACAGTTTCTCAGAGCAGAACATTTCAAGGTGCCATTAAACTACATTCAAACGCCCTTTTATTGGGGCAAAAATTTCACAGCCTGGTCTATCAGCCTGACACGTTCTTTGAGAAGAGACAAACTTTACAAGCCACTTTAAAAATAATTTCACTGCCAGGTTTGCAGCTCTGAGAACATTAATAAACTGAAATGGCTTTTCACCCTGCAGTAGCTGCTGAGTAATACTGATTGTCTGTAGGCAGACTAATGAAACCAGCTGTTAACAACCTAATGAGAATTTTTACCAGCCCTCTGCTCCACAGACACATCCCTTTTCTGTCCCTGATTTTCCTGCACCCGGTGTTCCCCAGAGAAATTTAGTGTTGTTTGATGTTCAGGTAAAAACTGCTTTATTTTGTAGGAGTGGTGATGCTTCACCTGGGCTGCTGCCATGCTGGGGTCACATCACAAAGTCCAGTTTCTACAGGAGCTGGGCAGCATGGAGAGCTTTGATAGCACAGCATGGCAAAGCTGGAGTGGAGGATTCTGGTTTAGTGTGCCCCTCAGTGGCAGACAGCATCAGTAATTGATAAATCTTGATTTCAAAGGTAAGGTGTTGCTGTTTTGGCTCTAACCTTAGGTTGCTTTCAACACAGTTTTCCCTGGCACTTAAGATACTGGTTTTTTCTTGCTTTCAGTACTCTGTCATTCCAGATGACCTTTAAAGGTCCCTTCCAACTCAAACCATTCCATAATTCTTTGGATACATGATGAATAGCAACATGTATTTTACCCTTATTATGGATGATATTACATCATGTCTGGCCTTTTGGGGCTCTTTCTTCTCCAGGTCCTTGTGACTACACTCACTCCTATATGCTCTTAATTTTTTCTGTTGCTTACCAGTGAGCATTTTCAGTTCTGCCCCCCATGTTTAGAGCAAGTTTTCTGTGACTCACTGCACCAGACACCAGGTCAGTTCAAAGAGCATTAGGAAGTATCCAGCTGTATTTCCCCTTCTTCCCTCTGTGTACATGCTGCTGTTTTGAGCACTCTGGCTTTCTGAGCTCCCTCACATGTCTTGATCCTTTTCTGGATACCCAGAGGGATATCAGGATTAAATCCCATCTCTGAGGTCTGGCTTTTGAAGAGCCTCAGTCATCCTCTCCCACTCATCTCATCCCAGCCTTGATGGAAATATGCCTTCATGGGATTGTTCAGCTTTGGGGCATTCTGGCACTGCTGTTCAGTGAAAGTTTTTGAGACTTTGAAAGGTTTCCTGGTGCGGCAATGACAATCCTCAATCCTAATGCTTGATGCTTGCAGTTGCCTGAGTTGTGAAACCTCCTGAAAAACATTGTTTGTTCTTTTCTCCTTGACTTTTCCTTGACTGTTTTCATCAACAGATTAGGAGGTTTGGGGATATCTTTTCAAAGGGAATTTCAATTAATCTCCTGTCTGGCATTTCAAAGGGGAACAGTGGTTTGGGTTTTTTTTTAACCAGCACCTGCTTACCATCCAATTAGCTAACTGCCTTTAATTAACCATAATGCATTCCAGGAGAGCAAAATAACAAGGGAACAAAATCAAGTGGTGACAACTCTGTGACTGAACCTGGTGCAGGATTCTGGGCAGCCCTGTAACCCTTTGCTGGCCACTTTGAGCTCTGCCATGCAGTGCCTTGGGTTTCTGGGGAGGGAAAAGCATCCAGTCACTCAGCTCCAGGTTCACATCTGCAAATCCAGAGGCCAGTGGGTATTTCTGTCTGTGGGATTTGCACACTGGATGCCCCATAGGATTCTGGTTGTAAGCTTTCCTCAAAAACGTGGTGAGATGAGGTGTGCAGGACTCATTTCTTCAGAAGAGCAGGAGAAACCTCTGAAGGCCTCCCCTAAAGGGCCTCCTTACCCAGCAGTCTGACACAGATTTACTTCTGAAGAGCTTTGTAATTTGTCCTTATTATGTTCTATGTGTGATTTAATGAAAGCCTTTTTCTCTTCTGTAATTGAGCTCTTAATCTCATCTGAAAAGCAGAGCACAATCCTTTCAGAGATGGTGTTTGAGTAACAGCCTGTGTTTCCTCTGCTGTGGTGCTGCTCATGGAGCTGCTCACTCCTGATTTAAGAACAGAAAATAAACAGATTTCTCTGAGTCAAAAATACATCAGTGATGCCACACAGAGTAGGTTTGAATAGAAACCTCTTTTTTCTATTGGGCAAGAGATCTTTCAAGCAAGATCTTTCCTGGTTCTGCAATGAATATGAAGGAGTGAGTTTTCCTTAGTGAGCACCTGAGGCCTCATGCAGGTGATGCTCAAAAAATGGCACATGGGCCATGGCAGCCGTCAGCAAAACAACTGGCTCTGGGTAGGTAAAAGTTGGCAGGAGATAAGAGTGGAAAGTCAAAACAACAGGATGCTGAAAAACTTGTAAGAGGAATAATGACTTCGGTGACAATCCCTCCATCTTAAAGCTTCAAAAAGCATTTTTACAAAAATCCACAAAAATGTCCCGATTATGATCAGTCTGATCTCCCTAAATAGCATTTTACAATCAGAATTAGGAGTTGAGAGACACTAAAGAAGGCTTAGCAGAGGATTTTTCATTGTGACCTTAGTACATATTTTTTACTGTGCTGTAGTTTGGAAGGAGACCCCAAGATCCAGCTCAGCCAGGGGAGACCCTGTTGATCTAAACACTCCCCACGCCTGCTGTGGGACTGACCCAGTACCAGAATCTGTAGGGAACTGGGTAAAATACTTCCCACTAGAAAACACTTGAAGCTTGATCCACAGTTCCCAGTTCAGACCACAGGCAGTGCTGGCAGTGACCAGTTTGCTGCCTGCTCTGTGCAGAGCTGGTGGCTGTGAGTGGCAGAGCTGTGGGGTGAACAGGCTGGTGGCTTTTTTGGGGCACTCAGAACCTTCCATCTCTACTGCTTTGTCCCCACTAGAGAGTGGATTTTCCCAGAGAAATACCTGGAGAGTGGGAAGGATGAAGAGCAAATCATTCCCTGCCAGTGGATGCTGTGCTTGTTGCAAACACGTGAGTTACATCTGGTAGGAGTCCTTGCTGTCAACCCTCAGGGATTCCAGGCTGAGATCAGCTCAGTTCTGTCATTTGCCAGGGGAGTGAGGATCAGACTCTGCACCACACCTCCAGAGCTGGGGACGAGTGGGTTGAATCACATCCAGAGCCAGAATGAGGAATGGGCAGTGTTTTGTCTTGCCATGCACAGCAGATATCCTAATTTAAAGCTGTGCTGTCTTCCCAGATTCTGCTTCTTCCTCTGAGAAGACCCATCCATTTTGATCCTGTTCCTTTCCACCCATCCCTCTAAAGATCTCCATTACTGGAGTAATTGGCACTATTGGATCAACCTTTGATGTGATGAGCAGTGGATTTTTGTAGTCAACATGCCAATTTAAAGGGCCACAAATAAAAGATCAATTACTTCTTTCCTGGAGAAGAAATTAAGGTAAAATCTTTCAATGTAATGGGCTGAGTGTACAAAGCTAAAGAGGTAGAAGATTTAAATGAGACTGTCTCCTGAGAGGAGTCAATTTGTCAATTTAGAGAGAATATGCTTTCACCTTTGAAGCAGTCAGGTACCAAAATGATGCCACTTGGAGTAGGCAGGGCTGGGAATTGCTCCCATAGGCTTTGACAGATCTGTTCACACAAGAGCCCTGGAAGCAGGGCCTGGAGAGACAGCTGGTCAAGGGCAATGTCTCTGCCTGATTTTACAGCATGTTTAACAGAGCTTTCCCTTCTCTTTGCAGCCCTGTGTGTGGTGTCCTGGGTGGGACCATCCTGCCACACGCTGCCTGCCCGGTGGCACCGGGGTGGCTTTGCACCAGGCCCCTGGGCCTGCAAGGCCCCTGTGCCCTCAGCCAGAACTGTGACAGGTTAGAGGGAATTTAATGAGTTCTCAGCAGCATCAAAGGCCCTGTGAGAAGTAATTAGTGCTGTGAGGTGAAATTAGAGGGTTTAATGCTTTTTGGCAGAGGATCAGGTGCTGCTGTACAAACTCCCACCCAGAGTGTGGCAGCCCAAGGCATCAGGCAGAGGGGATGAGGTCCCACGCGGCTTTTTGTCCAAAATCAGCCTAAACCACCTTCCCTCCTAATGCAAATAACTTCTTTTTGGTGCCTTCTTCCAGAAACAGGGAAAAAATTGAGAGAGGGGGACCACCAGCCCTGAAATGCTGAGAAAAAAGAGCTCTGTTCTACAGGGATGCTGTGGAGGGGGCTGGAGTCAGCGTGTGCCAACTGGCGAGTCCCTCCTGCAACTGCTAACGTGCTCCTGATTTTATTTAATTAATTAGCAGCGGGGGGAGAATGTGTAATCAGGGCTGTGCTGCTGGAGTAACAGGAAACAAGACGTTCTCTGGGTGCTGGAGCTGCTCTCAGGTACTCATGGCTGTGCTCGCCAAGGTGACAGGGCAGTGACTCAGAGGAGGAGCAGCTGCTGGCACCCTGCCAGCCCAGCACTTGGATTTTGCTGCTCCCAAGGTCCCTGCAGCAGCTTTCCAACCAGGAATGGTGTGGAAAAGGGTGCTGAGCCCATGGGATGTGATGAGATGAATTTTCCACATTGCAATGTAAAATACTTTCTTCCTTTTCAGTCTCAGGGAAATTATCCATTATTTGATTTCTGGTACCTCTTAGTTTGGGTAATTCCTGCTAGTCCCCTTCATGTTCCCTTGAATACTAAAAAGAGGCTAATACTAAATACTTGACAGAATCAGAAAAAGGTTTGGGGATATTTGAAAACCATCATGAAACCATCATATATTGCTGCCCTCCCTTAATTAAAGTTTCTTCCTTTTTATTTTATATTTTTTGGGGTGATCTTTTCACCTCTTTTTTTTTTTTCCTCTAACTGTGCTGCTGCTATCTCACTGCCAAGCTCACAAAGGAACCCCAAGAAATCAGCCAGCCAAGCAGATAAGAAATCAGATATTGTAGAGCACAAAGGTTTAGTAAATACAGAGAGCTTGGGAAAAAAAAAGGATTTGCAAAATGGTGGGAAGCTGCTAAGGTTAAAAGAAAAGGGATTTGGGATGGGATTACAAAGGGGAAACCCTTTTCTGAAGAGAAATAAAATACCTTGTGCTCTAAAAATATTTTAATTAATTCAGGGCAATTATAGAGAAGGAATAAGAATTTGCATTAGGTAAATGGGAAACCCTTACAGCCAGTGGACTCTGTTCAGAGCCCATTGCAAAGCTGTGCCTGGTGCATTTAGGCTCTGATTTTCCCATTGTTTTTGGGTCTCTTTCACATGAGGAATAACAGGGAAGATCTCTGACCCAGAAAGCATTTAACAAGCTGTGGTAGGTAGGACTTGCAGGGTCCAGCTGGCTGCTGACCCTCATGGTGGCTTTCCTCCCCATGTCTGTGGAACTGAGCTTCTTTCTGGCCTGTTAGAGAAGAGCCAATCTTTAATGAAAACTCAGTTACTCCAGCCTCATTAGCCCGGATCGTATTTCACTGTTCCCTGGAACGCAGGCAGAGGTGGGACTTGTGCTTGCTTCATTACACAGGCAGAGGTGGGACTTGTGCTTGCTTCATTACAAATGCAAAATGCCACAGGGTGGTCGCTCTCGGGAACAGACAGTGCCTTACACTCCAGCGTTTGTTCTCGTGGAATGCAAAACCCTCCCCCAGATCCATCCCAATGACTCCATCAGCCACCCCAGACAGGGCAGGTCTCTGCCCACCCTTTGCCCTGGCAGTGCTGATCCCTCCTGGTGATGCCCTCCCCTTCTCCTGGCAGCGTGGGGGGGATGCAGAGCTGGACTCAGGGAACCACAGGGCTTGAGGGTTCCTGTGTCCTGGCATTGTGTTGATAAAAATTAATGAACCATGTAGCTCTTGTCTCTCAATTGTTGTACTCTGGCTGCTTGCTGGAATTGGTAGAGGATGTGGAGCTGCTGGAGTCAGTCCAAAGGAGGCTGTGAAAATGCTCAAAGGGCTGGAGCGGCTGGGACTGTTCGGTTTGGAGAAGAGAAAGCTCCAGGGAGATCTTTGAGCTCCTTCCAATGCCTGAAGGTGCTTGAGGAGACCTGGAGAGGGACTTTGGACAAGGGTCTAAAGTGACAGAACAAGGCGGAGTGGGTTCAGCCTGACAGAGGACAGGTTTAGATGGATATCGGGAGGAAATTATTTTCTGTGAGGGCAGTAAGGCCCTGGTACAGGCTGCCAAGAAAAGCTGTGGCTGCCCCATCCCTGGAGGTGTTCCAGGCCAGTTGCACAGTGCTTGGATGAACCTGGGATAATGGAAGGCAGGGGGGATGGAATGAGATGGTCATTCAGTTCCTTACTAACACAAACTGTTCTAGAATTCTATGACTGGGCTGCTGAACCCAGCCAAAAGAAGAGCTACATTGCTGAGGTTAAGTGAAGAAGGGGATTAAAACCACCTGTGTTTGCACTTTCAGTCCCTTCCAACATCAATTAAGATTGTTCTGATAAAGACCCGGGCAGTGCTCAAACAGCTGCTGAAGTTGTTCCCAGCTGTATCTCTGGGTAGGATCACAAAGGAGCCTTTGTTGTTCTTCAGTCCTGGCTGAAATTTAAATCTCAGCAGTGCAGCTCAGAGGGTGACATGTGCTGGCACTGGGGCCACTGGGTGGGACTTGTTTTCAGAAAAATGGGAGATGCAGAGGAGAGGTTCCTGAATACAGTAACTCTGCCTACACCCAGAAGTGAGGTATCTGCCCAGGGATTTCATATTCACCGACTGAGAGGGAAATCTAATCAGGGCTTGCTAATTTTCATGAAGTCAAACACCTGGGATTCACTTCAGACTCGCATTTTCCTGGAATAATTCAATACAAACGTTGTATATTTGTACACAGGCACTTGACTTTTCTGTTGTTTGATGAGAGTACAATTTGTCTTCCTCTTGTGGTTCCTGCAATCCTTCCTCTCCTGTGGTTTTCAGTTGAATTACCAACCTCTACCCCAGGAATATTCATCTGTTGTGTTTTGGATATTGTTGTTCTTCAAAGGAAAGCAAACAATGCCAGTTTAAGCCATCCCTCTTCCTAGGCACATTTTATTGGAACCAAGTCCTGCCTCAAACCAGAATCCAGTCTCTTCTCCATTGTTGTGTACCTCTATTATTTTTCTCATCGTTGCTTTTCCATTTCTTATTACTATGCAGCTCTCAGTCTTGAGCAACATCATTCAGAATTACACAGAATTCACATACTGGTGCATTTCTATTCATATCTGCTTGTTACCTAATCCCAACCAGCTCTCTGTTGAACATCTGCTTTTACCTGGGCTGACAGGTGTATTTTTTAGCTGCAAATATTGCAAATCAGGGGTGCAGAATTTTTCTTACTCTGTGAATCTGATCAAGGTCCTTTTCCAATGTGTCACTGAACAATGAATTCTCCCTTTCTCCCAACAACCTCCAGTGCTGTTTTTGGCTAAGATAAACCACACAGTGCTGTTTGGAGTCACTCCCCATCTGTTTTTCCATCTCACCCAGTGGCTGGGGTAGGATGGTTGGTTGGGTTGTGCAGACAGTGCACTGCACCTTCCCCTGCTGGTGCCCAGCCTGGATCATGGCACGTTGGATCCATGGGATCCATCCTTTGCCATGCTGTGTGATCCTCCATGCAGTAGGGATAAAAAGCCCAGCACTGGGGAACCCCAGGTGCTGCAGCAGTGATATTTTTGGGAGAAACAAAGAGCTGTGCATGGCCAGCTTGATGTCTGCGCTGGTGTGAGCACCAGGCCTGATGTGCTGAGCCCAGTGCTCACCCTGGCTGGGACACTGAGTCAAGGAGCTTTGCAAGAATTGTTCAGCTTGAAAAAGCTCTCAAAGTTCATGGAGTCCAACCATTCCCCCAGCACTGCCAAGCTCACCACTAAACTATGTCCTCAGCTGCCACATCCTTGCTTCTTTTAAATATCCCTAGAGATGGTGACTCCAGTGCCCTGGGCAGCCTGTGCAAGTGCTGGACAATCCTTTTGGTGAGGAAATTTTCTTAATATCCACTCTAAGCCTCCACTGGTGCAATTTGGGGCCGTTTCCTCTTGTCCTGTACCTGGGAGAAGACACTGTGCACACACACACACACACAGGGACAGATGAGCAGGGGAATGGGAATTCCCTTGGACTCCTCAAGCAGAAAATCATGTGGAGGATCCTTCTTTTTGCACAGCAGGTGAAAACTGAAGCAGTGACATGTATCCTAACTATGGAGGTGGGGGTAGAAAGATGCTTTGAAAGGGGATAAAACTTGCTGCCTGGCTTTCCTCTGTGAGCAAGTCCAATTTCTTTCTCTCTCTTTTTTTATTCTTTTGGTGCTGTGTTATTCCTCCGTGGGCAGGAGGCTGCAGGCATTTCAATTTTCTTCAAGTCCTTGTTTCAAAAAGGGCCCAAAATATGTTCTCTTCTCAGAGGCAGTAAACAGCAAGTGCACAATACAGCTTCTCTAAGCCTCTCTTCTCCTGTCTCAGGGAGAAAGGAATTCTCCAAGCCCTGGAGCCTGACTCACTGGCTGTGTGAGCATGGATTAAGCAGGAATGTTTGAGAATTATTCCTGAATAATTCATGAACCTGAATTAATCATGCATTTTCATGAATTATTCATGAATAACGCATGGAAATGCAAGGTTTATTCATGCTCCAAAAAACCCAAGGCTTTTTCTCTTCTCTTCTGCTCTCTCTCCCTGTAAGAAACAGACCTGAAACAAGCTAAGGAAAAACATAATATATGTATATGGGAAAAGAACAGGAATAATAATGCTGAAACAAAACAACCAGGAAAAAAGAAAGCAAAAGCTCTTTTTTTTTTTTCTTTGCGGTGGGGACAGCAGGTGGGAGCTTTCCAAGCCAGACAAAGGAGACCTGACAAGGACCTGTGGTGAAGGGACAAGCCCAAGGCAAGGAAGTGTCCGGTCACCTCCTCTCCTGGAGCAGGCAGCAGAGACCTGGAGAGACAGGAGACATCTTGCACGACTCAACACCTGGAGCAGTGCTAACCAGGCAAGGAGCAGCTCTGTTGCTGTCAGGATTGTGATCTCTCTCTTTTTTTTCTCTCTCTCTGTTTGTGATTTTGTGTAATTTTGCTGCATTCATAAGGGTAAATGAACAACTGGTTTGGGGAAGGAAGATGAGTGTGTTTTCTTTAAATGTTAAAGGAAAGCCCCTCCAGAGAGCTGTTTGGACTGGGGTTGTTTGCTGTCTGGAATGTGGAGCTCTGTTTCTGGGAGGCAGAGGGCTTAGCTATGCATTTATCCCAGTTTCTGCTCTGTAGCATTCCCTGTGTTTGGGAGAGGGCTGGGGGCAGCTGCCGGCTGCAGGGAAGGGGATGTGGGGAGACAGGCACTCAGAGATTTTTTGTATGGTGCTTCCTGATGCAAAATCAATGCCAGGGTGTGTATCAGTCAGGAGAAACGGGTTGGAGAGAAGCAGGTGTGAGACTGTGCCAGCAGGGCAGACTGGCAGGTTTGGGGAGAGTTATGATTCCTGCAGGGAGCTTTGCTGCAGCTGATGGTGGCTGAGATAGGGATGGAGAAAGTTCTCCAGAGTGAACTTGGACCTTCCAAGTGAGAGGAGTCAAATCCAGGCAAGACTTGAATGGGGGTGTGGAGATAAAACAAAAAACTGGAATAAATTGGGTCCTAGCTGCCTTTTCAGCTCCAACTCTCTGCCTGCCCCAGCTCCCTCCCATCTTCTTTGGACTCTGTAGCCATTCCCCAGCTGGTGCCAGCACATGGGCTCAGCCCTGTCTCCAGAACCCTTCTGCCAAATCCTGCTGCCAAGCAGAGCAGACAGGACTGGGGTGATGCTGCCAGGGCCCTTAGGAGCTGGAAGGAAACTGCTCCTGAGCTCAGCAGCCCTCAGCTGCTCCTCTGGCACGGGAGGTTTTGGAAATCCCCACCAGCCTGGCTCTCCAGTTTCTCCAGTGATTGAAGTCTGCAGCTCCAGGGGCAGAAAGAGAAAGCTCAGTGGGCAGAGCAGTGGGCCAGGACTCAGGATCCAGCTCCTTTCAGCTTTGTTGCTGACTGCCTTAGACATATCCAACACTGGTCTGTGCCTCAGTTTCCCCATGGGTGAAATGAAGGGAATTTTCTGTTCTCCTTATCAAAGCATTTTGATGTTCACTGGGGGAAATAATTGTGCAGGCAAAGGAATGATCATTTCCTAGAATACCCCTGGGTCTTTTAGAGTGTCTTCTCTGCACTGCCTTGATAGCACACAGACACAGCCCTGCACTGGAGCAAACTGCAGTAGATGCACTGAAGTCCTTTGAGGAGAGGAACCAGCCTGTGTCTGCTCGGTGTCTTGTTCAGCATCTGCTCCAAGTGTCAGCTGTGAGGGCTGCCTGAGCCCAGGTGAGACCTGGCATGGCTGTCACTGCAGAGAACACTTGGATGCACTGGAGGCATGTGGTGCTGAGCTCAGCCAGACCCAAGGGAGCCTCCCAGCAAAGGGCTTTAGGATGAGGCAAGCTCAGAGGGGTGAGAATGGGAACAGAGAAATAACTGGCAGAGAAAATGCAGTGCCAAGCATTTTATATCTGCAGGTTGTGCTGCCCTGGGTAAAGCACAGCTTGTGAACACTCCCACCCACAGGAGAGCCCAAACCCCTGTGGTGACATTGCCATGCTGTCCCTCTGCTCCAGGTGAGCAGCCCTGATGTCAGGCAAGCTGTACGTGCTCATCAGCTGGCCCGACGGCAACTGGGTCATCAGCATGGAGAACATCAAGGAGCCCCGCAAGCCCTTCCACCTCTACAGCGTGGGGGAGCAGGTCCTGGCCCGCTGCCCTGGCTTCAGTGGGCTCTACTGGGGTGTGGTGGAAGGCATCAGTGGTAAGTGACACCCCCCTGGCCTGGGTTTGCAATTTGGGGCTGCTCAGAAGCAAGAATGAGTTCAGTGCTGAAAGATCTTCTCTTGCTACAGAGCATAAAGGTATTTTGGAGAAGAAGCTGCTGGAAGATCGACAGCTCCTGGAGAAGTTAAGTGAGTCAGGGCATTTGACACTGCACCTTCCTACTTCCATGGGGCTGTTTGGATAGGAGGATGGTGAGCATGTTGTAGTGGCGTTATAAATTTCACATCACTGCAATCAGTGTACAGAGCACTGAGTGGGAGTGGAAGGTACACACATTGCTGCCCCACTGCACATCCTGAGCCTCTCCCTTCCTTTCAGAAGAAGAGCCAGCTGTCCACAGCATGATGCCGTCCCCACCAAAGAAATCCAGGAAAACCTTTCCAAAATGGACCCCAGGGAATGCATCCAGGAAACACCCCAGTGACAGGACCTGTCCTGCAGAGCCTCTGCTGAGGGTGGCAGAGGCCAGCCTGCCCCACGATGCCAGCAGCTCCTCCATCCTCAAGGACAGGCGTGTCCTGGGAAGCATGGCAGGGAGCCCCTGCTCGCTGGCAGCTCCCCCCCAGCCAGCCAGTGCCTTCACACCTCCATCCTCCTTCATCACCATGGCCATGCCAGGGCCACGCACTTCCCAGAGTGAAGAGGACAGGGCTGGTCCAGCTGCCAGAGGTAACCTTGGGTTCTGGCCCTGCTGCCAGGTCCTGAGGGTGACAGGGTGGGATGGGGACTTGCAGGGCAGCCAGAAAACATCTGCTTTGCTCTAGGGATGTATGGGCTTTGTCTCAGGGCTACAGAGGTTAGAGATGGCATTTCCTGCTCCTTTCCACCTGGGAGATCTGTTCCAGGAGGGGTGTCTAAAGGGAGATGCAGTGTATGGCCTCTGCTCTGTCTCCTGGGGTGACAGTTCTCCTCTCCCCCCAAACCAAAAGACAATCTGAATGAATGCCTGCCTGAATAACTGAAATTCCCAAAAGCCCTGTGTCTCCATTAGTCAAACCTTCTAGATTTGCCTATTTCCCCATTTTTCCACCCACTTCTATACCCATTAAATGCACTTATGAAAATGTGCTAGTGTCTTATTTACCTGCTGACTAACAGCAGCATCCAGAGACAAGTTGGCTCTGCTTGCCTTGCCCCCACCATATCATTTGCACTGGGAACAGAAGCCCTTGAGATGCCACCTTTTGCTAATGGCAAATCTCCATTGATCAGTCCTGGAGAGCCTGTCTGGATCACTGTTGTGCAAATGGAATAATGTGTTGCCATGCAATCTAGCAGGGGATTTCAACAACTGATTCTTCAGCTTGTCTCCCACCCCTGCAGCAGATTATGTTGCCCTACCAATGAAGAGGAAGTCAGATGGCATCTTGTCCCCGTGCCAGCAGCAGATCTGTGTGAACAGGTAACACCTGAAAGCATAGTGAGGAGCCTGAATGTTTCACACCACACATATTGATTTCTGTCCACTCTGTCTCTATTCTCTGCCAGTGTTTGCTTTGAGTGGATGCTCGTGGAGGTTAAACCCAAAGCACAGAAGATAACAGGAGTTTGTGTGGGCACATACAGCAAAAAAATGAGCCTGCCCTGAAGTCCTGATTCCATGGTGGGTCAGTGGGAGGTCCCCCATATCTGTGTGCCAGGAGGATGCACAGGAGTTTGTTCACATGACGAACCCCTCGTATTCCCTCTCAGTCTATTTTATTCTTGTTGCAAATGAAACCAGAATTGACTTTGCTTTGCATTCCAGATAATTCTCTTCGGGAATGAATTTGAAGATGAGCTGTTTGTGGCAGTGCTGTTTAACTTCCTTGTTTCTTCCAGCCATGAGGAGCAAAAGATTGATGCTTTGCAAGAGATGGATGGCTTTGAGAGGGCTCACAAAAATTTCAGTCCTGCTGAGGTGGAAAGGTAATTAGCAAAAGAAGGCACTGTGTTCTCCTCCTCACTACAAAAGTGAGCAGTGAGATCACAGATGGGTGACAAAGTGGGACAATTTTAAGCTCCAAAGTTGCTGAGTCTCTTTACAATTGAGCCAGGTGTTTCTGGTTGTAGGGCTTGGATTTAGAGATGCAAGAAAGCTCTAAAACAGTGCAGAAACTACAAAGCTCTTGCCTATAACAATCAAAACATGGTTGTGTGTTTCTTGTTTTATTGCTCATACTTTGATGGTCAGTATCCAGTGATAAAGTGATGCTAGGGACAGTTTTCTTGCAAAGAAATGGGTACCAAAAAATTCAAGTTATGGTTCTTGTATTGTCATTTCCCACAAGTCTGTTGTTTAATACCACAAATATGTGTGTCCTGGGACTTGCAAGACAGGCTTTATGTCCTTCCTTACAACTGAGAAGAAAATTGACCATCAAAGTCTCCATGTATGCAGGCCCAGGGGGAGTTGAGGGTTAAACTGAACGTTCCTGAGCACTGAAAAGTCCAGACCATGTTATTTTTCTCTCCTGCCTTATTCCTCACCCAGGAGTCGTTGGAAGGGTTGATACTCTGCCAGAGGAGTTGTCCTGCCCTGCAGGCATCTAATCACTGCTTGGGTGGAGGAGTGACATCCACAGTGAGGACATGATGTCTTCTTGCCTTTACACAAGCAACTTTAATTTTTCAGGGTGGAGAAGATGGAGCAGCTGGAAAGGATGGTGCTGGACCTCCAGCAGGACGTCCTCTCTCTGAAGAAGAAGGTGCAGAGGCTGGAATCCCGGTCCTTCCAGGAGGAACCCCACCGACAGCCGTGTGAGGTGGTGGAGCTCTTCAACGGCTACACCAAGGAGCAGCTGAAAGAGACCATCAGGTTTGACCAGAAAATCAGCACAGCCTGCAAGACTCTGCTCTACAAGCTCTTCACCTCTGACTACATCCAGAGCCACTCCATCACGGGGCGCAGGGGCAACACCTTCCGCGAGGCGAAGCCCATGATGGACGAACGCTGCATCAAAATCATCAGGGTGCTGCTGAAGCAGAAGTTTGGGGATCACCTCAGTGACACTGTGATCACAGAGAAGATCCAGAACGTGCAGAAAGCCCTGAGGCAGAAGTTTAAGACAGAGTGTCTCTGAGGTGTGGGAGATTTGGTGTCCCCTCCTGCCATTCCCGTGTGTGTCCCTGAGCAGCTTTCCCAGGAAAGGTGAGCTGAGCAGCTGCTGCTCAGTAGATTTCCCCCAGGGAGCCAGCCCAAGTAAACCATGTGCTAAACACAGCTCAAACACTGCCAAACCTCTGCCTCCATTAACCAAGCAGGAACTGGGCCCAACTTGGCTCAGGTTTTGCACTCTACAAGTTCCTTCCCATCCAGCCTGTGTGCAAACCTCACTGTGGGTGCATGGAATCACCTCTGTGACTCTGATGATGTCCTCAAAGGCTTCAGGGCTCCATGTGGGTCCAAGAATGGCTCAGGAAGATCGCCCTGTTCCACACTGCAGATATGTTGTCTTTAGGATAGGGAATCCAGCTGCCGACAGGCTGTGTCACCCAATGCAGCTTCTCTCTGTTTGCCTCTGGTTGCCTCATTCTGCCTCTGGGACAATATTTACTCTTTCCTCACAGTGAATGTTTTATTTCCAGCACTAACAAAAAGGCAGACTCATTAAAATAATGTCTTAAAACATTCAGAAAAAGATAACTTGGTTTTTTTTCTGTTTATTTTAATGTAGCTATATAGAGGAGTTGTCTTCCCTAACAAAGGCCTGCTGAACAAGAGGAGGGGTCACCCATGGAAATTCCATTAATTTTCCTTTCAAGATCAGATTATTTCCATACAGGAGAAATCCCTAACATTTTTATGACACAAGAGTGAGGGATGGAGGACAAAATATGGCCCAACTTTGCTTTGAAGGTATTTATCTTGTGGACACTGTCACTATTATTTAAATACAGTATTTTTATCCTAGATAAAAAATGCCAAGTACAATCAGTCCCTTTGCTGAGGGACTACAGAGAAGGTCTAGAAAGAGAAATCTTTTCCTAAATAATTCAGAGCTGGAGTGTGGGTGGGTTAAAATTGTTCTAAGTGTTAAAAGAATGAGATGCTGACACCAGTCCAGCACTTAACAGAAGTGCTGCAAAATACCAAACATTCCCTTTTACAGAGGCTTCTCAGACAGGGAATTGGTTTTCTCAGCTTAATTTTTAAATTATTCAGGAAAAGAAATGCCAGTGGGTTTGCATTAATCAAAACATTTGGTTTAATTTATATGTTTTGTTGTGTTTTCAAGTATTTAATTTCTTCACAGTTACATGAGAAATAATAGTGCAAAATGAATGTATTGGAGAAACGAGGAGCTGTTTCGAAAGAAAAAAAAAAGGTGTTATTCTCAGAATTTTCCTCCCCCTTCAGCCTTTTTTTTGAGCTCATCCATTAAAGTGGGGTTGATGCTGTGATGTATTTTGGTTTTGAAGGGAGATAGGCTTGCCAATGTTTCTGGTACTATTTTCATCAGATGTTTCTAACAGTCATGTTAAATTGCAGAAGTAACAACTAAAGACATTCCTTCTGGTTTCCCAGTGCAAATACTTTTCCTAACTATGGTGCAAACACATTGATGATGATTCCTCCTTTGTAGGGACCTTGGTCTGAGCAGCACCTGGAGCAGATCTGCTGTGGTCACTTAGAGCCCAGAGTGCAGCCAGTCCTGGAAAACCCACTGGAACTGAGCAGAACTGCCCCAAAACCTCCTCAGTGCAGAA
Organism: Melozone crissalis; assembly: GCF_028551555.1. Lineage (NCBI taxonomy): Eukaryota > Metazoa > Chordata > Aves > Passeriformes > Passerellidae > Melozone > Melozone crissalis. Next base: position 4,861,068 of record NW_026535781.1, read on the forward strand.
GCACACCTTGAAATACACCAGCCCTGCCAGAAACCTGGCACCTTAGGCTGCAGTCACTGCTCAGGGAAATGCCCCAGGTGATGTTTTTAATGTTAACTTATCAAAGAGAAGATCAAGGAGGCACAATCAGCCTTATCCTGCAGAACCTCAAACTCACCTTGTTCCAGCCCCTGTCATGGGCAGGGACACCTTCCACTATTCCAGGCTGCTCCAAGCCCTGCCCAACCAGGCCTTGGACACTTCCAGGGATGGGGCAGCCACAGCTTCTCTTGGCACCCTGTGCCAGGGCCTCTCTCAATCTTTCCTCCCTGATGTTCATCACATCCCTCACCAAGCTGCAGCCTGGAAAGCCAATTCATGAATGTTATTTATTAAAATAAATGCTGCTGCTGTCCTCCCCTGCTGAGCCCCCTCCGAGGAGCTTCAGATCATTACTGTGAGCAAAGGGAGAAAAAAGAGCCAGGCATGGACCTGCTGCGGGGTGCCACGGCTCCTGAAACACGCGGCTCTGATCAGCTCCCCTAGAAGCAGATGAGCTGGGTGACCTTTCTGCTTGAAAAACCCTGCTTGAAAAACCCTTCGGTGGCTCCCTCAGAGGTGACTTCCCAGCCTAAGACACTTGCTGGTGTTCAGGAGTGCTCCTGGTTAGTGGGCTGATGGATGCTCAGCATCTCCGTGGGCAGCACAGCCACAGCACTAATGAGCCAGCGCTCAAATGGGCCCTTCTCGGCTGTAAAAGTTGTCCTCAGATACTCTCAAAGGCTTTGATATGGCAGAGAGGCTTGAAGAATGGCAATGCAGGTGGCTTTTTGTCAAATTTCATTTTTGAAAGTGTTTGTGAGCCGGAGGCAGCGTTTGCAGGCTAATTGGGAGCATGGGCAGCCGCTGGATCAAACGTCAGCGCCAGGACGCCGGTGCTCTCACCTCCCTGAACTCTCCAGCTCTGGCTCATCAGCCTCCAGAGGGAGAGGATCACACAGCACTGGCATGTGGCATTCCCCAGGGATGCAGGGGCCAGGGCAGATAGAGGAGGAGGAAGGTTTGTGCCAGAACTGCTTCACTCAGGGATGTTCAAAGCTGTGTCTCTTTCTAAGCAATGAAGGGCAGCTCCATTGAATGGAATTAACTTCCCATTTTAAATGAATTACCTGGAAAAAGTGGACAGCACTTGCTGTTGGGATTAATTACTCTGCTGAACCTGCAGCATCTTGTTAAAAATGGTGCTCCTGCTCAGCTTCTGGGTGAGGTGGGTGCAGGAGGGTGTGGACAGCGAAAATGAGGGTCAAAACTCAGAGGAGGTCTCTTGCATTTGGTTGAAAAGCAGGAGAAATGGTGCCTGTTGACACTTGCAAAAACAGAACTTGAATGGAGCATCCAGAGCTTTCTCCCTCCAGGAGGAGCTGGAGCAGCAGGGCTGACCTCAAGTTGGATTCAATTGGGATGTGCAGGCACCTCAATGAGCTGTGGGGCTCTCTGAGGGCCCTTGGTCCCCAGCACCCCAAAACTGCAGTGGGGCCCTGCCACACCTCCCACACCTGGGTACACCTCTGCTGTTTCCTTAGGAACCAGCTGAAAGCTGCATGTTGCTCACTGGCAGCAATACACAGGTTTTCAGGGAAAGGTGGGAACCTTTCCAGCCTGATCTGTATCAACCTTTACATTTTCAGCTGGGCCAACATGAGGCTTCTGAAATTTCAGAGAAATCATAGAATTGTTTGAGTTGGAAGAGACCACTAAAGGTCTCCTAGTTTCACCCCCCTGCAAGGAGCAGGGACATCAGGTTGTTCAAAGCCCCATCCAACCTGACTGTGGCTGTTTCCAGGGATGGTTCATCAACAAGTTCTCTGGACAACCCGTGCCAGTGTTTAAAAAACAAAAAATCCAGTTGTAGAGGTGCTGCTGGCAGCATGATTTATTGTGGGGAAAAAATCCCCAGCCCAAACAAGAGGGAGATTCTTTGGTCTTTAACTCATTTTATTTAAAATTAATTTCCTTGACCCTGCCAGAGGGGTTCCATGTTCAGCACAGGCAGATTTTAATTTTCCCATTACGTGGTCTGTAGGAAGCACTCACTGCTGAGTCTCTCAATGCCTGCACTGTGTGCATCCCCCAGAAACCAAAACACATTCACTTAATGACATGCAGACTGTGAGTATCAGATAAAGGAAGGATGTTAAAATGGAGCTGAATCCCTCCCTGGGTTTTAATCTAGGCTTACAAAGCCTGGCTGCCTTTCCATGAGCCCCAGACAGCCATCCCTGAGCCTGCCTGGTGTTCCAATCTGGTTGGATGCACGTGGAAAAATTCTCTGCAGAGGAGGACTGGTGCAGTGGGTGGTGGAAGTGCCTTTGGTTTGATATCCTCCCATCAGGCAGCTGCAGGAACAGGGAGATCTCAGCTGGGGGATGAAAGAAATATCACAAGGACAAGCCTTGGCCTTTGTGAGCTTGGAGCTGTGTGTCATTTCCTACTGTCACCCACACACAAATACTCTGTGTCACAGGAAGATTTTTTTTTTGTTCTGGTAAGTCTTTGTCTTGTTTTGTTTTCATATCATATCATATCTGGTTTCACATCAAATCATATCTGGTTTTTGTTTTTTGTTTTTTGGGTTTTTTTGGTTTTTTTTTTTTTTGAGAGTGCATTCCCATGCCTGAGAGGTGAGCAAATACATCAGATTTTGTATTTAAAGCGGTCTTTTATGTCTCTGCCTCAGTCATATATTCATTACACTTCACTTTAACCAGTATTTGTCTCTTTGCAGTACGTGATTGCATTATTCCAACTCTCCATATCTGTCCAATCTCCCTCACCTTTTCAGAGCTGAATGGAATTGGGGAGATCATTATTAAAACACAGAAAGCAAAGAAATAAAATTAACCAGAGCACCAGTTCTCTTTGTGCTGAATACACTGAGGAAATAAAAGGGCCTTCCACTTCTAATAAAATCTGGATGTGAATTGCCTCATAAAAGCTTGGATGAATTATATTCAGAGGCCAAAAAGAGAGAAGAGAGAGAGCTTGGAGCCCTTCACCAGCAGGACGCTCTCCCTTCCTTGGTGTGCAGCCCAATGGAAATGCCAGGAGAGCTTTGGGATCAGGTGAGATGTTCTGCTCAGAGGATGAGCTTCAGGCCTGATGAAGCATGTGGAGAGGTTGTTTAATAGCTGGTTAAGTGAGAAAGGTCATCCTGACATAATGCTGCTGGTTAAGCTTGAAAGGGAGGTCAGCAGTCTCTGATTCAGTGACTGCTGACAGGCAAGAATGCCGGATGACCTTGCAGCAACATGAGGAAAGGGAGGTGAGATTAGTCCTGAATATCTGTAGAAAGTATCAAAAGTATAACCATAAGAATGCAGAAGTAGGCGTAATTGCTGATATGTAACTAACCAATCCTGTGCTCAACTTTTGCAATATGTATGAAGTTTATTAAGAACTGTATTTAACCACCGTATTCGATCAATAAATGGGACTTGGATGAACCAATTGGTGTCTGGGTCTCCTTCCTTCGACAGAAGCACTTGAGGGCCACAGGCTGTTCAAGTCCCTCCCAGTGAAATATTAGTGCTGCTGAAATTGCTGGAGCTCTTCCTGCTGCCTCCTGAGGTCTCAGCCCTCCCTAAGGTTCTTGCCCAAGTTTCTGGCTGGTGGAGGAAGGACCCTGCAGAGCTGTGGTGACTTTTCAGCCCTGTTCATCCCCACTCTGATCTCCCAGGGTCCCAGGAAGGTTTTAGGATATGGACTTGGCTTCTAAGCTTCATCTGTGTGCTGGAAGAGGAAGGTGGTGAGGGACATGCCCTGGGTGTCCTCTTGTCACCAGCAATTCCTGCTGTCCCAGGACACTGCTGCTCCCAGGAGATGCAGTCTGGTGACGTGCTCACCTTTAAGGATATATCTGATGGTGTTGGCTTTTCTTTTGGCACACAGATTGAGCTGAAGCCAAGGGGACTGTGCCTAACTGAGTAATGGAGAGATTAACAGCCCAGAAAGCCTGGCCTGCACGGTGCTCATTGATTGTTTCTCTCAAATATAAGCAGAGCAGCCCAGTGTCAGGCATCTGAGGAGAGAGGAGACTGCAGAACTGATGTACTCCTGCTAATGAATAATCGTTAAACTCCAAAGGAGTTTATTATTATTGCCATTAATTCTGGTTGTACTGTGCCTGGAGACAAGGAAGGTGGAGAAAGATGAGTTCATGACCTGCATATTACAGAGTAGATTTTATCCTGGTAATATGAGAAACTTGATCATTTCTTAAGTGAGAGGACTGATAAAATCACTGACTTCTGAGGAGCAACATCATTGCCTTTATGTGTTCAACAAGCTCACTGGGATGGTGCTGGAGAAGGGTCAAATCCCTCTTCTGGACATCCTAAGGTCAGGAGTTTGTTTGCCCTCAGTTTCCCAGAGGGAGGAGGGAAGCAGGAAACACCATCAGCATTCACACCTTCAGTTCTATTAGGATTTCTCCTCCATGTTAACCATGAGGTTTTACTTACCCTGAACTCAGAATAAATTGCCAAAAGTCAAGGAAAGCCATAGGAAGATCCCTCCAGCCATAACAGGGATGGACCCAAGACAGGGGTTTCATGTCGTTCCTTAAGGTGTTTTGGATCAAGAGTAAAATACCGTCATGATCTGAGAACCCTGCTCTTCTTCACACTCCCCAAATGACTCCAGCACATTGCTGAGCAAGAGGACTCCTTCCTCTCCTGGAAACTAAAAAGTGAAAGACAAAAAACACCCACAAAAAAATATCTGTTGTCATTTGTGCAGGCCAAAAGGGAGGTGCAAACTGCTCTCTGCCTTTTGGTTCTGTGATCAGTGTATTTCCAAGTCTCTAGAGCTGAACCAGGAAGAAGTTGTGTTTGCTTTCTGCAGAAGTGCTGCCTTCCCAAGTGGAGATGTTTCTGTATTTCTTGGCTCAGAATGGAAGGAGCAAATATGAATGTATTCATTGTTATGAACAAAATTCGGGTAATATTTTTTATGTGAGAAAAAGTTACAAAAAAGCAGCCAGACCACGGGTAGCTGCTGAAGTTCTTCGTGTTTTGTTATTGTAATCACGAGTCGTTGTGGCTAATCGCTCCTTTTGTATCAGCAGAGCCTCGCCCGAGGCTAAGTTGTACCTTTCCCAGAAGGGTGGGAACCTTCCCGAACAGTAGAAGAGACCTGAGAAGGTGAGGGGGGCTATGCAAAGTGACTCCAAGACCACAATGCAGCATGGATCCCCCCGCTGTACGGAGAAAACCCCAAAACAACGAGCCACCTAAGAATTGAGAGACTGGAGTGATGTCTGGACGTGAGGAGCCGAATGCTGAGCCTGCAGAGATGCAGAACACCTTCGGAGCCTCTCGCCCTGACCAAGAGAGACGACCCCGGCGGTGAGACCAGGCCGACTGAGCCGGCAAAAGTACCATCTGACGGGATCAGCAGGCCCTAAAGGCTCCCACGAGGACGTGATCCCCAGCTCTGCCCCTAGTGGACAGAGCTGTGCATATCCTCCTGCTCTGAGTCGCCCGGGAAGACGACGGAGACTGCAGACCCGTCGAGCCACCCAATCCTGAGCTGATCACTTTTAATAAAGGCATTAAAAAGGAGAAGAAGTCTCCTGGCCCTTTTGTTTATTTCAGCTGGGGGCTCTCGTCCGGAATAGCCACGCCGCAAGAGGACTCGGGACTGGCCATCTTGGATCTTCAGAGGACAGCTGGCTACTAGGACCAGGGATCGGCTCAGGACAGCGACGCAGAGGAGCACCGGAGCACCGGACTGGTGAGAAACCCGGTGGCGGGAGTGGGAGACGTGCGCATGTGTGTGTGAGTGAGACGAGGGCCGGCAGCCGGACCTTCGAAGCGAGTGGGACCCCTCAGTACTGCGTTTCCGGTTTTTCGCGAGAAACCCGGCCAGGAACAGGGGGAAGCGAGTGGACTTAGTGTGAGTGAAGTCGTCTCCCAAGGGGGAATAAAGGGCCCCCCCACTCCGGGCGTGCGGAGTGAATTACTGTGTATGAGTGGCACGCACCCCAACGTCCTGACAAAGGGAGGTCAGGCACTTTTGTAAGTCTCGAGAAGGATTCGCGTAAGATTTGTCAGTCCCGAGAAGGATTCGGGTGTTTTCGCAAGCCCTGCAGGCAAAGTAAGTCCTGACAAAGGGAGTCAGGCACAAACCCCAGCAAAGGAGGCTGTGGTTTGCTTTTAAGTCCTGATACGGTGAAGCCTAAAAATTGGCGGGTTAGGCAAACTAAAAATCAGGCAGTTGTTTTTCCTGACTGAGGGAGTCAGGCACAACCCGGATTCTTGGCCGAGGCATCGGGTGTTCAAGTCCCGATAGATATAAGACCTGACGAAAGTTGGGCAATCAAGAGATTGGACAGTTGTTTCAGTATAAAGTCCTGAGCATCAGGCAGAAATTTGAAGTTCAGTGGAGGAGGCTGAAGCTCCTCAAACAAGGTTTTTTTGAAATTACCGGTCAGTTGAGGCCCCTTTGAGACTTTGTTATTGAGACCTGAAAAATGGGATGTTGTAGTAGTAAAAAGACCGGCAAGAGACTGAGAGACATACCTCCTGGTAGTCCCTTAGGAGAACTGTTAGAAAAATGGGATTCTATAGAGGCCACGGAGAAATTAGCTAAAGTGAAAATGATCCATTATTGTATGGAAGTCTGGCCAGAATTAGAGGTGCAAGGAGGATGGCCTTGGTGTGGGACAAAGGATAAGTGGATGTGCCAACAATTAAATAATTATCTGACAGCTCGAGGCGATACTGATCCTGAGCAATTACTGTATGTATCGTGCTGGTTACAGAGCGCTGTTGGGGATGAAGGGGTGCGAATTTGTAAGGTACAGAGGAAGAAAGAGGGGAATGAAGGAGGGGATGATAGAACTAGTAAAAGATGGGACCCCCTGGATTATTTGCCTCCTTCTGCCCCTCCACTTTATAATCCTCTTCTACAAGCATCTCAAATGGCAGGTCCGGTTCCTCCCCCGGCTGCCATCTCACTACCACCTGCTCAAACTCCTCCTTCTACCTCTTCAGCTTCTGCTATGATAAACCCAGTAGCTCCTCCAGATCCTTCTGCATCACCACAAGCGCCTATTCCACCTGCTGCATTCTCCACCCCTTCTCCAGCTCCACTTAATATCCACTCAGGCTCTTCTCCCCCTCCTATTGCTGTCCCTTTACCTCCTCCTAGTTGGGACACAAATGCCTCCTCGCCTGATAAACAGCTATCAGCAAATACACCTGCTGATGGGCAGAAAGTTCAGGGTAACCCAGATATTCCTCAAAGTAGTTTGGCATCTGAAGATGGGCCGTACTGTAGCACCAGATCCAAGACCTCCAAGGCGGAGAGACTCTTTCCCCTCAGAGAGGTTCCTATGGGAGGAATAGCGGGAGGTGTTGGCTTTGTGAATGCTCCCCTAACTGCTTCTGAGGTGAGAGGATTCAAGAAAGAGTTGGGGCATTTAGTGGAGGACCCAGTGGGCATAGCCAACCAAGTGGAACAATTTCTAGGTCCAAATATCTACACTTGGGGGGAGATGAATTCCATCCTGAGTATATTATTTTCCCCAGAAGAGGTCCAGATGATAAGGGCGGCTGGCATAAGAATATGGGAGAAAGATAACAGTCCAGGACCCCAGGTGCCAACAGGTGAACAGAAATTGCCACTAACAGAGCCCAGCTGGAGCCCTAACCAGGAGGAGGGGAGGAAGGCCATGAGGGAATATAAGTCTTTGATAATACGGGGGATCAAAGAGTCAGTTCCCAAAGGAACTAATACCCAATTGGCATTTGAGGGTGCACAAGAGAAGGATGAAGCTCCTGCTGCATGGCTAAATCGCCTAAGGCGGAACTTCCAGTTGTACTCTAAAATAGACACAGACACCCCAGAAGGTCAAATGCTGCTAAAAGTCCAATTTGTTACCAAATCTTGGCCTGATATAAGGAGAAAACTGGAAAAGATGGAAGATTGGCAATAGAAGGACATTAATGAATTGTTAAAAGAGGCATTGAAGGTGTATTTAAGGAGGGAGGAAGAAAGAGCAAAGGCCAAGGCTAAGGTAATGGTTGCTGTAGCTAGAGAAAGTGCAGAGTGGGCGGGTCCACCACCAGGAGGAGGCAAGGATAGGCCGGTACTGTCAGGTGCAAGAGGGATGGAGACACCTCAAGGCCCTTTGAGAGAGCGACATTGCTATTACTGTGGAGAGCCAGGACACATCAGGAGGTTTTGTAGAAAGCTTAGTCTCGATGCGGCAATAGCCAGGGAACAAGATAATTTAGGGAAGATCCTTAGAGGTGACGATTAGAAGGTCAGGGGCTTTACACTATAGGGGACCCAATGCAACATCTAGAAGAGCCCCTTGGTAAACTTTGAGGTGGGCCCCCTAAATGAAGAATTTGAATTTCTGAGTAGATACAGGAGCAGATAAGTCCTGTCTCAACAAAGTACTAAGAAGTATAGTATAGAATAGTGAAAAACATCTGAAGTTAGACAAAAAACAGCTAGGTAGAAAGGATATCCAGTAGCACCAAAACTGGCCTGTAAAACTAAACTTGTAATAAGTAATGTGAAAGTAAAAGGTACCTTATTGTTGTCTTGTTGTGTGTGTGAGAGTGAGTCACGAAGTCAGCCTCAACTTCCCGGGCAGGTGGGAAGGGGGCAGTGCAAGTGGGTGTATGTGTGACCTGCAAACCAGGCTTGTGTCCCCCGGGTGGGTGGGGGCTGTGGCCAAAGAGTGTGTGTGACCTGCAAACCAGACTAGTGCTCCCCAGGTGTGTGAGGGAGCCATAGCTGTAAGAGCGTGAGTGACACACAGCCTCACAGGTGAATGTGCACCAGAGGCAACCAGAGTCAGGGCCCTTCCAAGAGGCCCAGGGATACTGAGACCTGTGGGCCAACCCCAGGGTGAGGGGGGGGGCTACAGGGACCCGTGATTTTCTAGCAATAATGATCCAGTTTGTGTCTTGAGGGTGTGAAGGAATGTGTGGGAGTGAATATAGACAAATTAGAATAGAGGTGATGTAGATTGTGCATTATAGGTTTTACCACATTTCCTTAGAGAGAAGTGTATTGTGTAGAAGAATGGTGTAAGAAAAAAACCCCAAAAATTTAAGTGTAAGGGGTTGAAAGAAATATTTAGGCTCTAAGTGAAAGTAAGAAACAGAAGCAAGAGATAAATAAGATCTTAAAAATAGAACAGAAAACCAGTGAATTAAATACACAGAGATATAAGAGAATAAAAATACTTTGGGAGTTAAGTTAGCTGAGAAATACAACTCCTTGCAAAATACAGAGTATGTAGAAGTTGATGAGAGAAACATGCAAACTATGGAAAAGGAGAAGTTAAGCAATAACATTAGACAGAGAAACTGAGTTTTGATAAAATCATTAAATAGCAGACCATTAATGCCTGTGTTTGAAAGCCCGTTTCAGGTACTCTTCATTACTAATTCGACTGTGCAGACCAAAAGAAAAAGGTTGGACTCACATCGCTCTCACCCCCTGGCATTGGACCAGGATTCAACATCAGGTTTTTTTCCCTCTGGCATTCTGGCATTGGACCGGACTCCACCCCTTTCTCCTTCTGGCATTGGGCCAGACTCCCAGTTTTTCCATCTGGCATTGGGCCAGAGTCCACACCATTCTCACCTCCGGGCACTGGACAAGGATTCATCTGCTTCACAAGCTAAATCACCTGAGTATACTGTGGTAAAAGGACCAAAAGATTTAAAGTTGACTCTCAGAAGGAAGAGTCAAATAGACTGAACTGTGTGGAAAAAATTGGTATCAGGAGTTCTAATATTGCTTAAAATGTTTCAAAACTATTCTGTGTAAACTATGTTGGTAAAAAGTTTAAGACTGTAAATAAGTAATTCTGGTTAAGTTCCCCAATTTATTTCTAAAGACTCCAGGTTAATCCTCTACAGAACACTCCTCTGGGAGGGGAAACCAAAATTGGTAGGGAACAGACCAAGAGAGGTTTAACCAGAGAAGCGGGTAGAAGGGACTCTAAAGAGCTTGGAAGCTTCTCCTCAGTAAAATTCCCCAAGAGGCAAGGCCGGGTGGGCAGGCTGTGCAAGATGACCCATACCGGACTCTTGGGAAGGGTAGTACTGATGGCTCTGATTGCTGGTGGTGCTCTGGGGAGCCCAGGAGAGCCATGCAGTGAGTGCTACTGACCCCTCTATGAGGAGGAAGTGAGCTCCTTGTCGAGAGTCCACATCAGTTCTGACCCTGATCGTGTTAACCTCTCCCAATTAGTCCTTTATCAGAAAAATAAGAGAGTGTATTGGAGAGCATACAATACTGCCACTTTTAGGCAGCCACTCCTAGGAGAGTGCCATATAGGGGAAGCCTGGTTGTGTTTTGAATGTGATGCTGCTGAAACAAGCTCAGCAGAACTAGTAAAAAGCAAAGAAATGGTGAAAATGGTAAGAAAAATTGTTTGTTACAAGTATTTATATGAGTGTACTGGAAAGGAGATAAACCCCTTTTGGAACACATTTCAGGGGAGCCCAAAACCCCTAGGTTTGATCTCGTCTGGCAACTGCATTGCTAGAGTGATAAAACCAATTTTCTTATTACCCAAAGGAACTGGATCAAGTTTGGGAGTTCCTATATATAATGATTTGGGAGAAAATAAACAGAACCGAGAAAGTGAAATACAAATTGAGAAAATCCAAAATTGTAAAAGCCAAATTCGGACCCCAATATCTATGTTAAACAAATTAATCCAGCTCCAGGCAGTATTAAAAATAAAGAATTCAATTATTAGGAACATTTCAAACAAAATAAAAAGATTAGCATGTGTAAATAATGAAGAACAAACTCCTACACTTGATTCCAGTGGGTGGGAGAACCTGGAGATTTTCAAAAAAGATGTATGGGAAAAGGTAGTTTTTCTCACTGTGTGTGTACTTGGAAGATTGCTTTTTTTACTATGCTTAGTTATCTGTCTTAGTAGAATAGTACTTGCCGGGCAGACCAACCTGAAGAAACCAAGGAAAGTAACAAAGTTAAGTAACCATGATTACCAAAGTGCACAAGAGATTTATAATAGATTCAAAACAAAAAAATTGTAAGTTGATGCGAGCTTAGAATTTAAGCTCAATCAAAGAAAAAGAGGGGGGACTGTTATGAACAAAATTCGGGTAATATTTTTTTTGTGAGAAAAAGTTACAAAAAAGCAGCCAGACCACGGGTAGCTGCTGAAGTTCTTCGTGTTTTGTTATTGTAATCATGAGTCGTTGTGGCTAATCGCTCCTTTTGTATCAGCAGAGCCTCGCCCGAGGCTAAGTTGTACCTTTCCCAGAAGGGTGGGAACCTTCCCGAACAGTAGAAGAGACCTGAGAAGGTGAGGGGGGCTATGCAAAGTGACTCCAAGACCACAATGCAGCATGGATCCCCCCGCTGTACGGAGAAAACCCCAAAACAACGAGCCACCTAAGAATTGAGAGACTGGAGTGATGTCTGGACGTGAGGAGCCGAATGCTGAGCCTGCAGAGATGCAGAACACCTTCGGAGCCTCTCGCCCTGACCAAGAGAGACGACCCCGGCGGTGAGACCAGGCCGACTGAGCCGGCAAAAGTACCATCTGACGGGATCAGCAGGCCCTAAAGGCTCCCACGAGGACGTGATCCCCAGCTCTGCCCCTAGTGGACAGAGCTGTGCATATCCTCCTCCTCTGAGTCGCCCGGGAAGACGACGGAGACTGCAGACCCGTCGAGCCACCCAATCCTGAGCTGATCACTTTTAATAAAGGCATTAAAAAGGAGAAGTCTCCTAGCCCTTTGTTTATTTCATTCATGACCCTTCCCCCTTGAGATCTTTAGGGTGAAAGATGGAATCAGTCACTTCAATGGGTTATCTTGGTAGAGGAATTTTACACCTAACTGTAGTCATTAATTAAATAATTCCTATGTATATAATACCCTGTGCTGGTTTAGCCATTGCTCTGAGGAGTGGGCTAGGAATGCTTATTTGTGGGATGGAAAGCCAGGAGCAGGCCTACTTTCTGGTGAATAATTTGAAAGCTGGAACTGTGATCCCCATATTTTTCCTATAAATGCTGCAGACTCTGACCCACCTTTTTGTGCTTGCACAGCTTGGAGGGCTGTGTGTACCAGGTCACTTGAGAGCCACCAATACAAGCCAGGGAAATGTTGGCATTTCCAAAGAACTGAGAGAGGGCTGGGACACAGCAGCACTGATCTTTGGGAAAAATAACCCACTAACCCTGCCTGCCCTGGCGAAACTGTGTCAAAAATCTGGACTAATCTTTGGTGACAAATGGCCTGGAAAGTGGGAAAGGAGAGAGCTCATGCTCTTTTGTAAGAATAAAGATGAATTTATTCTTGATTAGGAAAGACAGCAAGTGGAGACACTTCCAGCTGCATGGACATCGTCTTGACATTGGCTGTTAAATGCCTAATGATGACAGTTAGCGTGAATTAGCTACTGAATATGTTTTCTTGTGTTTTGTGGTCCCCAGGGCAGACATGCCAGAGACTTTTAAAGAGAATGAAAACAGAGAAGAGGAGGCCTCCATACAGATAATTTTGAATTTGTAATGTCTGGTTATTAATGGTATTGAACAGTCAAAAAGCCACATGTGGCTCCCATATAGTACATGTTAAGCCTCAGCATGTTCTGTCTTCATAAATAAAAGCTTGGGAAAGTGGATGGATCCCAAAATGACAGGCAGAAACCTACCTGTACACAGGAATTGGTTTTTGTTTTTTTTTTTCATTTTCCAGGCTGAAAAGTGGGGTAATGTTTTTGGGAAGCTATTGAGCTGGCAGCTCTTCCCATCCCTTTCCCAGGATGCCAATGCAGGGTCCAATTTTCATTGCTGAAGTCAGTGTGAGTTTTTTCTCAATATGTTTGATCATCAGAAATTCAGATACAAGGGAAAAAAAAAGTCATCAGAACTCAGCAGGATCCAATTTTCCATCCCTGCATTTCAATTTGACAACAATAGTCTATAAAAAAAATGCAAATATTAATTTTGCTGTGGACAGGAAGGAGGGAGGGTGCTGAGAGCTCTCGTGTTGTTTGATCACTTTAAAGCCTTTCCTGCAGAAACTGAAATGGTGACATTCTGCTTGAAATGTGCTGGGTGCAGTAAATCTTCAGCTTGGAGCAGCCGCCCCCAGACCTTTATGTCTATCTACTTAAATTCAAATACAGGATTTTTTATTTTTTGTGTGGCTCATCTGTGGATTCACCCTGAGTGCTTCTGGTTTAACCATCCGGTTTAGGGAAAGAAGAACCAGAGAGATTCCAGCTCTTTCCCCCAGTCCAGCCTTTTCTGTCCTGTGATGTTAATGAGCAACAATGCTTCATGAGGGTTTTTCACAAGCTATTGCTGCTCAAAAAAAAAAAGGCCCAAGGATGCCTTTTATTGTCTCCTCATTGTGAAGCTCAGAACACGACAGTAAAATTGAATGATTTAACAAGCTGCTTTCTTACTGCCCTCTCTGCCCTTGTTCTCTTCACTGAAGCTTTCAGGTTGTGAACCATTCCAGAGAAACACCCAAGCATCCCAAATCTTCAAATCCCAAAGCAAAATGGGCTGGTTGGCACCTCCTGCCCAACACCTCCCCAGCTCTTCCACCACCAGTTTGTAAATTCCCATTGGAACCAGCAGGTGATGCTGAAGCAGAAAACATGGAGTTCATTCTGCCTTCTATTAGGCTTTTCTTTTCCTCCCATATAAAATTCACAAGTGAGGAAAAAATCCTGTGATCCTGGTGGGGTATTTAGAAACATAAGATAGAAATGCTGGCATGCAGCACGTGGCTTTGTTCTCACTGTCTGCTCAGCTCTTCCATCCCCGAAAGTGGGTCCAGCTTTTATAGGCCAAAAGAGCAAGTCCAAGTGACTCAATGATATTTTTAGCCCAGAAAGCCCTGCAGCTGATGGCACACTTCACAACCAGCAGGGGACACAGCTAGGCCAAAGCCCAGACCTCTGCTGGGAGCCATATCTCCTCAAATACCTTTCAGACAAACCTCCATGCAAGTCAGTTGGGAAAGTTTCTTCAAATTCCCAGCAATTGGGAAAATCCGAGGTCGTCCACCCGCTCATAGATGAGGTCTCCAAATGATCCATTTCTGGCATATAACTACACAGGGTTATGTGAAAGATTCTAAAGGAGCTGCTCTGGAGTCAAAGAGCCCCTGTCATCTCTTTGTAGCTAAATCACAATTTCGGGAGTTGAAGGAGTTTGGAACGAGCTAGACAGCAGACCTCTGAGCGTTTTAGATTATGCGGTTTATGTTTCTTATTTTCTACACAGACAGGAAGGGTGAGTTGTGCTCACATCTACACCACATGGCTCAGAAGGTAACAAGACTTCAAGTTACAGAATATTTAAATGATTTATTAGCCAATAAAACATTGCCAACAAAGATATGTATGTTTCTGACCCAATCCTTCCGTATTTCATGCCATGGACTCATGCTACAGTGTAAGGTTTCTCAGCCAATCATGTTCTGACACACAAACCTACAGCCCTGCATCCTAAGCTTCTTGTTTACGGTTGCAACTACTTTTATTTTTTCTATACCTTAAACTCTAAAATGCTAAACTTTCCTCCACTTAGCTTAAGGTGTCTCTGTTTTATACTATGAATCCACATTCTCGCTTCTACCACCTAAATTTGGAAGCCCTTTCCAAGGTCTCCGATCAAATCCTGTGTTTAATTCTAAGCTTTGCTGACAAGACCAAAGATCTGAGATTTCCCTGCATTTGGGTTTCCAACAACACTGATGCTGTTAGTTCCAGAGTGCCCAGGATCCCTCTTGCAAGTCAACTCTGGCAGGAACAAGGCGGGCAGCTGCCGGGGGGCTGCTTGTGGCCTCTGCCAGCCCATTGCTCAGGGCTTGCCAGCGCCCCAGCCCCTCAGGGGCTGCCCCAGCCCGGCCAAGCTGCCCGGCAGCAGCACCGCAGCCCACCAGCAGCTGCAGAGCAGCCCCATCCAGAGGCACCTGGGAGCCCTCAGCAATCCAGCCAGAAGCACACGGGCAGGAGGATACAGAGGGTGGCTCCTTCCTGGCACAGGGCTTGTGGCCATCTCCAGGCACCGCTCTGGCAGGGATCCCTGCAGCCCCGGCCCCTGCCCACCTGCTCTGTCACCAGCACAAAGGCTTCAGCAGAGCCACCACAGGACAAGGGGCTTCTGGCCATTTTCCCTTGACCACTGCATGCCTGGGCAGCTTGCTGAGCCGGGGTACCCTTCTCCCCCTCTTCCCCTATGCCCTGCAGACCCTGGGTAGCAAAAGAAAGCTCCTGGGAGTCTGTGTATTATAACACACTCTATATTCATATACTAAAGAAAAAAAAACAAAAAGAAGAAAAGAACAATCTTAAAGAAATGGAAAATTCCAGCTGGCTCAGGTGGCCCCAGGAGACAGAGCCTCTGGCATCAGGTCTCTGCAGAGCTGCAGCAGCGCAGCCAGCCGAGCCCTGACAGACGAGGCCGTGTCCTCCATGCCCTGCGGAGCTGATCTTGCAGCCTCTGGAAGAGGGAATATCGCTCACTCTGCAGTGACTGGAGGACATACAGTGTTTCTAGTGCCACGTCCGACACGGCACTGCTGATGTCCTCTGTCAGCGGTTCAAGGGCTGCAAGAGAGAGGGACAGAGCCATGGTCAGATCCCGGATCTGCGTGGAGCCAAGAAGAGCCCCCTGCCAGGGCCATCCCAGCCGGCTCTAGCCATGACCAGGAGCCAGCAGGGACCAAGGGCACCGGCCCGAAGCTGCTGGCCACGAATCCCCAAGGTGGCCCTGAAATCTCTGTGTGCTCTGCCCACGCCGCCCCATGTCCGCACAAGGAGAAGAGCCCTCTGCAGCCAGGGCAGGGTTTGCAGCTCCCCCGACAGCCCCCGCTGTCAGCCCGCTGCCCTCACTCACTCACCAGTGCAGATCAGCTGCAGCTCTTGCTGCTGCCCCCTCAGGTGCCGCCCGGCCATGCCTGTGAACACAGAGCCTGTCACAGCCCCAGCGGCACAGCTCCCTGCCAGCGGTGCTGCTGGCGCTGTGGCCACACGGGCTGCTGGCCGGGCAGAGCTCAGCCCGGGCCCTTGCCGCACGCTGCCGCCCCAGGGCACGGCTGTCAGAGGGCGGCAGCAGCAACGCCCAGGCCAGGCGGGGCTCCACGGCGCCGGGCCGGGCTGGCGCTGCCGGGGCAGCAGGCGGGGCCGGGGCCGAGCTGCGGCGGGCCGGGGCTCGGGACTCCCCCATGAACCTGACGGCCGCCTCTCGCAGGGGGCTCTGCAGGTAGTGCAGTGCCCTGCGCACGTGCTCGGCCGCTCGGCTCCTGTCCTCTGCCAGCTGCAGAGAGCGGCAGGAGGGAAGGGTTGGCGCGGGCTCAGCCCCTGGGCCGGGCGCTGCCTGCGCCCATCGCCGGCCACGCCTGCCCGCCCAGCCCTGAGGCGCGGCCAGCAGCCGCTGGCCAAGGGCTCCCGAGGGGAGGGGGCAGAGGGCCGGCTGCTGCCCGGGGAGCCGCGGAGCCGCCCCGCAGCCCCGCCGGGCCGGGGCTCCATGGGCACCCGACTCAGGCCCACGGGAGCCTGGAGAAGAGCCCGCGCGGCCTCTGCGTGCAGCGCCGGTCAGGGGCACAGCTGCCCGCCCTGCACACTGAGCACCGCGCTCAGGGGGCTTCTCCGGGCTGAGGCTGGGGCTCGCAGGCTGTTCTTACCAGACACTCGCTGAACTTCCACACATTCTGCCTCTTCACAGCAGCAGCAGCAGCGCAGGGGGCGCCGGCCCGGCCCAGCCGGGGCTCCCAGCCAGGATCAGCAGAAGCGCCGGCCCCTTCCCGCCTGCTCCTGCCTCGGCTCCCAAGGGCTTTTTCCAGCTCAATTCGGGAGCAGAGCAGCCAGCACCTACACACAGCCCTGACTGCTCAGGGCCCGCCTGTGCTGCCCTGAGCCAGCCCTCAGGGGATGAAAGGATCGGGTTCCAGCGCTGTTTTCAGCGCTCCTTTACTCACCCTGAGCTGACAGCAGGAGGCTGCTGCTGCCTCTGCCTTGGCAATTGGAGATCACGGCTGCTCTTGGCCCTCTTGTGCTTGCCACCTGAATTTTATCAGTACAACTGCACTTCCCTCTTTCAATCACTGCTGCCCACTGTGCTTTTGTGATGGTGAACTCAGTGTTTTTGTCACAGGCATCATGATTAGCAGAGACTGAAATGCTCACAAGTCCTTGAGTATTAAGTCGAGGGGAATGAAAGCCTCACAGATCACATTTGCAGCACTCAAACACAGCCCTGCTGCTGGTGCTGTTTAAATGCAATCAACTTACAGAGACCATCATAGAAATTGCCTCTGGAGTTGCCAATCAAATGAAAAAATCTATCAGGGGAAAATACAGAACTTGGCTGCCTTCATTGCTTCCTCCGAGCAGCAGAAAATGGAGATGCCCAGAGGTATTTTGCACTGCTGCTGATCCCACTTGGAGCCCAGCGCTCTGCAGAGTCCCAGCGGGAACCCGAGCCCAGCCCCGGGTGCTCCCAGAGTGTCCTGGAGATTCTCTCTGCATTCGGTCAGGCTTGCATTCCCCAGCAAGTCCCCAACAAAACCTCCTGTTCTCTAGGGTTAGAACAGGCACAATGAAAAACTCAGCAATGGCACAACTCCCCAGCTCACAAGGAAAAGAAAGGACAAGTTGTCAAGGAATCCATACATTTGTCTTGCTTTGCTGCAGAAGTCGTGCTGCACTCACAGTGTGGAAAGCTAAGAGAAGCTGCAGTTGAGGGCACATCTTGTGACAGAAGCTGCACCTCGTTCTCCAGGAAAGGTTCTTGAAAAGGGCAGACAGGAGTGTGGAGAAGATTCCTAGACAATTGAAACAGCTTTCCAGAAGTGAAATGAAAATGGGAAGGAACAATCCAGTATGTTTTCCTCTATTTATTTCTATTCTCCCCTGTTCCATGTTGCACTGCTTCTCCATGCCATGAACTCCAAATGCATCTCACCTCTCAGATGGATGCCTTAGCGAGTTTTAGCCACTGTAATATTCCATGAGCTACACCCAGTTTGCCTTGCCCTGGTTTTGTTGGAAAGCAATGCTGGAGCCATCAGTGCAGCGCTTGGGTCGGCACGAATCCTGCAGGCAGGGAATGTGCCCTGCCAGTGTCTGAGCCTCAGCAGGGACAATGCACAGCAGCGAGCGAGGGATTTGCTGTGCCCTGTGCAGGAGTCAGGACTCTGGATCTGGGCTCAGCACGGCGAAGTTCCCGTGTTTGGACAGACTCAGGGGCTGCCCTGAGGGCAGCGAACGGGAGAGTTCCTGGCTGGGAGAGGCCCCAGCAGAGGAGGGGATCTTGTCCCTCCTCGAGGCCCTTTAAGGCTCTCCAGACCCCTTTGAAGTGAAGGTTTTCTCTTTTGAGGGTTTTTTGGGGAAATCCCACCACTTCAAGGGTGTTTTTTCCTTCCCATTTTAGGGTGTTTGTGGGGCCGCAGCCACACAAGCCCCTTTCAAGGGGGGATCATGACAGCTTTCATTGGCATTTTTATGGGGCCCCCACTCCAAGGCCCTGTAGGGGATGTTTTGCCTCCCAGGGTGATTTTTGGGGTTCTCTCTACCATCGCCGCTTTAGGGCCCCCACTATGGTCGGGTCCCACTATAATTCTCCTAGAAAGGGCAACACCACTCCCATTGATTCTGACAGTGGAGCCCGGGAGGGGGAGTTGGAGATCCTGGGAATGTTGGGGGTCCCAGGGAGGTTTGGGGGTCCTGGGAGGGTTTGGGGGTACCTGGGTGATGGTGACTCTGTGCTGGGTATAAACTGTTGTGAGGGGTTCCTGGTGGGGTTTTGTGTATACCGGGGATCTTGGGGCGTCATGGTGGATTTTTGGGGGTTCCCAAGGGGGGCTTTCTGGGGTCCAACGGGGGGATTAGGCGATGCCAAGAGGAATCCAAGGCTGTTTTGGGATACCTGCCGGTGACAGAGATGGGGATCCCATGCCAGGTATGAACCTTCTCAGGGGGACCTGGAAAGGTGTTGGGACATCCTGTGTGAATTTTGATCTCCTGAGAGGGTTTGGGGGGGTCTTACCCCTGAGGTATGGGGTTTTGCAGTCTTGGGGAGCTTTTGGAGAGCCCAGGGATGGTTTTGGGGTCCCAGGGAGGTTGGTTTGTTCCACGGGGTTTGGGGTTCCCTGGAGGTTTTGGGGGTTTTGGGGGTACCTTGGCAATGCTGGTGACAGAGCTGGGACCCCGTGCTGGGAATGAGCCCCCTCACTGAGCACAGGCAGCATCAGTGAGTTCAGGGGGATCCTGGGGGCCCGGGGAGTCACCCCAACCCCCAGGGGACCCCAAATGCAAAGGGACCCCCGAACTCCCCTCAGCGCTGGATCTGCTGCAGGCAAGGGGCACCAGCACTCAGCCCCCAGCCCCCACCACCACAGGGGGGCTGTAGAAGAAATCTGGGGGGGCACGGATAGGTCGGGGGGGACCCCCAAAGTCCTGGGAATGGGGGAACACAGGGGAACTCCCAGGAATCCCCATGTGCGGCTTATGGGGCACCCAGGAGGAGTTGGGGGGGGCTGGGTGGGACATGGGGGACCCCCAGAAGTCTTGGGAGGGGGGAAGAACAGGGTGATCCCCAGGAAGGGTTTTGGAGGGAAGCAGATTGGAGCCTCCAGACGCCGAATCCGATGAGGAGAACAACGCCGATGGCAGCGCGGACAGACACAGGGAGCACCAGGGTGAGATTCCCGCTGGATTCCGGCTCTGGGAAGCACGGCATGGTGAGGTGGGGAGGGGAACCCAAAGGGAGGAACAGGGGTTCAGGGGGTCTCTGGGTCAAAGAAAAGGGGGCTCTGGGGGCTGGGAGAGGGGGGATTGCCGCAAGGGGCTGCGGGGATTGTTGGTGCCGGATAAGGGGGCGCAGGGTGGAACCCATGCCCGGGAATGGGGGTGCGGGGGGATGGCGGCGCCAAAGAAATGGGGGTTCAGGGGCCCCTCGGTGCTCCGGAACGGGCGACCCCAGAGTCCCGGTGCCGGGGGTCCCCCTCAGCTCTCGCCGCCCCCCGGGCCCCAGGAGCGCCCCCAACCCCAGCGCTGGAGCCATCGCGCTGCTCTGCTGCGGCCCCGCCCCCTTAGCCGCCTCCGGCCCCGCCATTGGCGCCGCTCTTTGCTGTCTGCCAATGGCGACCCACGTCTTTGGTGGCGTCACTGGTCCCTGGGCGAAGGGAGGCCTGGGGGTGAGGTGCCCCGGCTGGCCGGGAATGGGGTCCGGGGGATCCAGGGGCTGCCAGAGGAGGATACCCGGGAAAGGGGGTGCAGGGGGTGTCGGGGCAGGATAAGGGGGGGCAGGGGGTCCGGCAGCTGTTGAAGGAGATGCGGGGGGGTCCCAGTGCCCAGGAATGGGCATTCAAGGGGGTCCCCGGGGGGCTCCCCAAGGCCCCTGCCGGGGGGCAGCAGGAATTGGCTCAGGAGCTCTGGGCAGAGCAAATGGGGTGACCCTGGCTTGGGGGGGACACTGGGGACTCACACACGCCCCCGGGGGGAACACGACCCCCGGGGACCCCCCCTCACCTTGTCCCGCAGGGGAGGCCGAGCCCCAGCCCGGGCAGACGAAGCCCCCGAGCCCCGGCAGCATCTTGGGGGGCCGTGCGGGGCCGGGAGGGGCAGGATCTGGAAAATGGCGGCGGCTGCCGGGGGCCGCGGGTGCCTGGGAACCGCGAACGCGGCGGCGGCGTCTGTGACAGCGGCGCGGCCTCAGCTGCCTGAGAACGCGGCCCTGGCTGGGTGTGCGCAGCCTGGGCTCCTGCAGGCGGCTGCACCGGGCGATTCGCCAGGTGAATTGTTCACGGGGCATTGGCCTGCGCAGAGAATTCCTAAAGGTGCAGAGCATTGGCCTCTGCAAAGTTCCTACACCTGCAGAGCATTGGCCTCTGCGAAGATTTCATCAACGTGCAGAGCATTGGCTTCTGCAAAAGGTTCACGAATTTCCTTTGAAGGTAAGGATTGACTCAAGTTGAACTTCTTGGTTTTGTCTCATCTGCACTCTGAGAGAGAATGACAAAGGGAAATACAGGATGGGATAGTGCCCGTCCTCTGGTGCAGCAGTTTAGTGGTTTGCCCAGCTGAGTGGATGAACAATATATGCTCTACTGATTGTGCTTTTTTTTTGCACTGAATAAATGCAACATTTTCTAAATGTACTGGTCTATACATTTTCCCGATAGTGATTGCTTAAACTACTTAAATGTGAACAAGTTCTGTTCAAGTTTCAGTGGGTTGTTATCATCTGGTTATTAAAATTATTGGGGAGATGCCTCTGAATTGCTGCAGCAGCCTGGCTGCCCTCAGCTGACATTCTGGCCAGAAGCCTTGTGAGCACATTAGAGAACCCACACAATAGGAATTCCATTCTTGGGGAGGGAAAGTGTTTCCCGTTGTCAGGTTGCACAAAGCTCCTGGTCTTGTATAATTCCTGGGATGGCACATCCACTTCTCTGGAGAAACAGTTTCAATTTTGTTCCACTCTCATCACTGTAAAATATTTCCTCCTTCTAACAAATGTAAATCCCACCTCATTCACTTCAGACATATTGACCCTTGTTCTGCCACTGCAAGATTTGGGAGAAAATACCTTTGACCGCTGTTTTTCCATTTTCACAAACCTTGGAGAGGACCCAGACATGTCCCAAGATGGGGTTTGGAGGCCTCATTACATAACCAGCAGGTAGAGGCTGCAGGCTCTGGGCTCAGTGGGGTGGACACGTAGGACAGAACAGGAGTAGCCTGGCAGGGGCTGAAGGGTGGTTTCAGAGAGGCTGGAGCTTTTCTTCCTGGAGGGTAGAGGCATGAGAAGGAAATAATGGCACCAAGGGCAGGTGGGCAGGCCAAGCCTGGGCAGCAGCAGAAAGGAATTTCCCTCCCAGGGCAGGGCTGTGGTGCAGCACGTCCCCAGCAGGAGCCTGGAGCAGCCCCAGGCTCTGTGTGGGCAGGCAGAGGCAGGCAGGAGGCAGAGCTGTCAGCAAAGGAAGGGCCCAGCCAGGTGGGGCAGCCGGGGGATGCCGACAGCCTGCAGGGACAGAGGCGCAGGGCAGGGACACCGTGGGACAGCCTGGGCTGCACAGGGCACAGGGATGGGCAGCAGCTGCAAGACAGCCCTGCCAGAGCCGCCTTGGGCAGCACTTTGGCCATGGCCAGGAGGGGACAAGTGACCCTTGCAGGGCTGGGGCCTCATTGCCTCCTTGTCCCTGCTCAGCAGCCTGGCAGGGGCCGCCCCATGCTCCTGCCCTTGGCATTGCACATCCCCACATGCCAGTGCCCATCCCGGGAAGAGCCCTGAGCAAGGAGAGAGGGACAGGATCTGCCTGGCCAGGGGCTGGGGCTCAGGCCTTGGCCCTTTGCATTCCTCAAACACATCCAGCTTTGCTCAGCACAGAGACACGTTTTCCTTGCTTGTCCCTGCCTGTCATGAGTGCTTCCAGGGTTCTGCTCTACCTGGAACCTGGGGACATTTTCTCAGTCCTGTCCCTCAGTGGGACCCAATAAATCTTCTAGCGAATTCAGTGTTTCAATTAAACTTTGAGTTCTTGAGAAGTTTTTAAACACACTCTGAGGGACTGAGTCTGATACAAAGAGCAGCAAAGCCCCAGAGGCTCATTAAAGTCCCTGTGCTGTGTCTGTGCTGCTGAGCTGGGCCGGGCTCCTGGCCCAGAGGCAGCTCCTGGCAAGGGCAGCGCTGCAGAGAGACAGCTCTGGCCAGGAGCAGCTCCTGTGCACAGCCCAGCAGGGCTGGGGCACTGCCAGGGCCCCTCAGGGACACCAGCAGGGTGCAGACAGAGCTCACAGGGGCTCAGCACTGGCAGGGGCTGTGGGATGGCCCTGAGGGGGCTGTGTCACAGCAGCACCTCTGGGGCTGTGTCACAGAGGCACAGAGCAGCTGGGATGTCAGCAAGGGGCTGTGTGACAGCACAGAGTGGGCTGTGTGAGGTCACAGATTAGGCTGTAACATCACAGAGTTTGTTGTGTGAGGCCACTGAGCAGCTACAGCGTCATAGAGGGGACTGTGTGACATCACAGAACAGGCTGTGAGACCATGGCATGGCTGCATGACATCATAGAGCTGGCAGTGAGGTCAAAGGAAGTGCTGTGACCTTACAGAGTGTCAGTATGACATCACAGAGAGGGTTTTGTGACATCACTGAGGAGGGTTGTTGCATCACAGAGCTGGCTGTGACATCAGGGAGTGGGCTGTGACAACACTGGGTGGCTGTGTAACATCATAGAGCAGGCTGTGACATCACAGTAGAGATTGTGCATAGAGTGACTTTCTGACATCACAGAGACTTCTGTGACATCACAGAGCAGAGCTGTATCACATCACAGTGTGGCATCTCAGAGTTGGCTCTGGGACATCACAGGGGCTGTGTGACTTTACAGGGGCTGTGTGACATCACAAGGATCTGTGTGA
Source organism: Melozone crissalis (assembly GCF_028551555.1). Taxonomy (NCBI): domain Eukaryota; kingdom Metazoa; phylum Chordata; class Aves; order Passeriformes; family Passerellidae; genus Melozone; species Melozone crissalis. Next base: position 4,884,511 of record NW_026535781.1, read on the forward strand.
CATCACAGGGATCTGTGTGACATCACACAGGCTGTATGACATCACAGGGGCTGTGTGACATCACAAGGATCTGTGTGACATCACAGGGGCTGTGTGACATCACAGGGGCAGTGTGACATCACAGGGGCTGTGTGACATCACAGGGATCTGTGTGACATCACAGGGGCAGTGTGACATCACAGAGATGGCTATGTGACTTCACAGGGGCAGTGTGACATCACAGGGGCTGTGTGACATCACAAGGATCTGTGTGACATCACAGGGATCTGTGTGACATCACACAGGCTGTATGACATCACAGTGCCTGTGTGACATCACAGGGGCTGTGTGACATCACAAGGATCTGTGTGACATCACAGGGGCTGTGTGACATCACAGGGGCAGTGTGACATCACAGGGGCTGTGTGACATCACAGGGATCTGTGTGACATCACAGGGGCAGTGTGACATCACAGAGATGGCTATGTGACTTCACAGGGGCAGTGTGACATCACAGGGGCTGTGTGACATCACAGGGGCAGTGTGACATCACAGGAGCTGTGTAAGGTCCCTGGGGAGGTCACTCTGCCCCGGCCCCCCTCACAGCTCCCCCCAGAGCAGTCCAACCCTGCTTGTGCACAGCGGGGTCCCCTGTCCCCCCGGGTCTCCCCGCCCCCGGCCCCGCAGCCTCCCCCAGAGGATGTTCCATGAGATCGACCCCAGAGCCTGACACGGGGACGGGGGCTGGGGCCCTGGGGGTGGCACAGGGGGACAGGACCCCCCGGCAGCGTCTCCGTGTCCCCCAGGGCCAGAGCCTGGGCCAGGGCTCCTTCACCCTGCTACCAACGAGGCCGTGAGAGCACTGAAAAAATCCCCAGCAAGGGAGCAGCAAAAACCAGACTGAATATTAAGGGACAGCAGCACAAGGTTCCTTGGAAAGAGTCACTCTGCTCCTGACTGGACACTTCAGGCACAACAAGGAAACAAAGCAACAACAAAACCAAACAGAATCCAAACAATCAAACCAGAAATTTACTGAGAACTGGGGCTTTCATTCCTAAGGAAAAGAACTGTCCTTCTTATCTAGGTGCCCATGGCCAGAATTGGGATTTCACCTCCAGTATTCCTTATTGTGACAGAGTGGAGGACTTTCTTGGCTCAAGACATTTCATGTGTGGGGAGTGTTGCAGTGTGTTGCAATTTCCTGTTTTAAACTTCCCAGCCCCTTCCCAGGTGTGGCAATATCTCTCTTCCCCTTCCCCCTCGCCCCCTGCTGGGCTGTCAATCAGTCTTAACATTCCAGCAAGGCCATTGTGTGGTTGGTCAGGTTCAAAAGATGCCCCTGTGCCCAGAGGTCATTGGTCTGTCTGGGTGTCATCATTCCCTGAGACCCTGCCCCTCCCACCTGGTTGGTGGCTCACCTGTCCCTTCCCTCCCCCTCCCCCCAGAGCTTAAAAAGTCACTCAGGCCATGCGGTCGGGATTCTGTTGGAGCTGTTACCTGAGATTCAGACGTCTGTGACCATGGAATAAACTCTTGACATTAACCCTCCGGCAGAATCTGTCTCCTTTTCCTCCTCACCTTAGCCTGAAGCCTTCCTACCTGAGGCAAACTGACTTTCTACAAGCCTGGACTTGTTTCGGTGCTCAGCTGCACCATCCAGCCAGCCAAAAGTGTCTCTGAGGTGAAACACCACAGTTGCCGCCTTTGGCCCAGGAGCAGGGGTCAGACAAGCCCAGGCACAATCTACCTGGTAATATTGGGATCTTATTCCAATAGGGGAGGAAGGGGCAGGTCCAGCCCTGCCCTGCCCTGGAACCCCAGCCCTGCCCGGCCCTGGAACCCCAGCCCTGCTCTGCCCTGGAACCCCAATGCCCCCAGAGCCTCTATCCCAGCCCAGCAGTGTCTGCCAGTCCCTGGCACAGCACAGGCAATGCTCCACAGCCACCTCTGCAGCCCAAGCTCAGCTCCTGAGGGATCAAATGACCCACAGTCCCACCTGGGGAAAGGGCCCAGGATGACCAAGGGGAATTGAAGGCTGACCACAAGGCAAGCACACATCTTGACCCTACCTCCTCTTGGAATTTCCATCTAAACACTACTGGAATCCAGGAGTTGGTACCTCTGTGTATGCTCCTCTGTATCCTGTTTGCCTCTCTCTCTTTCTATCCTTTTCTTCTATTTCGGTCCTTTTGCAAATTTGAGTAATGTAAAATTCAAATAGCTTAGAGTTTGTGAAGTTGAATGGGCCAAGTCAGTGCTTTAAGAAGTGTTCTGTGTTGATTGAATGTCATATTAAATCTTTTGCAAAAAATTCTCTGATTTTCCAAAGTTACCAGTAAAGACTGTTTTGTTGTTTTAAGCTCCTGAGGATCTCTTGTTGGTATTTCTCCAGGAAGTCCAATTCAGAATACAGAAACAATTGTAATTCCTTTTAAATATCTCCTTGACAGAGTTTTCTACTGGATGGCAGTCAGGGCTTGTGTGTCCTGCTTGGCCCAGCCCAGGCAGGGCTTTCCCAGCCCCATTCCACACTCCATTGCCCAGCTGGAGCCACTGGTGCCTCTGAGTTGTGCTGCCCCAGCCCCAGGGACGCTCTCCTTGTCTGCCCATTCCCCCACGGTCTCTGGGCAGGGATGGCCTCAGTGGGGGCTGCTGACATCCTCAGCAACTTGGAGGCTGCTGCTGAATTTTCCTGCTCCAGAGGCTTGTTCAGCCTTCAGCTCTTCAGGAATTCAGCGTCTCAGGGCTCATTAACATTCAGAACAGCTAAACAAGCCAAGCCTCGGGGAATAATTTGATTTCAATTTTCAAATGATTTGTGGTTAATTAGACAGATCTCAGTAGTATATCCAAAGTGAATGCAATATATTTAAAAAGACAGTGACAAAACATGATTTTTAAGTCCTGTTTAGGTTTTTTCCCTGTTAATTCATTGATATGTGCAATCTCCAATTGACACTGAATCCAAGTGCTGCTTGAAAGGCTTGTTCAGCCTTCAGCTCTTCAGTGCAGGAATTCAGTGTCCCTGGACTCATTAACATTCAGAACACCTTAACAAGCCAAATCTCTGGGGATAATTTGATTTCAGTTTCCAAATCTTGTGTGGTTATTAAGAGAGATTTCAGAATTGCATTCAACTGAATGTGTTCTATTTAAAAAGACAGTGAGAAAACATTTTTTAGGTCCTGTTTAATTTTTTTTCCCCTGTTCATAAATTGATATATGCAATTTCCATTTGACACTGAATCCAAGTACCTCCTCATGCAGTTTGACTGGGTATGAAAATCAAGACCTTTCATGGCTGGCAATCAATCAGACTCTGTCCCTACCCCCACCCCACCATTTTCCCCATCCAAGGCTGGCACTCAGAGCAGCCTTGTGCAAATCTGAGCTCCCTCCAGCCCACACTGGACCTAGCCAACAGACCACAGTTGAGCAGGATATAACTTCATAAAAATTACACCATTAAAATAACAATCACACAATTACAAACTCTTCCCTGAGCTATGTGCAATGTCCCAGCGTGTCTGATGAGTCCACTGTTCACAAGTGATTTGCATACTAAAATTAATTTTTGACTAACGTGGTTTTGTGATAGATATAAACACAATTAAGTTCTTGTATCAGGATTCTTGTCCTGGACTGAGGACAGAACAGCTCAAACAATTCCTGATTTGCAAATCTATCAGTGGTGGATGGAAAAGGGATGTCAGGCTGCTCTTGGTGTTGACGAAATGCTGAAACCAGCCTGACTCATTTCATCTGCTCATGCCATGGCTGATCTCCCCTCTTTCCCCTTCCACCCATCGGCTTTTGTCTCCCCCCAGCCCCCTGTGAAGAGCCTGGCTCTGTGTTCTCCATCCCCTCCTGGCTGGCACTGCCAGGCTGGGATGAGGAGCCCCTCAGCCTTCCCTGCTCCAGGCTGGACCAGCCCAGCTCCCTCAGCCTCTGCTCACAGCCCAGGGGCTCCAGCCCCACCTTGGAGGCCCTTCCCAGACCCTGCTCCAGCTGCCAGACATCTTTCCTGCCCTGGGCAACCAAACCCAGGCCACAGTGACCTGGATAATCCCCGTCCTTGATGTCCTGGTCACACAGCCCTGGCCCCTTGTCCCCATGTCAGGCTCTGGGGTGGATCCTGTGGAACATCCTTTGGTGGAGGCTTTGGCTCCAGGTGGGCCAGGGGGATCCCAGGGACAGGGACCCTGCTGGGCATGGACAGCATTGGAGTTGTTGGGAGAAACTGTGAGGGGGAGCTGGGGCAGAGTGACCAACCCAGTGACCTGACCCAGCCCCTCTGGGATGTCACACAGCCCCTCTGGGATGTCACAGTCCCTCTGGGATGTCACAGCCCATTCTCCAATGTTACACAGCTGGTCTCTGATGTCACACCAGAGTCTGTGATGCCATAGTCTGCACTGTGATGTCAGACCTCTGCCCTGTGATGTCACAGCTGAATCTCTGATGTCACAAAGGCAGACTATGATGCCATGGATGCTCAATGACCTCACCTAACCCACTCTGTGATGTCATAGCCCACTCTGTGACCACATGGTACCAGATGATAAATTGTCTTCACCAGGTGAGTTCACACCTGGAGCTTGTTCTCCACAACCCCAGGCCTGTGGAAACCACACAGTGCCCATTGTGTGAGAAGGGGAACTGGAAGTTCAGCAGCCTCAGTGTCCTGCCAGCTCAGCCAGGCCCACGGGAACATTGGGGTCCACGAGCACCAGGGACCACCAGGAGAGGAGAATGCATGGGTAAAGGGGAGGGGAAATATATTAATGATTTTGGGGAAATGATTATCATATGTATTTTTAGTCCAGGACAATCAATGAATATGTATGCAAAATACAGAATATAAACAGAAACTTTCCTGTACTCAGCATGCACAGCTTTGGGAGGAGCTCTCCCCCGTGCATCCAGCTGAATAAAGAATGCTGCTTCTTAATGCTACATTGGGGTTAAGGAATTTTCTGTTTTACTAAATTTTTGGTAACACTCCCACTGCCAAGGAAAGCTCTGTCTGCTGCTGTTCACAAACAGAGAAAGGCTGGAGGCAGATGTGGGGCTCAGAGGCTGCCTGGGGCACAGTGACCATGAAATAATGAAGTGTTCAATGTTCTGTGAAAGAGGGAGGGGCAGCAACAAAGCTTCTTCACTGGAAATAGGGAGGGCAGACTTTGGCCTGTTTAGGAGGCAGATTTGGGGAATACCTAATCAGGTACTGATTGCTTTAAGGGAAACAGCCCTTAAAAACAAAGGGGTCCTGGAAGGATGGACACATTTCAAGAAAGTAATCATAAGGGGGAAGAAGCAGCCTGTCCCAGTGCGGCAGAAGATGAGCTAGTGAGGAAAATGACTGGCCTGGCTGCCCATGGAGCTTTTCTGGAGACTCAGGGGTGGAAAAAGGACCAGCAACTCAGGAAGTCTTTTAGGGGTCATACAGAAAGAAAAGCTGAGAGTTGAAAACTCTATTAAAACTTAACCTGGAGGGTTCTGCAAAAAGAATAAAAATGTTTTTACAAAAAAAAAATAGCAAAAAGGAGGAGTAGGAGAACCTCTACTCTTTATTGGATGCAGTGGAGAATATAGTAAGTAAAGATAAGGAAAAGGCTGAGCTACTTTACCCCTATTTTGTTTAAATTTTCAATATTAGGAGAGGATATCCTCAGGACAAGTGTTCTCCTGAGCTGGTAGATGGGCACAGGGAGCAGAACAGCCCCTGGAATCCAGGAGGAAGCAGTGGGTGACCTGCTGAGCCACTCAGATGCTCACAGATGAATGGGATCAGACAGGATCCATCCTAGGGCAATGAGGGAGCTGTGGATGAGCTCCCCAGGCTGCTCTCCATCATTTACCATCAGTCCGGGCTCAGCAGGGAGCTCCCAGAGCACTGGAGGTGCCAGTGTGAGCCCATCCCCAAGAAGGGCTGGAAGGAGGATCTGGGGACCTCCAGGCCTGTCAGCCTGACCTGGGTGCCCAGCAAGGTTATGGAACAGATCACCTTGAGTGCCATCACAGGGCACCCACAGGATGGCTGAGGGTTCAGAGCCAACCAGCGTGGATTTCAATATCTGCACTGATGATCAGCATAAGGGGATTGGGTCCAGCATCAGCAAATTTGCAGATGACACCAAGCTGAGTGTGAGTGTGGATCTGCTGGAGGGTAGGAGGGCTCTGCAAAGGGCCCTGGACAGAGTGGATCCTGAGAACAAATCCAGCAAGGTGAGGTTTAACAAGTCCAAGTGCCGGGTCCTGCACTTTGTCCACAACAACCCCTGCAGTGCTACAGGCTGGGGACAGAGTGGCTGGACAGCAGCCAGGCAGAAAGGGACCTGCAGGGACTGATGGACAGCAGGCTGGACATGAGCCAGCAGTGTGCCCAGGTGGCCAAGAAGGCCAATGGCTCCTGGCCTGGATCAGGAATGGTGTGACCAGCAGGAGCAGGGCAGGGATTCTTCCCCTGTGCTCAGCACTGCTTGGGCAGCACCTTGAGTGCTGTGTCCAGTTCTGGAGCCCCCCAGGAAGGACATGGAGGGGCTGGAGCATGTCCAGAGAAGGGCAACAAGGCTGGGGAGGGGTCTGGAACCCAAGTCCTGTGAGGAGTGGCTGAGAGAGCTGGGGTTGTTTATCCTGGAGATGAGGAGGCTCAGGGGAGACAAGGCACTGTCAGGGCACAGGTTGGACTTGATGATCTCCATGGCCTGTTCCACCCTTGCTGATTCTGGGATTCTCTGGAACCACCCTTGGAGCAGTTGCAGGATGAGCCCTGGGCCTCCTCTTTAGAAGCTCCAGCAGCCCAGGCCCCTCAGCTTCTCCTGCCAGCCCCAAAGCCCATCCTGTCAGTCCTGCAGAGCCTCTGCAGCTCCTCCTCACTGCCCAGAACAGGGAGCCCCAGAGCCAGACACAGCAGCCCAGATGTGCCCTCCTGGCCTGGGGTGCCTCTGGCAAGGGAGCAGCACCAGGCACTGCAGGAGCCTGCAGACAATTCCTGCAGCACTTGTAGGATGATCCTGCTGCCCAAGGGACGTTCCCATGGGGCCAAGTCAGGAACTGCAATGGGGAGTGGGGCCAGAGAGGGAAGGGCAAACAGGGATGGGCTGTTTGCAGGGGAGGGAACAGGGGTGGGCAATGGGAAGAAATTTGTACCAGTGAAGAGTAAAGAAATCAAAGGTGAAGCCAAGGAAATGCTCAGGGCAGTTTGGGGGTGGCTGCCAGGCAGCCCTGGCTCTGAGCAACAGCGTCTGCAGTGGGACAGGAAACTCCCAGCTGATGGGAACAAACTTTCTGGCTGACTGCAGAGGCCAGGACAAAGCTGAGTGGTTTCCCTGGTGTCCCCCAGCCCTTGCTGGCCCCAGGGGCTGATGGCATTTGTGCTCCCTCAGGTTCATGTCCCCACACCAACAGCATGGGGGTGCTCCTGCCTGCTCTGTGCAATGCAAACAGGAGCTCCTGAGCCAGTGCTGCCAGGTCTGTGCCTGCAAGGATGGGGCACCTGTGTGAGCTGGGGGAGAGGCCAGGGCTGCAGAGGGGGGATGTTGTTGGCAGCTCCATGAGGACGCTCTGGGACGCTGCCCTGGGCTGTGCGGCGCACTGGGGATGGATCAGGCCCTGCTCTGCTACTCCTTCCCCTCTGTCCCAGGGCCCTTGCAGAGCCCCAGCCATGCTGTTTGCCCCCAGCCTGCCCACGGCCAGCCTGGGGCTGCTCACGGGGCTTTTCTGTGCTCAGCATTGGCCTGGGCGTGTTCTTGAGAGAGCCTGGGCAAGGAGCCTGGAGCCCCCAGGCCCTGGCCTGAGGCGTCAGCGCTGCCCCAGCAGTGCCCATGGCCTGTCCCTGCTGCAGCCCCGGCACTGCCACACCCAGGGCTGTGCCCGGCCCCGAGAGCACTCAGGCCCTGCAGCAACACCAGGGCCACCAGGGCAGCGGGGCAGGGCCACGGCAGCAGCACTGGCAACACCAAGTGCTGCTGCTGCTGCTGGGCACAGCTGCTGGGCCAGCACTGATCTGCCCCCAGCTCTGCACACAGACATTGCTGCTGCACCTCCAGACAAGGCAACAAAACGGCATCTCTGCAGAAAACCTTGTTGGGAGAGATCATCATTTCATTTAAAGGCACCAACAGCACAGCCCCTCATTGCCACAGTCTGTGGCCACAGGGATGGTGGAGAGGAACAAAATGACCACTCAACAAACAATGACATTTCTTTTTGGACAATAAGAAAAAAGTAAAACAAAGGTAAAGAAACTCTAAAATGAAGTCAACAAGAAGTAGCAAAGATGACTTTGATTGCAAGTTATTTGCAGATATTGCCCAGCAGTTTAATGTTTTTGAAAGCATGCAGTCACCAGTCTCCACACCGCAGCCTTGAACTCCTGGTTCCTCAGGCTGTAGATGAGGGGGTTCAGGGCTGGAGGCACCACAGAGTACAGGGCCACATCCAGGGATGGGGAGGACATGGAGGGGGGCTTCAGGTAGGCAAATGTGCAAGTGCTGATGAACAGGGAGACGACAGCCAGGTGAGGGAGGCAGGTGGAAAAGGCTTTGTGCCGTCCCTGCTCAGAGGGGATCCTCAGCACGACCCTGAAGATCTGCACATAGGAGAAAACAATGAACACAAAACAGTCAAGTGCTAAACAGGCATTGACAGCAATGAGTCCAACTTCCCTGAGGAGGGATTTGGAGCAAGAGAGCTTGAGGATCTGTGGGATTTCACAGAAGAACTGGCCCAGGGCATTGCCATGGCACAGGGGCAGGGAAAATGTATTGGCTGTGTGCATCAGAGCATAGAGAAAGGCACTGGCCCAGGCAGCTGCTGCCATGTGGGCACAAGCTCTGCTGCCCAGGAGGGTCCCGTAGTGGAGGGGCTTGCAGATGGACACGTAGCGGTCGTTGTACATGACGGTCAGGAGATAAAACTCTGTTGAAATGAAGAACAGAAAGAAAAAGAGCAGAGCAGCACATCCTGAGTAGGAGATGTTCCTGCCATCCCAGAGGGAATTGTGCATGGCTTTGGGGACAGTGGTGCGGATCATGCCCAGGTCACTGAGGGCCAGGTTGAGCAGGAAGAAGAACATGGGCGTGTGCAGGGGATGGCCGCAGGCTACGGCGCTGATGATGAGGCCGTTGCCCAGGAGGGCAGCCAGGGAGATGCCCAGCAAGAGGCAGAAGTGTAGGAGCTGCAGCTGTCCCGTGTCTGCCAATGCCAGCAGGATGAAGTGGCTGATGGAGCTGCTGTTGGACATTTGCTGTGGCAGCACATGGGCACCTGTTCATGGAGAAAGGGACAGTGACGAGTCAGAGGAGATATCTGTAACCAAAATCAAAGGCATTTCCCATACACCCTCCACTGTAACATACACAGACACTGTTTTGTGTTTAAGAGTTGTGAGGTTTTCTTTTTGAGCTCTGCCCCTGTCTATCCTGCTCTTCAATATCAGATACACTCAGCATTTCTGCTGCCCTCTGGTAGAACAAAGTGAGTTCCCTGCAGCCAGATGGTGAGTGCAGACTGGGAGCAGATGATCTGTCACTTCATTCTGTTTTGAGTTTCTCTGGGCTTTCAATTTCTTAAATGGAGAATGTTCACACTCCCAAGTTTCTCTTACCAACCCCCAAGTACTGCTGAGAGCAGATGGATCCACCACAGCCCAGCTTCAGTTTTGTAGCCAAGGACTCACGTTGCTCATTCCACCAACCCATCAGCACTTTCAGTGTCACAACACCTCTGCCTTTCCCCATCAATCCTATAACTCAAAGTTGTTCTAGGATAGGTTTGCACCCTGGATTGAGGCTCCCAGCTCGGGCTGAAATCTCAGAGAAACTCCCAAGTGTCCTTATGCTGGCATTGGATGAAGGGAGATGCAGCTCCTTCCCTGGCTGCCCTGACAGCATTGCCCAGAGCCGGGCACTGGGGACAGCGTCACCCTGAGCCAGCAGTGCCCCCTCCAGAGCCCCCAGGGCCGGGCAGCTGCTCCCAGCCCTGTGCTCTGCAGAGAGAACTGGGCCCGGGGCTGCAGAGCTGCCCCACGGCTCTGCTGCAGCTCTGCCTGCACAGGAGGGGCTGCACGCCTTGGAACCCCGGCCCTGAGGGCAGAGGCTGGGCTGGGGCACAGGAGGGAGGGGGCTTGTTCAGAGGGAGGGGCTGCACTGGAGGGGATCCTGTGGGCATCTCTAAACTCTCCCTGCCACAGCATTGCTGGGTTTTGTTTTCTTTCATTCCCTGATCTTCTCTCTGCTTCCTGCAGATTTTCCTTCTGCAGGAGTTTCCCAGTGCCTGATCTCTCTGTGCCAGCACTCACAGACCCCAAATCTCTGTGCCCTCTGCTTGGCCCTACAGAACCCTGCTTGTTTGCAGGGTACTGGCTGGGGCAGGTTCTGTTTGCAGGTGGGAGAAAGGACAGCTCAGACTGAGCCTGATGGCTCCAGCAAAGGTGATGCTGCTGCTGTGCTTTGGCAGAGTGGCTGAAAGCACATTAGGGATCTCCTGTGAATCTACAGAACACAAAAATAACAGTTCCAATGTCTTGGGAACTTTTAAAATTTCATAATTAATAATTCATAATCAATCTTTAATATTAATCCCCCGCTCCCTGCCATTCTCCGATATTAGGAAACTGAATACAAAGTCTTTGGAAATGTCCTAATTTTTAATGAAATCCTTGTATTGGAAATATTTTATGACTGACAAGCATTCCTCAGCATGTCAAAGTTTCATGAGCATTTCACCTCCCCTGCACCAGAAATATTCAGTCTTTTACTCACAGAGTCTGGAGGCATTGGGATGTTCCAGCTTTAGGAGATCACTCCAGGAGCTGCAGCTGCATCCTCCTGCAGCCAGAGGCTCCTGTGCCAAGGGCTGGCAGTGATTGTGCCCCAGGCACTTCTCAGCATCTTCCCAGCCCTGAATGATTGAAGCTCTCTGTGCCTCTGTGCTGTGCCCAGGGTGGCTGTAGGCAGTGCCCCAGCCCTGCTGGGCTGGGAGAGGAGCTGCTCCTCAGGAGAAATGGAAATGTCTTTTTGAAGCTCTTCTTGGTTTGCAAGGAGTTGCCTCTGGGCCAGGAGCCCAGCCCAGCTCAGCAGCACAGACACAGCACAAGGACTTTAATGACCCTCTCGGGGCTTTGGTGTTGTTTACATCAGATTCAGTCCCTGAGAGAGTGTCTTCAAAAAACTTCTCAAGCACTCAAAGTTAAATTTAGACTCCAAAGTTTCTTGAAGTTTTTATGCGTTCTACTGAGGAACTCAACTCAGAAAGTGTCCCCAGGTTCCAGTTAGAGCAGAACATTGGAGGCAGTGATGACAGCTGGGGACAAACAAGGGAAAGCTGTCTCTGGTGCTGAGCAAAGCTGGATGTATTTGAGGAATGCAAAGGGCCAAGGGCTGAGCCCCAGCCCCTGGCCAGGCAGATCCTGTCCCTCCCTCCTTGCTCAGGGCTCTTCCCGGGATGGGCACTGGCATGTGGGGATGTGCAATGCCAAGGGCAGGAGCATGGGGCGGCCCCTGCCAGGCTGCTGAGCAGGGACAAGGAGGCAATGAGGCCCCAGCCCTGTAAGGGTCACTTGGGTCACTTGTCCCCTCCTGGCCTCAGGCCCAGGCCCAGCAGCCATGGCCAAAGTGCTGCCCAAGGCGGCTCTGGCAGGGCTGTCTTGCAGCTGCTGCCCATCCCTGTGCCCTGTGCAGCCCAGGCTGTCCCACGGTGTCCCTGCCCTGCGCCTCTGTCCCTGCAGGCTGTCGGCATCCCCTGGCTGCCCCACCTGGCTGGGCCCTTCCTTTGCTGACAGCTCTGCCTCCTGCCTGTCTCTGCCTTCCCACACAGAGCCTGGGGCTGCTACAGGCTCCTGCTGGGGGATGTGCTGCACCACAGCCCTGCCCTGGGAGGGAAATTCCTTTCTCTTTGGGTCCTGTCTGGCCCTCCCTATCTGTCCTTTGCATTAATTCTTTCTTTCTCTGTCTGTTCTCTACTATGTCAAAAGGATCCACCATCTCTGAAACCACCGTTCAGTCCCTCCCAGGGCTCTCCTCTGCTGTCCTCCTTCTCCACCCCACTGAGCACAGAGCTCCACTGTCCCTGTACAGTGCTCATGTGCTTGAGGCCTCCAAACCCCATCTTGGGAGATCTCTCAGCCCTCTCCAAGGTATTGGCAAATGAAAACATTCTGCTGATAGTCTAAGAAAATCACCTCAGGACAAGACCAGTCAGACCTGTGTGTCCTGGCTACTTTTGCCTTGGAGCAATCCTTGGATAGATGGAATTTTTTAGGCCAAATTTCAGTTTTGCCCATGGGCACTTTGATGTGAACAACGATTCTGTTCCATTGGAAGGAAAACAGAGGGCCAGTGTTTCAGGGGCAGATGAGCAGAGGCCACCAAGGACCAAGGCGAGCCAGACCTTTCTGGAATTGCAGCTTGTGCCTGAGAGAAATCCTTGGATACACAGAATTTGGGAGGTGGAATACAAGTTTTGGCCACTGGTCCCTTGATGAAAAGGCCATTTCTTTTCCATCTGAAGGAGAGCAGAGAGCCCCAGGGTTTGATGGTAGATGAGAAGCAGCCCCTGGGAGGCCAAGCCAGCCAAACTTGTCTCTCTTGGAGGCTTTTGATTGGGAGCTATCTTTGGATACATGAAATTTAGGGGCCAAATCTCAAATTTGGCCATGGCCCCTGGACGAGGAGACTGTTCTACTTCCATGGGAAGGAAGGCAAGAGCCCCAGTGTTTCAGGGGCAGATGACAGGTGGCCATCAGAGCCCACAGTGCCAGCCAGAGCGGGCAGATTTTGTCTGGGAGAAACCTTTCATGTGTGAATATTTTAGGAGGAGTAGCAATTTTGGCCGTGGAGGAATAAAAAGATTCTTTTCCATAGGAAGGAAAGCACAGAACCCCAGTGCTTCAGGGGCTGATGAACTGCAGGCACCAGAGACCAAGGCCAGCCAGACCTGTCTGTAATGGAAGCTTTTGTGTAGGAGCAATAATTGGATATAGGACTTTTGGTGGTGGAATCCCAATTTCAGCCATGGGCACCTGGAGAAGAAGGATGGTTCTTTTCCCTTAGGATGGAAAGGGCAGAGCCCCAGTGTTTCAGGGCAGAATTCAGGCAACCACCAGAAGCCAAGGCCAGCCAGACCTGCCTGTACTGGGAGATCTTGTCTGGGAGAAAAAACCCTTGAATGAAGGAATTTTGGAGGACAAATACCAGCTTTGGCCATGGGTGCCTGTGCAGGAGGGACAGCTCTTTTCCATAGGAAGGAAAGCACAGAGCCTCAGTGTTTGAGGGCAGGTGAGACCCAGCTCTCAGGAAGACTAGGTCAGCAAGACTTGTTGGTAATGGCAGCTTTTGTCTGGGAACAATCCCTGGATATTGGGAAATTTGGAGGGGAACTCCCCTTTTGGTCATGGATGCTTGAATGAGAAGAGCCGTTCTTTTCCAATTGAAGGAAAGCCCAGAGCCCCAGGGTTTCAGGGGTACATGAGAAGAGACCCCCGACATGCCAAGGGCAGTTGGACCAGTCAGGCCAAGCCAACCAGACCAGTTCCCTGTCCCCTTGTTTCCATGGGGCCCTGCAGTGTCACAGTGAGTTGTCATATTGGATCCTTGGTTCCATGAGGCCCAGATGCGTCACACTGGCCTTTTGTTTCCATGGGGCTCCAGAGTGTCACAATGGTCCCTTGCTTCCATGAGGCCTTGCAGTGTCACAGAAGTCTCCTCAGTGCCACAGTGTCCCAATGGACCCTTGGTTTCATGGGCACTCAAAATGTCAGAATAGTCTCCTTGATTCCATGAGGCCCTGCAGAGCCCCTTGATTCGACAAGGCCTCCAAGTGTCATCATGGCCCCCAGAATTCCATGAGGCCCCACAATGTCCCAATGGACTTTGGTTCCATAGGGTCCTGAAATATTCCATGGATCCTTAGTTCCATGGGGCCGTGGAGTGTCACAATGGCCTCCTTGGTTCCATGGTGCCACATAGTGTGCCAACAGCTCCTTGGCCTGCCAAGAACCCACAGTGGTTCCTTGCTTGCATGAGGCCTGTTGTGTCAGAATGGTCTCCATGATCCCATAAGGCCTTGCCATGCCACAACAGACCATTGGCTTTATGCAGCCCCACAGTGTCACCGTGGTCCCCTTGGCTCCACAAGGCTCTGAAGTGCCACAATGGCCCTTTGGTTCCACAAGGCCTCCAAGTGTAAAAATGGCCTCCATGGTTCCATGAGGCCCTGCTGTGTCACAATGGCTCATGGTTCCATGAGGCCACACAGTTTAACAAGAGACCCTTGGTTCCACCAGGCCTTGCTGTGTCACAATGGATCTCTGGTTCCATGAGCTCTCACACTGCCAGCAGCAGTCTCCTTGGTTCTGCAGTGTCACCATGGACCCTTTGTTCCACGAGGCTCTGCAGTAGAACATGGCTACCTTGGTTCCGTGAGGTTCTGCAGTGTCACCATGTGACATGGACCCATGGTTCCACCAGGCCTTACTGTGTCACAATGACCCCTTGGTTCCAAGAGATTCCTCAGGGTCACAATGGTCTCCTTGGATCCGCAGTATCACAATGGACCATTGGTTCAATGTGGCCCCAATGTGCCAAAATGGATTTTGGTTCCATGGGGTTCTGCTGTGTCACAATGGACCCTTTGTTCCATGGGGTTCCACAGTGTCACAGCTGACTCCTTGGGTTTGTGAGGAACCACGGTCAGCAAATCTCCGAAATATCAGAACAAGACTTCATAACACTAATTTGCTATTTCAGAGGGTGTAATTTATTCAGGCCTGAGGTCTGGGGAGGGATAACTCCCAACCTCACATGGACATGTAATTCTACCAGTGTGTTGCTTATACACAGTCACTAAATGTGAATTACAATTTACCCATTTCCATAAAACCCACCCCAAGTTCCCAGATTCACTCCTTGTTTCCTCTATCCCTGCACCCTTGAACCAGATGTCTTCTTCTTCTCTTCCAACCATCCTTGCTGGGAAAGCAGCCTCTGCATGCCAGGTTCCCGTGCTGAAAGTTCACAGGCAGGGTAAAAATGGAATGAACCCTTTTGGTATCAGCCCCAGGCTTTGTGTGGGCAGGCAGAGGCAGGCAGGAGGCAGAGCTGTCAGCAAAGGAAGGGCCCAGCCAGGTGGGGCAGCCGGGGGATGCCGACAGCCTGCAGGGACAGAGGTGCAGGGCAGGGACACCGTGGGACAGCCTGGGCTGCACAGGGCACAGGGATGGGCAGCAGCTGCAAGACAGCCCTGCCAGAGCCGCCTTGGGCAGCACTTTGGCCATGGCTGCTGGGCCTGGGGCCATGAGGGGACAAGTGACCCTTGCAGGGCTGGGGCCTCATTGCCTCCTTGTCCCTGCTCAGCAGCCTGGCAGGGGCCGCCCCATGCTCCTGCCCTTGGCATTGCACATCCCCACATGCCAGTGCCCATCCCGGGAAGAGCCCTGAGCAAGGAGGGAGGGACAGGATCTGCCTGGCCAGGGGCTGGGGCTCAGCCCTTGGCCATTTGCATTCCTCAAACACATCCAGCTTTGCTCAGCACCAGAGACAGCTTTCCCTTGCTTGTCCCCAGTTGCCATGACTGCCTCCAGTGTTCTGCTCTAACTGGAACCTGGGGACACTTTCCCAGCCGTGTCCCTCAGTGGGACCCATTAAAAGATCAAGAAACTCTGGAGTCTAAATTTAACTTTGAGTGCTTGAGAAGTTTTTTGAAGACACTCTCAAGGACTGAGTCTGATGTAAACAACACCAAAGCCCTGAGAGGGTCATTAAAATTTTCGAAGTCCTGTTATGGAGAAAGATTTCAAACACCTTGAAAAAAAATACACATTCCTGTTTTAAAGGAAGTATTTTATTTTATTTCTCTTTAGAGCAGAGTTGATTGCAGCATTCTGTGATTGATATTGACCCAGGGTCTCTCCTCAGCAGCTCTGGCCTGCTCACAGAAGCTGTGCCTGGAGCTCTGACCCAGTGTGGACAACCTTGCTCCACATTGCCCAGCCCTATCCTGTCTGTCCTCACTCCCCTGGGACCTGCTGTGCTTGCAGAGCTGGCTGCCCTCAGCCTAAGAGGGGTTTTCCCTTTTGGGGGTTTTTTGAAGCAATCTGAACCTCCTGAGTTGCCCCACTGCAAACAGACACACTGCTAAGGTGTGTGCCAGCCCCAGGGGCCACCACAGCCACTGCAGAGCTGCCTTGGGCCAGCTGTGAGGGTGGATCATCAGCCCAAGCTGTACTGGGCCCCTGCAAGGGGCTGTAGCCATGGGCACTGCACTGACCCCACTGCTGGGTTTGGCTGCCACGGCCACCGTGAGAAACTAAACTGTCCTTGGAAACACTGGGGAGGACTGGTGTTATGAATGAGAAGCTTGACTAGGCCAATATTCAAGCAGCAATCAATTTATTAATTATTATGGTAAAGTATGAGCAATACAGTGCTGGGTACAGTGGGGGAAGTTTTCCCTCCAACTGCACACCGATAATTGATGGTTACAGGTATTTATAGGGGTACTCATCAGCTTTTTTTTTCAGCAGTTTCTATTTCCAATCTTTTACTCATCAGCAATTTTTATTCCAAATCATTACATCACAATTCTATACACTATTGTGATTTTAGTTTCTCAGGATGTACCTCAAAGGAGTATCCCCAGATGGTGACGGTCCAGTTTCCGAAAGAAGAAAGACGAATCCCATCTGGTGGGGTCTGACTCCCCAGATGTGTGTCCACCTTTTAATTGCAAAGACTATAAATGTCATAACAGTGATGTCTAGCTTCCCTTTGGTCAAAACCATAAACCCTTGAGGTGATGTTCATCTTCCTTTCTCAAGCTGTTTTTCTCTGCTTTAATAAGGCATGAGATAAGCACATTTCCTTTATATATATTCCAAAGCTATAGTTTCAATGATACAAGTAATATTCTAACATTATACTTCAAAAGGTTATTATTGCAGAGCTTTTAATGGATTAAATGCAAGCAAAAAGCAACATCTTTAACACTTTCATTCCAATGCTCCTAAATCAACTAAGGTTAATTTGCAAACAAAAGATAGGTTCAAAGGCCTTTTTCCATGCTTTATTCTCCTCAGTTATTATTAGAATTCACAACTGTCCCACTGTTGGGGTCCACACATTTTGCATTAACAACTACATACATCACCTGTTTGTACCTGACACGAAACACAACTTTGCATCTCACAGCCAAGAAAATGCACTCCTTGCTCTTCTGACACAGCTCTCTCTGTTCATGACGTGGGGCAGTGAGTGCCAATGTGCAGGAGCTGATGCAAGGGAGAGGGACGAGGATGCATCAGGCACAGTGCCAAGCTGACAGAGGGATGATCTCTGGCAGTGGCACTGAAGGAGAAGAGTTTGCAGGCAGCACAGAAAATGGCTCTTTGTTTCACTTCTTCTTTCAGTGCTGCTAAGAATGTAGCCCGGAGCAAGCTGGGAACACCAGAGCCTGGAGCCCTTTCCAGGCAGGGCTGCATCAGACACAAACCAGCAGGGGACTGAGGAGCCCCTGGGGTGGCAGTGAGCAACCTCGGGCTCTGCTCACTGCTACTGGCATTTTCTATTGAACCATCTCCAAGGACTTCTGTGCTCTGTATTTCTAAGGGTTTTCCCTCTTGTTTTTTTTTGGTTGTCTCCTGCACCTTTTTTTCTCCAAATTTTCGTACCCGGCCAGCAGCAGCCCCTGTCCAGAACTGGCTCTAAAATATCAGCAAAGCAGCTAGGAACAACAATGGGTGGAATCCTGCGGCTCAGGAATTCATATGCCAGAGCCCTGCCTGTGCCTTACGGTTTGTCAGGACCTCCTTCTCTGTGCATAAACTAGGGATTAGTGGAGTTTTTTTGCCAAAGAGCTCCTAAGAAGCAAATGTTGTGCAAGGTTTCTCAGGAGTGTATCTGTTAAGTTCATTGCCGGCAAACAGAAATTAAGGCCAGGGTAGCAGAGCAACTGGGAGCTGGTCACTCCCTGCAAAGGGCTGGTGTAGGATGTGGCAACACCACGTTCCAGGAGGGGCGAGCAGGGTCAATGTGCTCAAGGTGCTGCAAATGAGGTTTGGGTTCACTTAGAGAGTAGTCAGGGCTGGTGAGCACTGCAAGATCCAGCTGCAGTCTCCATCCATGTCTCTTTCAGTGCTGGCTTTAGGGTGTCTGCAGCCTGGATCCAGAGCGCCCTGGGGGGCTCCTGAGGCTGCCTTTGCACTCAGGGTGAGGATGCCCAGGAGCCCCTGAGGCCAGCAGTGATACCAGGGCTGGGGCTTGTGGCCTGGCAGGTGTGGCTCCGGGGGCTGTGACATGCTGGGGCATGGGTCACTGTCACTGCCCTCCGCAGCCCTGGCTAGCTCTGTGATGCTCCAGGGACAATGGCAAGAGTGGGGACCTGGCTAGTTTAGGGTTTTGCCTGAGCCAGAACCTCTAGGCCAAATGCCCAGCAATAGAGAACCCTGGAAGGCCGAGTGAAGGAAGCAGAGGAGGCTCTTCTGTGGCATAAAGTGCAGGAAATTCATCAGGAGAGGTGGGGGGAAGGCTCTGCAGGCGAGAATTCCCACCAGGAACAGATGTTGAAAGAACCCCCAGCACCCCTGTGCACTGGTTTTTAAAATCTTTCAAAGCAGGGAGTGGACACCATATAGTAACCAATAAGCGACTTTTGGGGTGTGGTTTTGAGGGCTACAACAAATCAGAACAAGGGGAGGAGAGAGCACTGGGATAGGGATTGGATCTTAGGGTGAGAGACAGGGAACTTTCTGGAACAAAGGGTAGGGTTTGGGCTGATGGATGGGGCAAAGGGGCTGGGTTGTCTTGACAGACAGGGAAAAATCTGGTGAGGAGGGAGGGCATTCCTTGAGGGACACTTGGGTAGGAGGGCATAACATAGGGGAGAGACTACCTGTAATTACTCGGGGAACACTTGAACATACCACTATATAACAGAACATTTGGCTCAATAAACTAACACACTGCAACACAGAAATTCAGGCTTTCGGCAGCTGAGAGGTGGCACTATTGGAACCCGCAGCAGCTGGTGAAAGCCATCTCTGTCCTTCAGGTTCTTGCTGTGTGGGAAGGTGCTGCGAGTTGTGGTGGCTGCACTCCCCCTTTGCTGGGAGGATGATCTGTACCAGGGCAGAGCAGAAAGCTGCCATGGTGAGCAGAACATGCTCAGAGCATTACAGTTCAGAGAATGGCACTGCCCCTGAAGGGCAAAAAGCTTGAAAGCATATAATTATGTGCAGAACCGTTGCACAAATTTTCTCTTCTAGAACATGCCCATTTTTTGTATGCTGTAGATGAATACTCTGGGTTTTATAGAATACATGGGGTTTTTCTTAAGGTTTTTGGGAGAACTCTCAAGTTTATTTCTGTTTGTATTTTACATCCAGCATGCATACAGGTTTTTTTTATTATTATTATTTTTCCTCAGTAAATACTTACGGAAAAATACCTAAGCATTTTTTAATCCTTTGGGATATTGTGATTAATATTCTTAGGAAAAAAAACCTTGTTGAACAAGTGTGAAAACACAGAGAGAGGGAAAACAGTATAAAAGTCTTTTAGAACAGGTCGTGTAATAAGGACTGCAGAACTGAGTAATTCCTCCAAGTGCAGAATTAGCAAGATATATCACCAAGAGTAACTGCCAATATACTTCCTTCAACCAAGGGAAATGTGACCTGCAGCCATACGAAGCACAGCCAAAGCAAATGAAAACCTTTGGAAAAGAGGGAATTTTGCCAGTGACATCACTCTGTCTGGATAACTGAGGGATGCCCATCAATATTGCACTGCATTCCTCAATATTTGCAATGTCTTTTCTCCCAATTTCTGTGAAATCAATAAGCTGCAGTTGTTTACCATTAACTTAAGCTCTTAGGGGAATTACCAAGCACCATGTATGTTTTTCTGTAGCTGAGCAGGACTTGAGTTTCCCAAATCGTCTACAAAGCAGAAGGGAATCACACAGTTACTTGTGCTAATGTTAATGAAGGGTTTCATGAAAGCAGGTGAATGACAGCATTGCATTGTAAAACTTCCACATGCAAGAAAACTGGAGTCCACTTAGAATCAAACATAGAAGGCTAGCATAACATCAGAACAGGATAAAATGAAATTTCTAGACAGGAACTGATGCATCAGAAATTAGGTGTATCATTTCTGATACATCTGCATGCATTTGCAAGCTAAAACAGAAAAGGAAGGGCAGAGATAATAAGGAACGAAGATTTTAAAATTGCACTGTGCAGAAGAGACACATGAACCACCAGTGTGAACACAGCTGGGAGATTCAGCTTGGAGATGGATTAGAGTGGAATCCATTCACTGAAGGTCTCTGGTGCACATGAGTGCAAAGACTGAGGAAAAAAGGAGAAAAGTTTAATTTCTGAAAGCTATTTAGATTCCTGGAAGCATTGTCTAGAGATCTAAAAATCTAAAGCCTCAGAGAATCTGAACTTAAAACATCCCCAAATGGATTGATCAGGTATGATGTGCACATCTCTGCTGTTTTCAGAGTCAATGAAATTGACAATGAGTGGCTGGAAATTAGGAATGCCCACCCAGATTTTATCTCCATTACTTTAAGAACACCTTAATAAGGCACTTCAGGAGCTGAACACTGACATTCTCACCCTGCTCTATTTACTTTACATTTGAATACAGGCTGGTAGAAGGAGAAATCGGGCTTTAATTTCTCCCCAAATTACCTGCTGCACTTTCAGGTTAGGAGTAGATGTAAAATTCAGCCAATCACTCTATCTATGCATGAATATTCCACTAGTGAACTGACATACAGAACATCCTTTTTCTCTTTTGTACCTTCCTAAATGGTGCCCAGTGAACAGGACACTTGCATAAATCTCACAGAAAATCACCAAAATTGCTGAAATTAACTCTCAATTCCATGATAAAAGCTTCTGAGAAAAGGCTTGACGGGATCACTGAACAAACTGTAACTTGGAAGAGAAACACGCATTTCAGCACTGATCAAGGGGAAAGAAAAAGAAATGCTGTGAAAATTCCAAGTGGAAGGTAAGGAGAAACACGGGAAGCACAGGAAGAACAAGGCCCTGTCAGATGACCTGTGCAAGGTAACTTTGTGCCCCAGCACCGTTAGAGGACATTCCCTGTCATTGGTGCAAGCAGCTGGAGACATAAATGCTGATTGATTTGGGGGCCACAGTCTTGCTAAGTGCAGCGGTGCTTCAATAACGTGACATGAGGGAGTTCCCTCAGAGCAACTGGGATGCCAGAAAGAAGTGAACAGCTCACCACAGCCCGGCCCGCCCGGCTGCTTTTCCTTCTGACCCTCCTGGGGAGGCTCTGACATTTCCTCTTCCCTGATGGAAGCGCAGCTGCTGCCAAGGGAAACGTCCCCACACTCACTCAGTGTTCCCTGTGCTTGCCAGATGTCCCATCTGCTGTCCCTGTCCAGGAGAGCTGCTCTGCTCGGGAGGAGGAGACCGAGCGAGAACCTGGGAACATCGGCGGCTGCAGTCCCTCGTGATCTAGCACTGTTTATGGATGTGTAGTTGGATTTGGATAGTTACAAGTATAGGGATATTTACATACACTGACTGATATTTGTATAGGGATATTATGTATGTATATTGTTATATTGATGCGTGTATATTCATCTGTCTACATACTTGTACATCTCTGTAGCTGTGCATTTCTATTGCTGGGGATGTATAGAATATTCTATTGGTCCATTGATATTTGTGTACTTATAGACAGGTTTGTTATGTTTGTATTATATTGTCATGTTATATGTCATGAAATATGCAATGCATGTTTACATCTCTGTATTGTTATGCCTATATATGTATTTACTTCTATTTATTATGTATGGAGTTGTATAATTCTAAAATTCTATTTATTTAGTTCTGGATCTGAGATTCTTTAGAGAGGGATATTGATGTTTCTGTGTTTGTATATGGGCTGTACAGTTGTAGTAATATGTAATAAATTTAATTGTTAAACTTCAATTCAGTAACTTCAATATTTGTGTACAGTGAGTTGTTGCAGAGGGTTGCAATAAAGTAATTTTTTTTTCATTGAAGTTGATATCTCTATATATTTACATAGCACAATTCTCAGAATAAATTAGATTTTAATCATAAATTGATGTTTCTGTGTTTCTATATTGGTAACACAGGTGTTGCAATTTAAAATAAATTTCATTTTTAAACATGAGTTAATGTTTGTGTATTTGTACATTAGTAGTGCAGGTGTAACTATCTGCAATAAATGCAATGTTTCAACTGAAGTAAGTGTAGATTTGTGCTACACAAAGCCATGAGCAGGTGTAAATGCTGGAGGATTTTGGCCATGCAAATCTCCGGCCATGCCCAGCACATGCCCCACCTGCACTCAGGCTGGGCAGGGGAAGCGCAGATTTGGGCAGGCAGCAGAGCCCCACGTTGGGTCAGAACTCGCTGCAGAGGCAGCTGAGAAAACTCTGGGGCTCCATGAGCACAGAATCCAAGCAGGAGCCACCCAGGAGGACAAATCCCTCATCCCACGGGCAGCTCTTTAGGAAAGTGCTCCAAGTGTCCCCCTGAAGCTCATCCCAGAGAGCAGAAGCCAGCAGGGATCCTGAGCCAGCTCTGCTGCCTTTGGCAGCACTTTGGCAAATGAGCTGCAGCAAGGGGGAGGCAGCAGCGACTGTGACTGCTGCAGGCTGGGGATGAAGGAAGGGCCATGGACACAAGTGCTGAGATGCCCCAAAATCCAGAAGGAGGCTGGAGAGCTGGGAATCAACTTGGCATTTCAGTGCCAAGCTCTCACAGGCACTGAAATGATGGAATCCCTTTGTGTGAAGTGACCTGGAAGAACTGACAGGGAGTTGCTGCTAGGATCAGCAGTAGCAGAAAGCAAAAATGTACAAACACTAGGAGATCATCTAATATCCCCCACAAGCAATGGCTTCAAAAATGATCTTATATATTTATTATATTATATTATATTATATTATATTATATTATATTATATGCATAAAAATTTAATGCACATGTATTTTTGGACAATTTTATTTTTTGATATATATTTTCATTGAAGATATCTATTTGAAATAGTCTTTCAGCTTGGGAGAGTGAAGATTTACAACAGTGCAAAACCATCTGCCCACAGAGCAGTCAGCCCCCGGTGGCGTGCATGCAAACCCACCCACTGTGCTTGCTCTTCTCAGCATCTCGGGGCTGCTGTTTGCACAGAATTGGGATGAATTTAACTCTACAGAGGCATGAGTGGGGTGTCCAGCTTGTCATGAACACTCATGTGGCAACGAACAACACAGAGCTCTCAAATCCCATTATCACAGGTCATTTCATTCCTGCTGGGCACTGAGGAACTCTTAAAAGACACAGAAAAGGAGTGGAAAACATTGGCATCATGCTACTGCTGGTATCCTCCTGGAGGAAAATCTGTTGGGTTTCTTAAGGTGGTAGCTTTCCAAAACCTAGGAAAACTGCTGAGCACTGGTAGCCCAATTGTGAATGGTTTTCTTGACTTGGCAAAGGCTGGGGTGTTAATGGACTCTGTCTTTGGTTCAAATCACCTCCCCTTACCTGCAGACAAAAGCATCACCACCAGCAGCAGCTACATCAGTCAATTTTCTCAAAAAGCTGTGTTAAACTTGGGAGAGGAAAGGAAAACACATCAGACACTGTGGATTATTGACAAGACTCTGAGGAACAGTTCCAAAGCAAAGGGCAGCAGCTTCTCTCTGGGGCACTCCTTGTGCCCCAAGGCAGCCGGGCTGCCCTGGCTGCCCAGGACCCTGCGCCCCGCGGGCTCTGCAGAGCTGCACAGCGGGGAGGCAGCTTTGGGCACGTCAGCCCCTGGGCAGGAGGGGCTGCTTGCTCTGCAGGGCTGCCTGTGGGCAAAAGCAGGGTGCTGGCCTTCTGCTCTTGGCCCTAGCCTGGCCTTGCAGGGCTAATCCTGTATCCTGTCTCAAATGTGCTAAGGACAGGCTGGTTTGTTTGCAGCTCTGCACAGGTGTGATTTGCACCACAAAATACTGAAGGACCAAGGCCTGAACAACAGACCCTGACTGAAGCCTCAACAACAGGACCTGAGCCAAAGCTGCCCTCTAGGTGACCTTCCCAACCCAATGTTCTATGTACCTGCTCCTTAACCAAGTGTTATTATCAAAAGGATTGTTGCATCCATTCACTGGTGAAACGTCTTCACCTTTCTGCATGAGGAAAATGGACAAGGCCACATCTGGCCTTGGTTCCTCCTTGAGGAGGAGGAACCCTCCAGGAGGAACCCCTGAGCCCTGGCCAGGCTCGGGGAGAAAACCAAGAGGAGAATGACACCAGCTGTGCCCCCAGCAGAAGCTCTGGCACATTGCTCGTCCAGCACGATCAGAGCCGGGCTACTCTCACAGTGCACTCGAAGCCTCGTGGCCACCAAAGGTGGAGGCACCGCAGGATTTCCCGGTTCCCGGCCGTGGCTTTGCAGGGCTGGGCTGGGACAGCTTCCCCCTGCTGATGTGCAGCTCTGGATGAAGGGGAAACCGCTGGGCTACCTGGTGATGGATCTTCCTTAATCACCAGAGGCACCCTTTTGTAATAATGCTGAGGTGCATTGCTTAGCTTATCCTTTCCTGACTCTTTTTTGCACATCTGCATTACAGTAAATCACACTGTTCCTTCAGCTGGTGTCTGTGTCTGCATCTCTGACCTTCCCCACCATCAAAACAAACACACAGCCAGTTTAGCACGTGACCTGCCTCTCTGCCAGCCCATCTCTTGGCAAACACCTCTGGTGGCCATCTCCACAAATGAAATTCCCACTTTGCAACTTCCTTTTCTGCAGGCAGGTGAGAAAAGGAGCCACTCCCAGTTCTGGACACCTCCAGAAACCAGCTGCTTTCAGCAGTCACAACCCTGAAATACCAACCTCCTTCCTTAACTTGCCACAGAGAGCTCCCACCAAGAGGCCTTTTGTCCAAGGATACCCACAGAAGAGCTGGAGAAGGGAGCAGTTTGAAACACAACTGCTTCAGAGTTTAAACCTGCCTTTACCAAATGAGCACACACCAACCTGTCCCAAAGGGAAAGCAGGCAGGAGAGAGAAGCTCCTCTCCCACAACCGCAAATTCTCTGCTTCCTTCTGTTCCAGCTGGAGAGTGGAGGCCATGGGCTGCACCTCACTTTGGGAAGGAGCCCTGGGAATTGGCCTGGTCTGGGAGGGCAGCAAAAGGAATTCCCCAAAAAGTAGGAAAAGATTCTCTGGAAGGAATAGATGATGACAACATTTCCGCAGAAAAGGAAAAAAAAAGAATAATTGAAGCATTTCAAGAAGTGCCCAGACTGAAATTTGTTTGCCAATATGACAACCCCAAAGTCTCTGTGGTGTGTCAGGAAGCTCAGGAATGAACCTACAAGCCTTGCATAAACAACATTGGTTTCCATCCCCCAAAGCACAAGCAGCTCCCCAACAACACTTCAAGACTAAGGGACAAAGCTTCCCCCTTCAGCTCTCCACAGCAGCTCTAGGGAGTCTTTCTCCATTGCAAGACCTCCTTTGTCAGTCTACAGTGACAGGAGCTGGCTGCAGGAGGCATTTGCCTGGGGGGGGAAGAAAAAGGAGAGATGATTCCTGTGGAAATAAAACGGCAACGCCATTTGGGAAGACACCAGTGTGAGTTTGCTACAACTCTAGGCCCGAAATCCCCCGAAGAAAGCACCATCCATCATGGTGCAGCACTTTGCCTTCGATATCAATGCTGACAAAATTCCTGCCCCTTTCCTGCTGCCGTAGCTGACTCCGAATCACGAGCAATGTGCCAATTCTGCCAAAGACAGGCAGACATGGTGAGATAAAACCAGCTAGTCTGCTGAAAAGGAGTCCAAATGAATGTTTTCTAACTCCCCATTTTCATCCTTTCCGCAGCCAAGACAGAGCAATGTCCTTCATCTCTGTCCCTGATGGTTACCCAGGCATGGGGTGCAGCGTGGGGACAGAGCTTGTCACTGCTCCCAGTGTCCTGCCCTGCCCTTCCGTGCCTGCCTTGCCCTTCCCTGTCCTGCGGGATCCTGCTGTGCTGTGCCGTGCCGAGCCGAGCTGAGCCCAGCCACCAGTCACGCATTTCGGGAATGACTTTCCCCTGTGCCGCCCACCAGTGTAATGAACATACCACTTTGTAACCTTGACTAGTTAGAGAGTCTTTGTTCCTGATTTTCAGTTTTAACAATTCAGGGAGCTTTTGTTTTCCCTGACAGTACAGTTGCTGCCAAGGGAAACACACCCAAAGACCAATAGTGACCCAGCCTTCCCTTTGCTTCCCTTTTCCTTCCCTCACTGCTACACAGCGCTCTCATACCAGGACCTCAGTGCTGCCTCACCTGAGGATTCAGAGCTGCCTCCATGCCCTTCCAGGCTAAGTGCAGGTGCTCAGGACTCTGAGGTTTTCCTAGCTTCTTGGGAGAAGGTGTTTGCTTCATCTGGACTTCTTGGGGTTTCATCGGAGGAGCCAGGCACAGGCAAATTTCATCTCCACTGTGAGATCTTCATTCTGCTTGTTCCCGTGAAGCTTAAATGCCAGCCTGATCTCATCGTTCCTCTGGTTCCCGTAGACCATCACAGCCCTTCCATGGCCTCTCCAGAGAGGAGCAGCTGCACATCTTCAGAGCAGCAGTTGTCGGCCCGCATCCCATCAGGGAGGGAAAGAGTTTCTGCCCTTGCTTTCCAAGCAGGTCCTGGTTAATGACCCTTTAAAATGTTTTCCTGCAGTGCTCTATCATGGGTAGATCTCAAGTGAGAATCAGGTAGAAAGGGTCAAGTCACCTAGGAAGGGGGACCTTGAAAACAGAAAGATTCTCTGCCTGATTTTCCTGTCCTCGCTGCAGATTTGGATGGTGTTCTGGGCATTTTGCAGACAGCCTCTCTGTAGGGGTACAAGGGCAAGGTGGAAGATACTGCCTAACAAGTGGTCAGTGTTAGGTGCACTCTCCTCTTTCTTTGAATGAAGCCAAACTAGGACTCTGATAGGGTATTGCAGATGTTTAAGACTGTCTGCCCTGCAAATCAAGCCATGCCATTTGACGCTGGCAGGGGGCTATGTAGAAATCACGAATCGGCCAGGGCTGCTGTGGAACGCGCCTTGAGCTGTTTGTTTTCCAGCATCAGTCTCATTACATGGTTATGACAATGGGAACATGCCAGCAGCTCACATCCCAGGCAGCAGACAAAGAACTTAATGTTACAACTTACTTTATAAATTTTTTGACCAATCACGCAAAGCAAAAGCTTATTGACAGTAGTTCTATCCAGTCACTTTAAGCACATGTTCCATTGGTTAAAACAATGCTTGCTTATTTCGAATACAATACCTACGTGTAAGCCTTAAAACACAACGCACTGAGCTCCATTATTAAGCTTCAATCTTCCTAATATCTTGCTAGATAAACTTTTCTATAGCTTAGAGAGTTATTCTAGACCAGCGTTAATGCACAGACCATTGTTCTATTTTTCCTTGTTTTTCTGCAGTTTAAATAATTTTTCTGCTGACCTATCTCATGGCTGCTGCTTGGCTCTAATCACAGTTCTACTGTATGTGAGACCTGCCTTTTGCAGCTTTCCCAAAACCCTCTAATTTTGTGGATTCCCTCAGAGGACTCAATGTCAGAGCCTCTGGATAAGCGTGGAGGACAGGGCTCAGGCAGGTTCTGCCAGTGCAGCATTTGAACTAAAGGCACCAGGAAGCACCAAGCCTGCAGAGAGGAACTCAACCCTTCTGATCTCTCACTGCCAGAGGCAGGCTCAGAGCAGCCATCTCACCCCTCTCTAAACCAGTGGGGGCTCTGTCCTTACCAAGCTCCTCGGGCTCCTGGGAATTGTTCCCTCAGCTCTCGGTGCCAGGCAAAGCTCCCTCTGCTGCAGCTCTGTCCACAGGCTCCCCTCCTGAGGACTCAGGGGCAACATTAATATTCCCCTTGAAAGAGAAACAGAAAGGAAGAAACCCTTCTCACCACTTACACAAAACACCTGGTCCAACAACTCCATGGCTCACACACTTAATCCCTTGTTCCTAACAAGAACTCTGGGCCCCAAAGCCCTTCAACAGTCAGAAAAATTTGACTTCTCAAACACAGTCCAAAAGCTGTCAAAGCTGACAGTGACAGTGTTGAACATGGGGGTGACACTGAACACATGGAATGGCTGCTAAGGAAATCAGTTGCTGCTCTGTTCTGTAAGGTTGCATGTCTGACAGCACTAACATCAGTCATCATGTCACTAATTGCAATGGAAGTAGCACTGTCTTCTTTCTTCAGCCAACACCCCAATCGGTGTAATGGTTTCAATGCCTCGCCCTAGGCAAGTTGATGTAGAAATAAATTCGATGTACCTCATTTTGCAGGGCCCTAGGGTCTGAAATTGCTATTACAGTTTTCTTTATAATGATGGGCAAATCTTTTTTCTCTGTGTTTTCTCTTGATGGCTTTTTTAATGATAGGTGCTATCACAGTGAGTTGCATGATGCTACATGGGCCACCTTTAATTTTTGAGGGAATGTCCTGCCAGGCTCTATCTCCACAAATGAGCCAATATTTTGTTGCTAATTGTCATGGGGACTCATCTAGGTCATCTACTCGTCAGCAGTTTCACCCTTAGGGGGCACTGGGGTAGTACAATTGCACCACAAACTTGAGTATCTGTCCTCAGGATGATGGGGAGTAACATTTTAATGTGGATCTCCCTGGTACTGAAACTCAGCACAAAATTACATCGCCAATGAACCAAGAATTCCAATTCTTGAGGTTCAGAAGGTGCTTTAAGAAGATCCGGGGCCCAGTGATGCCAGCTGGTTATGGGATTGGTCTCGTTGGCAGCCTCACACCAATATTTGTCACGATTGGGTATTGGCTACTCCTTGGCTGGCACAGGCACACCGACCAAAAGGGTTGCAAAGGATTTATCTAGGCTCAAATTGGTCAAACACATGGTGTCTGAGCCTGCTGACTTGGCTAAAGCAAGGCAAACATTCATTTTTGGTTGATCTACAGGCATGTATGCATGCAAAAGCAAGCAAGCAAAACCAACAAGCGCCTGTATATCATTTGATCAAGCTCCATGTTCCTGCTCAGCTGTTTTTTGGCAAAAGCTTCCCCATCTATTTCAGTTCTCAAGCAAATTTTTTAGCACTTGTTCAGGGACTGGCCAACTATAGGGCACTAAACTGTCCCTCCACGCTTCAATTTTTACAAATTTGGATATCGTAGAATTCTTTTCAACACAATGGACACCACGCTTTTGCTGAAAGAGCTCTATGATACAAACCATTTTCACAGTCCAAAAAGCAACATCAAACTCAAGATTTGTAGCTTTCACAGGCTGAACAGGGAACAGGTGGCATGCACCGTAGCTTCTCCATGCGGCTCACATCTGCGTGCTCATTTCCCTGCTGGTGGAATTGTCGCTGCGCTCTTGTGTATGAGATGGTTTCACGTCCTTCACAGGGACCATCTTAGGTCCGGCACCTGTGCAAATGCAACATACCCTTTGCCCCAAGTGATTAGCGGAAATGGTCCTTCAATTTGTCCTTACTCAAGGTTTCTGATCAAAATCGAAGGATTTTCTTTCAATTTTGCCTGTGTGCTGTTTGAAAAGTGCCTAAAAATTGGAGGATTAGGTCCTGCAAATGAGCTATTCAAAACATAAAAACATATAAAGCTTTGCTCAACCTCATCTGGGTTGTTGCTTGAGCCACTCCCCCTTTTGTTGATCTAGAATGAGTTTAGAGTTTGGTGCGTCCTTTAAACAATTGCCTGACCTCTGTGGGAATAGGGAATTCCAAAATGTGGCGAACACCCCAGTCCATCAAAAATGTGGCCAATTTTTGAGCTGTGTATATGGGGCCATTTGTCAGTTTTCATCTCGTGGGGGATCAGTTTGGCGAGCTCTGGGCCCAGTGACACTGACAAGGACAAAAGCAAAAGACGAGAGGCGCTCTCTCTTCCCGGGACCAAAGTCCCACAGCTTTAATTGAGAACAAGTCCAGAAGAGAAAGGGAGTGTCCAGGAGAGGAAATAAGATGTCCAGAGGAGGATAGAGAGTGTCCACCTCATGGCAGGGGATTTTAAACCCTGGGGGAGGAGGGTGGGTAGAAAGGAACTACCTTAATTCAACATAATACATCACCACACTGAAGTTTTCTGCATAAATTGCTGCACTTGTTGCAAACAAAATCCTAAAGTCTCCCCAAACACAACCGTGCAGTCCCAAATGACCACAATGTGGGAGAAAAACCACTCAACCCTCCTGTATACCCAAGCACCAGGTGTCACAGGGAGCACCAACCCCTGCAACTAGAAAGTCCACACACACAGGCACACTGGGATAGGAGTATATCTTTATGAGGGGACAGAGTGCTCACTTTTCTCAACACAACACACACCATCCACCACATCAGCATCCACCCACATCATCTTCCTCAAACATTCACACACTGAAAACACCACCACAATTACAAAACACAGGAAAAACAGCAGCAATGAAACAGGATTTGCTCAATTCACCCCCAGAATTGCTAGCAGGTCCTGATTAAGACAGCAAATCCTTTCTGCCAGCAGCCAGACCCAAACCCAAACTGTACAGGTGTACGTTGTGCACAGGACATCTCTGTGTGACTTGTGAACAGCCCTTCCCCTGCATACACCTTAGGGGTTTCTTTATACAGAGTTAAACATCCCCTTTCTCCACAGTCCCAGCAGTCTTGTCTGTCCCCCATGAGGAACAGCCGAGAGCGGAGGTGCCTCCAGGAAAGGAATGTCCTGGCAGTGCCCAGAGACGTCCAGAGCCCGGTTGTTCTCGCTGGAGCAGAGAAGCGTTCCTGCCGCGGTCACCAAATGAGGTGTGGAATAGAACTCACCACAGTTAAAGGTAGAAGGTGGTGTGTTTATTACAGCCAGGCACAGGAGGAGTTGTCTCTTAAAGACATGTGTGAAGAATCACTGCCGCTCTACTTATCTAAAAAAGTCCTACATATTCATATAATTCCCAAAATGACTAATACATATTCATTAGGTAACCCCACCTACCCCCTTTGTATTAAAATGTATTATAATTGAGTCCAAAGTTCCCTCATATTTGCGGGTTCTTTCACATCACATGGGTGGGTGGGTTTTAAAGCAGGGAATGGTCTCCTTCTGATGAAGCCAAGACGTCTTCCTCAATTTGACCTCTTTCCTTATGACCTGTTGGCAGGCTTTCGCACCCCTTGGCTAAAGCTGAAATTTCGGGGCCCAGGTGCAGGCTACGGTCCTCTTCTTTGTCACAAAGAAATCCACATCCCATCCTGCTTCTTTAAACATAGTAAAGACAGGCAAGTGATATATTACCCTAGCCTTAACTACCTTATCTGCTAAAAATTAACTATTCCTTATTATTTCTCCTCTTCTTGCTATACTCTTTCTGCCTAAGTAAATCTTGCTAAAATTTTAACTCTTCCAGTTCTTTTAAATCCTGGATTCATTGGCCTCATCTCACACACCAGCCATGTGTGAGCCAATGCCGTAACTGGGAAATTCCACTCCTGAGCAGGAGATACAAGGCCTGGTTCTGAGCTGGAAGGGTGAGAAGGATGAGATGCACAGCGTTTTGATCCAGGGGATGTCCTGAAAGTGCACTGCCTACCTGCCCCTGCTGCCGAGTACCACGCTCCACCTCCTTCTCCTGCTCAGCAGATTTTTAGGAATCCAGGGCTTGGTATGTATGATTTGCTACTGCAACAAATAGAATGAATTTGCTTTGCAATCCCAGTTTTGTCCTGGGTTATTTTGTGCATGGGTCTCCTTCTGAACCTGTGTCAAAGACAGGCAGGGACTAAAGGACACTCCTATTCTCATGTCAGTAAATTCGGTGAAGTGATTTAAGTATCAATAAGTCAATAAGTATCAATGAGTAAATCAAATAATTTGGGGGAATATTTAGCCTGTGAGTTTCAGCAAAGTATTGAATATGTCTTAGATCCATGGATACAAACTAGTAACTGAGATTGCTGGGTGTGCACGTGTTGGGGAAGTGACTCCCCACACACCCCGTGCTGAGATCAAGGATTGCCTCTCTTCTAACCCTGACCTGGCAGCAGGGATTGGGCCCTACTTGGTAACGTTCATTTTGAAGACTTCTGTTGAGCAGGTAAGAATGGTCAAAATGAAATCTTTTCCAGCTGTTTCCCTTTGGTTTACCTGTTTGAGGGTTAAAATTCTGTGCTGCAGGTGTGCTGGGTGTGTGCAGAGCAGTGCAGCCCCAGAAACGCCTTGGCTTGCCCACAAGTTGTCATGCCTTGTTGCCAGGTGTGCCCAGCTGTGGCAGGAGAAGGAGCCTGCAGCGCAGTGGGCACCCTGCCCTGCCCACCCGGGGCTCTCTGGCACAGAGCAGCAGCAGCGCCAGCGCCGTTCAACCCGCTCCTGCCTTGGCTTCCCCTGGCACACAGAAGCCTCTGGAAATCAGCACCGCCAGTGGCATTCCCAGCTTGGAGCAGCTGCTGCTGGCGGGCAGATGCTGCCAGTTCGACTGCTGCCAAAGGGAAAGAAAGGCAGAGATGTACACACACCGGAGCCCTGGGCATGTCCAATAAAGGTGCAAATATGTGGGGAGATTTGTTAGGAAGGATTTCAGCTGTGATGCCAACAGTGGCTTCACTCCTGGTTCTGTGTGTTCTAGACAAGTAATGCAATGGTTGGCTCTGACAATTAAGAAGTAGATGTTATGTGGATGTTCAAATGTGTAGTGATGGTATTGTAATATATCCTCCCATAGTCCTCTTTCTTGTCTCCCTTGTAATAGCCTTGGTAGTCAGGGCATTTGGGGAGGGCTGGCTCGTGACCAGCAGGCAGGGTGTAACAACACCTGACCTCCAGTCAAGATGCAAGAAAGTAATCTCCACCAATGGACAGCAGAGAAAGAGTTGACTGACAAAACATTTGGAGGGGCTAAGGGTATAAAAGGCAGAGCATCCTTTTTGTAGATGAGCACATGGCTGCTAGTCACAGAGACTCCCAATGCTGAAATTTTTCCTTAGTCAGTCCTTTGTTAAGGTTTATTAAACCTTTAAAAGTGGGAGTCATTTCTCACATGTGCAATGCTGTGGGCCATTTTCTTGGTCTGGTTGCCTTTGCTTGAGGCCCATCTGAGTGCTCAGCTGGGGTACAGGCTGTAGGTCCTTGGGGCACTCTTGGAGTTCCTCTTGGATCCCTGAATAACAGGGTTTGGCCCATGAGGGGATTTTTTGCTGCTTTGTGACAGAGAAGAACTTCCCAGGCTCTTTTGTGTTTGCTGTAGGGAAGGTTGGTTATTGCTTTGCAGAAATTCACAGACCAACATGGAGCGTTTGCTTTGTGATGTCAGGGCATGGTTGCCACATCGTCATAGTGGCATCAGAAGGTTGCCTTGGTGCACGGAAGGCCTGAGTGTCAGAGCAGCCCTAGGCCTTGCTCGCATCAGGAGAACCCTCCTGTTTTGAGCATTGGTCAGTGGGCAGCTGCACTCTGACAGGACACTTGTTTTTCTAGTGTTGGAGAAAACTTGCACAGCACTGGGACAATGATCCACCATCTGGCCACAGCAGCTTTTGCTGCCTATGGTGTTTGTTTTTCGGCATATTACGGTGCACACTTTGTTCGTAAGTAGAGTTTTCCATTCTACTTCGGTAAGGGTGTATCCTAACGTGGCTTTTGTATGTCTTCCTGCTCTTTCTTGGTGACTGAGTTTTTGATTTTGAAACAGAAAGAGAATTAGAGTGCCAGTGGTTTGGTAAAGCTCCTGTCAAGAGGTTCAGCTAAAAAGGGGGTGTCTGTAGCCACAGGAGCAGCATTTACAGGGAAACCTGCAGGGGTTCCGTTCCCTCCGCAGGGGAGTCTGTGGCAGCAGAGTCTGTCATTTACTCAGGTTGCTGGGACAAGCAAGACAGCTTTGAAAATGTAGACTGGCAGAGCTTCAGGGAAGGCCTTCTAAAAACTCGGCAGTTGTTCCCAGAATTCAGAGAAAGCTTATTTCTTTTTAAATTTTGTCATGAAAGGATTTGACTGTCTAACTTAATAACCTTTTACTGAGTGCAAAAATAGTTATTCCCTTTGAAAGGAAGTGCAAACTCTAAAGCAGTGAGTGTCTGCTCCTGAACCCTAGAGGTGCTGCTGTGCTCTTCCACAACAGAACTGCCACAGCTCAGGGGAAATTTGGGAAGCTTTTCTGGGCAGCTGTTTCCTGCAAGTTAATGAGAATTAGTGCATGTATCTGATTGGAAAAAAAAAGAGTACCTGAAGGAGAGGATTTCAGAAGCTGTTTTATGTGTTTGGTAGAACAGGAGCATTGAGTGTTAAAGAACAATTTGCATTTTCTTGATCATCTTTGTATTCATTTACTGGCTAAACAGGCTGAAGTGTAGGAACAGCCAAGAATATTGTCCTGATCCCTTGCTGGCTGTGTGAATGGAATGTGTCTCCTGGAGGGATGTTGTGAAACGGGAAATCGTACCTGTTTGGGTTGACTTGTTCTGTTGGATTCAGCAGCCCAGGCAGTTTTCTGACAGCATCTGGTTCATTTTCCCTTCCCACTACAGGTCACCTGAAGCGTGTATTCAGCAGTGCTAAAGATCCTGAGGTGAGTGAGAAAGGAACATTTCATGTTCCTGGTGTTGAGGAATTGTAGAGCAAGCTGGGAGCTTGGCCAGTAGCAGTAGAGTGTAGAGGGCCAGCTAGGAAGGCTGAAAGAAATCCATTTCCATGCCTGAAACAAAAGGAACAAAGGCAGCTATAGATATTTTTAAATTTCCTTCTCAGAGTTTGAAGAACTAAAACCTAGTTTTGAAAAGAGAACAATGCTTGCAGACAGCAGATAGGAAAAATTTAATTAAGACCGTTTTGCTGTACAGTTGAATTAGATAATTTTAATTTAAACAGAGTGACTTAGACTCCTATTCCTATCAAATTTTATGATATCTACTTGGAACATGAGGTGGTAGAAAAGGAAGGCCATCTTGCAATGGTGCCTGCGTTATCTGAAGTGCAATGGGCACCTTTGTGGCTGGGGAGCTGTGTGGCCCAAAAGGACGCAGGGCTGGCGGCCTTGAGCAGCTGCAGATGAGGCAGCGTGGGGCCAGGGGGCCAAGAAGGCCAAGGGCACGGTGGCTGTGCCAGCAGCAGTGGGGCATCAGGAGCAGGGCAGGGAGCGTGGCCTGTGCTGGGCAGCGCTGCGGCCACAGCTGGAGTGCTGTGTGCAGCTGTGGGCCCTGGGAAGCAGAAAGTCATGGAGGGGCTGCAGCGAGTGCACAGAAGGACAGGGGAGCTGGGCAAGGAGGTGCAGCACAAGGCCAGTGAGGAGGTGCTGAGGGAGCTTTAGCCTGGAGAATGAGGGCTCCTGAGGGACCTTCAGGCAGACTGCCATAGATCCCTGCCTTAGATCCATAGAGCCAATGCTCAGCACAAGGGCTGCTTCCCTGCCAAACATCCCTTCACTGCATCCAAGTGCTTTAGACACTGGAGTGGGTAACACTTTCATATTTTGCTTGTTTATTTGTTTGTTTGTTTACTAGAAGGAGAAGCCTTGTGTTATTTCTCCTTCTCCAGGGAGCTTTTTCTCAATCTTTCCTGCCCTTTTCCAGCACTGGCAGAAACACATCACTTTCAGGGTAACGGCTCCCATGTCTTTTGGCAGCCCAGGGAGTCAGTGTGTGTTGTGTTTGGGAATTGAGCAGGAAATCAATGCCCTTGCATTCCAGCTGGTGCTCAGGGATTAGAGGAGCTGGGAGGGGCTGGGCTGTATTTCTGATTCCAGCCACTTCAGCACTGTCAGTGTGGTCGAGTCCAAGAGAAGAACTTGCCCGAGCACAGATGCACAAAGAGTGCAGTTCCCAGTGCAATGCTCTGAGTGTCTGATTGCATTCCATAAGGACCCACACGCTGCAGATTGCCCAAGAGTGTGGGTTACTGAAGCAACAGGAGAGCAAGTTCAGGATGGCTGCTGATCGGGGCACTGCTACCGAGTGTTGATGTGTGTAGCGACAGAAATGACAGTGTTGATTCAGGGTGAACCCCACGTGGTGAATAATGTGCTTTGACTCTATGATTTAGAATGTTAAACAAATGCTTTTTTAAGCTTTGTTATATTACACTAGTACTGTATTAAAACTATACTAAAGAGATACTATACTATAAAGCTACTAAAGAAAAACTCGTGACTGTCTCCAGACAGTCACAACACAGCTTTTATCTAATTAGCTAATCAAGCTAAACAACTACCACTAAAATCCAATTAACAAATCACTTTCAGTAAACAATCACTAGAACACATTCTACATGTACTAAACAACAAGAACAGCAAGTAGAGATAATAATTGCTTTCTCTTGTTCTTTAAGTTTCTCACTACCTTCTCTTAAAAAAAAAAACCTAGGAGACAGAACTATATCTCTTTGTGCACAAAAAATGTAAATACCACAGTACAGTAAAGAGAGATTATAAAAGTGAGATCTGTCTACCTGTCTATTTGAATCTTCCTGGCTCTGCTCCAAAGCAGTGGAAGATGCAAAGCTCACCTAAAGGCATCCCTTCAGGAGAGGGGTAGAGACAAGTTCCATTGACTGATCCTGAGCAGGCAGAGATGTTTCCCCCTCCAGAGATGGTTGATTTTTCCCCTCCTGTTCTCCTACTCCAGCCTCTTGTGACCTGAAGCCTTCTTTTTATCCTTTAAATTTTTGCATGTCCTAAGGGAGTGGAACTATCCCATGCTGTAGCTGGGGTCTGGTGACTTTGCTCATACATGCATTACATGACACATGGTTTCCTTCACTGGCATCCCCAGGGCTGTGTAAGTGCATTCGTTAATGGGGCCTTATGAGAAACTCTGTTGCTGCTGGTCAGAATTCTCAGTTGACAAAAGAGGGAGAAGAAACACCTTGGTCTTCCTCCATATACTGAGATGGCCGTAGAGGTTCTCTGACTTCCATCAGGGATCTTTGCACGCATCCTCATCTCCTGAATGACCCGGTTTTCTAGCAAGAGTGTAGATGTCAGGAAGGAGGAATGCTGGTGCAGGCCTGAAGAGAAGGTGAACTCCAGAAGTGTCTCTCACAAGGAGTGAGCTCACCCAGGAAGCCCCTGCAGAGCCAGGATGGAGCTGTGGGACAGGGCGGGGTGTCAGTCACTACTGAAAGACAAACAGGCCATGGCAGAAGCAGAGGGAGGCCCTCACCAGACCCTTGAGAAATGCCACCCCTTCCCTGTCAGCTGCCTGAGAGGCTGTTGGGGCTTCAGTCCCAGATGGCCCCTGATTGTAGGGCCAGGGTCACTTTGGAATCTGTGCCTCCCCTTGGGCAGAGAACGACCCAGGAGAGCAGCAGCACAGTGCTTTGGGAACGTGTGAGCCCAGCAGCCTTTGAGTGTTGGCCCACAAAGGGCGTATGGGAAGTTGAAACCCATCTTGTCTTGCTTTCTGTGCAGGTGCTTCTAGAGAAAGAGCAGGAGCACACTGCCTTATCTGAGATGCCATGCCAGACTCAGGGAGAGCTGTTCCCTGCCCGAGAGCAGGAAGAGCAGCTCAGGCAGCAGGTGGAAGAGCCACAGGAGAATGGCCAGGTGAGCCTGACTGGCCAGGGGACAGAGGGAAGGGCAGGAAGAGGGGCGTAAACCAGAGCTCCTGGGACTGAGGAGGCCAGGAGTCCTACAGGCACTGGAAGGACAGAACCTTGCAATCTGCAGAGATCAGCCCTGGGACAGGAGGTTTGCAATTGAGGCTGATGTGGAGAGGGAAGCAGAAAGAAATGGCTGAATAAATGTGATTTTGAGGCTGCAAGAGGAAAAAAGCTGAGCCTGATGGCAGCTCTCAGTCCCTTCCTCTGCTTTTGTGTGTACAGGACATCAAGGCAAAGCCACAAGCAGAGCTGCCCGAAGCTCAGAGTGACATCATGGCAGTGAAGAGAAAGAACAAGGAAGACATGGGAAGAATTCAACAGGAGAATCTCCATCAGCAGAGGGGCGATCAACAAAACCAGGTGAATGAAAGAGTGGCAGCCACTCCACTCATGAAATGTCCTCTCTTTTGTTTGTTAGAGAACATGAAGGAACAGCTGGATGCAGAGCTTCAGATAGCTCACAGTATGACCAAGGCAAGGCATAAGCAGCTGGAGGAAGAAATGAAAATCATCAGAGAGAAACTTAATCGCTTCCATCAGTCTCTGCAAAACCTAGTGAGTGAAAGAGGGATGCAGCCACTGCAGTCACCAGTCTGGTGGTTTCTGCCCTTCTTGCCTTTCCAGTGCAGGGCAGCAGGGAGTGGGGCCATGCCTCTGAGTGCCATGCTGCTGTAGTGTGTGTATCACAGTCACTCTGAAGGACATTTCCTGGTGTGCTGAATCTCAGCTGCTGCCCTGAAACTTGTCCTTTGGCCTTTTGGCCAGCAGTCATCCAAATTGATTCCTGCTGGCCTGTTCCTGCTCTCCTTTTTTCTTGAGGTGTTTTTACAGTGGAACTTGGTGACCCAGACGGAGGATTGAAACAAGCTGTTGTATCTGCTGTCAATCTGTTCTTTGCCTTTTCTCACAGCCGATGACTCCTGGCTGACAGGGACAAGCTGTAGTGTCTGACTGCTTTGTTCTGTTTGACTTGAGGTGCAAGTGTTGACGTCTCACCGGGCAGCCTGCGAAGACTTGCAGGGAATGTGTGGCAATGAAGGACCCCAAGCTAGGAGTGAGCCACAGGAACAGTGCCCACCAGAAATGCTCCAGGTCCAGCACATCCTGGGCTCTGAACCTGCTGCTGCAGCAGCATCACCTCGAGGAAACCCTTCTGTGAAACCTGGGAACTCAAGCTCGGGCAGATCCTGGGAACAGGAGATTGAGGAGGAGTACCTGGAGCTGCTGGGTAGGTCTGGGGTGTTTCTTATCTGAGGAACAGTGTGTTGTGTGCGGGTGTCAGCAGAGCTGTACCAAATGCTCCTCCTGAGCTTGGTGTCACAGGGCCATTTAGGACTCCCCAGGGGCAGTGCTGTGCTCCGAGGCAGTGAGAGAGCTCTGGGTGTTCCTGCTGCCTCTGAGGGCACCTGGGACTGGCTTGGGTTTGCCTGAGCTTCCCTCTCTGCTAAAGGCTGAAGCAGGGATTGTTCTTGGATCAGCAGAAGGCTGTGACCTAGCAAATGATCTAGGCAAGTCCTGTGTGCTAGTGGCCAAACTGAACAGAATTTTTAGCTTCCTAAATTCTCCTTAGGCTCCTGACTTCCAACCAGTCATCAGAGCAAAAAAACTTCACAGAAATGGACTGGCTTTGGAGTTTTGTCTTTTTGGTTGGGGAATCTTTTTTGGGGGGAGGGGGGGTGGGATTGCTTTTGTGTTGTTCATTTTTGGTGGGGGTTTTTTGTTGTGTTTTTCTCCATCCTGAAGGAGCCCTTCTACCCCACGTCTTACTGATGTCATTTTTATGACTGTTACTGTTACCACTACTACATCTGCAGTTTATTTTCATGAGAATGCTATATTTTTGTCAATAAGAGAATGCTATCTTTTTGTCAATAAGAACTACTTTGAAAGAACATCAGGTTACAGGACAAATAGAGAGCACGAGGTATTTTCCATGTGCCCCAAAGAAAAAACAGAGACTTTGATTATTGAAGTGAAGGGAGAAATGACCATCCTGATAATGCATCAAACTCCAGCTTTATTGATCAATCCATCATCTTAAATAACAGTGCTAACGAACGCCATGAATATTCTGTAATCCAATTTCATGATAGGCTAACAGAGAAACTTCTAACCACTCCCTTTGTTTTAGAATACCTACAATTGTTTATTAAAAACAGAAACCAAAACAGAAACCAGAAACTAAAACAGAAACCAGTGTTCCCAAAACTTCTACATCTGTTCTCAGGATGGCAGGCCTTCCCAGAGACGGTGTTCTGCTTGTTATGGGAAGACAATCTGAGAACTCCATTGTTTATAGAATGATGCCTGAGAGAGTCTAATTGTTTATACAAATCAGAAGGCTGAGAACTGTTAGAAACTGCTTTACTTTTCCCTTATACTTTTCTCTCAATTGTATGTCTCATGGCCTTTTCTTTAAGTCATTCTCCGACATTTCCCCCGTTTTTTCTTCTTTGAGAGAAAAGTGGTTAGTTTGCAGGTTTTTTCTATTATCTTACTGACTATTTTTTGAATGCAACAAGGTAAGATAATGGTGAAGTTTTTCCTCACAGAAACTCTTGTGGAGGAGACATTACCTCCTGTTCACTATCAGGGGCAAAGAAAAAAGAAGGGAACTCATCCACTATGCTTGGCAACACTTTAAACTTCAGAGCAGCTTCATGTGGGCCTCATAAACTCCAAAAGTGCAGACCCTGCTCTGCCAGGGCTCAGCTGCACCAAAGGCCTGAGAACAAACAGGACACTCAGTGTCAGAAATGTGATCCTGTGGAGAAGGATCAGAACCAGTGCTCAGAGGTGGAATAATGATAACTTGCTTAAATAACAAGATCCACCCTGCGCTTGGGCTGGTATTCCATTCCAGGCTCTATCTCCACAAATTAAAAATATCCCTGTGGGTAATTTCCTAGGTGTCATAATAGTAGAGCCTTTACACTGGTTATAAAGCTGTTTGGACACTATTTCCAGGCTTAGAGATGAATCCAGAGTAGCCCATGTCTGTTTATGCTGACTCATCCTTTGAAATTCAGAGTAATCACAGCTGAACTGCAATTATCTAATGCTTGATTGGGATCTCTTCTTATAGGGCCTACAACAGAATGTTGTGTTAAAGGCACCAGTTTTCTACACCTTATTGAGGCTATATATGATGTACTTTGAGCTTTAACCTTTTTCAAAATACACTGTGCCTCCCACCGATAATAAGCCAAGATTTTCTGCTCATGAGATTCATAAAGGTCTAAAGCTGAGGCAGTGTTTAGCCCTGTCTCATTCCGTAGTGCCCACTCCCAATTATGTTCCCAGATATGTCTATAATTACAGGTGTGGCACCATAAATGAAAAAGTAACAACTGATCACAACCCCCACAACACAGTGCAACCCAAGCAGCACAATTTAGGCTGTGATATTCAAAACAGTTCTCTTTTGCCGGTCCTCTTATATGGAAAGATGATAATGATTCAATAATGTCAATCAGTTCTCTGGTCGTCCGGCAACGGCGTGTTACGGCCTTAGCAGGCATTGCACGACAGGTGGTAATTGGACTAAGAAAAGAAAGCTGTTAACTGTTTTCATTCATGCAACCTGGAGAGAAGGTGAAAAAGTCTGAAAATGCTCCTTTCTGTCCTTACATGGGTTTATCAGAAATGTTCAAGGTCAGTTTTCAGTTTGTAATCCTTTAGTCATTTGGCTCAAATGGCATCAACTGGGTGATTCTCAGTCCTTTGTTAATTTGGAGTGGTGAAAAGTAGTATGCATTTAAAGTACTTAAAATATTTGACCTAACAGACTTATTTGCAAATCATGTAAATCACTTAAATCTAATTCAAACTTAACAGAATCTAACTTAACTTACTTAATAATACTTAACAAAAATTAATTTTCTTCAAATCCCACACAACTCAAACCTATATATAATTTAAACTTAGAAGACCTCGAACCCAACCGAAAACAAGCTCAACAAACTTAACCTTAACATTTAATGGCACTTAATTGATAACTTAACTTAAACTACTTAATAACAGATAAAACTTAC
The DNA here is from genome assembly GCF_028551555.1 of Melozone crissalis. NCBI lineage: Eukaryota > Metazoa > Chordata > Aves > Passeriformes > Passerellidae > Melozone > Melozone crissalis. Next base: position 4,926,160 of record NW_026535781.1, read on the forward strand.
TATAGAAATAATATATGGCATTTACTGTCACTCACCCACAGGCCTGACTCCCAAACACTCAACCAAAACAACCTTTCTCACGTCTTTGCTGCAGCATTTATACCAAAAACACACTCACAACATCTCACTCATACAATCAATCCAACACATCTCAACATTTTTAAACTTTTCAAAACACAGCTTTAAAGTCTAATGTTCCACCGGCCCAGCCATCCGGGCTTCTGATGTTTAAAGTCTCTGGTAATACAGATGTTTCCAAGACAGCATACCCAATGCCGAGCCAAATAGGCTGAAATTTGACTCCTGCATTCATTTACGCTGATCTGCTTTACAGTCTGTGCTGGGGAGAACAAAAGATCTTTCTAACTTAGGTGAAAAACATCCTGACAGCAACAGTCCTTGGTGTCGCTTGTTTAGTTTCACTGGTCTTTTAATTGCAATAGGAATCTTTTCTTTTGTTGACAAAAGTCACAGTTATTACGGCTGTTAGATCTCAAACTGTAGCTCCTGCCGGCTACAGGGCGGAGGGAGAAGCGCTCCCGCTCGAAAAAGCACTCTGAAGTCGGAATCCGCTAAGGAGTGTGTGACAACTCACTTGCCGAATCAACTAGCCCTGAAAATGGATGGCGCTGGACGCTCATCAGAGTCCAGAAAAGATGTTGGTCGATCTAAACAGCAGGACGAAAACTATCAATACACAGCATGATTGCTCCTCCATCACCTGCTCTCTGATGTCCAGTCACTGTTCCCAAGCAGCAACTGGCCGCCCGTGGACATCTGGCCCCCAGTTCACACATGAGGGCGATGTGGCTCCGGTTGCTCCCCCCGCGGCGCTCTTTGATCACTTCCGGCACGGCGTGGCTTGGTTTCTGCGGCGGCGGCGCGGTTGCTCCCGCGCAGTGGCTCCGCTCTCGGGGCGGCGCGGCTCGGCTCCTGCGGCGGCGGCTTTTGATCTTCCCGCCGCTGCCTCCGGTGCGCCCGTGCCAAGTTCGGAGTAGCACAGCACCGCAATTCCACCATAAATCACCGAATTTACACATTTCCGTTAATCCATAAACTATATGGAAAATCCCTTTACCGTAGTCATAAGCCCAAAGTCCTGTTAAGTCCTTTTGCCAATTCATCTCTGCTTTGCGCTGCGGGTCACTCCCTTCGCGGTGGTTCAGCTTCGCCCACGGTGGCTCCCTGTGGTGTCGGGTTGAAGGCTCCCTGTTGCGGAGGATTAGAGGCTCCCTGCTGCGGAGGGTTAGAGGCAGGAAAAGGTACCGATGATGCAGCGATGACTTCTGAAGGTGCTTGGCATTCCCGGCGCAAGTGGCCCGTGCCTTCCCATCGGCAGCATTTCGTGCGGCCCTCTTTATTTGATGCTGCAAACGCAGCGGACGCTTGAAGAGGTGCAAAAGCGGCTAACACCTGACTCTGAGAGGACCTTGCCTGTTTTCGAAAACCTATTCCTATCTGCTTGAGTACATCCGCCACAAAAGCCTGCTGCCCGGTAGGAATAAGAGCCATCCTCTCTAATGCTTCCTCTACAGTCCAATCTGCACCTAAAGCATTAAGTATGTTTCTAGTAGCAGAATTACAATTTTGAAGGACACACTGCCTGAGTAGGACCCTGCGCAAATATTCTGGCACGCCAGCTCTTTCAATTGCAGCAGCAGCTTTATCAACAAAAACGCCAAATGACTCATCTCTGCCTTGCTTAATTCCTATAGACACTGGTATCTCTCCCGGTTCCTTCACCATGTCTATTGCGAGTCTGACTAACTGCATTGCCTCCTGGCACTTTTCTTGACCTATTAAAGCTTGTGCATCAGTACGAAGGAAACGTCCCAGACCCATAAGTTCATCAACAGTGACGCCATGCAAGGGGTCACCCGACTGTCTTTGAACTACCACACACTCACTGACAAGTATCCGCCAATGATCATTAAACAGCAATTGTTGATGGTGGGTAAAGATTAATTTAACTATGCCAAGACAATCATTAACGATGAGGATACTGGTGTTAAAAATATAATCAAGCATTTGCTTAGCTGGTCTGCTTCCAAGCCCAAACTGACTAACAGCAGCTTGCAATTGAGATAACAATTCCCAGTCAAGAGCACTAATTGCGGCTTGAATTCCTCCACCAGCCTGAGGGTTAAAGACAACCGGACAAACCAGCTCCGGAGCCGAACTTATTGGCTCTAGATCTCCCTTTTCAATTGCATCTTTGGCCAGGGCAGCCCACGCATCTCTTTCCCTTGCAATCGCCTCCGCCAAGTGGTTTTCCGACCCAGGGACCGGCTGATTGCTTGTCGGGAACGGAGTACGCGTTTTTGGCCCCGGCTGCTGGGACGCAGCAGGTACGGGAGAGTCAGAAGTGCTCTGTGTAGCCTGCGGCAAAGCAGACAATAAGGCACCCTGCGGAGCTTGGCTCGTTAGGGGGGGCTGCAAAGCGGGTAATAAAGCAGTCTGCATAGCCTGGCTTGTAGGCTGGCTCGTAGCCGGGCTTGTAGCCTGGCTCGTTAAGGGGGGCTGCGCGGCGGGCAGTGAGGCGGTCTGCGCCTGGCTCATAGTGTGACTCATAGCCTGGCTTTCCGAGGGAGGTGGTGAAGCAGGTAATAAAACTGTCCGCGTCGCGGGGCCAAGAGGAGTTCCCGCGTTCTTATCAAATTCCCTACCTTGATCGTAGTGTTTGTTACGATCGTGAGCAGCAGTGGCCTGATAAGCAGCCCTTTTTTCAGCTTGAATTTGCAAAAGCTCGGTGTTAACGACCCGCCATAATTTACCCCACTTCTTAGCAGTTTTATCATCATCTAACGTAGCCTGCCACAATAAATCACCAAATTTACCCCACTCAGACAATTCGTGAACTGTGTGAGGATTTATAAAGATCCCCCTTTCTAGGCCATAAGCTAAAAGACCCGGTAATTCTTTCTGTAAATCTATTCCCTTAATTTGCCGTTTTTGCAAAAGGGTAATAAAAAGTTCATATATGGCTTGCCTTTCCATACCAATGTGCGCACGTTGCAGCTCTTCAAATCAAGGTCGCGGCCACATGAATCGGACGAGCCTATCTGTATAGTCGCTCGCAGCGCGGCGCGGGCCGGCAGGTTACCCTCCGCTTTGTCTTCCGTGCTTCTTTGCCGTTCCGGCTGCAGTTTCGATCTTACGGAACCCGAACCTGGCTTCACTTCGCGTGGCGTTTGCTTCCCCATGGTGTTCGCTATCACGGTCGGAGGTCACCATATATTGAAGTGAAGGGAGAAACGACCATCCTGGTAATGCATCGAACTCCAGCTTTATTGATCAATCCATCATCTTAAATAACAGTGCTAACGAACGCCATGAATATTCTGTAATCCAATTTCATGATAGGCTAACAGAGAAACTTCTAACCACTCCCTTTGTTTTAGAATACCTACAATTGTTTATTAAAAACAGAAACCAAAACAGAAACCAGAAACTAAAACAGAAACCAGTGTTCCCAAAACTTCTACATCTGTTCTCAGGATGGCAGGCCTTCCCAGAGACGGTGTTCTGCTTGTTATGGGAAGACAATCTGAGAACTCCATTGTTTATAGAATGATGCCTGAGAGAGTCTAATTGTTTATACAAATCAGAAGGCTGAGAACTGTTAGAAACTGCTTTACTTTTCCCTTATACTTTTCTCTCAATTGTATGTCTCATGGCCTTTTCTTTAAGTCATTCTCCGACATTTGATAACAAACTTTATTTAATCTTCTAGTTTTATGCTTATCAAGATGTGTCCAGGAGACACATCCAGGTGGCATGATCTGATAAAACTGTACTGCAGGCATTTCTCAGGAGAGAGCCTCCAGCTCAGCCATGGTATATCCCTCAGATCCATGGCACTTTTCCATACCTGATTCCCACTCTTTCCCATGACTGTTAGAATCCTACCCATTGGCCCAGGCCCTGCTCAGATACATCTCTAGGAAAACATATCAAGCCCTTTGTGATTCTGCAGCACAACCCAATGAATCTGCTTCTTGCCCGTAACAGCTGCCAGTGCTGTGCTCTCAGATAAGACCTGGTGTGGCTGAGGCCAGAGCCCAGTGAATTCTGTGTCTGCCATCACCTGTTGGGACAAAAAGGGCACTGATCTGCGCCTCAGTGTGGCTGATCTCAAAGCCCATCCTGGTGTGTCCGGAATGGGGGCAAAAGCTTGTCTGGGGCCCAGGCTCACTCTGGCTTCTTCCCATCAGTGCCTGTCAGTGCTCATGCTTGGGCTTTGCCAGCCTTGTTGTGCTAACTGCCCTGTCCCTGAGGGCTGGAGGGACTGCAGAGGCTGGAGCCTTCCTTAGCTGGGAGAGGGGCATCTTGGAGCTCAGCCTGCTCATAAACAGGTCAGGGTCCTGATGCTGAAAGCCCCGTCAGAATCAGTTACAGCTTGAGCTGCTCTGGTTTACAAATGGGAAGGCATTCCTTTGGCAAATTGCTGAAAGGTGAGGAAGATGTCCTCCTCTCCTGGGATTGCAGGTCCCTGTGCTTTGTTTCCTGTCAAGAGAACTCTTCAAGAGACTGTACAAATCAGTCTCTGTGCTGGCCACCTGTGCTGCAGAGCTGTCTGCCTGGTTGTGGTCGTTGTCACCCTGCCGACCACAAAGGGCTCAGAGCCCCAGGCGCTGGGGCTGCCTTTTGTATCTCCTGGAAGCTGGGATCTCTGCTTTAAAGTCAGCATCTTGCATTTTGTTTCCCTCAGGAAGAATGGTGAACCCCACTGAAAATCCCCTAATGAAATACACGCATCTGAATTATATTGGCAGCGGGTGAGTCCAACAGCAGTTATTCCTGCACAACCATAAGCCGGGTGTTTTTCTGGTGGAATGTCTATCCAGCGTGAAGTCAGGCCAGCTGCAAAGATGTTCACACACTGGGGATAGATTGTCCCATCTCTCAATGCTGCTCGGAATTTGTGAGTGGGCTCAGAAGGCATTGTCAGAGATGCCTTGCTACCGAGGTCTTGCCTGCATCAAGGAACAGGACCTGGAAGGTCTCCTTGTCTCTCAAGTGTGGGACAGCTCTGTGTTAATTTCTTTAGCATTTTTTGTATGTCTCAAAATCATACTGGCACACTAATGAAAAGAGAAGAAACTTGCTTGCCTGAAAGAGAAACCTATGCCCTATCAAAGCTGTGAGATAACAGTTCCCAGGAGCAATTCTTTCCCCTGGTTTGAGGAAGGAAACACTCTGTGGTCAGGATAGGAATCACACCATTTAGACAGTGAAACCCAAGAGGAAAGACTAACCTCCCTTTAGAAGTTGAACCCCAGTGCTTCAGGAACAGGCCCAGTGCCCATGCACTTGAGAGGAAAATGCATCATCTGCCTTCTGGCAGAGCCCTCCTGCATCCTGCAGATTTTGACACTTCCAGCAGAGATTTCCTGTGTGGGCTGGCTTTCACTGCAAGATCTAAATGGCTTCTCCTTTCTCTGCTTCTGTTTTGTTTCTAGGGGGTATGGAGATGTTTACAGAGCACTCGACACTGCCACAGGAGGAGAGGTAAATGTCAACAGCCCCTGCAGGCTCTGCTGCACTCGAGGGCTTTCCCCTCTGGTGTGAGCTGTGGCTGGAGCTTTGGGCAGAGCTGTGCTGAAAAGGCACAAGAAGCACAGACTGGTGCCAGCCCACAGAACACATTTGGGACTTTGTCCTCCTCAGCTGCCGGAAGGAAGGCACGGAGGGCAGCGGTTCCTTTCAGAGAAGGACGCGCTCGCTCGCTCTCCATTGCTAAAACAAAGGCGGTGCCTGCGAGCACCTCACTGCTCTCTGGGGCTACAGCTTCAGAGTCCTGAATTCTCATTTCTGGCTGCCAGAAAATCCATCTGAAAGTTACTCGTAGTTCCTTGGCCACCTGCAGTACTGCACTTGGAAACTGCACGTAGGGAGAGATCTGCAAGGCATCCCTGAAAGCCCTAAGCCCTGCCCATATCCCAAGATGTATCCACAGAGTATTAAGGCATGGATTACTTCTTCTGAGTCCCAAACAAAGCAGCAGAGAGTGCGGTCAGAGGTTTGTGGGTGATAACTGAGACACTGCTGTTAGCAAGTGGTCAAGGCAAAATGTCAGTGGCCCCACATGTCCTGTAACTGGCTCCCAAGGGAGCAGAGAAATGGGCTGTTGGAATGTCAGTTCCTAATTACTGCAGTGCCTAATCACAAGGCAGTTTGGCACAGCTCAGCTGTGTCATTGCAAAATCACTCGCTCCACATGCCTTGTGGTCTCGTGCCACCAACCTCCCAAGTTACTGATTTTCAATGTCATTTTAGGTGGCAATAAAAAAAATAAATCTTCAAGGAGTGAGGAGGAAGGAGCTAACCTTTAATGAAATAACGATCATGAAGAGGTATAGGAGTCCCAATGTTGTGAATTATTTAGACAGGTGAGAGGTCATGGTCTGATCCCATGGATGTGTGTTTACATAAAGCAAACATTAGAGGTTAAAAACCCACTTTGGTCAGTGGCAGCAAGTAAAGCTGTTATTTTTATTTATTCATATGTCTCTACTCATCTCCAATGGATGAGAAGAGAGTGCATCTTGTCTGCATGAGTCTTCCCTGGCACACCTAGTTTGATAATTACTCCAAAATTATTCAAAACCTGGATCAGCTGTATCTTCCTAACTCAATAGCCTCAAAGTTCACTGCCTCCACATTTATTTGGGATTGATTTTTTAAAGTTTCTTAAGTGCAGATGAACCATCCTAAAGTGGATTAACCTTGGATTGTTGCCCCTCCCTGCCATTGCTATGCATGCCAGGAAGACTAGGTGCTTATTTCCAGAAACACCATGCCTGACAGGTTTTTTATCTGGGCTGTTTCTAAACTGCACTTTTCATCTGCTGCCCCTCTAAGACATCTCCTTTTTCACAGATGTGTCTTTCTCTTTGAGACTGCACAGATTGCAAACAATGCACAGCCAAGAGGGAATATCTATTCCTTTGATTCTGTCCTTGTCACAAAGGCATCTGGAAATAAGAAACTTGGAAGCAAAAAATCAGTGTAGCCATGCATGTTCATCTCTACCCCCTTGTTTCCTTCTTTCAGCTACCTTCTGGGCGAGGAACTCTTGCTGGTTATAGAGTACATGGATGGAGGTGTCCTGAGCGATATCGTCAGCCAGACCTGCCTGTCTGAAGATGAGACAGCAGCCATCAGTCGGGAGGTCAGCAATCCCAGCTGTGTTTCCAAGGGCTTGGGCAGGATTGTCTGGGAAACAGGGGCTCAGAACAGGAGAGGTTCCTTTGCCAAGCTTTGTTTCTGTGTTGCTGGTATGCTATGGGCAAGTAAAAGCATCTCAAGTGAAAGGCCTGCCAGTGCCCCTGCACTCCCTGTACTCAGTGCCAGTACTCTTATCTCCTGCTGTTGTATTCTCGCTCTGTCTCTTGTATTTGTATTTGCTGCTCTCCACCTTGCCTCTCTAAATGTTTGCCTGGAGTCTGTCTTCACTGCATTCCTTGCCTGTAAAAGCAAAGGTGCTGGTGGCAGGATTTGAAACAAACAGCAAAGAAAAAAAGAGAGAGACTCGTTTCTCTCAGTCCTCAGCTAAAAAGGATAGGAGTGCAGCCAGAATGCTCTTTGCTTCTGAGCACATGCACTGCAGCAGGAGTCATCCTGGCTGGTTGGCAGGGGACAGCCTACTACAGCAGGTGCTGTTGCCCTTTCAAAAGCTGACGTGCCTTTCCTCAGAAAGGTCCTGCTCTGCAAGTGTTGGAGCAGCAAGCTCTTCCTCTCAGTGGCCATTACTGTTCTGCCATTACTCCCCATTCCCCTGGAGAGGGAATCTTTTAGATTCTTTGTTTCCTTTCTTGTGTGATGAAATCACATCACTCATTTTTGCCCTTCTGTTTCTGTTTTCTCGCTCAGTGCCTGCAAGGACTGGATTTTCTTCATTCAAACAATGTGATCCATCGAGACGTGAAGAGTGACAACATCCTTCTCAAAACCGACGGTTCTGTCAAACTGGGTCAGTATATTCTTGGTCAGGTGCAGCGTTCCAGGGATGTGGGTGTGGGGCTGCTTGGAGTGACTGCCAGCTCCCCAAAAATGGTGCTGGTGGCCATGCAGGGACCCCTGCTGTGAGCTGAGGGCACAGTTGCAACATGCACAGAGGTATAAGGAACCACAAGCAGTCAAGAGTGGCCTTGTTCTGTGTGTGTCCCTTCCAGAGGGAGGGAGGTACAAGTCCAAAGTTTCCAAAGAACAAAAGCCACTGCTAGAGGCAGTGTAAAAAATGGGGGGATTTTTAAAGTCACCAATGCCAGGAGATTCAACAGCACATTTTCAAACTTCCACTGGGGAATTCTTTTGCTTGCTTTCCTAATTGCACAGAATTCAGATAAAACCAGTATTTTGTTTTCTCCTCAGCTGATTTTGGCCTCGCTACTCAGCTCACCCCTGAGCAGAGCAGACGGTGCTCGCTAACCGGGACTCCTTGGTGGATGGCGCCTGAAGTGGTGACAGGTCAACCATATGGCCCCAAAGTGGACATATGGTCTTTTGGAATTGTGGGAATTGAAATGATAGAACAAGAACCTCCTTACTTGAGTGAAAGTTCTGGCACGGTAAGGAGCAAATACTCACTGATCCCACTGTCTTTCTCACCTGTCCCATGTCTTGTGTGCCACTGGACAAAATCCCATTGCCATCTGCTGGAACTACTTCCACCAAGGTCCCCTCCTACAAATGTCCCTGCAACACATCAGCATCTGCTGTACTTTTGGTTGCATCAGTGGGGGAATTCAAGCCTTACCACATGCAAACAAACTCCAAACAAACAAAGTGTTCTCGGGCAACACTTTCATTTGGGTTAGTGGTTCCAGTTCTTTTGTCTGTGTAGATGGCCTTAATAACAGGAAAAGAGCATCTTAAGAGTGTTGTTATCTTTCCAGAAATGAAGGAAGGAAACCCAAACCCAAACCCAACAAAGTTTCTAAAACTGTGGTCTTTAGAGAGGAACCTAACCCTGTGTGCAGTTTCTTCTTATTTGGAAACATGGGCATGAGGGTGTAAAGGCCACAGAGTCTCTTCTGCTTCTTGTGCAGTGCTGTTGAAACACTCAGTGACCGTGTTTCTCTCCTAGCCCAAGCAACATTCTGCACGTCACCAAGCCAGAGCCTGGTGATGCGGAGAGCCTGCCAAAACCTCCCAGTGATTCCTGGCACTTTCTGGGATGGGCCTACCATTCATGCATTGACTTGAGTAGCCAAATGACTAGAGGGTGGCCATAGGGATGGAGCCTCTCCTTCTTCTGACCTAGACAATTTTTCTTTTGCTGCAAAAATGGGAAGCTGAAATTTTCAGACTGCTGAGAGACAGAGCTGCAGGTGGCTCCTGTGTGCCCAAGCAGGCATTTTCATCCCAATACATTTGTGCAGGCACCTTAATGTGTCTGTGTTGAAGAGGAGATTGTAAATGTTTGGTTCCCTATCTGGGTATTAACTGATGGATTTCCTTTCTTTTCTTCCAATTACCATTGTTTTCAAGAACAGCACAAAAAGCCTGATGAGTTTTTTTCTAGGGCACGTGCGCTTAAAGGACCAAAAAGCACTGCAGAGATGCCCTTCATGTACTAACCCTTGAAATTAGTTAGTATAGCAAAGTCCCTCTTCCAAAAAGCCTCTGAAGCTGGCATGAATCCTCAGAGATGCAAATGTCCTTTTGCTGATGTAGTTCCCACTAACTAGGTCAGGCAATGAAATCAGCTGCCAAGGCAAGATCTGAGGGATGGTGGAAAAGCTGTGGCTGCATCGGGGTTTGGGTTTTTGGTTGGTAAAGGAAAGTTATCTCTGGGTCTGTGCCAGGGCAGAAACTGCCACTGCAGAACAGAGGTTAAACAAAGGGATCTGGGAGAGCCTTAGAGATGTGAAAGCAGGAGGTGGAGCCTGGTGTCTCCTTTTTCTCCAGGCTACACACCTGATAGCCACAGTAGGGACTCCACAGCTGCGGCAGCCCAAGCTCCTCTCGGCTTTGCTGCGTGACTTCCTGAGCTGCTGCCTGCAGAGAGACGAGGAGAAGCGCTGGTCTGCCAAGGAGCTCCTGCAGGTAAAATGTGAAGGGGCTGCAGGTGAAACAGGCTCTGAGGGATGGGCTCCTCTTCCACTCAAGTCCAAGGCAGCAGATGAGCCCCCTTCCTCCTCACCTCCACTCTTGGTGCTCTTCAAATGAAAATGGTGAGGAATCCTAGACTGGGCTGGGCTGGCAGGCCCTATAAAGGTCCTGTGGTGCAAGTGTCCTGCAATGAGCAGGGACCTCTTTAAAGAGATCAGGTTGCTCAGAGCCCTTTGCCACCAGAGCCAGAATGGTTGCAGGGATGGGGCTCCTACAAGCTCTTGGGGCAACCTGTGCCAGGGTTGCACCATACTCCGAGAAACAAGTTATTCCTTAGATCTACTCTGATTAGATGCCCTTTGTGTTTAAAAATATTTGTCCATATCCTATTGTAACTGGCCCTGTTAAAAAAGATGTCCCCTACTTTCTTCAAAGCCACTCTGAAGTCTTGGAAAGTGGCAATAAAGTCTACCCGGGGCCTGTTCTTCACAAAACTGAATAACTCCAGCTCCCTCTGCATTTCTTGAGAGGAGAGGCGCTCTGTCCTCTGACTGTTTCAGTCACCCTCTTTTGTGATTTGGTGGGGTGTTCAGTTTTATCTAATGGCAAAAGAATTGAAGTAGAGCAATGCGGGGTACAGAGACATGAAATGGTGGTGGAGGAACCTAAGGAAGCCAGTCCCAGCCTAGGGGTCAGAGATTTGGCTGTGGGCAGGAGGGGCTGTGGGGGGCTCACTGTGAGCCTCTGAGGGGCCCTGGTTTGTGCCCCCCAGCCCACCCTCAGAGGTTTCTGCCACGCAAACAGGGACAGCTTGGAGGGACTTGTCCCAGCCCCATCTGCTGCCTGGCACGCTCAAGCAGACGGGAACTGCGCCAGGGTTACTGCCAGGTTGTGTGGCAGAGAGGGAACTGCAGGGCCCAGTGCCACTGGGCTGGCCCTGCTGGGAAGGAAGGTGCCATCCAGCACACGAGGGGCAGGGCATGGAAAGGTAGACACTGCTTTCTGTCCCTGTGGGAATCAGCACAGTGCCTGTCTTTCAAAGGCAGGGGCCTGTGTGAGTCATTGGAGTTTCCTGAAAGGAAGAAAACCTAGGGACAGAAAGTGCCATTTCTAGAGCACTGGCAGGGCAAAAATCCCAGCATGATGAAGAAATCACAATAAACAGATGACTGGGATTCTGGGCCAGGTTTGCCTGTGATGGCAAGGTCTTGCACACTGGAGATGACTGGGGAGCAGATGGTCCCATTGCTCCTCTTTCTGGGTCTTTCCAGGAACTTGATGTATCCTGATTGAGTCCCTGAAGCAATGAGCTTGCAAAGTAATGGTTAGCTGTTCTTTGTTGTATTTTTTTTTCCGGTGGACAGCATCCATTTGTAACTTCAGCCAAGCCACCATTCATCCTGGCACAACTCATCAACTCAGTGAAGAAGACGAATAACCCTAACTCTAAACCCTAACCCTAAACCCTAACCCTAACCTTAAATGCTAACCCAAACCCAAACCCTAACCCTGTCCCTATCTCTAACCCTTACCCTAACCCCAACCCTAAGTCTAAGCCTAGGCCTAAACCTAAACCTAAGCCTAAGCCTAAGCCTAAGCCTAACCCTAACCCTGGGAGACGAGAACATAGCAATCATGTCAAGATGTTATCTCTGTTACCAATTTAGAGTAGGATTGTAGAGTAGGGTTGCTGAACAGATTTGTAGCATAGAATTATAGATTAGAGTTGTAATTAATAAAGTTTCTGAAACATCAACTCATTTGGAAGATTCTCCTCCTTCTGACCCCTTCAGAAAATTCAACATTTCCTTCTGAATTAACAGTTGTTTTTTATGGGTGCTAAGTCACACATATGGCTTCTTTTGTATGGTTTCATAAGTGAGGAGGGCTCCTCTTCATTCATCCTCTCCAGACCACACTGCCTTTGGAATATGACCCACTGGCTGGTTATGGCACAGCTGTGATATTTCTAGTTGAGGCAGTAAGGGCAATGGCATTTGAAGGCAAAACCAAAGGAAGAATGAGGCAGCCCAAACATCTTCTGCAGGTTCAGGCCTTCAGCTGTGACTGGAGAGCATTGGGGTTCCTGCCACTAGGATTTGTATCCCTAAATGCAATAATCTCTTTGGCTGGAGGAGAGCCTTGCTCAAGTGAGAAAGCAGAAAGATCAGAGAGGGTGCTCGGGAAGGTCTCCTGTGGTGCAGAGCTGTCAGCGCCTGTGAGGTGAGAGCGGGCCCGGCCTTGCCCGGGCTGGAGCCCCAGCAGAGCCCCGGCAGAGGCCGGAGCAGCCTGAGCCCGGCAGAGGCAGGCTGGAAGGAGGCCCTTGGAGCTGCAAGAGGCAGCAGCCGGGCCCTGGGTGCCTCTTGCGGGGAGCGGGCGAATCCTCCGCTCTCAGAGCCCAGGTGGCAGCTGGCTGCTGCTGAGGGGAAGCGCAGCCGTGCTGGGCACAGCCCGGCCTGGAGGCATTGGCCGTCTGGAGTGTGCCCAGGAGCAGAGAAAGGCCAAGGGCAGCCGCGGGCCCGCTGGGCTGGCTGAGGATTCCTCCTCTTCTGCAGGCTGCCCTGCAACTCCTGGCAAAGGCCAGCAGTGTGTGCAGCCCTCTGGGCACCATGGGAGGGAGCTGGGCTGCTCGGCAGGCTGGAGCACAGGGCATCTCCTTCAGGCCGGCACTTGTGCCAGGGAAGTGAGGCCAGCATGAGGCAGGGACAGCTTGGCAGGGCACACCTGCAGGAGCCAGCGCCTCACGCAGCTCTGGGAGGAAGCGCCTGCAACCCTGCAGTTCTGCACTGAGCCTGAGCAAAGGTGTGAGATGCAGAGTGATTGGCAGAAATATTCAGGCCCACCAGGCCAGCCTGCTTTGTGCTTTGTGGCGCACAGCATGCACTGTGCAATGCAGCTCTGAGCTGCTGGGAGAGAGGCAGTCGGGGATGTGCCTGAGGTTTGTGCTTGTGGAGTGAACTGATTTGGAAGGGGGCAGAAGGGTTTGAGCAGGCAATTTGTGTTTTCTTCATTAATTTCTGAAAGAAAGTCATAATGTGTTGCACACAGGTAGGGTTATTAGAAAAGAAAGGCCTTATAAAATCAGGCCTTGCTATAGTAAATTCCCAGATAGCCTGTTACATCTTCTACGTGCAGCCAGCAAACTTCCCATGGGAACAGTCATGAGTGCAGTTAGCACAACAAGCTATTGTGCTAAGAAAACTGTTTGCATCTCTAATAAACAAGAAATCTCTCCCATGAGCATCCACGAAAAAAAATGTAATCACCTGAGTAAGAGTGAGTCTTAAAAAGAGTGAGTCTTTGCATGTACACACTAATACACCTTCTAAGCAATAAATTGTGTGGCAAGGAAACTACCAGCCAGCTGGACTGAACACGAGATCTGTGAAAACCGTGTAAAAATGAGTTATGTGAATGAAGAATTGGCTTTCCCTGCATGAAGAAACTGAGTCCCAGCCGCTTTATTGACACAGCAATGTGGCTTCACTCAGCAAGAGCACTTGCAGGGTGTATTGATGAAACGCTTGTGTTTGACTCCCAGAATAGGAAGAAGAGGCGTGTAACAAACAGGGCTTAGTCTTTTGAATTCCTTTAGCTTTAACAGGAGTGCTGAAGCCTGTATTCCCCCACTGCAGTGCTTACTGTGTGCAACTGGCGATCTTGGCCTTGAGAATAAGGAGAGTGCCCCTGCTAAGAACATAGCTGGAATGCATTCAAAGGGAAGAAAGTGTTTTTAGGAGGCTCTTGACCACCAAAGGAGAATTTGAGGAATGGGAATATTTCCCAAACAACTGTGTCAGGAACCAGAGACGGGCCCGAAGCCCTGCCATATTTGATCCATGTTTGAGCAGGTTGACAAGACAGTGAAGGAAAGTGTCTTGTTTAACATGGGGGACCTTGACCCTTGAAAGAGAAACAATGTATTGGTCAATCAGTGGGCAGTCAAGCTGTGAAAGGGGAACAATGGAGCCGTCGGTGGCAGGGAGTCATGGAGTCATCCTGAGCCATCATCTCACACGCCAGCCATGTGTGAGCTGGTGCTGTAACTGGGAAAATTCCACATCCTTAGCAGGAGATACAAGGCCTGGTTCTGAGCTGGAAGGGTGAGAAGGATGAGATGCACAGCGTTTTGATCCAGAGGATGTCCTGGAAGTGCACTGCCTAACTGCCCCTGCTGCCGAGCACCACGCTCCATCTCCTTCTCCTGCTCAGCGGATTTTTGGGAATCCAGGGGTTGGTATGTATTATTTGCTACTGCAACTAATGGAATAAAGTTGCTTTGCAAGCTCAGTTGTGTCTTAGGTTCTTTTGTGCATGGGATCGCCTCCTGAACCTGTGGCAACGACCAGCAGGGACCTACAGGACACTCCTATTCTCATGTCAGTAAATTCTGAGAAGTGATTGAAATATGTCAATAAATTTGAGGTAATGTTTAGCCTATGAGTTTCAGCAAAGTATTGAATATGTCTTAGTTCCATGGATACAAAACGGGTAGGTGAGATTGCTGGGTGTGCAGGGCTTAGGGAAGTGATTCCCTATGCACCCACCACTGAAACAAAGTAATGCCTCCTTTCTAGCCCAGAGCTGGCAACAGGGATCAGGCCCTGCTTGGAAACTTTCATTTTGGCAACTTCTGTTAGCAGGTAAGAAAGGTCAAAATGAAACATTTTCCAGCTGGTTTATCCTTTTAGGCACCAAAGCTCTGTGCCACGGGTGGCCTGGGTGTGTGCAGAGCAATGCAGCCCCCACAAAGCCCTTGGTTTCCCCTCAAGTTGCCAGTTTGACTACTTCCAAAGGGAAAGAAAGGCAGAGATGTACATCCACAGGAGCCCTGGGCTGTGGGCCATTTTCTTGGTCTGGTTGCCTTTGCTTGTATCCCATCTGAGTGCTCAGCTGGGGTACAGGCTGTAGGTGCTTGGGGCACTCTTGGAGCTCCTCTTGGATCCCCTGAACAACAGGGTTTGGCCCATGAGGGGAATTTGTGCTGCTTTGTGACAGAGGAAAACTTCCCAGGCTCTTCTGTGTTTGCTGTAGGGAAGTTTGGTTATTGCTTGGCATAAATTCACAGACCAACATGGAGCGTTTGCTTTGTGATGTCAGGGCATGGTTGCCACATCGTCATAGTGGCATCAGAAGGTTGCCTTGGTGCACAGAAGGCCTGAGTGTCAGAGCAGCCCTAGTGCTGGCTCAGATTCAGGAGAACTTTCCTGATTGGCACCTTTGTCAGTGGGTAGCTGCCCACTGACAAGAGCATTGTTTCATCTATTTACCTAACTTTCAAAAATAACAATGTTTCACTATCTGGCCAGGGCAGCTTTTGCTGCTTATGGCATTTCTTTTTCCGCGTGTTATGTTACCCACTTTGCACGTAAGTAGAGTTTTCCATTCTACTTAGGTTAGGGTGTATCCTAACCTGGCTTTTCTATGTCTTCCTGCTCTTTCTTGGTGGCTGAGTTTCTGATTTTGTAGGAGAAAGAGCATTAGGATGCCAGTGGTTTGGTAAAGCTCCTGCCAAGAGGTTCAGCTAAAAAGGGGGTGTCTGTAGCCACAGGGGCAGCATTTGCAGGGGAACCTGCAGGGCTCTGTTCCCTCCACGGGAGAGTCTGTGGCAGCAGAGTCTGTCATTTCCTCAGGCTGCTGGGACAAGCAATACAGCTTTGAAAATGCAGACTGGCAGACCTTCTTGGAATGCCTTTTAAAATCTCTGCAGTTGTTCCCAGAACTCATGGAAAGCTTATTTCTTTTTAAATTTTGTCATGAAAGGATTTAACTCTCTAACTTGACCCTTTACCAAGTGCTTAGCTAGTGATTCTCTTTGCAAGGAAATGTAAACTCTAAAGCAGTGAGTGTCCGCCACAGCTCAGAGGGGATTTTGAGGAAGCATTTCTGGGCATGCATTTCCAGCAAATTAAAGAGAATTAGTGCATGCAACTGATTTAAAAAAAAAAAAAAAAAAAAAAAAAAAAAAAAAAAACCCAAAAAAAAGACCTGAAGGAGTGGATTTAAAAAGCCGTTTTATGTGTTTTCTAGAACAGGAGCATTGAGTGTTAAAGAACAATTTGGATTTTCTTGGTCATGTTTGTATTCATTTACTGGCTAAACAGGTTGAAGTGTAGGCACAAGCAAGAATATTGTCCTGACCCCTTGCTGGCTGTGTGAATGAAAGGTGTCTCCTGGAGGGATGTTGCAAAATGGGAAATCTTCTCTGTTTGGGTTGACTTTTCTGTTGGATTCAGCAGCCCAAGCAGTTTTCTCAAACCATCTGGTTCATTTTCCCTGCCCACTACAGGTCACCTGAAGTGTGCATTCAGCAGTGCTGACCCTGAGGTGAGTAAGAAAGGAACATTTCATGTTCCTGGTGCTTAAGAATTGTAGAGGAAGCTGAGAGCTTGGTCAGTAGCAACAGAGTGTAGAGGGCCAGCAAGGAAGGCTGAAAGAAAATCAGTTTTCATGCCTGCAATGAAAATAACAAAGGCATAAGTGGATATTTTAAAATTTCCATCTCAGAGCTTTAAAGAACTACAAATCCAGTTTTGCAGAGAGAACCTTGCTTGCTGACGGCAGATAGGGTGGAATATTTACTTAAGAGCAATTTCCTGTACAGTTGAATTAGACCATTTTGATTTAGTCAGAGTGCCTTACAATTCTATACTTATCACACTTTATGATATCTACTTAGAAGATGTCGTTGTAGAACAGGAAGACCGTCTTGCAATGGTGCCTGCTGTACCTGAAGTGCAATGGGCACCTTTGTGGCTGGGGAGCTGCGTGGGCCCAAAGGACGCAGGGCTGGCGGCCGTGAGCAGCTGCAGATGAGGCAGCGTGGGGCCAGGGGGCCAAGAAGGCCAAGGGCACGGTGGCTGTGCCAGCAGCAGTGGGGCAGCAGGAGCAGGGCAGGGAGCGTGGCCTGTGCTGGGCAGCGCTGCGGCCACAGCTGGAGTGCTGTGTGCAGCTGTGGGCCCTGGGAAGCAGAAAGTCATGGAGGGGCTGCAGCGAGTGCACAGAAGGACAGGGGAGCTGGGCAAGGGGGGGCAGCACAAGGCCAGTGAGGAGGTGCTGAGGGAGCTTTAGCCTGGACAATGGGGGCTCCTGAGGGACCTTCAGGCAGACTGCCATAGATCCCTGCCTTAGATCCATAGAGCCAATGCTCAGCACAAGGGCTGCTTCCCTGCCAAACATCTCTTCAGTGCATCCAAGTGCTTTAGACACTGGAGTAGGTAACACTTTCATATTTTGTTTATTTGTTTGTTTGCTCGAAGGAGAAGCCTTGTGTAATTTCTCTTTCTCCAGGGAGCTTTTTCTCAGTTTTTGCTGCCCTTTTCCAGCACTGGCAGAAACACATCACTTTCAAGGTTAATGGCTCCCGTGTCTTTTGGCAGCCCAGGGAATCAGTGTGTGTTGTGTTTGGGAATTGAGCAGGAAATCAATGCCCTTGCATTCCAGCTGGTGCTCAGGGATCAGAGGAGCTGGGGTGGGCTGGGCTGCATTTCTGATTCCAGCCACTTTAGCACCATCAGTGTGGTCGAGTCCAAGAGAAGAACTTGCCTGAGCACAGATGCACAAAGAGTCCAGTTCCCAGTGCAATGCTCTGAGTGTCTGGTTGCATTCCATAAGGACCTACATGCTCCAGATTCCCCAAGAGTGTGCTTTTTTGAAGCAACAGGTGAGCAATCTCAGGATTGTAGTTGAGTGGGGCACTGGCTACCAAGTTCTGATGTGTGTAGCAATAGAGAGGACAGTAAAGAGAGATTTCAGTAATGAGATCTGTCTGTCTATCTATGTATCTATGTATGTATGTATGTATGTATGTATCTATCTATCTATCTATCGATCTATCTATCTATGTAACATTTACATAATTGAATCTTTCTGGCTCTGGTCCAAGGCAGTTGGAGATGCAAAGCTCACCTAAAGCATCCCTTTTAGGAGAGGATTAGAGGCATGCTCCCTCGACCAATTCTGAGCGGGCAGAGATGTTTCCCCCTTCAGATATGGTCGTTTTTTTCCATCAGAGTTGTTTTCCTCCTCCGGCCTCTTCTGCCTTCAAGTCCCCAGTTAATTCTATAAATTTCTGCCTGTCCTAGAGAGGTGCAACAATTCCATGTTTAGGTGGTGTTGGTGACTCTGGTCACACATGCTTTATGTGACACACGGTTTCCTTCACTGGCATCCCCAGGGCTGCGTAAGTGCATTCGTTCATGGGGCCTTAGGAGGATCTTCTCTTTCCCTCAGCAGCAGCAGCAGCAGCAGCAGCAGCAGCAGGGAGCGGTGGCAGGGCCAGGACGAGGAGGAGGTGGCTGCCCTGGCCCTTTGCTCCCGGGCCCCAGGCCAGGAGGGCTCTGGCTGCAGCAGGGCGCTCTTTGGGCAGCCCCTGGCAGCCTCTGCACGGAGCACAGCACGCTGCCCCGTCCTGCTTGTGCCACTTTTCTTCAGCAATACCCGAGCTCCTCCTCACAAGGAAAAAACTCCAGCAATCTAAAAAGAAATCATTCAAGTACAGTTCTACCTGCCTTTGCATTGTAGTTCAGGGCATGTATTTTTTGGTCTATACTTTCATGATTTTTATGAAAACATGCATTCATATCTTCACATTTTTGTGGTTTTAATTATTCATATACCTAAACACTCCATTTTAAACTCTTGATTTATTGAAGTTGGTAATTTTGAGGTAGTATATTTTAAAATGCCACAAAACAACACCTTTTGGGTAGTTTTTCTCACTCTTAAAAAAACCCCCATATGCCATTTTAGTCTCTGTCTCTCCAAATTGGTTCATATCGGCCTATTTGAAATCAGGGCTACAATACTTTTATAGGATTGAGAGAGCTCCAATTAAATGCACACCAGTGATTCCTCTTGTGGAATATCATGGCCCCACCGTAAAGCTTCTATTTACTTTTTTTTTCTCTCATTAGCTCAACTGCAAACACACGTTCAGTTGCAAACTTACACAAGATGAGCAAAATCAAAATTATTTGAGGGGCCTTTGGGAGCTCCTTGCTGATCTTTCTGCTTCTTCAGCTGAGCAAGGCTCTGATCCAGGCAAAGAGATTGCACTTAGTGCTACACAACCATTTGGCTGGAACTTGCTGATTTCTAGGAACAGCTGGAGGCCTCTCTCTCCCGAGGATGTTTTGGCTGAGCCAAGCTTTGCTGGGTTTTGGCTGCAAATACCATTGCCCTTGCTTTCTTCTATCCACAAGTACCATGGCTGGGCAAAAACTGCCACGTGGGCCATCTTCCAAAGGCACTTTGGTCTGGAGTTTGTGAATGAACAAGAGCCTCATCCACTTCCAAACCACATGAAAAAAATCAGGAAAGAAAACTTCCCATCCTTAACAAACAACTGACAATTCACAAGTGGATCTAGAGCTTCTTTACGCAATGAAAAGGAAGGCAATCTTCCAATGGAGTTGTGCTTTCATGAGTTTTTCTTCTGACTCCCACTCCCAGCTGGCACTGGAAAAAGTCACGTCTCTGCAAGTGTCAGTGTCTTCTGTCTGCCATCAGTTGTTTTGCTGCAACAATCAGAACAGGCATCAGGCTGGAGAGAGGCTCAGCTGATGCTAGCAACAGGAGCTGCCCCAAGGAGAAAAAAGACATGAACTTTTACCTCCCAAACCCATCTCCCCAGAGGCTCAAGTAGGATTCCTCTGGTTCCCAGAAATACAAAGAAATAGGGCTGAGAAGACCCTTTGCAGCTACGTCTTCATGCCCAAGACTTTGCTGATGCCATTTGGGTTTTGCCTTTTTTTTTTCCTGTCTTTTCTGTATTCCTTGCACATCAATTTAGAGCTCTGTAGGCTACTCGATTTGTGACTACTTTTCCCAGTCCTTTTCCATGGCCTTTGCCTAAGCAGAAAGACAAACTTCCAGAGCTCCAAGCGCCGGGGGGTAGAAGGCCCCAGTGTTATCTTGGTTCTTCCTGGGACAGACCCCTGCAGGGAGCTGGTGGACTCACCATCCCTGCAAGCCTTTGAAAGAAGACTGGATGTGGCACTCGGTGCCGTGCTTTAGTTGAGGTATTAGGCCATAGTTTGGACTCGATCATCTTGAAAAGTGTCTGTCTTCCAAGCCAGGGATTCTGTGATTCTGTGACTGAGGCAGCTTTTCCTGCAGCCCTGCAAAGGGCTGTGGGGGCCCTTGGCCATAGACGGGGATCAAGGCTCATGGAAAAGAAGCAAAGGGCTCAAGGCGAAGGCTGACAGGGCACAGCTGCCACAGCCCGGCCCAGAGGGAGCCTCATGTCCTCCTCCTCAACCTGCGCCCTCTGCGCTGCCCTTTGCGGCGCCGGCAGCTCCTCTGGCTGCGGGGCTCCAGGGCGTGCTGGGGGCCGGGCCCCTCGTCTTCGGGAAGCGCCGGAGCCTCGGAGGCGAGCGGCTGCTGCTGTGGCCGGCAGGGGAGAGCTGCGGCTGCGGCCCCGGGCACGGCGAGCTGCTGCTATGGCCGGCTCCTGCCGCGGCTCCTGCCTCTGCTCCGGCCTCTGCTCCTGCCCTGTGCGCACAAACACGGCCGAGGGGTGCCCGGCAGCTCCATGCCGCTCCGCAGCGGGCCCGGCCGGGCTGCTGCTCTCTGCGGCCTCTGCCCGCCGCTGCCGGCCCCGCCGCGCTCCCGCCTGCTTCTGCCGCAGCCGGGCCCACACGGGAGGCAGCACATTGCGGCCGGCTCGGAAAAGCCCTGCCCGCAAACCGCCCGCCACGGCCTCGGCCTCAGGGCACAGGCTGCCGGCGTCCTCGCAGCTGCGAGCCGGCACGGGCCGCCTGCCGGCCTCGGCCACAGCTCCCGCCTGTGTCTCCATGGCCGCGGCTGCTCGGCACAGCGGGCTGAGCACAGCCAGCGCCAGCAACAGCTCCTCAAGGGCCCAGGCCCTGGGCGCTCCGAGCCCACCCTCCCCCGAATCCCAGCCATGAGGGGCTTGGCATCCCAATGCATCCCCTGGGGACAACAGAATCGGCCGCTGAGCTCAGCCCATGGTGACACCACCAAGTGACCAATGGAAAATTCACCAAATCCTCATCAGAGACAAGAGAAAACTCCCATGGTGCCTGACAGCCTGAAGGAACTGCCAATTCCAGATCATTCCATCCATGTATGAAAAGAAGCTTTTGCATTAAAGCAGAAAAGAGTTATCGAAAAGGAGGGCAGGAACAAACAACAAAGTTATTTGGACTCATGCTTCTTGTGTCTGTTAGAAAGGCCAAGAAAATGCACTCCTTTCTCTTCTGACACAGCCCTCTCTGTTCATGATGTGGGACAGTGAGTGCTGATGATGTGCAGGAGCTGATGCAAGGGACAGGGACAAGGAAGGATGCAGTAGGCACAGTGCCAAGCTGACAGAGGGATGATCTCTGGCAGTGGCACTGAAGGAGAAGAGTTTGCAGGCAGCACAGAAAATGGCTCTTTGTTTCACTTCTTCTTTCAGTACTGCTAAGAATGTAGCCTGGAGCAAGCTAGGAACACCAGAGCCTGGAGCCCTTTCCAGGCAGGGCTGCATCAGACACAAACCAGCAGGGGACTGAGGAGCCCCTGGGGTGGCAGTGAGCAACCTCGGGCTCTGCTCACTGCTGCTGGCATTTTCTATTGAACCATCTCCAAGGACTTCTGTTGTGCTCTGTATTTCTAAGGGTTTTCCCCCTTGGTTTTTTTTTTTTTTTGTTGTCTCCTGCACCTTTTTTTCTCCATATTTTTCTATCCTGTCAGCAGCAGCCCTTGTCCAGAACTGGCTCTAAAATATCAGCAAAGCAGCTAGGAACAACAATGGGTGGAATCCTGTGGCTCATGAATTCATATGCCAGAGCCCTGCCTGTGCCTTACGGTTTGTCAGGACCTCCTTCTCTGTGCAAAACAAGGGACTAGTGGAGTTTTTTTGCCAAAGAGCTCCTGAGAAGCAAATGTTGTGCTAGGTTTCTCAGGAGTGTATCCGTTCATTGCCGGCAAACAGAAAGTAAGGCCAGGGTAGCAGAGCAGCTGGGAGCTGGTCACTCCCTGCAAAGGGCTGGTGTAGGATGTGGCAACACCACGTTCCAGGACGGGCAAGCAGGGTCAATGTGCTCAAGGTGCTGCAAATGAGGTTTGGGTTCACTTAGAGAGTAGTCAGGAGTGGTGAGCACTGCAAGATCCAGCTGCAGTCCCCATCCACGTCTCTTTCAGTGCTGGCTTTAGGGTGTCTGCAGCCTGGATCCAGAGCGCCCTGGGGGGCTCCTGAGGCTGCCTTTGCACTCGGGGTGAGGATGCCCAGGAGCCCCTGAGGCCGGCAGTGGGGACCAGGGCTGGGGTTTGTGGTCTGGCAGGTGTGGCTCTGGGGGCTGTGACATGCTGGGGCATGGGTCACTGTCACTGCCCTCCGCAGCCCTGGCTAGCTCTGTGATGCTCCAAGGACAACGGCAAGAGTGGGGATCTGGCTAGGTTAGGGTTTTGCCTGAGCCAGAACCTCTAGGCCAAATGCCGAGCAGTAGAGACCTCTGGAGGACCGAGTGGAGGAAACAGAGGAGGCTCTTCTGCGTTGTAAAGTGCAGGCAGCAAATTCATCAGGAGAGGCAGGGGGAAGGTTCTACAAGTCAGAATTCCCAAAGGGAACAGATGTTCAGAGAACCCGCAGCACCCCTCTGCACTGGTTTTTAAAATCTTTCAAAACAGGGGGTGGACACCATATAGTAACCAATAAGCGACTCTTGGGGTGTGGTTTTGAGGGCTACAACAAATCAGAACAAGGGAAAGAGAGAGCGTTGGGATAGGGATTGGATCTTAGGGTGAGAGACAGGGAACTTTCTGGAACAAAGGGTAGGGTTTGGGCTGATGGGTGGGGCAAAGGGGCCGGGTTGTCTTGACAGACAGGGAAAAATCTGGTGAGGAGGGAGGGGATTCCTTGAGGGACACTTGGGTAGGAAGCCATAACTGAGGGGAGAGACTACCTGTAATAACTCGGGGAACACTTGAACATACCACTATATAACAACATTTGACTCAATAAACTACCACACTGCAACACAGAAATTCAGGGTTTCGGCAGCTGAGAGGTGGCACTATTAGAACCTGCAGCAGCTGGTGAAAGCCATCTGTCTCCTTCAGGTTCTTGCTGTGTGGGAAGGTGCTGCGAGTTGTGGTGGCTGCACTCCCCCTTTGCTGGGAGGATGATCTGTACCAGGGCAGAGCAGAAAGCTGCCATGGTGAGCAGAACATGCTCAGAGCATTACAGTTCAGAGAATGGCACTGCCCCTGAAGGGCAAAAAGCTTGAAAGCATAGAATTCTGTGCAGAACCATTGCACAAATTTTCTCTTCTAGAACATGCCCATTTTTGTATACTGTAGATGAATATTCCAGGTTTTATAGAATACATGGGGCTTTTTCTTAAGGTTTTTGGGAGAACTCTCAAGTTTATTTCTGTTTGTATTTTACATCCAGCATGCATACAGGTTTTTTTTTTTATTATTATTATTTTTCTTTAGTAAATACTTAGGGAAAAATACCTAAGCATTTTTTAATCCTTTGGGATATTGTGACTAATATTCTTAGAAAGAAAACCTTGTTGAACAAGTGTGGAAACACATAGAGAGGGAAAACAATATAAAAGTCTTTTAGAACAGGGCGTGTAATAAGGACTGCAGAACTGAGTAATTCCTCCAAGGGCAGAATTAGCAAGATATATTACCAAGAGTAACTGCCAAGATACTTCCTTAAGCCAAAGGAAATGTGACCTGCAGCCATACAAAGTACAGCCAAAGCAAATGAAAACCTTTGGAAAAGAGGGAATTTTTCCAGTGACATCAGTCTGTGATAAATAGGTATGATTTCTGCTGATAAATATTGAAACAGTAGTCAATATTGATACAGTAATTAATATTTGAGAATAATAAAATAGTTTAAAGTTGTAATGCCAAAGAAGAGAGGGAGAGGAGGGGCTCCACCCGCCCTTCCCAGCAGATGTTCTCAAGGACCACAGGAAAGAAGCTGAAGATACAGTTGCTAAAAATGACCAAGAACCTGGTTGGATCCCAGAAAATGCTAATTATAAGGGATTTATTGCCTTGATATGTAGATGCAGTGATACATTGTCTTGGCTTACATTGTACTGGCTTGGTGGGCATGTGTAACCCAAAGGTGAATTAAAGGACAACGAAGAAGACTACAGAGCCTTCATCAGTGACGACCCCCAAAGACTTGTGCGACCACCAAACCGAGTGGTGGCGCATGCGTGCTAAAGGTGGTAATGAAGGCGGAGATAGAGATATGACGAACCGAAAATGGGAGGAGATGGAATTGACACATAGCATATAAGGGGTGATTTTCACTTGGCAAGCTTGTACGTGAAGTGGCAAGGGTCATTGAACCCCGCACTCCGTACCCCGTGGTTGTTTTTGCTTATGTGCTATTATTTGAACCAAATTATCCCTTATTTTAATCAAATTATATTGTATCCAATTTTATATTTTTTTATTTTAACTATTCAAATGAAATTGCGACTACTTTTAATATTGTTTGGGGTTTTTTTATGATGGGATAATTGGGCAAACATAACAGCTTCACAGTTAGAGCTGTACATATGTTCTGATCTTTAGATACAGTTTTGAATTAACGTGTTTTGATTCTGTCTTTAAGTTTTGATGACATATTTTTAATTCTATTTTTTTTTGATGATGAAAAAAAGTAAATAAATAAACAAAATTTAAAAAAAACAAAAGGAGAATGTGAGACCAGGACCTGCTAGCCTAGAGATTATGGGAGTGCAGCTCACTCGATGTGCCAGCGTCTCACCACATCCTTTCCGCATTGGCCCTCTCCTCCTCCTCTTTGGCCAGGTTTTCTTTGTGTCATTTGTGCTGCTCTTTGTTACTTGGCATTACAACAGAGTCACCTGTTGACCTGTTTGAGGGACAATGGATCCAAAAGATCCTGTCTAGTCAAAGGTGTGTTCTGTGCTCACCAAAGGCCTGAGCAAAGAAACCAAGAGAAGTGTGCCCAAATCCCAAAGCTTTGCTCCTTTGCAATCTCCCACAGATCTGGCTCACAGGTGTCTTCAATCACAATTCCACAGGTAAGAAGAGGTCATGTATTTCACTGGGAAAAGATGCACTGCTTTGGAAAAGCCACCTGTATGTATATTTACCCAGGACAGCACTCCAGCTGTGTTGTTTGCTCCTTGTCTGCAGAAGGATGAGTGCACTGGGAGGCCAATAACAAGTGACAAGGTTTCCTCCAATCTGCACTGCAGCCTGGGTGCCATTCAGCCCAGAGCTAGGGGATCATTTGTTCCCATGGACCAGTGCTTGCCAGTGGAATGAATTCCTGCACAGCTGGAAGAAGCAATTCTGGATTCAGCTCCAGCTGTTGGTGGGCTGCATGATCATTGACAATGCTGCACTTCCAGAAATTATTCTGCAGTTTCCTTTCATAGTCATTTGAAACTTTGAAACTTCATATTTTAATTTGCTTTGCTTTAGGGTAAAACACTTCTGGGCCCAGTGCAAGCTGTAACCTTTTGACAGCAAAGTCCTCATGGTTGCCAGCTTCTGATGTTACATAATGTCACCTGTCTGCATGTGTCTGCTTAGCTCTTGGTCTAGTCCCGGCCTAGTAAAGCCCAGGCAGGGTGGCACGTTGCAGGGAAAACTGGTCCATGAGCTTATGGTGTTGCCATCAGCAGCAGAGTGAATGTGCCCTTTGGGGATTCCTCTGGAGACAAATATAGTGACCTACTCCATGCCACAATATTACCTTAGATCTTTCTGCAATATTCTGGAAAAGGCTGTGAAACATCACATCTCCTTGCACAGCCACTGTTTGAATAGGGGCATTTTTGTCCCTCCTCAAAGTCATTGCTCTTGCACACCAGAAACATGAACATCCACCAACAGGAATGATGCATGGTCCTGCTGCTGCTGCTGCAGAGCACTGGGTAGTGCAGACGTGGATGTTACCAATATGAGCACTTAATTAGCATTTCATGCTCCTTCAAGCTGTCCAGATCCCAGGACTTTTTGTTTCAAAGCAGCCACTGCACCATCTCTAGGGAAGAACAGGAAATGGGAAACAGCGACTGCCAGCCTTGCAGGGGTGTGGGGGAAAACCTGAACTGTCTGCATCAAAAGATGAATGGGAAGAGTGTAATTGCCAAAGCAAATGCTCTGTTAGGATAGCAGGAGCAGTTCTTTACTGCATGCTTGCATGAAGATCATTTGGGATCTCCTTTTTGTGTCTCATGCAGAAAAGGAGCTCTTAATAATACCACGCTACTTAAACCAGATGGGGATGTAGCTCTGTAGTGGTTCACAATGAAGCAGACTGCCTGCTTGGCCACTGCCAGCCCTGCTGAGCCTGCGAGGGACTGTAGTGTATCCCATGCCTGTTTTGCCTCCAAGCAAAGCTTGGTTTTCCTTATTAGTGTGGAGTAAATACAAGAGTAATAAAATGGGCAATTAAACTGGCCACTTTGGAGGATATGCTCATGCTTTCACACATCAGTCTTGCACCTCACGCTCTCAAGGCTTCGTACTCATCATGAAATATTTTAACAAAAAAACCTCAGCTCCCATGTTACATCTGAATAAAATTGCACAAGATCATCAAGAATTCTGCTGTCAGGAACAAGACAAGAGCCTTCCGACACTCACTTGCAGCTGTCCTGGATTGCTGCAGCCCTTTGTGAAAAGCTGCTGCAGACAGAGTGTTTGGAGTTGGTTTGGGCCTTTATGAAAGATCTGTGGAGCAGTGTGCAGGGCTCTCCTGGCAGGAAACTGTCCAAGCCCAGGGACACGGTGCCGGCAGGAGCGGAGCGGCCCCGCTCCCAGCCCGAGAGTCTGTGAGCTGAGCCACGCCGGGGAGAAAAGGCAGCGAGGGGCGCCAGCCAGCTGCTTCACTGCCCTGCCCGCCCCATGGAGCTCTGCCACGGGAGAAAGCTGACGCCGGACGAGCCCCCGAGCTTCCATCAGCTGCTGGAACTGCTCCGTGACAGCTCCTGTTCTTCCGAAAGAGACCCCGGCGCCTTCTTGTAACGCGTATCATGGGGGGATTCTGTTTGTTAATAAACTGTTGGGGGTTTTCACTTTCATCTATTAGTAATAATTTCCTATTGCTGGAAAGGGATTGTTGGAACACTTTAGAGGAAACAATTTATTGCACAATATCCTGTTTGAAGTTGTCTCAAACTGTGAGAGACAGATGGCTTCACACAGGAGCATCCCCAAGGCTGCTGAGGGG
This sequence comes from Melozone crissalis, assembly GCF_028551555.1. NCBI lineage: Eukaryota > Metazoa > Chordata > Aves > Passeriformes > Passerellidae > Melozone > Melozone crissalis. The sequence continues at coordinate 4,953,413 of NW_026535781.1, forward strand.
AAGGCACAGAGAAAGACAAACCCAGTATTTCTGAGGGAACTCCTTGACTCCAACCCAACCTGAGTTGTCAAACAGCAGACCTGATGTTTCAAGACATGGGCCACAGGGGAAACCTTTCAGTGTGTTTGGTCCAGGCTGGGTTATGCTCAGGGCAAAGGTGTGTCAGTGTGTTGGATAATACTCTTTTCTTGACCTAGAGATGGGGCAACTGAGAGGTGTTTTAAAAACTTTTATTCCATTTTCAGTCTCATAAGAAGGGTGAGACAATACAGATGTTATAATTCACACCATCACAATTAAGAAGCCAACTATTTCCTAATTACAGTATTTCTTGGTCTATCAGCTTTTTGCCGTGCCATGTTGTAGATGCCTTAAAGCCAATTATTTAAAACTACCCCTTGTGTGTCCCGCTACAATGCATCTTTCATAGCTCTGTTTTTCCAAAGTCTTATTTGCAAGGCCATCTTTTGAAACTTTTTTCCAGCTCCATTTCTATCTCAACAATATCTGTCCTATTCCGTGGCATTTTTAAGTTAGCGTTTCCTGTCTCAAGGTTTATATACAGATGCATACTGTGTGGGCCTTCTATTAGGCCCTAAAAGCTTTCTACAAATTCATTTCCCACATCAGTGCACTTTGCTCCTTCTCTCCTCATTGTGCCTGGCAAGCACAGGAGGCCAGAGCTCCTGCAGAACCCATCACAGCACTCAGTGGGAGCACACTTGTGTGCAGTCCTCACCTGGAGCTGTGGTGCCCAGCATTCCACCACACTGGAATGAGGAACTATTCCTGCTCTTTCAGAAGGAGCTAAGGAGGTTTGGCCTTCAGATCAATTGTCTGCAGGCTCCTGCAGTGCCTGGTGCTGCTCCCTTGCCAGAGGCACCCCAGGCCTGGGGGGCACATCTGGGCTGCTGTGTCTGGCTCTGGGGCTCCCTGTTCTGGGCAGTGGAGGAGGAGCTGCAGAGGCTCTGCAGGACTGACAGGATGGGCTTTGGGGCTGGCAGGAGAAGCTGAGGGACCTGGGCTGCTGGAGCTTCTCAAGAGGAGGCCCAGGACTCATCCTGCAACTGCTCCAACGGTGGCTTCAGAGAATCCCAGAACCAGAAAGGGTGGAACAGGCCATGGAGATCATCAAGTCCACCCTGTGTCCTGACACCGCTTTGTCTCCCCTGAGCCTCCTCCAGGATAAACAACCCCAGCTCCCTCAGCCGCTCCTCACAGGACTTGTGCTCCAGACCCCTCCCCAGCCTTGTTGCCCTTCTCTGGACACGCTCCAGCCCCTCCATGTCCTTCTTAACTGGGGGCTCCAGAACTGCAAACAGCACTCAAGGTGCTGCCCAAGCAGTGCTGAGAACAGGGGAAGAATCCCTGCCCTGCTCCTGCTGGTCACACCATTCCTGAGCCAGGCCAGGAGCCATTGGCCTTCTTGCCCACCTGGGCACACTGCTGGCTCATGTCCAGCCTGCTGTCCATCAGTCCCTGCAGGTCCCTTTCTTCCTGGCTGCTCTCCAGCCCCTGTGGCACCTTGTTGAGGGAGGGAGGCAGGGAGGGAGCGGGTCCAGATCCAATCCTTCCTGAAATGCGGTGTTTGCTGGCACTGCCAGTTCCCAGATCTTGGTATTTCCCTATTCTGGCACAGCCCAAGTGCAGCAATTTGCTGGCAAAGAAAGTCAAAACCAAGCAAAGACCTGGTACCTACAGCAACCCGATCTCATGTTTGCTGACACCGCCACTACCCAGATCGGGAATGTCTCAGATGCCTGCACAGCCTAATTCCAGCAGTTTGCTGGCACTGGAAAATTAGCATCTGGAAATTTCTCAGTGCCAGCAAAACCTAAATGCAGCATTTTTCTTGCAAAGAAAGCCAGAACCTAGCAGCTTCCCGGTGCTGCCACCAGCACCACCCAGGTCTGGTGTTTGCTGCGCAAGTGCCCAGATCTGGAAATTTCCCAGTGCTGGCACAGCCAAGTCCAGCAATTTGCTGGCACAGAAAGCCAAAATCCGGCAATTTCCTGATGCCAATACAGGTGCCCAGACCTGGTGTTTGCTGCCACTGACAGTGCTCAGATCTGGAATTTCCCTGTTCTGGCAGAGCCAAGTCCAGCAATTTTCTGGTAAAGAAAGCCACAATCTGGCAATTCCCTGCTACCGTCATTGGCAATGCCAAGATCCGGTGTTGGCTGGCACCACCAGTGCCCAGATGCGGGAATTTCCCAGTGCCAGCACAGCCCAAGTCTAGTAATTTTCTGGCAAAGAAAGCCAAAACCTTGCAAATACCTGGTACCTACAGCAACCCAATCTTGTGTTTGCTGACACCACAAGTGCCCAGTTCCAGAATTTTTCAGGTTCCTGCACAGCATAATTCTTGCAATATGCTGGCACTGAAAGTTCACATTTGGCAATTTCCTGGTGCTGGCACATTCCCCACCCAGATCTGGTGTGCACTGGCACTGCCAGTGCCCACATCTGGCAATTTCCCTCTTCTGGCACCACCCATGTCCAGCAATTCACTGGAAAAGAAAGCTAAAACCTGGCAATTTCCCCTTGCCAGCACTGTCCAATCTGGAGTTTGCTGGCAGAAGGATCCCAAGAAAGAAGGAAGGAAAGAAGAAAAGAAAAGAGGAAGGCATCCAGATCCAGTCCTTCCTGGAGCCTGGAGCCTGAAATGGGCTGTTTGCTGGCACTGCCAGTGCCCAGATCTGGACATTTCCCTGTTCTGGCACAGCCCAAGTGCAGCAATTTGCTGGCACAGAAATCCAAAACCCATGGTAGCTTCCTGCTACTGGGTCTGGCTCCACCCACATCTTGTGTTTGCTGCACCAGAACCCAGATTTGGAAATTTCCTGGTGCCAGCAGAGCCCAAATCCGGCAGATTTCTGTCACTGGCAATGACACCACCCAGATCTGGTGTTTGCTGGCAGTGCCAGTGCCCAGATCTGAAAACTTCCTGGTGCTGGCACAGCCCAAGTCCAGTGATTTGCTGGCACAGAAAGCAAAGTTTGGAAATCTGCAGGTTCTGGCTCCAGCGCCACCATGATCTGGTGTTTGCTGGGACCGCCAGTGCCCAGATTTGGAAATTTCCCAATGCCTTCACAGCCCGGGTCCAGCAATTTGATTTTAGCCACCTTAGGAAGAGAAGTTCCTCGGACTGTGACTTTCCTTTTTCTTGGAACTGTTTAAACCTGCTCTGGACTGAAAACCCAGACAAACAGCGGCAGCTCACACCTGTGGCCCCCCGAGCTCTGGGACGCTGCATTCCAGCACCAGAGGGACTTAGAAGAGACCGAGAGAGCCAACTACAACCCACAAAAAGGACTTTCGGAATTTGCCATCTCTTCAGCACTGTTCGAGGTTTTATTTAATATTATTCATTTTTCATGCTTGTGAATACTTTACTTGTTAAATAAACTGGGGTTTTTTTCACTTTTCTCCAGGGGAGTCTTTCCCTGAACTAGTAGGGGGAGGGGCCGCTTGAACTTGCTTTCTAGACAGACCCCTTTAGGAGGTTTCCTCCCCAAATTTGCCCTAAGCCAGCACAAACAGTCACAATGAAAACTTCACCAGTGGCATAATTTCCTGGTGGAAAATCTTGCGACAGAAGCTTGATCTTGTTCTCCATGAGAGATTCTTGGGAACAGCAGACAGGAGAAGATTCCTGGAAAACTGAAACAGCTTTCCAGAAGTGAAATGAAAATGAAAGAAACAATCCAGGATGTTTTCCTCTATTTATTTCTATGCTCCCCTTTTCCATGTTACACTACTTCTCCATCCCAGTAATTCCAGATGCACTGCACCTCTAATATCGGTGACTTGGTGATTTTTAGACACTCTAGAATCCCATGAGCCACACACAGTTTTCCTTCCCCTGTTTTTACTGGAAAGCAACACTGGAGATGTAAGTGCAATGCTGGGCTCAGGTAGGAATCCTACCCCAAGGGAAGGTGGCCCGACAGTGTTTGACCCTCAGCAAGGACAATGCACAGCAGCAGGCGAGGGGATCGCTGTGCCAGTGCGCAGGAGTCAGGGCTCTGCATGTGGGCTCAAGGCTGCAAAGTTCCCGTGTTTGGGCAGACGGAGGGGCTGGCCCCGGAGCGCGCGGGGCTCGAACGTGGGGCTCGTGGGGCGAGCGGGGAACGGACACGGGGACGAACGGCCCCGGTGCCTCAGTTGCAGCAGCGGCAGCAGCAGCGGCGAGAGCAGCGAAACAGATAATTTAAAACACACTTTCTCCTATTTTTCTTCCTCTTTCTCTTTGTCCCTTTATTTCTCTTTCTCTCCCTTTCCCGCTGTCGGGCACCCTTCTCTCGGGGTCCCTTGCCCGGCGTCCCTCTCCTCTCCCCGCCTCCCTGTCCCCTGCCGGGCCGGGCCATGCCCCCGGCCCGCCCCCGGCCCCGGGCGGGGCTGCCCCGTGCCCGGCCCCGACCGTCCCGCCGCGGTCTCGCCTCCGCCTGCCTCTGGCCGTACTGGCGGTGGCGCTGCTGGGCGGGAATCAGTGGCTGGTGCGGGGGCGGCATCGCCGCCCTTCGGCTCCGCCTGGCCCGAGCCCGGCCCCGGCCCCAACGCAGGGTCCAGTCCCGGCCCCGGCCCCGGCCCCGGCCCCGGCCCCGGCTCCGGCTCCGGCTCCGGCTCCGGCTCCTCCCGGGGCCCGCGGAGGACACACGCGGCGCGGCCGCTCCCGCCGCCTTCGCTGCGGCTTCCCCGACCCGAGCTCCGCCGCTCGGCAGCGCGGCCGCCAGCCCCGAGCCTCCCGTGCCGCGTTCCCGGAAGCGAACGCCTGGGCATGGCCGGCCCGGGGCGGGTGAGGGGCGCTCGGGGGCCGTTGCTGGCCCCGGGCCGAGCGCTGACCGCCGCGTCCCGCCCGCAGGTGAGGCGCAGGAGGCCCTGCAGGAGCGGCACCGGCTGCGTTCGCTGCTGGGGCGCCAGAGAGCCTCGAGAGTGCCCAAGCTGGCCACTGTGGAGGAGGAGGAGGAAGAAGGCCCTGGAGCTGCTCCAGCACAGGAGAATGAAGAGGCGGTGCCGTTCCATCCACCGCAGGAGGGTGAGTGGCAGAGCTGGGCTGCAGGACTGGAGCCTGCAGCCAACTTGGCTCCATCCCATCCCATCCCATCCCATCCCCTGGGGAAATGCCGAAGGACAGGACGGAAGAGGGGCCGGGCAGACATCCCGCAGGGGCCGTGCTCCATCCCCTGGAGCATCCCGGGGCTCTCCCTGCCTGGGGAGCGCAGGGCTGGGCTGTGTTCTCCGGCCTCTCCCGCAGCCCCTCAGCTCTGGCTGCGCTCGCTCTTTGCCAGATGCAGCCCTGGAGCGCACACAGCAGCAGGAGAGCAGACGTGGCCGCTTCCGCAGCACAGCACAGGTACTTGCAGCCACCCCCACCTGGGCTGGGCCTGCTGTCCCTGCTCAGCCCAGCCCCCTGTGTGCAGCATTCCGTGCAACATCCCCGGCTTCTTGCCCTTCTCCTACAGCTTGTTTGCGACTTCATCAGGAGCATTTGGCAGGAAGAGACCAGCACCATGGGTACTGGGCTCAGAGCACACTCAGAGCTCCTCAATCATGAGACCAGTGCCGCCCTGCTGGATTTGCTCCTGGAGAAAGGTGTTGCCAGGCCAGAACAAGTAAGCAGCCTGGGGCCAGGCTTCAATTCCACCATGAGTCCCGTGCCTTCCCCAGCCACGCCTGGTGGTCCCTGGGAGCCTTTGAGGCCATGGCAGTGCGCTGGGAAGGGAAGGACTTCTCTGGGGACCCTGGGGACATTGTTCCCTCTGGCAGCTTTCCAAGTCTCCCCATGCCTTCTCCAGGTGCCCGCCATGGTGAGGTACATTCACCGCTGGCTCATGGCCAATGATTCTGCCGAGCACAGGCTGGACAAGACCCTGCTGAATCTCACCATAGCACACCCGGGTGATGCAGTCGTGACACTCCTGCGTGTGGCCCCGTCCTGTGACAGGTATGGGGCCCACCTGCCCAGAAGGCTCAGGCCTTCCCAGCCCATCAGCCTGTACCACCTGTCCCAGGTGTGTGAGCAACAGAGAGTTCCAGGGCCCTCTGGCTGCTCCCTTTCCCAGCCCTGGCACGTCAGCCCCCGAGCCTGCTGCCATGCTGCCTTGCTGCCCCTAAGGGCCCTGTCTCCACAGGCCTGGGCTGCCTGGCTGCTGCTGGCCAGGGCCAGTGGACAGAGGCAGAGCCCGTGGGCAGCCAGTCCCCTAGGTATGCCCAGGCCACGATGCCGTGTCTGAGACCCACCCTGAGACAGAGCTCTAACCCTACAGAGCTGCTTTGACCATGTGGAAGACCATAATGTGCTCGCTCAGGACTGCAGAGCCAGTGCAGCTGATACTCCTGGATGTGCTGGGGAGCTGGCCAGAGCACAGCATGTGCACCTCTGACAGGGACAAAACGGGTGTCTTTGGCCTGGCTGTGAGTTTCTGACACTGGCCTTTGCTGGCCCCAAGGCTCCCTCTCCAGTAGCTCTCCTTCCTCCTTCCCCCACTGCATCTCCCTGCCTCAGGCGCTGATCTGAAACCTGGCCCAGGGGCAGCTTCAGGCCCACCAGGCCCCGTGCTCCCCCTGCCAAGGTCTCTCGGGGCCTCTCCCTGCTAAGCTTGGGCCCTGCCACACGGACCCCTCGGCACTGAGTGCTGTCTCGGGGGGCTTTGTCCCTTGCAGGCAACCGTGGTGATGTGGAAGATCCTTCAGGAGGCCCCTGTCCCACGTATAGTGGCGCCGCATTTCCCCCACCTGTTTGTGCATCTGCTCTTCCAAGTGTTCTTCAGCACAGAAGAGATGCCAGAGGAGGTTGATACCTTCTGGAAGCAATGCCAGGAAGAGCACGGCCTTGCCACCAGCCCCAACAGGTGCTCCATCCCACTCCTCCTGTCCCTGCCACGTGGCCTGCCAAGGAGCCAGTGCTCCCAGTGTGACCTGTGCTTTGCTGTGCACACAGGTTTGCAGTGCAGACCCTGAAGTCCCTGCTCTGCCTTCTCCAGTGTGAGCAGGTGGTGGTGTCAATGGAAGGCAAGCGTGGCTGGGACACGCTGCTCTGCGTTGATACCCATCACTCTGCCGTGGCTCTGCTGGCCAGGTGAGACACCCCCTTCTCCCCATTGCTCCTGACATTTGTGCCCTGTGCCCAGGCTGTCCCACACAGTCCCCGTGGCTGTGGGTCAAAGGGACGAGTGACAGCCAAGCAGACTGGAAAAGGCTGGAAAAGGGGGTGCCCAGGAGCACATCTCAAAGGGCCCAGGTCCCCTGGCAGTGGGTGGTGGGGAAGGACAAGAACCATGTGAGTCAGTGCTGGGAGAGGCTTCCCCCCCCGGCTCAAGGTCTTAGTGACACTTTCCACCTTCCAGGGAGATGTGCCATGCATCCAGGCCCTTGTGTAAAAGGATCTTATGCTGCCTCCTTGAGATGCTCAGCATAGAGATGCCATACTGGGATTTCCCTGCCCTGGCATTCCTTGTGGAGGTGAGCCTGATGGCCAGCACTGCCTGGCTGAGCTGCCTCCCAGCTCTCTGCCCTCTCGTCGCCGCAGCCGCCTGGGACGGTGCCCGCGCCCTGCGCTGCTGCCTGGGCCCAGCCCCGTGCGGCTCCGGGTTCCTGCCGGCCGGCTCCCCTGTCACTGCCCTGTGCCTTGCAGGTCCTTGAGTGCCTGGACTTGAGGGAATGCAGGGACAGCATCATGGATCTTGTCTTGTCATGGCACCTGCAGAGGGACCGCGCAGACATTGGCAGCCAGCTGCTCAGGGCCCTCCTCCCGCTCAGGGACCATTCCCGCTGGTGAGAAGGGGGCAGTGGCTGAAGCCGTGCAGGCGGCGTGGGGCTGGGCAACGCAGTCGCTTGGCCTTGCCTGGCCTTCGGGCGCTGGGGCAGCTGCTCCCAGCTCTCCTGCCTCCCGCTTCAGCTGCCCCAGTGCTTAAGGACAGGCCTTTGGCCTCTGGGCCCTGTGGCAGCAGGGTGGCCTTTCACAAAGTCGTGTTCCACACAGGCCGAAAGAATGTGGAGCCTGACCGAAAGGCTCGTGGAGCTCCTGCGGGTCAGGATGACCACCATGCTACTGGGCTATCTGTTCCTGGATAATGGTGCACGCATACCCAGTCCCATTGCCCTGCATTTGGCTAAGGTGTTCCTGCCACTCTTTGACCACGTAAGGCTCTGTGCCCCCAGCCATGACCACTGGCTGCTGCCCGGACACTTGGGGCCCTGTGCAGATGCAGGCCTGTGCCAATGTGGGCCAGAACCAGCTGATGCTGAGCTCTTGCTGCCTTCCTGTTCTACAGGGTGATAGCCAGGTGCAGCAGCTCTCCATGATTGTCTTTCACACCTTGATTTCTGCTGTAGAAGAAGAAGGAAAAAAGCCCCTGATGACACAAGTGTGGCAGAGCCTGCTCCCACTGCTCTTCCACTGCCATGATGAGAATCTGCGTGTGGCACAGGTGAGGACTCGTGGGTTGCTGCTGTCCCCCTGGCAGGGGGCTCGGCTGCTTCCTGCCCTGCACCTGCTGGACCGCAGCCTCCTCCAGGCTGCGGCTCCTGTGCCCTGGGCTGTGGGGCCATGTCCGCATCTCTGCTGCTCTCCAGACTTCTCGGGAAACGCTGCTTTGTGCAGTCAAGTTCCTGAAAAGGAAAGATCTTGAAAAAACTGTGAAGAAACAGAAACTCTCGAAGTTCACTGAGCTCCTGGTAAGGAGGGCCTACATGCCCCAGCCTCAGCCGGGAGAAGGGCCCTGAGGGCGGTGCTCAGTGTGCGGGGCTGGCAGCTGTGCCCCTGCCCGCTGCTGCAACCAGAGGCCCCGCGGGCTCTTCTCCAGGCTCCCGTGGGCCCGAGCCAGGTGCCCATGAAGCCCCGGCCCGGTGGGGCTGCGGGGCGGGCCGGCACCGGGGCTCCCCGGGCAGCAGCCGGCCCGCTGCCCCCTCCCCTCGGGAGCCCTTGGCCAGCGGCTGCTGGCCGTGCCTCAGGGCTCTGCGGCCAGGGGAGGCCGGGGCTGGGCACAGGCAGCGCCCGGCCCAGGGGCTGAGCCCGCACCAACCCTTCCCTCCTGCCGCTCTCTGCAGCTGGCAGAGGACAGGAGCCGAGTGGCCGAGCACCTGCGCCGGGCCCTGTGCTACGTGGAGAGCCCACAGGAGCCCCTGCGAGAGGCGGCCGTCAGGTTCATGGGTGAGTCCCGAGCCCGGGCTGCCCCTCCCCTCCCCGGCCCGCCGCAGCTTGGCCCCAGCCCGGCCTGCTGCCCCGGCAGCGCCAGCCGTGCCCTGGGGCGCCGTGGAGCCCCGCCTGGCCTGGGCATTGCTGCTGCCGCCCTCTGGCAGCCATGCCCTGGGGCGGCAGCGTGCGGCAAGGGCCAGGCTGAGCCCTGCCGGGCCAGCAGCCCGTGTGGCCACAGCGCCGGCAGCGCCGCTGGCAGGGAGCTGTGCCACTGGGGCCGTGACAGGCTCTGTGTTCACAGGCATGGCCGGGCGGCGCCTGAGGGGGCAGCAGCAAGAGCTGCAGCTGATCTGCACTGGTGAGTGAGGGCAGTGGGCTGACAGCGCGGGCTGCCGAGGGGAGCTGCAAGGCCTGCTCCAGCTGCGGAGGGCTCAGCTCCCGTGGGCAGAGCACAAGGAGCTTTCAGGGCCCCATGGGCCATTCGTGGCCAGCAGCTTCGGGCTGATCCCCTTGCTCCCTGCTCCCTCCTGGCCACAGCAAGAGCCGGCTGGGATGGCCCTTGCAGGGGGCTCTCCTCGGCTCCCCGCAGATCCGGCTCTGACCGTGCCTCTGTTCCTCTCTCTTGCAGCCCTGGAACGCCTGACGGAGGACAGGAGCAGTGCCATGTCGCAGCTGGCACTTGAAACACTGCATGTCCTCGGGGAAATACAGTGTGGGCGATATTCCACCATCCAGAGGCTGCAAGATCAGCTGCACATGGCATGGAGGACTCGGCCTCGTCTGTCGGGGCTCGGCTGGCTGTGCTGCCGGAAGACTTAGGAGAAGAGCTGATCCTGGAGGCTGGGGCAACCTGAGCCACGGGTAATTTTCCTTTTCTTTAATATTTTTCTGTTCTTCTTTTCATTGTTTTATCTATATTGAAAATAAATAAATTATAGGGTATATATAATTAAATATATTATTATAGATTATAGATTACTGTAAATAATTATAGAATGTATTATGATACACAGACTGCCAGGAGCTTTTCTTTGCTGCCCAGGGTCTGCAGGACAAGAGGCAGGAAAGGGTGAAAAGGGAGCTTGTGCTCAGCAGCACAGCAGGCTGAGGGGTCCTGAGGCCCTGCAGGGGGAAAAGGGTGCTTGTGCTCAGCCAGCTGCCCAGGTGTGCAGCGGGCAAGGGAAAATGGCCAGAAGCCCCTTGGCCTTTGGTGGCTCTGCTGAAGCCTTTGTGCTGCCCACAGAGCAGCTGGGCAGGGGCCGGGGCTGTGGGGATCCCTGCCAGAGCAGTGCCTGGAGATGGCCTCAAGCCCTGTGCCAGGCAGGAAGCGCCATCCGTGTCCTCCTGGCCGCGTGCTGCTGGCTGCCTTGCTGAGGGCTCCCAGGTGCCTCTGGATGGGGCTGCTCTGCAGCTGCTGTGGGGCTGCGGCGCTGCTGCCGGGCAGCTTGGCCAGGCTGGGGGAGACCCTGAGGGGCTGGGGCGCTGGCAAGCCCTGGGCAATGGGCTGTCAGAGGCCACAAGCAGCCCCCCAGCAGCTGCCTTGATCCTGACAGTGTTGACTTGCAAGAGGGATCCCGGGCACTGTGTAACTAACATCATTGGTACTGTGGGAAACCCAAATGCAGGGAAATCTCAGACCTTTGGTCTTGTCAGCAAAGCTTAGAATTAAGCACAGGATTTGATCTGAGACCTTGGAAAGGGCTTCCAAACTTAGGTGCTAGAAGTGAGAATGCAGATTTCTAGTTTATAGCAGAGACACGGGGAGGAATGTTGAAGTGGAGGAAAGTTTAGAGTTTTAGAGTCCAAGATCTAGAAAAAATAAAAGTAGTTACAATGGAAAACAAGAAGCTTAGGATGCAGTGCTGTAGGTTTGTGTGTCATAACATGATTGGCTAAGGAAGTTTACACTGTAGCATGAGTCCCTAAGACGAAATATTGAAGGGTTGGCTCCAAACCACAAATATCTTTGTTGGCCGTGTCTTCTTGGCCAAGAAATCCTTCAAAGCTCTTGTAATTACAAGTCTTGCGGCCCTGTGAGCCATGCGGTGGAGATGTGAGCCAAACTCACCCTTCCTGTCTGTGTAGAAGTGAAGAAAATGCAATGGCATCATGTAAAATACTCAGAGGTCCGCTCTCTAGCTCGTTCCAAACTCCTTCAACTCCTGTAGAGTGGGATTTAGCTACAAAGAGATGACAAGGACCCTTAGTGCTTCCTCTTTGACTCCAGAGTTAGAATCTTTAGAATTTAGAGTCTTTAGAATCTTTCACATAAGCCTGTGTAGTTATGTGCCAGAAATGGATCATTGGAAGAAACTTTGCCAAGTAACTTGCATGGAGGTTTGTTTGAAGGGTATTTGAGGAGAAAGGCTCCCAGCAGAGGTCTGGGCTTTGGCCGAGCTGTGTCCCCTGCTGATTGTGAAGTGTGCCATCAGCTGCAGGGCTTTCTGGGCTAAAAATGTCATCAAGTCACTTGGACTTGCTCGTTATGGCCTCTAAAAGCTGGACCCAATTTTGGGGCAAATTTGGAGACCGCATCTATGGGTGGATGGAGCACCTAGGATTTTCCCAGTTGCTGGGAATGGCTCTCCAGGTCCCTGGAGTATCCATCCCATCTGGTTTTGCTTGTGCTGGTTCCCTGACATCTGGGGCCCTGGGCAGAGCCCTGAGAGCCTGGTCTTCCCCCAGGGAAGGAGAAGGAGCCCCTGGAGAAGCTGTACCGGGTGGGGATGCTGCTGCTGCTGCTGCTGTTGCTGCTGCTGCTGCTGGAGACAGCGAGGGTGACATCAAGGATGACAAGCTTTTCCTCAGCCTGGCCACGGGAGGCTGAAGGTGATGGACTTTGATTCTGGCACCTTCTTCAAAGCCAAAGTCCACAGGGAATTTGCAGATGATTCCCCAGCTGGGGAAATTCTGCCAGATTTGGGCATGGCTCAGCCTGGCTGGGAACCAAAGGCTCCCCCTTTGCTGGGGCAGATGCAACTCATTCTTCAGTGGCTGCCCAGCTGCTTTGGCAGGGCTGGGGCATGGGCTGGGGTGGGTACGAAATGGGAGTGGGCTCCTGGCCCTGCCAACAGCCCCCAGCACTCACCGTGCCCCGGGCTGGGGCTGGGGCAGCCAGCCCGACACAAACAAAGCCCCATGGTGAGAGCAGAGGTGGGGCTCCAGAACCTGTGCACAGCTGCTTTGCTGTGCAGGCAAGGAAGGGCTTGGGCTGCTCCACTGCCCTTGTTTACTTTGGGATCACCGTGATTTTGGGGGGCAGTGCAGGGTGGAAGAGAGAAAGTGTGGGCTTCCCACACCCATGGCTGGGTTTTTCCCTGGCATGCAGGGGTTTGGCCTTCCTCAAGGCCCTGACAGAGATAAGAGTTTTTACCGTTTTTCTTGTTTTCCCTTTTTGCATCTAATCTCTTTTCAATAATGTGTTGTTTGTTTTTCCAGAGGAAGCATTCCAGGTGGTCCAGTGTGGATGGGGAAGTGCTTGGGAGCAGCTGTGGCGTGGATGGGCCGTGTCCTTGGAGAAGGCTGAGGACATGGTTTGGGAGAAGCTTTTCTTCCAGCCGTGGCTGGCATGAGGTGGGTCCCTGTGTGCTTGGCAGGGTGGGATCAGAGCTTTTGGGAGCTGGCAGCGAGCACAGGAGCATCCTGCTCTGGGCAGCTGCTGAGGGCTGGATGTGCCGTGGCTGGCTGCAGGCTGGGCACATGTGCTGCCCTCCTGCTCTGCTGCCAAAGGCAGCAGGGATGGGCAGCTCTGGGCACAGCTCTGGGCACAGCCAGCATGGCCTGGGCACCGCAGGCCTTGGCACAAGGGCACAGGAGCCCTCAGCTGACAGGCGGTTTCTGCTTTCTCTCCTTGCAGCCGGGCTCTGCGGGTGCTGAGGCTGTTCTGGGCTCTGCCAGGGCTCTGCTGGGCTCAGCCCTGGGCCCAGCTGGGCTGGCTCTGCCCTCACATTGCTCTGACAGCTCTGCATCAGACGAGCCCATTGCGAGCACAGTGCCTGAGCTTTCTGCTTTGGCAGGTGAGTGAGACTCTGCTGCAGGCCCAGAGATTGCAGCTGGGGACACACATCCAACTGGCAAGGACCCAAACTCTCCACAGTCCCAGCTGAATGCCTGGATCTGCACAGGGTGTTTTGTCTGTCCCATTCTTCCTTCTTGATTGGCTGGAATTGTGCAATTGCACTTTCTTTCTCCTCTAGAAGTGCCACGAGTGGGCGAAAGCTGGCGAGTGGGCCCTGCTCCTGAGGCAGTGCAGTCTGGAGCTGATGGATGGAGAATTGCCCTTCTGCACTGCCAAACCAGAGCAAAAAGCCGTAAGTGGGACTTTGTGTCTCTAAGAAATCCCTGACAGTTTCAAAGGGAATGTGCAGCTCATTTCCAGGCTGAGAAGGAAGGTCATCTTCTAAAGGATTTGGGGTTTGACAGAGTTTCCATTCCCAGTCCTGCTTGGAGCTGGAAGGGCACAAAGCAATTTCCTCTTGCTTCAAGCACAATTTCAAATACAAATTTCAAATGTTTGGAAACAAAGCCCAAAATCTTTAAAAGGCTGCTGAGGTCAGTAAGATGGATGCATGCCATCAGCACATTTACAATGTAAATAACTGAGGTCTCTTTTTAAAAAGATCATTTACCTCTTAATGCAAAGAATTTAACTTTGCCTTTATGTTTTGTTTTTTCAGTAACACCTGGATTTTATTCCTATCCTTTACAATTTACCTATTTTTTTCCGTTTTCCTTTTTTTTCCTTTAAATAGAAAACATGTCCTATCAAAGGAATGTCCTTTGCTCCTGATTCCCTTGTGGAGCAGCTCCCTTCCTGCTGGCTGAGCTGCGCAGGCAGAGCCCGGCAGCTCCTGGCCCTGCAGGGCTGAGGCTTTTCCCCGTTGCTGGGCACAGAGTGATGGAGCAGCACTTCTGAACACGGGCACACAGAGGGAGCAGCAGCAGCTGCCTTTGGCCACTTGAGGCTCCAAGGCCCAAACTCTGAGCAGCCAGGGCTGGAAGAGACTGGCAGGATCTGATCCCTGACTCTGGGCCAGGGCTGCAGAAATGACCCCACAGCAGCAGCAGCAGCAGCAGCAGCAGCAGCAGCAGATGGAGCTGACTTTGAGCACAGCCCCTGCCCCTCTTCCCTCCCGTGTGCAGCGGTGTCACAGCAGCCTGAGGCACCTGGGAGCCCCCAGTGCCAGCAGGGACTGGAGATGGCAGTCCTGGGCTCCTGGAGGCTGTGCAAGGAACGGAGCTGGGCACTCCCTGTCCATGGGGAGCTTCCAGATGGAAAAGGCTCCTGTGCCCAGGCAGCTCCAAGGGCACAGAAAGGAGGCTCTGGAGCACTGGATCTGTTCCAGTGCCACAGTCCTGGGCAGCAGCCAGCGAGCCCTGGGGAAACAGAGGGCATAGCAAGAGGGACAGAACCAGGCAAGGGCAGAGACTGGAGAGAGCCAGGCCTGGGAGCAGGAACAGCTGCTCCATTGCACTCTTGGAGAAAGCTCTTGGCTGGTTCAAAGCGCTGAAAGGCGTGAAGGGCAGAGAGGAGGCCCCACGAAACAATGGTCCTGTTTGCACAGCCTCCCCTCTCCGTGTCCCAGAAGGAATTGCATGGACTGTGTTCTTCTCTCTGAGTCGTCTCGTTCAGCATGAGCAGCTCAGCACCAGGAGCTGAAGGAGCTGAAGCCTCAGGCCACAGGAGCTGGGCAAGAGGGAACTTTCTGAGCAAAGTAATACTGCTAAAATAGCCCCAGCTGAATGCAGCGGACAGAATAATGGAATCACAGAATCCTTTCTGTTGGAAAAGCCCTCTGAGCTCACCCAGTGCAGCCGCTCACCCAGCAGTGCCAAGCCCAGCACTAAACCACGTCCCTAAAGTGCCAAGGCCTGGACACCAGCCCTGAGTGAGGCCTGGACAGCAGTCCCTGAGCCAAAGGTGGCCTCTGGATGAACCTTCCAAGCAAAGGTTATCTTTGTATCTGCTCCCTGATGAAATATGCATGGTCATTAGGCCATGTAATAGATGTAGCCACTCCTTAGTGAGACATGTCTTGACCTTTGTGTATTTAGAAGCCAGACAAGGCCATGAAATCTGACATCTGGCCTTGTTTGGGGCTGTATGGTCAAAGTCAGCTCCCTTGGTTCCTCCTTGAGCCCTGGCTAGGCTTTGGGAGGAACTGAAGAGGAGGATGAAAGCAGATGTTGCCACACTAGCAGTGCTGTCAGTTTGTTGATTCAGCACTGTCAGAGCTGGGCCCTCTCCCAGCGGGGTTCGAGCCTCACCTGGGGCTGGAGGCACCTGCAGGAATTCCCAGTGCCCAGGAGTGGCTCTGCAGCCCTTGGCTGTGACAGCTTCCCCAGCTGCTGTGTGGGTCTGGGGGATGGTAAAGGCTGAGGGTAAATGCTGCTGGATCTTTGTTAATCACTGCAGGCAATCTTTGGTGGGGATGGTTGGGTGCATTGCTGAGCTGCTCCTGTTGTGATTCTTTGCTGCTCTGAACTGCAGTGAATGACACTGATTCCTTCAGTTGGAGTCTGTGTCTCTGGTGCTGACTTTGCCCACTGGTAAAACAAAACTGGCACAGTCTGACCAGATCCCAACCAAAGGTCACTTGTTTAGTGTCAATGTGAGGAATCAGTCCCATCAGAAATTCCCAGCTGGGAAACCCTTCCCTGGAATTCCCTGGCTCTGGAGTGGGGTGAGGTCAGAGCCCTGTGGGAGCAGTGGGGCAGTCTGCAAAAAGAATCTGCACCCCTGGATGCTTTAAATGTATCCAGAAATTGCATATGGAAAAGGAAAAGACCTTGTGGATTTGGGCAGACAAAGATGAATTTCTTCAGAGTACATAGGAAACAGCACCTTCAGAAGGAACAATCATTGTTGGAATGCTCCCACATGGAGCAACAGAAGAAGGTTTTAATCTTGAGCTCAGATGCATTTGTGCAAGTGAAATATTGATATATTTTATCATTATATACGTATTTATAGGATAAGACAATATATATATTTATATATGTATTTATATATTTTAATATGTATCTATATTTCGGTATGTCTATATCAATATCTACATAAAAAATAGGAACAATATGAAATAGTGCTGACAATAATAATTTGGTATCTTTGGCTGCTCAGGGATGTAACACTAAATACCCTACAGGACAGGATTGGCCAGGACCCTAATGTCAGTGGTCAACTTTGTGAGATTGTATACAATGGAAAAAGGAGGAAGGGAGGAAATTGGTGATTTTTACAGGCGTTGCTGATACTGTGATGCAGAGTGTTTTGTCTGTTCCTGTGAAGAATACAGTGGTTTTGCCTGCAGGGTTTTTCATGTACCAGACTATGCACAAGCTGCAAGATTGGTTGAACAGGTGAAGGGGTTGTTAAAAGAGCAGCTGGAAAAATGAGGAGATGGGAACCTTTGCCCTTGGAGAACCCATCTCCCAGATGTGCTCCATGCCCTTCACAATGGCCCACTGGGGAAATGAAACCCCCTGGCTGTGCCCGGCTGCCCCCAGTTTGCAAATCCAACCATGGGCAGTGAGACTGGGCTGCCTGGGAAATTGTTCTGGTTGTGATGGCCCCTGGCAGGGCCAGCCCAGAGGCTGCAGGGCTGAGCCTTCATGCATTGGAATTAATTAGGATAAATTCAAAGCAAATGAGAGCTATCAATTCTGAAACAGGAATTCAGATTCCTTCAGGACACTTTGCTTTGGTAACTGCTCCCTTGGAGCTTGGCCTTGCAAAGTGTTCCTGTCATGGCAGGAGGAACTGATGCGGAATGTCCAGGAGAAATTACAGTAATTCTGTTAAACAATAATGAACAAGATTGGATTATTCAACCCTGTGACAGGGTAGCACAATTATTGATCTTGCAATTTTAAGAATGATTGTGAAAAAAGGAGATCCAGCTCCAATCACCACCGTTTGTGGAGATAAAGGGTTTGGATCCAGCAGCCCTAATAATGGAGCCAGAGTGTGGGTCCAGAGGCCAAATGGCCCTCCTGAGGCAGTTGAAGGAGCAGCTCCTAGGAAAGACAACTGTGAGTCCTGAACCCTGGGCAGGAACAATGGGAATGTGTCCCTGCAGCCAAGGATTCTGTGTGAGAACAAGGAGATCTGACAGGATATTGTTTTACACATCCTGCCAAACCAGATCTCCCTGTTTGCCCCAAGGGCCCCTGTGGAAAATGCTCTGATCCACTGGGCTCCATGTGAAGGCTGCTGTGACACTGAGGGACTTGCACAGGAATTCCATCCAGGAGCCTGGGTGCCCCTCAGGGATTGGGACCCAGCCCCTTCCAGCCAGAGGGGGAAGGGCCCCCCAAGCCTTGTTAGCCACAGACAGCATGGTAAAGCTGAACATCAAAGGGCCTGGGGGCATTATTATGGAATTAAAAAGGTGCCAGCTCCATGGGCAACAGAATTCTTGTTCCTAACTTGAATGAGATTGAGAAAAAAGAATGAAGAATGGTGTCACTAAAGTACTACTGATGTCTGTAAGGTGTACCTTGATAGTCAGCCAGAATCTTTGTCTGCCACAAACACCTCTGGTGTTTCACCAGGGGATTGGTCATCAAAATGTAATGATGGCTTATGATGGATTGCTGAGCTTCTTTTGTAATTCTTTGCTAATGATGATGTGCTTTGTTGAGCTTATCCTTTTGTAAATCTTTGCATCTGTGCATGATATAAATGACAACCATTCCTTCAGTTGGTGTCTGTGTTTTTGGTAGTGACTCTGCCCACTGGTGAAACAGGGCCCCCTCTTGCCTAAGTGTTCCCTGGGAAGGCAAAGACCCTCCCTCCAAAATTCCCCCCTTCCTCCCTGTTCCCCCCTTTACACCCTGAGCATGATGTGCTCTGCTCTGGTGTATGCCCGGGTCAGTTGGGCTCCCCTGTCCTGGCTGTGTCCCCTGCCCAGCTCCCCCGCAGCCCCAGCCCCTCCCCAGCGTGGCTGGACGAGGGGCAGGACAGGCCTTGGCTGTGCTGCAGCTCAGCAAGAACAAAACCATCTCTGCGTGCTCAGCACCCGGCCCAGCAGTGTCTCAGTGCCAGGGCTGTGCCCTCAGTCCCTGCCAGGGGTTTCCATGGCAACTGCCAGGCCAGGTGACCCAGGTGTCCCCCAGTGCCGGTTGCCATGGAAACAGTGCCCAGCCCCGCCCCTTTCTGTCTGGCTGACCTGGCCTTTGGCCCTGGCAGTGCCGTTGGCTGCTGGTTCCTGGTGCCTGAGCGGCCAGCGCAGCACAGGGCAGGTGGCCATGGCACAGCCCCCAGCAAGGGATCCCCTCTGGCTCTGGGCACTGACACCAGCCCTGAGCAAGGGGCCAGGGCAGCTTTCCATGGCCACCAACCATCACAACAGCTCCAGGCATTGGTTGTCATGGCACCAAACCAAGGAACGGGTCCCCATGGCCATTGCCATGGCACCTGGTGGCACCAACGAGTGTCACTGCAATTGTACCTGGAACAGCCCTGGCACCGCTTTGTCCTGAGGGTTGCAATGGCAGCTGAGGGCAGCAACAGCTGGTGCTCTGCAAGGGCCCTGGGGCAGACGGGAAGGAGCAGCAGAGCAGGGGCTGATCCATCCCCAGTGCGCTGCACAGCCCAGGGCAGCGTCCCAGAGCGTCCTCATGGAGCTGCCAACAACATCCCCCCTCTGCAGTCCTGGCCTCTCCCCAGCTCACACAGGTGCCTCATCCTTGCAGGCACAGACACGGCAGCACTGGCTCAGCAGCCCCTGTTTGCATTGCACACAGCAGCGGGAGCACCCCCATGCTGTTGCAGTGGGGACGTGAACCTGAGGAAGCACAAATGCCATCAGCCCCTGGGGCCAGCAAGGGCTGGGGGACACCAGGGAAACCACTCAGCTTTGTCCTGGCCTCTGCAGTCAGCCAGAAATTTGTTCCCATCAGCTGGGAGTTTCCTGTCCCACTGCAGACTCTGTTGGTCAGAGCCAGGGCTGCCTGGCAGCCACCCCCAAACTGCCCTGAGCATTTCCTTGGCTTTACCTTTGCTTTCTTTACTCTTCCTGCAACAAATTTCTTCCCATTGCCCACCCCTCTTCCCTCCCCTGCAAACAGCCCATCCCTGTTTGCCCTTTCCTCCCTGGCTCCACTCCCCATTGCAGTTCCCGACTTGGCCCCATGGGAACATCCCTTGGGCAGCAGGATCATCCTACAAGTGCTGCAGGAATTGTCTGCAGGCTCCTGCAGTGCCTGGTGCTGCTCCCTTGCCAGAAGCACCCCAGGCCAGGGGGGCACATCTGGGCTGCTGTGTCTGGCTCTGGGACTCCCTGTTCTGGGCAGTGAGGAGGAGCTGCAGAGGCTCTGCAGGACTGACAGGATGGGCTTTGGGGCTGGCAGGAGAAGCTGAGGGACCTGGGCTACTGGAGCTTCTGAACAGGAGGCCCGGGGCTCATCCTGCAACTGCTTCAAGGGTGTTTTCAGAGAATCCCAGAATCAGCAAGGGTGGAACAGGCCATGGAGATCATCAAGTCCAACCTGTGCCCTGACACCACCTTGTCTCCCCTGAGCCTCCTCTCCTCCAGGGTAAACAACCTCAGCTCCCTCAGCCACTCCTCACAGACCTTGTGCTCCAGACCCCTCCCCAGCCTTGTTGCCCTTCTCTGGACACGCTCCAGCCCCTCCATGTCCTTCCTAAATTGGGGGCCCCAGAACTGCAAACAGCACTCGAGGTGCTGCCCAAGCAGTGCTGAGCACAGGGGAACAATCCCTGCCCTGCTCCTGCTGGCCACACCATTCCTGATCCAGGCCAGGAGCCATTGGCCTTCTTGGTCACCTGGGCACACTGCTGGCTCATGTCCAGCCTGCTGTCCATCAGTCCCTGCAGGTCCCTTTGTGCCTGGCTGCTGTCCAGCCACTCTGTCCCCAGCCTATAGAGCTGCAGGGGTTGTTGTGTCCAACATGCAGGACCCACCACTTGGACTTGTTCAACCTCACCTTGTTGGATTTGGGCCCTGGATCCAGCCTGTCCGGGTCCCTGTGCAGAGCCCTCCTACCCTGCAGCAGATCCACACCCACACTCAGCTTGGTGTCATCTGCAAATTTGCTGATGCTGGACTCAGTCCCCTCATGCAGATCATCAATGCAGACATTGAAATCCACGCTGGCTGGCTCTGACCCCTCGGCCATCCTGTGGGTGCTCTTTGATGGCACTCAGGGTGATCTGTTCCAACACCTTGCCAGGCACCCAGGTCAGGCTGACAGGCCTGGAGTTCCCCAGATCCTCCTTCCAGCCCTTCTTGGGGATGGGCTCACACTGGCACCTCCAGTCCTCTGGGAGCTCCCTGCTGAGCCCGGACTGATGGTAAATGATGGAGAGCAGCTTGGGGAGCTCATCCACCAGCTCCCTCATCCCCCTGGGAAGGATCCCATCTGGTCCCAGAGACACCTGTGAGCATCTGAGTGGCTCAGCAGGTCCCCAGCTGCTTCCTCCTGGATTCCAGGAGGGCTGTTCTTCTCTCTGTCCCCATCTACCAGGCCAGGAGAACACTTGTTCTGGTTGGAAACTGTCTTATTTTTTAAATTAGTCTTACTTTTGAAAGCAAAGAAAGGTTAGGTACCTCAGTCTTTTCCTCATCTTTGGTAACCATATCCCCCACAATAAGAAATGGTGGTTTTCCTCAACCCTTTTGCCATGAATGCATTTATAAGATATATTTTGTTATCCTTCAAAGAAGTGGCCTGATTAAGTCCTAATTAATCTTTCGCCTCTCTAATTTTCTTTCTAAATGACCTAGTGATATTCTTAAACATTTCCTGAGTTTCCTGCCTGTCCTGTGTTGGCTACATGATGATTGTATCATATAATTTGTATAATGTAATTTGCTCCCTGCCCAGCCAGGCCCGTCCTTTCTCATGCTAACTCAGTTTTGGGCACAGAGGTAAAGGCTGTTGCTGCTCCTTTGAAATTTCTATCTTGAAGGGTGTCCATCCTTCCTGGAATCCTTTGTTTTTAAGGGCTGTTTCCCTTTAAAAAATCAGTACCTGATTCAGTACTTTCCAAATCTGCATCCTGAATAGGCTGAAGTCTGCTCTTAAAAATCCAATGCAGAAGATTTGATGATGCCCCTCCTTCCACAGAATATATAAAACCTCAATAATTTCATGGTCATTGTGCCCCAAACAGCCTCTGACCACCACATCTCCCACCAGCCCTTCTCTGTTTGTGACCAGCAGGAGACAGAGCTTTCCTTGGCAGTGGGAATTGCAGGAAACCTCCCCAAAGTGAAGCTTGGAGAGTTCAGGCTGGATCTGAGGAGAAAGCAAAGTCCCTCGCAGGGCAGAATGTTGGTGCTGGAGGTGTGGCAGCGTGAGGCTGGGCCATGGCCGGGCTCTGTGTGCCAGGAGCCGGCAGCACTGGGTGCAGGGAGCCCAGGGAGGGCACAGCAACGCTGGGTGAGAAATGCTGGGGCACAGCGAGATGGGCGAGTGCAGCCAGCCAGGGCAGAGGAGCAGCACGCCCAGGGGGCACAGCCTGCAGGACAGATGGCCAAGGGCTGGCAGGGCCACAGGCACCCAGGCCTTTGTGCCCTGGGCTCGGGCAGCGCCTCTGGAGGCCCCACAGGAGGAACTTTCCTGGCAGGGGCTGCACTTTGCTTCTCCCTCGGCCTCCCTGGGGAGGCTGCAGGGGCTGCAGGTTTATGCCATTTGTCCTTACTGCCCCTCACATCCCCCTGCCCCACAAACAGCCCCAAGGCAGCCGTGAGGGACAGGCCCTGCTGGCCCAGGCTGGGCTCAGGGCTTGGCCTTTCTGCTTCCCCCAGCCAGCCCAGGCCTTGCTCAGCATTGCAGTTCCCTGCTCAGAGCCTTGGGCTCCCTGCAATCCTGCCTCAAGGATCTGCTCTCACCAGGCCCTGGGCAGCCTTTGGCACTCCCTGCCCTCACTGGGGCCCAGCCATGCTCCAAGGCACTTGGAGTTTTGCTGCTGACTCCTTCAGCAGCTTCTTCATCCTTCTCTGCATGCCTGAGGCTCCTGGACCCAGCCCCAAATCCACTGTGGGGCTGATTAAAATACAGAAAACCCTCAGGAGATCTTGGACTCTGAAAAAAACAGGGCCAGGAGACTTCTTCTCCTTTTTAATGCCTTTATTAAAAGTGATCAGCTCAGGATTGGGTAGCTCGGCAGGTCTGCAGCATCCCGTTGTCCCCCAAGGCGACTCAGAGGAGGAGGATATGCACAGCTCTGTCTGCAAGGGGCAGAACTGGGGGAATCTAGTCCTCATGGGAGCTTTTTGGGCATGGTGTCCCCACCAGATGTTTCTACTTTTGCCGGCTGTCTTAGCAGGCCCTCATCTCCGGGGGCTACTCCCGTGGTCAGGGCGAGAGGCTCCGAAGATGTTCCGCATCTCTGCAGGCCCAGCACTCGGCTCCTCACGTCCAGACATCACTCTAGTCTCTCAACTCTTATTTGGCTCGTTATTTTTGGGGTCTTCTCAGTGCAGCGGGGGACCCATGCTGCATTCTGGTCTTGGAGTCACTTTGCATAACCCCCTCCCCTTCTCAGGTGTCTTCTCCTCACTGTTCGGGAAGGTTCTCACCCTTCAGTGTGTCAGAGAAGGGCCATTACCTCGCCCTAGCCAGGGCTTTTACTAATACAAAAACAACCATTAACGACAACGACTTGTAATTACTATAACACAGGCAGCAGCCCAGCAGTAGTGGTCCCTTTTTTTCTCACAGAAAAAAATCAACTGAATTTTTGTTCATAACAGTCTCCCTTCCATTGTCTTCAGGTTTTCAAGGCTTGTGCAGTGATTGGAGTTAGTTTGGAGTTCTCCTCAGGAGGGAGATTCCAAAATGCACCTCATGATTGTTTTTTAATCAAGGGTGCATTTTTTTATTTTTCAGTTCATTGAAAAGGTGACAGAAGCTTTCGCCTGGTGATCTTGATGCTGAATGTCTCCTGTGGAGGTCTGGGCACAGAGAAGAATGAGCCCCTTGCAGGCTGACCGTTTGGACAAGCTGCTCCTCACCCCCAGCCTCACCATGTCTGACATCGCCCACCTGGGACTGACATCCCAAAACATCCAAAAAATGTAGGCATTTATCCTTAAAAGAAAAATTTAATTAATTAATGATAATTATACTATTCAAATTCATGATAGTATTATTCAATATTTTTATTACCTGATTTGTATATTTCTATTTTAAAAAATGTTACATTTTTATCAGGCAAAATAATTATTGGTCATTGGTTCTAAACAACAATTCCCTTCGTTATTCAATTATTCTCTACTGCCTATTTATTTATTCCTCTTTATGGTAACTAGTAATATTTGTAGTCTTTTTGGCATTATATTTATCATGTTTTGCTCTGATAGGGCCAAGTGGTGGCACTTTGTGATCCCTGGAGACATTTCTGAGGCACGTTTAGGGCAGTTTTGAGTCTGGGGAGGGAATTCAGAGAGAACTTGAGGGTCTGGAGGACACTTGGAGGAGCCGGGTGGGCACTTGGAGAGGCACTCAGGGATTCTGAGGGACAGTTCGGGGTCCGGCGACAGCACTTGGGGGTCCAGGGGGGCCCTTGGAGATCAGGGAGGGGAATTTGGGGCCCTTCAGGGTCCGGACGGGCCCTTGGGGGGCTCGAACGGGGCTCTCTGGGCCGCGGGGGGTGATGGGAGTTGTAAGCGCGGGTATCATACGGTTTAACCAGGGCCGCGGAGCATCACGGGAGTTCTAGGTGCAGCTGCAATGACTCTCAGTGGGGCGCGGGGCATGACGGGAGATGAAGTCCCGGCTGGGATAGAGCCGGACGTGCGACACGGAGCATGATGGGAGCTGTAGTCCCGGAAGTGGTTCGAACGCGGCGTTTATGGGTCCGAGAAGGCACTTGGGGGACACTTTTGCGTCCGAGCCGCGACTTGAGATCCTCGGTGGGGGGACGTAAACGGTTCGGGAACTCTTGTGGGGAGGTCAGGGAGCCCTAACTGGGCTCTTTAGCGTCTCCCACAGCGTTTCCAGTGTTCCCCACTATGTCCCAGTCCTCCCCAGTCTTTCCAAGGACAGTTTAGTTTCTCACGGTGGCCGTGGCAGCCGAACCCAGCAGTGGGGTCAGTGCAGTGCCCATGGCCACAGCCCTTTGCAAGGACCCAGTGCAGCTTGGGCTGATGATCCACCCTCACAGTTGGCCCAGGGCAGCTCTGCAGTGCCTTTGGTGGCACCTGGGGCTGGCACACACCTGAGCAATGTGTCTGCACTGGGGAAACTCAGGAGTTTGAGATTGCTGCAAAAATCCCCAAAAGTGAAAACCCCTCTTAGGCTGGGTGCAGGCAGCTCTCCAAGCACAGCAGGTCCCAGGGGAGTGAGGACAGACAGGATGGGGCTGGGCAATGTGGAGCAAGGTTGTCCACACTGGGTCAGAGCTCAAGGTGCAGCTTCTGTGGGCAGGCCAGAGCTGCGGAGGAGAAACCCTGGGTCAATATCAATCACAGAATTTTGCAACAACATCTGCTCTAAAGAGAAATAACATAAAATACTTCATTTAAAATAGGAATGTGTATTTCTTACAAGTTCTTTGAAATCTTTCTCCATAACTGGACTAGGAAAAGTTTAATGATTCTCACAGGACTTTGATGTTGTTTACATGAGACTCAGTCCCTGAGAGTGTCTTCAAAAAACTTCTCAAGAACTCAAAATTAAATCGGAACTCTGAACTTTCTTGAAGTTTTAATGGGCCCACTGAGGACGATGACTGAGAAAAGTGTGCCCAGGTTCCACTTAGAGCAGAACACTGGAGGCAGTGATGACAGCTGGGGACAAGCAAGGCTAAGGTGTCTCTGGTGCTTAGCACACCTGGATGTGTTTGAGGAATGCAAAGGGCCAAGGCCTGATCCCCAGCCCCTGGCCAGGCAGATCCTGTCCCTCCCTCCTTGCTCAGGGCTCTTCCCGGGATGGGCACTGGCATGTGGGGATGTGCAATGCCAAGGGCAGGAGCATGGGGCGGCCCCTGCCAGGCTGCTGAGCAGGGACAAGGAGGCAATGAGGCCCCAGCCCTGCAAGGGTCACTTGTCCCCTCGTGGCCTCAGGCCCAGGCCCAGCAGCCATGGCCAAAGTGCTGCCCAAGGTGGCTCTGGCAGGGCTGCCTTGCAGCTGCTGCCCATCCCTGTGCCCTGTGCAGCCCAGGCTGTGCTAAGGTGTCCCTGCCCTGCGCCTCTGTCCCTGCAGGCTGTCGGTATCCCCTGGCTGCCCCATGTGGCTGAGCGCTTCCTTTGCTGACAGCTCTGCCTCCTGCCTGCCTCTGCCTGTCCACACAGAGCCTGGGGCTGACCCAGACGTCTTCTGGGAGATGTGTTGTGCCACAGCCCTGCCCTGGGCGGGAAATTAATCTCTCCTTTCCATTCTGGGTCTTCACAGCTGCACTTGGTGACATTATTTCTATCTCAGGTTCATTTCCACTATGAAGAAGAGGTCCAATATATTTGAATCCACCTTTGTCATCCTCACAGGCTGTTCTTGTTCTGCCCTCAGTCTCCACTGTACCCAGGACTTCCAGTTCCCATACAGTGATCATGTTCTTGGGGCCTCCAAATCCCATCCTGGGAGATCTCTGGGCCTTCTCAAAGGTGCTCAGCCCTGGAGATATGATTTAAATCCAGGAATGGCTGAGTACATTTTTGCCCAAGATTGTATTGGGGAATATAATACAGAATAATACACTGTATCTTTTAAGTGACTGAGAGCAGATTTAGATTTTCTGTAAGGATGAAATATTTTTTGATGATGGTGGCAGGACACTGGCATAGGCTGCCCTCAGAATTGAAACTCCATCCCTGGATGTGTTTAAGGTCAGGGGCTTTGTACAACCTGAATGAGTGAAGGTGTTTCTGGGTAATGGGAGTTTTACCAGAGACTCTTTTCGGTCTCTTCTAACTCAAACCATTTTACATTTCTTTGGTTCTTATATCCCAACTGCTTCTCCACAGGGCTGCAAATACCTACGCACACCCTGCCAGCATTTTAATGTGGCCTAATTCCCAACACTTTCATAAAAAGGAAAGAATTGCCATATTAGGGACATGAATTGCCATGTTTATGGAGGAATCATTAAAAGCCCCAAAAGTAAAGAAACTGAAAGGAAGGACCAAAATCTCAGTGTGAAAGATTCACAAAGTGGGATATTGGCAGAGACTCTGATGGTGACCTCCCAGTTGAGGATGGGGGTTTCTGAGTATCAGGATGGAAGGTCGCTCCCAGGAGGAGTCCTTGTGCATTTTCCTCCCCCATGGCTCTGCCCTTCCTGATCCAGCAGCTGTGGGGCAGCAGAGCAGGGGCAGTGCAGGGACAGGCCTGGTTCTGACAGGGCTGTTGTGGTTCAGGAATGGTGCTCCCAATTTACTACACCTACTACCAAGACCATGTGTCGCCCCAGATTTATATTCCCACCATTGCCCCCCCACACCACAGGGGCTTTGCCTGGCCTGGCCCTGATTGATCTCAGCCCATGTTTCACAGTCAGGGATAACCTGGAGATGGTGTCCAGGGTTCACCCTTGTGTGGCCAGTCCAGACCCCCCTGAGGCACTTTAATCCTGGCCGCCCCATCCTCCTGTCTGTTGTTGTGATGCTCTTCAGTGCCCAACTCTTGGGCACGTGAGCATCCACAGGAGGGAGTTTCACAGCCAACTTCTCCCCCAGACAGAGATGTCTTGCCCCAGTCCAGCAGCCCAGCTGGGTTTCCCTCTGTGCTCCCAACTGTCCTTTTTCCATGGTTCCAGCCACCCCAGAGAGCATTTCCCACCATCCCTGAGTCACTGCAGAGGTGCAGCACTGGCCATTTCTCTCGCTCAGAGCTCCAGGGATGGTCCCAGTGCTGCAGTGACTGCAGGAAAGGGGACCCCACAATGGGACATTTCTTGGTCAGACACAGACAGGAAGAGTGACAAACTGTCTGTGACTCGGGTTTTGGCCTCGCAGCCCCTGCCGTGGTTTGCAGGGAGCTGCAGTGTGGCTCAGCCCTGGTTGTACCCAGCAGTGCTGGCCTGGGAGAAGGTGTTGGTGCCAGCCGGCCCAGGGAGCTGCAGTGTGTGGGGAATGAGTTCCTCCTGGCCTCCTGCCCCAGGGTGGCACTGCAGGGCCTCATGGAGCCAAGGGGCCATTGTAGCTCTTCAGGGCCCCATGGAATTAAGGGGACTCTTTGGACATTGTGGGGCCTTGTGGGACTGAGGCCATCGTGACACTTTAGAACCAAGGGGCCACTGTGAAACTACAGGGCCTTGTGGAACTGACACTGAAATCACCCAAAAAGAAACTTTCTAACACAGTTTGAGTATCAAAAAGCATTCATTTTTATTGCAGCACTGATCACTTGGAGGATCCTTCCTCCATTCGAGTGCCCCAAACATCATGCGAACAGAGGTTTTATGACACACACAAGTTCCATATTTATGAGCTATAGAGGTTTTATGACACACACAAGTTCCATATTTATGAGCTATTCCTCTGTGATGCTCTACATCTGGCCTGTAGGCCACACAGTATAAATAATTCCAACTTCATAAGTGATTTATTATATAATTACCTTGCTTATGTAATTCAACCAGTAAGAGCAGACCCAGGCCATTGGAGACTCAGGCTGCTATTGGCTGGTTAGCTGAGTAGTAACTGGCTCAGCCAATGAGGATTACCTTCATGGGCCTTCTTATCTATATAAGGAAGTTAGATCTCAATAAAGCTGCCTGTTGCTGCATGAACACGTACAGTCTAGTCACCTGTCTCCATGGGCAGGAGTTACTCCACTCTCAGGCTTGCAGAGTGCTGCCAAAACCTGGCATCACTGAGCACAAGGACGGCCTCGCTGGTGCCAGGAAAGCTCAGCAGCACCTTTCTCTCCCAGCAGCATAACACTGGCACAGGCACTGAGCAGCCACGGGCAGCTGACTACTGCTGGGAGACAAAAACCCCAAAACTGGGGGGTTTACAGGGCAGAAAAAACATGGAGGCACTTTTCTGATGACACCTACTCTCATCAAGGCTTCATCCAGCAAGAGGAATAGATAAGCTAAACTTATTTCTGGATAAACCACGTTATTTCCACCCTGAGGACCTGAGGCTAGCACAGGAGCCAGCGGAGGCCTTTTAGACAGCAAAACATTTTTGCCCATTTTCCCAGGCTGGCTCATGGTCACACCTCACCCATGTGGCTCCAGAGCTCTTGCTGTGTCCCACGGGCAGGTTATCCCTTCACATCTGCTCTCGCAGGTTCCAGTGCCCTCCCGGAGCGCCTCCCCGGCTGTCCCAGCACAGCTCAGCACAGCTCAGCTCGGGGTTCCACACGCGACGGGGCTGGGGCACCTCAGAGCTGCTCCTGCGGGCGGGTCACCGCCATCGGTCATCGGCTGAAGGCCTAAAGAGAGGACAGCAGAAACATCACAAATAAGCCATTAGTTCCATCTGTATTCACAAAGCTCGACAGCAACGGCCTGGCTTGTGGCAGAGGACAAAAGCCAGTACACCGAGCGAAAGGCTGAGGAATTAATGCTGAACCGCACAGCCGAGCAACATCCCCAGTCCCCCGGCCGAACAGCTAAACAGGAGACAGTGAGTATTTCAGGTGGCGCTTTCCTGCCCCGGAGCCCCGGTCTCCAGCCCCGCTGCCGCCGCCACCCATGCCCTGTACCCTCCCCCCCCCTCACCTCATGGCGGCGGTGGCCCCTCATGGCGAGGGAGCTCGGCCCGCCAGAGCCGCTCCTGGCCCTCATGGCGGCGAGCTGAAGAAGCCCAGCCCCCCAGAACTGCTTCATCTCCACACGGCGGCGGGGGTGGAAAAGGAGCGGGCTTGGCCACACTGCCGAGGTGATTCCACAGACACCGCCCCGCTCGCTTCGGCCGCTCCCCCTGGGGCGGGGAAAAACCCTCGGTAATCAGGCACCGGGAGGGACTTTGAGATCGTCTCGTCCCACTCCCTGCCATGGGCAGGTACACCTTCCACTGTCCCAGGTTGCTCCAGTCCCTGTCCGACCTGGCCTTGGACACTTCCAGCATCCCTGACAGAGCCGGAGCAGGAACACGATCTGTGGAGCTGGGAGAACTGAACTCAAGCACCGGCTCATGGGAAGCAGAGGGCTGGTGAGCTGCCTCTGCTTGCCCCTGATGTGTTCCACTTCGGGCACAGGAGGTAGAAGTGTCAGCTCAGAAACAGCTGCCAGCAACAAAAATCCAGCCCTGAAATAAGCAGAGAAAAAGCTGTGGTGCTGCCAAGTGCCTTGCTGGGAGAAGCACAATTCCACACTTTCCCTGACCTCCACTGGATGCTGTAACATCAGCCCAGTGCTCTGTGTATCCATGTCTGGGCACAGCAGTGTAACAGTAACTCCCTCGCTGGGGATCCATTCAAAGGAAGTTTTTCTCTGGGCTTTGTGCTCCATTGCGACACTTGAAGGCCTTTCCAGAAAGCCTGGCATCCCTCCCCCATGCTCCTCATGTGCTTATGCTCTCAGAGCTCAGCAGTGAACTCAGCTGGAGCTGCGCCTTGCCTCAGGCAATCATCCACTCCAGCTCTGTCTTCTTCAAATGTTTCATGGTCTATTTTCAGCCCAAGCAGGCAGCTATTCTTCCTGGATGTGGGGTGCTCCTCTCCAGCTCAGCCTGATCCTGCCTTGTCCTGGGAAGCTCTGGGCTCGTTGTGCCCAGGACACTGCTGTGTGCAGGGACAGAGGCTGGTGCTGAGCAGAAGGAGCTCGGTGCTTCCCCTGTCACTGATGAACCTGGTGAGGAACAGGTTTCCCAGCTATGCCCAGTGCAGCACAGCAAAACCTGTCTGGGGGAGAGACAGGTAAGAGCAGACACAGAACACTTCATGCTCTTGTTCCTGGGGGTCTCGCTGCCCATGGCCAAGGGCACGTGCCCACACAGGCATGGATGATGACTCTGCCAATACCCTAAGCCACAGCTTCAGTTTAGAACTGTTTAATTCATTAGCCCAGCATGGGGCCCAAATTATTATGCTTTGTCTCTTTAATAAGACATTTTCAGCAGGACTGGGGAGATACTTCAAAAGCTTCCTGAATGCCAAATACCAGAACTCAGAAACTCTCAGTGCCAGGACCAGTCTCTCACTTCCCAGTACAGACTCCCTCTGTGTGCACAGCTTTTTCTCTGCTTGCTAGCCTTGGAGGTGGGCTCAAACAAAGGCCTGCACATCATTTGTGAACTTTGGGTGAAAAGCATCAAACCAGATGAAACACAGCAGAGCAGCTCTGCCATGGGGGTGAAGCCCTTTTCTGTCACAGGAATGTGCTCTCTGCAATAGCTGCAGCCAGTCCCTGTTGTTCATCTTGGCTTGCTGACCACTAAACAGAGCCTCCTTTTCTCCTGCAAGTGTCGTGGCAAGGCCTGAAAGGACTGAGATACTTTGTTCCAAGCCAGATTAGAGATATGAGTTACTACAAAACAAAAGCCCAGCAAGCCTCCTGGAGAGTTCCTCTAGTCTAGACACAGCCTCCCCTGAGCTCTCTGCATCCCAGCACAACCCTGCAGCTTGTGTTCAAAGCAACTCAACTGGCTCCAGAAGCCTGGGTAACCTCTGTCGAGTGAATGTTCAGTTGCAGCATAAAGGAGGAATCACATTTGAGTGATTTTGCTCCCATAAATTAGCAGGATGGGTTAAACCAGGACATGAGCACTGTCTGCTGGCACAGTGCATCCACTCAAGAGATCTGCACTGGCATGGAGCTGTAGTGCTTCAAAAGACATGTGCTCCAAGCCTGGGGTGGGACATCCCCCATGTAGCTGATGTCTGCAGCTCCTGTGGCAGCAAGAGAGATCCTTTACTGTCACCTCAGCCCTGAACACACCCGTGCCCAGGGCTCACTGCCTGCCCCCCGTCACTGCTCAGCTCTGGCACTGCAGGGCTGGTACTGTGATCCTTCTGTACCAATCAGATTTTGGCTCAACACCATTTGGCCACACTGTCAGTCACTGGAGAAAAAGACAGAGTAGTACCATGGGAAGAGGAAGAAAATTCAGTAAACCTATGGAAGAAAAGATCTGTGGATGTACATCATCATTTACCATGGTGGTCACCTCCAGCCCCACAGCCAAGCACGTTCAGGCTTTGGTGAGAAGAACTTTTATCCCCCTGGTGTCTGTCATGGCTGGGGCCTGTGATGATGACACCTCATGGGTGTTGGTGCTTGCACTGCCCTGTGAGTGACACCAGCCTTGCTTGGCTCCCACACAGCAGAAGGCAGGGCAGCCATGGCCTCGATGGTGCCTTTTCCTCTTTGAGGTGCTGCACCCAGGTCAGGGATACCCCACACATGAGCACAGACTGGGAGAAGAGCTCATTGACCAGCAAAGAAGGGCTTGGAGGATATAATGGATGAAAAGCTGGACATGAGCCAACAGTGGCAGCCCAGAAACTCCCCTGTGCTGGGCTGCACCCACAGAGGAGTGGGCAGCAGGTGAGGGGGGGATGGTCCCCCTCTATTCTGCCCTTGTGAGATACCCCTGCAGAGCTGCTCCAGCATCAGAAGGACCTGGAGCTGTTGGAGCAAGTCCAGAGAGGCCATGGAGATGCTCCCAGGATTGGAGCCCCTCTGCCATGGAGCCAGGCTAGGAGAGCTGGGGGTGCTCACCTGGACAAAAGAAGGCTCCAGGGAGAGTTCAGAGCCCCTTCCAGGGCCTAAAGGGGCTCCAGGAGAGCTGGGGAGGGACTGGGGACAAGGGATGGAGGGACAGGACACAGGGAATGGCTCCCACTGCCAGAGGGCAGGGATGGATGGGATATTGTTCCCTGTGAGGGTGGGCAGGCCCTGGCAGGGTGCCCAGAGCAGCTGGGGCTGCCCCTGGATCCCTGGCAGTGCCCATGGCCAGGCTGGACATTGGGGCTGGGAGCAGCCTGGGACAGTGGGAGGTGTCCCTGCCATGGCAGGGGGAGGAATAAAATTATTTTTATGGTCTCTTCTGACCCAACCCATTCTGTAATTCCATCATCTCCTCTGCCTCCACAGAGGGGCCATTTCCACTTCCCCACTGCCATCACAAGATGGCATTCCAGACCTAAAAGCTGAGCTGGCTCAGCTGATACTTGGAGATCTTTTCCAGGCCCTGGGGTGTCCAGCCTCAGAAGAAGCTGTGGATTTAACCCTGCCTGCTGAGCTCTTCTGCCAGGTCTCAGCCCTGACACTGCCTTTTAATCACATCCTTTAACGCCAGGGCTGTGTTTTAATCAGCTGCACTGAAACACTGCTGCCGTTACTGTGTAACCTCTGAGCCATCTAATTGCACTGAGTTAAGCCAGTTACAGCTTTGACAGTGAATGTCATGCAGAGCACTTTAATCTTGACCTGCAATACCTCGGGCTCTTGCAGGGCCTCCTCTGCCTCCGAGGACACGCTGCTAATCAGACCGAGCCAGGATGTAGTTTAAGAGATGGACAAAGGGAGCCAAGGGCAAATCATGAGCAAAATGAATCTGACTAATTTTGTTACAAAGCAGTGTTGAAGGTAGAGCTGCCTTTTCTTTGCCTGAGAATGATTTGGGAGAGTAGTGAGAATAATTTTTTTCAATAATTTATAACTTCAAAATAATAACAAAAATAAAAAAAAAGAGAGAGAAAAATCATTGTTCTTAGATATGTTTTTTAAAAAGAAAGCTTATTTTGAGTTAGGTGCATAAAGCACTGGTGCAGTGTGTTATCCCCTGTGTCTGCTCCCACATGTGAGTGGGTGCTCCAGGCTTCACCCACCAGTTGCTCCCTGCAGGAAGAACCCATGATCCAACCATCTCCTTCCCTGGCCAAGGGCCTGCAGCCTCCCACCAGGGCTTGGTGCCATGTCCTGTGCCTGCCAGCACAGCTCCCCAGGGGTGGCAGTGTGGCAGGATCTGCTGCTCAGCTGGCTCAGAGGCTGGGGCTGGCTGTGTCCCTCTGGGCAGCTCAGGAAAGGCTGCTCCGGCTGCTCCTTGCAGGGAGCTGGAGCAGCAACCTCACTTGATCGGGGGAAAGAGCAGTCAGGAAAGGTTACATAACCCTGATCAGGCTGCCAGAGGGGTGGTGCAGCAGCAGCAAGGGCAGTGCCACTCTGGATGTGGCTGGGCAGGAGCGTGCCCTGCCTGTGGGACCCTGCCTGTGGGACCCTGCAGCCCCTCTGTCCATTCACTCTTGCCTGGGTCTCCTGGCCCTGTCAGAGCTTGCTGGTTTTGTTGTTCAAAATGCCCTCGGGCAGCTCGAGGAGCCCGTGCAGTTCCCTCTGTTCTGGGCTGAAACTGCTGCACAGCAATTCCTTTTTCCATTTCATCTCTGGCAGAGCCCTTGAGCTTTGCTCCCTTCCTCTTCCACCCTCCTCTCCTCCTTCTGAGCTTCTCCTTGGCCCAGTCTCCTTCCCTGGTGTCCCCTTCTGCTCCCAGCTCCTATTTAACCCCCATCTTTTCTGTCCTCTCCTTCAGTGCTCCTAGCCAGAGGACAGATCACAAACCACAAGCTCTGCTATCCATCTACCAGATCCCAAGCCACTGTCTCAGTGTGATAAAGGTGATCTGCTAATCGTGTGGAGAGGATCCCCCAGGATGCAAACCCCTGCTGGGATCTGTGGCAATTCCATGGCATCAGCCACAGGGTCAAACGTACAAGGGAGGGGTTGCAGCTGCCTTGCTCGAGTGTGGGCACCACAATCAGCCTGCCTCAGGAATTGAGACCTGCACAAGGCCCACCAAACACACCTGTGTCCTTCCAGTGCCCCACCAGGTCTCCTGGCAGCAAGGAATTTGCTTTAGTTCTGTGAGTTTTATAAAGCCTGACTCAAATCCCAGGGATTTCAGGCAGTGCTGACACGCAGAGTGGGGTGGTGTGAGCACAGCCCTGGGGTCAGGTGCTGGGGCAGATGGGTGGGCACATCAACATCAACCCAATGTTTTAGAGCAGAGCTAACTAGGAACAGCTTATTCCATTAAGAAAAAAAAGAAAACCAATAATCATTCTTAATTAGGACAGAAACCTCCAGATAGGCTTTTTTAAAGAAAATGCCTAAAAATACCATTTTTGCTTTGATTTGAAAACTATTTTTTGCTCTTCAGACTGTAAGAT
This sequence comes from Melozone crissalis, assembly GCF_028551555.1. Classification (NCBI taxonomy): domain Eukaryota; kingdom Metazoa; phylum Chordata; class Aves; order Passeriformes; family Passerellidae; genus Melozone; species Melozone crissalis. Next base: position 4,987,584 of record NW_026535781.1, read on the forward strand.
AAAACAATTTGAATTGATGATGCATTTCACAGCAGAAATACATCCCTTTTCATCTTGAAAATGCTGAAATGAGTTGTTACAAAATTTTCAATGTTTACCCCCTTTCTTAAAAAACAAAATTTTTAATTTAGATGAAATGTCTTTTTTTTTTCCTAATGGAAACTCTTGATTACATTTTTACCCAACAGTTCTAATTAGAATTAACAATTACAGCTGATTCTTGGTGGGGTGATAAACAGCTGGACTGCACAGCCCTCTCCACTCTGGGACTTCCAAACAAGCCCCAGCCCTGGCAGTTTAGCCTTCTGCAACATTTTAGACTTGTCTAGTCACTGGAATTTATTTTTCTTTCTTTTTTTCCCACCCTTTCTCCTCTGAGGGTTAGATTTTACCAGTGCAGCATCTCTAACAGTCAGGGAACTTCACAGTGAGTTGAGATTGCATTGATTTCTCGAGGAAGAAGCCGCATACTAATTTTTCCGGTTTTCCTCCCTTGAGGAAGACAGGTAACAGCTCCAGGAAGGCAGCTGGGTTTGTAGATATTATGTTTACCCACTGGCTGACAGGGAATTCTGAGGTCTGTGGGACCATCATGGGACACAAGGAGACTTTGGCTGGTCTGGTGCAAGGCTGGATTTGCTGAGAAAGAATGTGGGATTAAAGCAGAACAGGTTAAACCTGAGAGAAGCATCAGGTGAAGATCAGGGGATGGATCAGTCCATGCTATGCTGCCAGAGCTTCCCCCTGCCTCCAGGATGATCCTCACAATCCAGCTCTGTAGGGCGAGGAAAGGAACACTGGAGCAGCGAATGAAGAGGAAATGACTGTGGTGGAGGGGAAGGGAAGATGTCAGAGTCTGCTCTTAAACCCCCAAACCCTCTATTCCAGGCACCGAGGCAAGTTTGTCCAGCCTTTGCAGGCAACCTCCAGAGAGCCAAGAGGCACTGGGACATCCTCTTTCAGGGGACTGGTGTCCCCAGTGCCGCTGTCACTCCTGGACTGCCATGTCCAGTGCTTTTCATGGCTGTTCATCCCTGGGCTGGCTCCATGCTGTTAATGGCTGATCTCTCCCTGGAAACAAGCCCATGGCCTTTGCCTGTCCCACCTCGCCCCTCCCACTCCCCTGCCAAACAGTTATTACCTTCTTGGACAAACCTGAGATAGTATTAAACGAGAGGGAGGTTTTCATACACAAATGTCCCTGTGATTAATGGATTAAGAGATTCTGTGCAAATTAAAGCCTTTCTTCATACTTTGCACATGCAACTCTTCAGCTGTTGTTCTTTCCCTTCTAGTCCTTTACAGAAGTCCCTGTGGGCCTTGCTTGCCCCATTCCTTTTGCTGCAGTTTTCTCCCCACAGTGACCCAGGGATTTCCCCCAAATCATTGTGCCCACTGAGTCCTGGGCAGACCCTGCTGCTCCTGAATCAGCACTGAGGAGAGGAGGATGCTGTGAGCACAGCTTGTTTATACACAGAACCAGCCCAAGAGAGGGGCTGTAAATGCCTCTTTATTTCCATATTTATCATTGCAGCTCAGATGGATGAGGAACCCAATGGAAAGTTTAGATGAAACAGAGAAGAAATGAAAAACTGTTGGCAAGCGGCAGCTCAGCTGAGACTGGCAGCCTCAAGGGCTTCCAGAAGGAAAAAGGCTTTCAATTCCTGCACTGCTGCTCCATAACAACCCCATTCCCCTGCCAGGCCAGGAAGAGTGGGGCAGCTGAGGAACCCTGCCCTCCTATGATCCCACCCCAGGGAGATAGACCTGAGACCCCAAAGCAGCACATTTGGTCTTGCTGATGTTTGGCAGGGCTGATTTCTTCCCAGAGCAGCAGCAGTGTGGGTGTGGAGGCTCCATGAGGATCTCCAGGTGATGGACACTGTGGTCACCCATGCCATGGTGGAAAGGAGCCACAAAGGCTTTGCTGGACACCTTTGGAACATCCAGTGCTGGGTGCTGGTAATGGATGATGATTTAAAGCCCATTTGTGCAGGGAATAATGGCTCATAACCATCCCCTCTCCTTTAGTGGTGTGACACTGCTGAGATGGGTGGTCTCATTTCCACCTTAGGGGAGGCGTTTTATTACTTGTCCCTGGCCTTGCTCCTGAGCCCATGTGTGCTGTGATGTGGACGTGCTTCAAATGCAGTGACAAGGAGGTGGCAGCCAGGATGTGGCTCCTGGGGGAGGCAGCCAGAGAGGCAGGGATGGTGCTGCCCACAGCTGTCCAGTGATCTGAAACCTTCAGCCCTGGGAGGGACTGACTGCTCCAGGCCAAGGGAGTCTGACTTTGCTGGGGGATAACCAGGACTGTGTGTCTGTGACCGGGCTCTGTTCCATGGGGAGGAGGCAGGGGATTGAACTGTCCCCTTGCTGCCTGCATGGCCCTCTGTGTTGGCCAATTTTTCACCTAAATCCTGGCTTGAGCACCCATAAAGGCCCCTGCCCAGATCATCTGGCATGATGGCTTCTAGAAAAGCGTCCCTAGGGTCGCTGTCCCTGCCTAGTCACAGCTGAGCTGGTGGCACTGAAAACTTGAGTTTCCATTCACATCCCTCCTGTACCTGCAGGTCCCTGTGCCCTCACTCGGGGCTTTATTCTCCTCCCTGCTTTCCCCTCATTTGTGCCCGGCTCCGGAGGAGAGCACTGGGAATTGATCACTGTGTTGGCTTCGCTGATTTATTCCAAATTTAACCAGGCGGGAGTGAGCGAGGGCAGCCCGGGGGCCCGGCATGCTGTGAAGAACCCGTCGGTGCCGAGCGGTGCCGTTAATAACGGGGGTGAAAGGCGGCAGCCCCCTGGCATCGCCCCTCTCACCCTGGCACAGCTCCCACGGGGACAGAGCTGTCCTGGGGACACGGCACAGGCACTGTCAGGGGCTGTCACCTGGTGGGCGCTGAGCCCTTAGTGCCAGGACAGAGCTGTCCTGGGGACACGGCACAGGGACCCTCGGGGGCTGTCACCTGGTGGGTGCTGAGCCTGAGCTGTGCCAGGACAGTGCTGTCCTGGGGGACACAGCACAGGGACCATCAGGAGCTGTCACCCAGCGGGCACTGAGCCCTTAGTGTCAGGACAGAGCTGTGCTGTGGATGCGGCACAGGGACCCGTCAGGGGCTGTCACCTGGCGGGCCTGACCCCAAGCTGTGCCAGGACAAAGCTGTCCTGAGGACATGGCACAGGGACTGTCAGGGGCTGTCACCCGGCGGGCCTGACCCCGAGCTGTGCCAGGGCTGCATGGGCAGCAGCTCACCCGCGAACCCGGAGCTGCATCCCCGCTGGCAGAGCCCTTCTAGAGCAGGGATGGCCCCGGGCTCATTGCATCCCACCTATGGCTCCAGAGCCCCGGAGGGACTGATGGCAAACGCCTTTGGATGAGTCTCTTTTTTTGGCAGTGAATGAAATAAGATTTGTGCTGCTGGTGATAAGAGACTGCAAGATGGACTCATCTGATCCTCACAGCAATTCAGAGAGGCTGATGCTGACATGGCAGAACAGGTCCTACAATAGTCTTCACGTCCCAGCACACAAAATGGGTGAGAAAAAGCATTTTTAAAAGTGACTGGGGAAACTCTGCAGTTATGATGCTATCCTATCTCAAGCCCAGGGTTCCCCTCCGGCCTCTTTGGAGTCACAAGTACTTAAAAAATGCTCTGCTCTGAACTCAGGCTGGGTCATGACTCATGTCTTGGGCTGTAAAAATGCATTTCATTGTGTCAGCAGGAAAGTGGCTGTGGGCAGCGCTCTGGCAGCGGTGAGGCTGGCCAGGGCAGGCTGTTCAGCAATTACACCCACTGGAGCCCAATTTCCATCTCATATTTTGCTACAGCACACAAAAAAGGTTCAGGGGAAGGAAAGGCTGAAGGGGAAAAGTGTTTCACTTAAAAATCCTGGTAGGACTCTATGCAGTGGCTTGTCTGGCCACAAATCCATCTGTTTTGGTGCAAGTGCAAAGCCTGGACCTGCCACCTGGAAATGTGACCTCAGGAGTCTCCTGTAGCCTGTGGAGTTTGCTTTGTACCCAGAAGAGACACCTCTCATGCTCATCCTGGCATCCTTCCAGAGAGAAAAGGGCAACTGAACCCTCTGGATGTCTGTGCCTTGCTGTGGGCCTTGTCTCTGGGTCTTCCCCCAACCAAAACTACTTGCAGGTACTTTTAGTATGAGCCCATCACCAAAAACTAAGTTACCTGTCAAGGGCAGCACTGTGAGGCTTCACAGCATTGGCACCCTGGGACTTAATTGTGCTTGTGGACTTAAATGTCCAGTTATGTATCTGGGAGTGTTTAGCTGTTGTGAGCAAATTTGGGACACATTGCCACAACTGAGTCACTGGAGAAGCCAAACAGCCTTGAGAGGAGAGGAGCCTGGTGGCTCCAGATGAGCATATGGCAGTCCTGGGAGCAAACTCACACACCTTTGCCAGAGGAACATCTGGATTCCTTAAAGGAAGGGGTTTAGCCAGGAAGCACCAACTCCATGAAGAAAATCTGGATTCCTTAAAGGAAGGGGTTTAACCAGGAAGGATCAACTCCATGAAGAAAATCTGGATTGCTCAAAGGAAGGGGTTTTACAAGGAGGGATCAATTCCACAAAGAAAACTTGGATCGTTTAAAGGAAGGGGTTTAACCAGGAAGGATCAACTCCATGAAGAAAATCTGGATTCCTTAAAGGAAGGGGTTTACCCGGGAGGGATCAAATCCATGAAGAAAACCTGGATTCCTTAAAGGAAGGCGTTTAACCAGGAGGGATCAATTCCACAAAGAAAACTTGGATTGCTTAAAGGAAGGGGTTTAACCAGGAGGGATCAATTCCAGGAAGAAGATCTGGATTCCTTAAAGGAAGGGGTTTTCCCAGGAGGGATCAATTCCATGAAAAGCAGCTGCCCTGTTCCACTGCTGTCCAGGACAGAGCAATGCTGTGGGATTGGGACAGGGGCTCAGTGCCTGTTAAAGCCCTGGGCACTAAGGAAGCCCAGGAGCAGCTGCAGGCAGAGGCAGCTGAGGGATTCCTGCTGCCTCCCACCAACGCTGCCCGCGATTCATCAATTACCTATCTGCTCAGTCCTTTTCTCCATCCTTTTGCAATCTAAATAGCACATTTTATAGTTGCTGCTAAGTGATGTGATCAACATCAATTACCTACTAAAAGAGAATCAAGTCTTGATTTAAAATTAAGTGCTGCATTTTCCCATGTTCTTTATATGTAGCCAACAGAATAATTGCAGAGACATAAAAACTAATTACACAACTCCACAATTATGCCTCCCTCCTAGTGCTGTGATTGTCTTTAAGTATACTGATGAAAAATTACTCCCAGTCCCAAATTACTCTCTCACACCCATCTTCTCTAATACCTTTTGAAAAAGCCCTTCATCCCATCAGACCAGAGAGAGGAACTCCAGATGCAGAAGGTAATACATGCAGAGTGTATTTTCTTATCTCTTAGATGTGGGAGCAGTTTCAGATGTGGGATTTGGTTGGGATTGCCCAGGGATGCAGCAGTGCTCCTCTCTGGATGGACTGAGCATCTCAGTGAGGCTTCCCAAAGTGCCTGGTGTGCAGCAGCCTGAGACAAGCAGGGGGAAAATCCCCTTCTCAGTGCCCCAGCTGACATTTGGCTCCTGGGCTGCAAGCAGAGAGACCAGTCCTGCCTGGCTGCCAGCCTTGGCTTGGTGTGTGGAGCCCAAAAGGAGGAGGAAGAGGATGAAGTACAGCAGTACTTCCCCCATCCAAAAGCCAGGAGTTATGCCCAGGCAGCAATCACGTAGCTGCCTGAGAAACTATAATCCTCAACAAAAATCATAAACATCTATAAAGCTCTGGTGCACTCCTGACAGGCTTTGAGGGATTTGATTCCAGATTATGTTTTTGAGATGTTTACAACCAGCCTGGAAAGACTGAAAATATTCAGTTACTGGCAAGGAGAGCTGAGATTTGCTTACAGTCAATCTCCTGCCTCCAGGATCTCTGTTGGTGCCAGCAGTGAAACACAGCATGGGTGAGCAGAGTCGTGGGGACAGTAGCCCAGGGACAGGTCCCCTGATGTCACTGAGCATCTTTCACTAGATGATTAAGCATTGCAGGTTTAATTTTGGGGCTGGCACGTTGGTTTTGGCTGCTGTGCAGTGGATCTCATGGCCTGTTCCTCAGCCACAGCCCAGCCCTCACCAGGGAGGGCTGCACAGCTCGTGGCTGATTTTCCATCATCTCTGCAATGCCATCACTCAGTTGCAGTTGGGAGAGGGGTGGGAAATGCTTTGGCATGATTTTAATCAGCAGAGTGCTTTGAGTGAATGAGGTGAGGGGACCAGTGAGCTCCCTGTGCCTTCTCTGACTTTCTCACCTCATTTCAGCATCAACCAGGGGTGCTAAGACTGAGAATTTACACCCTTGTGTTTACCTGAAACCTCACTACCTTCCTCAAAACCTGTGAAAAATAAAGGGGATGCTGAAGTAGCCTGTGGCAGGGATGATGTGATGTGTAAAGCCAGTATCTCCAGATCATTGCAAATATTCCCTCCTGATCCCAGGCATCCATCCCAGATATTCCCACCTTGTCACCAGCCCAGAGCACTGGGTGCCACCTCCAGCCCTTCCTTGGACATGTGCAGGGCAGGAGACTCCAACACCTCCCTGGGCAGCCCCTGCCAAGGCCGGACCACCCTTTCCATGGAGAAATTCCTCCATTAGTCCAACCTAACACGATGCACAGAGGCGCGCCAAAGCAGGCATTCACTCCTGAGGGACAGATCCTCCAGGATGGGGTTGCTGCCCGGGACACGCCGTTCCCACAGCCAGGGAGGCTCCCGCAGGCCAGGGTAGCGGACACGGCTCAGCCCGGCTAACCCAGCCCGGGACACGGCTCAGATGGGCCCGGGACATGGCTCAGATCAGCCCGAGACACGGCTCAGGCTCAGCCCGGGACACGGCTCAGGCTCAGCCCGGGACATGGCTCAGATCGGCCCGGGACACGGCTCAGGCTCAGCCCGGGACATGGCTCAGATCGGCCCGGGACACGGCTCAGGCTCAGCCCGGGACACGGCTCAGGCTCAGCCCGGGACATGGATCAGATCGGCCCGGGACACGGCTCAGGCTCAGCCCGGGACATGGCTCAGGTCGGCCCGGGACACGGCTCAGGCTCAGGCTCAGGCTCAGGCTCAGGCTCAGGCTCAGGCCAGTGAATCCAGTCCGGCACACGGCGGGGCCAAGACAGCGCCCCCACAGCCGCCTCACAGGGCACAGGTGGGGCCAGGATCAGGGGGCGGGACCAAGGGCGGTGCTGACAGACAGCACGGGTCAGGGGGTGTGGCCAAGAGTGGGGCCGTGCTGAATGAGTAGGGTGGGGCCAGGGGCGGGGCCAATGGCAGGAGCTCGTGCAAGGACAGCGCTGATTGGCTAGAGCGGGGCCGGGGCGGGGCGACTGGGGCCGGGCAGCGCGTGCGCAGTGCGGAGCGGTGAGTCGGGGTGGGGGGGTAGCAGGGGGCGGTGGTGCTGGCGGCCTGTGAGGGCCGGGGCGTAGCTCCGGGTCGGGGATCTGTGATCCGGGACGGAGCCCTGGTCGCGGCCCAGGGGTACCCACTGCTGCCTCCCTGCTTTGCCCTTGCACGAGCGGACCAGGCGGTAAGGCCTTGCCGGGTGGAGGCTGCCCGCCGGCCCGGTTCCCCTCATTGGCTGTGGCCGGGCCGTTGGGGACGTTGCGTGTGCGGCCCCGGAGGCTCGGCAGGCCCGGCAGGACGGGCAGCCTGTGCGGCTGGAGTGCTGCAGCAAACGCGTGCCCTGTGAGGGGCACTTAGGCACACAGTCGGAGCAGGGCAGGGGTCCCTTACACTCAGGGCTTTTAAACAAAAATCTTACACGTGAGTTTCCCCCAACGGGCCCAGTTTGGATCCTGCCTGGAGCACGAGGCTGCGTGACCTCTGGCCTACTGTGTGCCTAGGCTGCTGTGGAATAAAAACGTGCTGGAAAAATTGAAGTAGCTCTGGGATACTAAAATGGATGTTTCTTCAGGGTGTGCTCTCTGTAACACGAGGTCTGAATTTTAAAACTGGTTTAATTGTTTTGGTACAAGCCTGCATATGGTTTTCTGGCAGGAGAACTGGTGAAACGATGCATTCCACAAGGCCAGGAAGGAGAACGCTGAGCAAATGGGATTTTGTGTATAGACACTGTTTGGAATGTTGCCTTAAAATGTTTAAGTTCAGTGGTTGACTAACACTTGCATTAGGAGTGAGCTTTGACAGAGCTCTGATGCTGCCCACCTTCAGGAGGGTCTGGGTTTACACCAAGCTCTATAGACACAATTTCTGAAGTTATTTATTCTGCAGTGTTTCTTTGCTAGAACTAACCCTGTCTGAGTGCAGCGCAGAGGCAGAGCTGCCTGCGCTGGTGCTGCTCAGTGTGCCTGCCAAAGGAGGGTGATCAGCAGAGGCATTTCTGTGGTGGAGCTGTCTGTGGAAGAGGCTGGTCTGTGCACAGCCTGGCAGGAGCCTTTTAAGTGCAGATAAGTGTCCAGAGGATGTTAGAAGATGGTGACATGCCCTGTCATTTACCCAATGTGCTGCCGCAGTGCTCCTGCTCCCTGTGATCATTTGAATTCATTTGTTCTCTGGGAGTAGCACTGTTAAGGGATGCACTTCTAAGTTTCTGTCTTTTCTTTCCCCCAATCCTGCCTTAAAATGACCCAGCCTGATCCACTTAGTTTTTCAGCAGCCTCTAGGGTATTTCTGTGGTGGAAGTATCCAAAATGCTGTCCCAGAAAGTTCAGTGTAGGAGTCCAGCTACCAGAGGTGGGAGAGCAGTGTTGCGAGTTCCTGGAGGCTGCTGTCTGTGTGACCATGTATTTCCTAAATTTGAAAGGATACAAATATGATTCTTGGTAAGAAATCAGCTGGAAACAATTCCTGGTGAACTGTCAGAACAGCCTTTGAACCCACAGTGTTGTCCCTGTGTCCTGAAGCAGCACAAGAGCAGGGCTGGTGCTACTGCCACCACCTTCTTCATTTTTACAGTGGAGAATTCCTTTAGCCTGAGCAATAAAACACCTGGCAAACTCCAGCACCCCGACACCTGTCTCTGCTTCTGCTTGGGTTGAGCAGATGGGGTTGAATGCACAGCAGCCATACCTTGAGAATTTGTGAGGCAGTGGATTATTCGGATAAATTTAGGGATAATAATCAGCCTTTCCATGTGCTAATCCTCTGTGCTACTGACTCCCTCCGTGGCTTTTGTAACCCACCTCAGCTCTTACACCCAGCGTTCTCCTCTGAGAAATAACACTCCACTCGGGCTCGTGAGGGAGGTGAATCAGCTTTAATTAAGATTTGTCGAGCACTTTGTTGATAAGTTCTCAATAGCTGGTTGCTATTTTTTATGAGCACGCAGATATTCTTAGCACCTGCAGTGGGAAGTGACACAAGGCTGGGGATCTCTGGGAAGTGACACAAGGCTGGGGATCTCTGGGAAGCAGCCCTGCCAAGGGAGACGGCGCCTGCTCACCGTGAGATCCATTCTGGCTGTGGTTCACGAGTCAGCTCAGCAAAACCCCAAATCCCTCTGAGTCTTTGGGAAATGTGAAACGTTCCTGAGAGCTAAGCCCTGCTTTTGCATGAGATTTGTAGCTTTTGGCCCCTCGCTGGGTTTCTCCCAAGCTGCTGGTTGGGTTTGGTGCAGCTGTGTTCTGGTGTCACCTGCTTTGTAACACCTTGTGGCAATGGCTTTTAACAACTGTCCCCTCAAATTAAGGTGTCTGGGGTGGGCAGGGCTAGGTGATGGCCTCTGTGGGCTTCAGGCATTGCAGAGGTCAGTGGGGTGGAAGGGGAGGAGGGAAGCTAGGAAACCATGCCCTCCCCCAGGGCAGCATCCCATTCCCTGCTGGCTTCTCTGCTGCAGCAGCAGGTGGCAAATGAAGCTTGATGAGCTCTGTTAGTGAGGGATAAGGAAGGCGTGAATGGAAACGGTCACAGCAGTGCTGGCTCTGTGTTGTGTGGGTGCCCCTCAGCAGGATGAGGAGCTCTGTTGTATTTTGGGGAAGAGAAGGCTGTTCATTTGGCTTTGTCACTGCTGTAGGAGTAGCCAGATGGAGGATGCTAAAAGGAAATACAGGGCTGGAACAGCCTCCTTGTCCGTGCCCCTGTCCTGAGCCAGGGGAGAGATGCTTGGCTCCAGGCTGGGCAGTGGTGGATGGTAGTGCAGATCTGGACAGGACCCAGTTCCCTCTGGGCCTTGATGGACTCCCACTCTCAGAGCCTGACAGCCCATCTAACTTGTCCTTGCAGCAAACTGAGCAGCCAGTTTGTGTCTTGCCTTCATAGAGTGGGGAGTCCTGTGGCTGGTTTTCCTTGTGAGTAAACCCTGTTAAAATCTGAGAGCTGGGACTGGCCCTGGAGGGAGCAGGGATGGAGAAACCCCTCCACAGCTGGTACAGGGCAGCATGTTTTATACTGCTGACTGCTCTGCTGGCTGCCCAGACCCTCTGGTCTGTGTGTACCTCAGAGCTGATACCAGCACAGAGCCCAGAACTGGGTATTTTATGTTTCTGGATCACAGAGGGGAGTTCAGCTCTTTGGAGCTGTGGTGTCACAGTGCTGGCACATTTAGTCTGGTCCCCAGTTTTCCCCAGGTTCCCTCTGTCTGGAGAGCTTTCCCCTGGACTCTGTTTGTGTGCTTGATCTCTGTTTGTGCTGTTTCCAAGTACACTTCTTTGCATTGTTTTCCTTGCTTTTCTTTCTATTGATTTGTTGGTGTTTTGGGAACTTTTCTTCAGTTTATCAGTTCCGATCATGACCTCCAGAGTGCCTCCAGCTCTTAATTCCTGGGCATCCTTTCAGGTTTTATAAAAGTGCTTTCTCTTCTTTGTTCAAACTATTAATGGAAAGGTTGAACAGAAGCAGACCTGGGCTGAGCTCCCAGGGCTCATACACAAGGATTTCTCTTGTGGTGACAGGGAATTGCTGATGGCTACCCCTCAAGTGTGTGGGGTTGAGTTGCTTTGGTTGGTCTTTTTTTTTCTTATTAATGAGCACTGGGCCTCATGAAGGTGAGCTTGCCCAGACCCAGCTCCTCTGGCTATTGAAAGCATCAGATGGATAGAGTGAAAAACCTGCTTTGTGCTGGTGAGAGGTGTGATGGGCAGGTCTCTGTAGGGGAGGATTGTGTTGTGCTCTCCTTCTGAAGGCTGAGGTGATTTTTAAGAGCTTTCATGAACTTTGTTCACCTGGGGCTTCTTGCCGATGCTTGCTGGGGCTGTCACAGCTCTGAGACAATCCTCAGCCCTGCTTCCCATTCAGAGCTGCCTCAGCAGTGGGCTGTGCATGGGGGAAGTTGTGTCCAGCATCTCCTGCTCCCCTTTTCTCTCTATTAAGTCTCTCCTCAGTGGGAGTTGGGCTTGTCTGTATGTGGCTAAGGTAGCAAAAATGCATTTTTCTCCTCAAGCAATTCCAAGTTCCTTGTGTGGTTGCTCTTCTCTGGAAAAGATAAAACTACCTGCTCTGGAGAAATTAATGACGCTCATTTTTATTCCTAAATAGTGTGTCATGGTGGATGTGGTTGCAGGACACCTCACTGCACCAGGCCTCTGCTGTCACCTCAGTGCCAACTGCTTAAGGAAGAGCTGAAATAGATTTCACTGGAGCAAACATCTCTGCCTAGCTCTACCCTCCCTGAGTTCTGTGAGTACTGAGCTGCTGGGCTCAGATGCCTGAGGTTCAAGAATTGGTCCTTTTCTGAAGTGCTATTCCATCTTTCTTTGCACATGGGTGTAACTGTGGGGCGAAATTTGGGCCCCACTGAATTTAAGGACAACACAGGGTGTTCATGTCTTCCTCCTCTCCTGGCTGGTAACTTGTGGTACCCAGCTGTTCAATCCAGCTGTGCTTCAGGGACACCATCAACAGGATGGAGATGCTGTGCCCTCTTTCTATTGGTCTGTGGCTGATGGTAGAGTCATGGAATCATGGAATATTCTGAGTTGGAAGGCACCTACAAGCATCATTGTGTCCAACTTGGTGGATGCCCTGACCTAATTTCAGTTCCAGGGCAGAAATTTCAGTCTCCCTAAAACCTACCTATGGCTTCTGTTGGATTCTTCCTCACTTTTCTCCAGGGGGCTGTGTGCTGTAGTTAAATATGGATGGAAAGGTTGTGTTCCACTCTGGATTACAGCTGAATCTCAGTGGTGGATAAATTGCATCCCAAGTCTAGTTTTCAAAGCCCTTTGGGCTTCATGGGCTGCAGGAAGCTGTATTTTATTCTGGATGTCTGTTTGCTGACAATTCTATAGGATTTGCAGACAGCAGGTTGTAAGAGCCCTGATTATACTGGTTTCCTGTGCAGTCAGACTCTGCCCAAATAATTCAAGTGCCTGCTGCAGAGAGAGGGAAAGGAAGATGGAAGGATGATTTAGAAATCTCCGGAGTAGATGGGAAAAAGATGCATATGTTGATGTGAAGGAGATACCAAGCCACATATATTTCTTCCAGCATCTAAATAAAAGTCAGGATTTTTTAAATGGTTGCCTACTTAAAGCCCAAATAATTCCTTTAACGGCAGGTTTTAAAGGTTTAACCTAATTTTAGAATTTTTATTTCTGGAAGTGTCCTTCCATAAAATTAACTTTTTGAATGCAGAATGCTTTAATGTCTTCCATGTTGGTGCTCATTTTCAAGAAATCTCTGCACAGTTATTTCTTATGTACCAGTTATATCTATCAGCCAACAGATACCAAGTGTAGCAAAAATGCTATAATGATATTATGGTCTAATAATAGTTATAATGATTCTAATTACCTGGTGCAGCTTTAAAGAGAGGCAGATTCAGAGATGAGTGCAAAGGAGGTGTTTAACCTTGAAGTGCAGAGGCAGGGCTCTTCCAGAGGTGCCTGTGCTGCGCCTTCTCCTCCCCATCAGACATCCCCCTCCCTCTATTTCCTCCAGCAGACTGGGAGCAGCACTCTGGTGTGTTTTTAATGTTCAGACCTCATTCTGGCTGTGCTCAAAGAGTGCTGGTGAGCTGAGGATGAGCACGTTTCCTGCAGTACCTGGGAGTGTGAAGCCTGCTCGTTTTCAGCCTCTGTCTGCCCTGCTCCTGGCGTGCTCCCACAGCCTGATGATTGTGGCACTCGAGGCTTGCTCCCACCCTCGGAAGCTGCAGAGCCTCAGCAATCTCCATCCTCTCTGCAAGCTGCTTGTGCTGCTCTTAACCATTAGGGGTGGCTTTGCCACAGCCTGGGAAGCACAAAGCCAGAGTCTCCTGATGGAGACACAATGGGGGTGTGCAGGTGAGTGGCTGAGAGTTGTTGATCCCTACAGAGGCTTTGCTGTGGGGGTAGGAGAGCACTGGGCTGGTGCTTGAGTGCTGTGCTTGCCTTGCCTTCGACAGGCTGGCCCCACAGAGCCTTGTCAGAGTCTCCTTCCCCAGCTGCTCCATGTGCCAGCCCTGTTACATCACTCCCAATGCCCTTTCACCACTATTTTTCCTTTAGGAAGGATGCTGGGCTGCATTTGCTGTGTTCCTGTGGTTTTTGCCCGATGTTGCTGAGTGCTGTTAGTGCCTTGGGGTGCCAGTGCTCGTTGTGGCTGTAGTGTGATGGATCCCCTCATGTCACAGCTGCTCATTTAATCCTGTGACATGAGGGGTGAGGAGTCCCTGGCTCACAGACCAGCAGCCTTTCCACAGAGGAAGCTCTGTGTGGGCTGGAAGTTGACAGCTTTCAATGATTATATGCTGAACCTTCTTCCTATAAATAATTGATTCACAGGCTGATGAGAACTACAGGAACTTGTCGCTCAGTTGCTGCTCCCTGGCATGGGCAGCAGCTGGAAATGTGCTGTTTTCCTATAAAATGGATCCAGAGGTGCCCTTGCTAGGTTTTCTTTATTTCCAGCCTGTTGATAGGCTGACCTGCTCTGCTTCTCAGGGAAGCCCTGCCTGCCAACACCTGCAGCACACCTTGTGCCAGGCCTGGTGCTGCTGAGAGCTCTGCCACCTGCAGCCTTTCCCTGGGGGCTGTTCAGCCTCTCCCTTGGGCACGTTCAGCCTTTCCTTTGGGGAGGTTCAGCCTTTCCCTTGGGCACGTTCAGCCTTTCCCTTGGGCACGTTCAGCCTTTCCTTTGGGCACGTTCAGCCTTTCCCTTGGGCAGGTTCAGCCTTTCCTTTGGACAGGTTCAGCCTCTCCCTTGGGCAGGTTCAGCCTTTGCTTTGGGCAGGTTCAGCCTTTCCTTTGGGCACGTTCAGCCTCTCCTTTGGGCAGGTTCAGCCTCTCCCTTGGGCAGGTTCAGCCTCTCCCTTGGGCATGTTCAGCCTTTCCTTTGGGCATGTTCAGCCTCTCCCTTGGGCAGGTTCAGCCTCTCCTTTTGGGAGGTTCAGCCTTTCCTTTGGGGAGGTTTGCCTTCTTGCTGGAGTCAGTGTGTGTGTGTGTGTTGGTGCATCACCATGGAGATGAGGCCACAGGAGCTGCAGGGTGCAGCCTTTTCCAGGCTCACGTGAAGAAGGATGCGGTAACGGGCTCCTCTTATTTAGAGAAAATGATTTCTTGGAGTAAATAAATCATCAAAGAACACTTGGCATCAGCTCAGGTGCTATTAAGGAGAAGATCTCTTGAAGCCAGAGCTGTAAGGCTCATACAATATTCACCTGCTTTGCTGTGTTCCACATCAGGCATTGCTGCTGTGCCCAATGCTGACTCACTGACCCACTTGTGCTTTTACTTACCCCAAGATAGCAAAGCTCCTGTTGCTTTTCTCCTCCCTGTGCAGGTATTTGTCATCCTGCCACAACAGCACCTTCCTGGATCCCTTTCCTTGCCCACTGAGTGTCCAGGCTTTCAATGCTTTGAGTGGTTTCAAGGCTTCACCTCCCATGGCTGCTGCTGCTTTGGCCGGGTTTGGGGAGGATGTGGAGGGTGTGTGGCTGCAGTGAGTTCTCCCCCATGCAGAAACACCTCTCTGGGTTGAGCACACCCCAAAACCCTGTTCTGGTCATGCAGACATTCTTGGGGGGTTGGGGACACTGCTCTTTCTGTGTGCCTGCCCCTGGCACACTCTTTCCTTTCTAGTTTCTGGTACACAGAACCCTCCCAGCAAGGTCTGGAAGGGCCCTGTGGCAACTCTGCCTCATTGCCTCCACGTCTTATTCCAGACTTCATCTGTAAACATCTCTTTGCCCTTGCTAAAAACACTGTCTCTTAATTTCTCTCTGCAGGAGTATTATTTAATTTGTAACAGTTTTAGGACGTTATTTGAAAAATCCGATATGAAGCTGTATTTCATTTATTGTAATGATCCACTAATGCAGGCATATTTCAAAGGCAGGCAATGCAGTACTGTGGGGTTTAATTAAATTTTGTTTTTCAACTGAGCATCAATGGACAGACAATAACAAATGGTGGACAATATGTATACAGAATGAAGTCTCTTCATTTTCCTTTTCAAGACTGTGGAAGTGAAAATGTATAGCCCTTGAAATGGACTTGGCCTGCTCACAACTGCTGCTTTAGTGTATTTAACTCACTTCAGGAGGAATTGTTTCTTCTTACTCTGCCTTAATTAATTTTCTTGCTCTCTTCCTGCCCACAAAATAAACTCTTACACTGTGGAAAATTTCCAGCAGGAGCCATGGGTGATCTAAGTGCTTCTGCAAGTTCTGCATGTAGTTTTGAATACTGTGTTGGTACCTAGTGTGTGATGGCTCCTCCAGATGGGCCCTCCTGAGGGTGACAGAACAGAAGGGCTGGGTGTGAGGTTCCTGTCTCTGGGAACTGGACATGGCATGTGCCAGCCTTGGAGAGGGAGGGAAAAATGGTGTTGCTGCCATGGTTGCACTCAAATCAGGAATCAGTAAGTGGCTCTGGAGTGCATTTTGTTCCTCTTCTCCCAGCAAGCGTGGGGTAATCAAGTACAGAGTGTATGTGGGGAAGCTCGGGCAGAGTGTTCCACATCAGCAGGAGGTTTCTGGGAACCATCTGAGTGCTCACAGCGTGGCACTTGGACACGTGTTCTTGGGTAAAGAAATTTGTCACAGGTGCTGTTAATGGGCTCCTTTGTTCAGATTTGAGGAGCAGGGTGAGATGGGCTGGCTGAGGCAGATTTGGTTTCTCCAGGTGTCTGGAGAAATTACCATTGCTCAGGAACAGAACCAGAGTTTGCTGAGGAACCCGATGTGAGTGTGACTCCCGCTGCACTCCAGCCCTTTGGTTCTCTCAGAAATCTCTCAAAGGCAGAGAGCTGAACAAAGCATTAATTTTTCAGAGGCAGAGTCTCCATTCAGAGATGTGAGTTCAAGTCATGTCCTGGGTTGATGCCTAAGGCTTTGCCTGCTTAACCTGCCTTCAAAGGCTGGGGGCAAGGGCTGTGCCTGGAGCTGGCACTGATTTCCACCGCTGAGCTGGGCTAGGTCACAGTCCAGAGAGCTGCTGGCTGGAAACTGGAGCGTGCAAAGGCTGGGAATCTGTGGGAACCTGACTCCTGATGTCTGTGCAGCTGTACCTGCCTGAAAAGCATGGCTGGAAATGACAGACTGGAGGCTGTAACCTCCTCCTCCTCCCTGGGATCTCAGTGTAACGCTTGCCGGGTTCCAGGCACAGCCTGTGTTGTTTGCTCCTTGCTGGAAGCAGCACCGTGAGTCCTTTGCAGCTCTCCTGGTGCCTGGGCCGGCTGAGGGTTGTGTTCTGAGCTGGGTGAGAGGCTCCTGGAGCAATGGATGGGGTCCTGTGCTCCTGCCAGTCCCTGTGGCTGGAGAGGAGTCCTGGTACAGATAGAAGGGGTATAAATAGAACTCGTCATCAGGCACCGGATGCTGTTTAAATAAACTGGAAAAACCCCTCACAGCTGAGGTTTGAACTGGCCCTGCTAATGCTGGGGGAATGCCCCATGCCTGAATCCTTGTTCTTCCCTTGTTCCTTGCTTTAGGCTGCCAGATTTCCCATTTGCTCACTTCATTTTGTTGATAGGCAGTGTCAAGGTCCTGTTGCTGGGGTTTGGGGCAGGATGTTGCTTTCTGGTGACTTGAGGCAACACGTCCAGCTTCTCCTGTCCTTCCTTGGCATCTCCTGCCTTTCTGCCTGTGGCTGCTCTCACTGTGCCATAAACTAATCTCCTTCCAACTAGGAACTTCAGGCCTCTTGCAGACTCACTTTTATGGAGCCATTATCCATCATCTATAGAAGGAGAGGCTTTCCGGGCTGTGGCAGGGCTCAGGTGGCTGCTCCCAGATGGAGCACACTGGATCCTCTGGAGCCAGTGGCTGAGCCCTGGGCTGAGGGATGTGCCCTCTGTGCAGACCAGGGAGTGCTTGAGCCTGGTCTTTGCACGAGCAGGTGAGTGATTTGAGATCCTCACAGTACTGCTGGCATGATTTATTCTTGCAGAAGTGCCCACAGCAACTTCAGGGGTTTGTTCTGCCCAGCAGGATCACAGACAAGGACATGCCTGGGCCCTGTGCTTTAGTGACTCTTGCAGGACTATGCAGCAAACAGGACCTGCAAGGGGCCTCAGCACAAGGGCACAAGCCCAATGCATGGGGAACTGCAATGGTGCTTGGGAGTGAACAAAGATAAGTCTATTTAAAATGAAAAAGTAGTAATCTGTAATGCAGTTTTGAGGGAATTGTTGTAGCAGGAGAGCATGTGCTGGCTGGGAGGGGAGAAGCACTTGCTCAGACAAGTGATAATCCATTGCAGCCCATTCCAGACACCTGGCAGATACCAGCCTTCCTCAGGCCTCCCTGGGATGAGCGATGTGCTGTGCCACTGGCTGAGGAATGTGGAGTTTCTGGACTATGTGGAGTGCTAATTTAAACACCAAACCCTTGTTCCTGATGGGAGCTGCTGGTGTCTGCCTGGTGTGGGGTGCTGCACGGGATCTGCAGTCTCACAACAAGGAGTGTGCTGGGCTCCTCAAGCACTCGGGGCTGACACGGCCGGCTCGCTTCCTTGGATTTCTCCTCTGGAGTTTGGCAGCTGTCTGCTTCAGGGAGCACAGTGGCCTCCTAAGAGTTTATTTGATCTGACACATGACAAATTGTTTCTGCTGGCGGCTACTTGAGGCACAGTCTGTTCGCTGGCAGCCGCGGCTCTGCGGGCGCTGGGAAGTGGAGGAAGGCAGCCCTGCCTCCTCCTCTTAGGAAACATCAGTGCAGAGGGCGTTGCTGTGACCCCCCCTGCCATCCCAGCCTCCTTTCTGCTGCTTGGTAATGGTGCTGCTGGTATGGATTATTAATGGTGTTTGTGTGCTGGGTATGTCTGCAGGTGCTGGTTGTGGCTCCCATGGCGGGGCAGAGGAGAGCCTGTGTTCTGGAATCAGACCCAGTTGCCACTAAAAACACTTTGTTAAGTTCCTTTTTTTAGGACACCCTTTTAGCTCTGCAATGAGCAGCAGAATATTACATTCCTCAGCAGAATAAAAAGTACATGTCCCCTGTGAGATAGTGTAAATACATTTTATCTGTTCTATTACCTGCAGTTTTCAGAATATGTCCCCTAAGCATTTTAATCTTGTTTTCCAGAGTTGTCTCAGAGTGAGGAATTGCTCCTATTTGCAACTTTGGGAATGATTACTTGTTCATTAATTTCTTCCCTTTCCTGCTGTCCATCTATTATTGCTTCCAAGAGAAAAAAACCCCTCTCTGTAAATCTCCTCCAAAACAGGGCTGAGTGCCTGGTTAGACAGAGAGTTATGTGTGCTGGGAATGTGTTCCCAGGAGATCATCCTGGAGCTGTGCATGGAGCCCTGGGTGCTGCTGTTCTATGCCCTTGGGCACACAGAATCCACCAGGTGATGCCTTTTCCTTGGTCTTAAAATGAGGAGCCAGACACATTTAGGGGATAAAGGGTTTTTATCTTGGTATTTAATAAAGATCTTTATGGTGCACCACTTCACCAAGGTGGAATGTGCTGAAATGCACACACATGGTATACAATTTATAGACCTTGCAAATTAGCATATTTAACAAAGATGCCTCAATGAGAGGCTTGAAGGAATAGCCTGATATCTTCCTATTTCAAAGTATTTCTCACTAGATGGGCTTAATTTTAGTTTACAGGATGTATTTTAGAGGGGATCTTGGTTTCTCAAGATAGCTTAGGGCTTTCTGGCCTCCAGCTGAGAGGCCTTTTGGGTATTTGGTTTTCTGACCTAGCAGAATGCCAGGCTTATGGTAAGTGATCAGACATAAGGAATTACAAGTGTGCATGTTAGGTGCCGGATTCTCGGCTGTTTAGATGGCCTGGAAAGGCCTGGGGTGGCCTTGGACAGCCCGCACTTCAAAGGACGAGAAGGGACTTCAGATCTTTTCTCGGTCTCGGTGTTTATTAATTGTTTATCTAAAAGATTTTCCCTCTGCCCGACAGAGGTCTGCTCAGCAGTCAGCCATAAGCACACACTGAGAGCCCCTGGGGCGGTCACCTATCTTTATACTCGAAGTTACGTATACAATATTTATCATTTTTCCCCAATACCTTCTATCCTTATTAACCAGTGCACTTTTAGTAATAACCAATCCCAAAGTGCCAACATCACCACAGAAGATGGAGGCCAAGAAGAAGAAGAAGAAGAAGAAGAAGAGGACACGCCCCAATTCCTCCATCTTACTTCTTTAGACCCCCCTGTACAGAAATCTTAAACCCTGTGTTTCACTCTAACTAACTTATCCCTTCACCATTCACCCCAGTGAAATCCTCCTATCCTCATACAGATGTCGTCTCCTGTGTGGGATCAAAGTCCAGCCGCCAGACACTTCTGGCAACATTCCAGGACTCCCGAGCCCCCCAGGGGTGGTCTCGGTCACTCTGCACCTCAGTCCTGAGGGGCTGAGATCCCACAGTTAGGGGCACTGAGAATACATAAAAGGTACATAAAAGAATGGCAAAAAATCCTCATGGCATCATGGGTGCCCGGACTGGCTCCCTGCTCCTTGCCCTGGGATGAACAAGCCCAGCAGGCAGCACGTGCCAGGGCAGCCGGGCACACCTGGAGCACACCTGGAGCACTCCTGGGGCACACCTGGAGCACACCTGGGAAACACCTGGAGCACACCTGGAGCACAGTGGCAAAGCAGGAGCTGGAGTCAGGGCAGCTCCAGCACCCAAGCAGGGCTTTGCTGCTGCTGTGCTTTGCCTGCAGTGCAGGGGCTGTTACGAAACAGGAACGAGATGGGACAATGCAGAGCAGTTCCTGCTGCCACGCTTTTGTCTAGCAGCTAAAAGCCTGTTCAGAGGGTTTTGTGGAAGCCTTGTTTGCTTTGGTCTTTTTTTGCTCTTTCTTTAAGTACAGACTTAAAAGAGCTGGAGACTGGAGGCCACTGTAGTTATTGTTTCTTCCTGAATAGCACAATAAATGTGCCATTTGTCAGGGTCCTTGCCTCAGAAAACATGTGGCCTGTTCCCACTGCTGTTCCCTTTGACATATGAGGAACTGCCCCTGCCTGCCTCTGGGTGCGTGGAGATTTCTCACTCCCTCATTGGGGTCAGTGCTAAAACTTGTCTTGGCGTGTGACGTGTGTGGTCACTGGAAGTCACTGTGGAGGCTGTCACTGAAACAGCCTGGATTCACAGAGCAGCTTTATTTAGATGGCAGCTGATGGAGGAGCTCTGCAGAACGGCTGGGTAGAAAACCTGTGTGCAGGAGGGGACAGCTGAGAGCTGCAGTTATCGTGGGAGAAGCTCAGACATCTACAGACGTGGTGTGGCAAACCTGTGGTGGATGTGCCATGTCCCACCTGCCATGGCACCACCAGGATGCACAGGCAGCTGCTCAGGATGTTCTGGTGTCTCACAGCAGAGAGGAAGGTGGTGCAGGTGCCTCTTGGATCAGAGCTGAGGGTGTGTGAGGGAACAGCCTGCTGCTCGCTCTGACAGCAGATTTCGAGCTCTTGGCTTTGCCAATCACCTCACAGCAAACACCAAGACATGGGAGTGAGAGTCCCTGTGTCCTTTGGCTGCTGCTTGGGTGTTTGCAGAGCCAGCAGGTACAGTGACAGCCAGGACTGTCAAAGGAAGAAGCCTCTGTGGAGCAGTGCTGCTCAATACTGAGATATGCCAGTCCATGAAATGGCTCTTTATAGGGTGTCTCACCAAAAGGATTTTCCTTTTGAGTGTCTGGATCTCCTGCTGTTGGTCTGAGCTCCAGATGAGAAACAGTGCTTTCACTGGAAGGTACTGAGGTTACAAACAGAGTAATTGTCCCTTAGAAGAGAAAGTGGGAGGAAACCCACTCAAAAGACGTCTCTGTTCTTCCTCAGAGCAGGTTTAGGAGTGCTGTGGCTGAGGGGCAATGGGGATGGAGCTGAAGTTCTGCTGAGTGAACCCCACGGCTCTGAGGAGCAGGGAGCCTGGTCATGGAGCCCAGGAGGGACCTGGGAGCTTTACTGGCTCTTTAGTTCTCTCTCCACAAGCCGTGAATGCAGATCTCCTGGGGCAGCAGAGCATTCCTTGTGAGGGGAGCCCATGGTGCTGCGGTTCCTGTGGCACGTGCAGGGTCCCATGGCAGTGCAGGCAGTCACAGGAAAGCTGTTTCATAACCTCTGCTGGGATTTATGAGATGTTCAGAGACAGGTTCTCCACTTAGTCAACGTTTTATAAGGATTTAAGGCTGAGGAGCTCTTTGAAGCACCGATGCAGCTTGTTCTGCCATGACAAGGTGGAGATGAACGCTGGCGTGACTTCCATTCCCAAGGAAAATGCTCTTTTGCACGGATCACAAGCTGTGGCTCTGCTGCTGTTTGAAGAGACCTGAGGAATCTCAGATCCAGGAACTCTGTACCACATCAAAGCCTTCCCATCTGAAGGTGAGGTGATGGGGAGCTCCAGCTGCATGTCCTTCGTGTTTGGGCAGCAGAAGGAAAGAAGGTCCCTGAACCAGGAGTTGCTTGGAGGACCAAAGCTCTGCTTAGCAGAGGCTGACAGGGCAAAAAGCCAGGATGGCAGCAGGAAGGACAAAGCCTGCAGAAGATCGTGGCCGTCTGATAGCAGACCTCCAGAGGGGTCTGGGAGACCTTCTGCTGTGCTGGAGGAGTGGGACCAGCATCTTCCCTGAGGAGGCAGACCTGCAGTGTCCTGGGCTTGACTGGAGCCATTCCGTGGTGCCTGAGGGATTGTTTAATTAAAAAGAATGCTGCACCATCACATTTCAACTGTTTTCTCCACACATTGCTGCAAGTAACATCTAAAATAGCTCTAAAAGGCAACAAACCATTCCCCAAAGCAGGGGTGGCAGATGAACAACATGAGAGGGAAGGAACTATGTTCTCTTTCTGCTTTCTGTGTCTGTGCATTTGCAGGCCTTGGGGCTTGTTTTAATTTAAATTTCCTTAGGAAAAACCCTGTTGAAGGAATGCTGCCTGCAGTGGCTGGCTGTTCTGCTTTGGCTTTGTCCTGGGGAAGCTTTGATGGTGGGGGAGCAAGAGTTGCTTTTCAGTCTTGGTGGGAAATGCCTGGATAGAGGAATGGCAATGACCGCAAGATTCACTTCTGGATGGTGGGACTGGCAATCTCTCAGCTCTCCCTTCATGCTCATTCCTGTCCCAGGGCTTATTTAATTGCTTAACAAAGGCATCCTCTGCAACCACTGAGAAAGGACCAGTGCAGGGACGGAAAAAAAGCAAACTTGCACCAAGCCTTTGATCCAAGCACAGGGAGCTACTGCTGCTGACCTCAGTGTCTGTAACCATGGTGTCAGTGTTGGAATGGAGCAGCTGAGCCCCATCGTGGGCACTGATGTGTCCAGATTGATGCAGGGACTGGGGACAAAGCCAGGACTGGTCCTGAGGGAGCCTGTGTGGCAGCAGGTTGTGTTCATCCCCAGAGAGCTCCTTCCTCCCCTTCAGGGGTGGGTTTGGGATTGGCTTGTTAGGGCTTTATGCCAGGTTTTGCTGCCAGTCTGGCAGCTCCTGACTGTTTGACCCACGAGGTGGATCCCAGTGGCCTCTGCCTTTTCATCTGGGAGCTTGCCACAAAACTGGAAGCATGTGGGAGCCAAGCCAGGGCTGGACATCCAGCCAGGCATTCCATGAGCTCAATCCACAAGCTGCTATGCCATGTTATTCCTGTGCCCATACCCAGGGCATGCAGCAGGTGAGCCCCACGTTTGCTGCCCGTGTGCCATCCTGCTCCCTGCTGCTCCTGGTCCCCTGGCTTGTCACAGGGAGTCAGAGCTGTCACCACTGACTGACGCTCTGTGGAGAGGTGAGAAAATGCATTTTTCATGAAGCTCACAGCTCGTGCCTCCTGGCAGGTCAGCAGGGCAACTGGAGGAGTCCTTTGCGTGCCCACTGTTGGGGCAGCTCTGTGCCAGTGCTCTGCAGGGACTGGCAGGGGTTCCTTGGCTTGGCAATCCCCGTGGGAAGGAAACCTGCAGGCTGAGCTGGGGCTCCTGACTGAGATTCAGCCAGGGGCAGGGATGGCTGTGCTGGGCAGGCAGTGTGGTGTGGCTGCTGCTGTGGGAGTCGTGTGCTGGATCCATCACCGCTGGATTTCTGTAACACTGAGCAGGAATTTTTTTTTCATGGTTTCTTAACCTCTTAATTGAGTTTCTTTACAGGGAAGCTGGCATCTGACAGAGGAAGGAGGTTGTTATTCCCTATGAGAACCATGGGTGAACAGCAGGAACTTGGAAAATACAAAAAGCTTTTTCCAGAGAGGCTGGGAACAAGCCAGTTAAGTCTTTGGCAATTCGTGGGCCCAGCTGCAGTGGGACATCAGGATTCTCTGGGACCTTGTTAGTGCAGCATGTGCTTTCTTTCCTGTTAGATTCTCCAAGCTTGGGAAAGCAGAGGGGATAAAAACACAGAATGCTGGGAGACTCCTGGGATAGTGTGAGGCCACGTGTCACCTTGCAAATAGGAACTGGTGGAAAGGATAGATCTGAGGGGGGGAGAAAACATCACTTATTGTCTGTGCTGTGCATGGGAAATTGCAGCAAGGAGTGGGAGAAGGGAATAGGTATGGGTAGGATGAGAGGTGTTTTGGCTGGGATTCGGGGTGGTGGGGAGGCGAAGAGGAAGGGAAAAGCTGTTTCATGTGGTGGAGGTCAGGCAGTGTGACAGCTTTTAGAAAGATGTTTGTCCTGAAGGTCCCTGTGCACTCTCATCTCCAGGCAAGTCCTGAAGTCCTAAATTGGAGCAAATCAGCACCAGTGCTCTGGTGTGGGCCCAGAGGTCCCTGCCAACCCCAGAGCTCTGAGGAGTCAGTGTCATGTGGTGTGCAGGCAGAGCAGAGCCCTGTGAGAGCAGCTGCCAGAAATTCAGAGAGATGCGCTGCTTATAAATAATAAATGATAAATTCAGCCTCTGATCTCCGAGGCACGCTCTGCTTCTGCACACTCCATGCTGGCAGAGAAGATTCCCCATGCTGGACTCAGCAGTCTGTCTCTGGCGTGGAGGGTCTGGGGGAGGCAGCTCATGGGATTGGGGTCGTGCTGAGCTCCGGTGGAGCGTGGCCCCTTCTGCCAGCAGCACTAATGAGCGTGGCCCCTGTGCCACAGCCGCTAACGAGGGTGAGGGCAGCCTTGCTCAGCCTTCACACCACCCCAACTCAAAGCTGTGCTCCTGCCCTCTGGAGAGCAGCGTTTTGTGTGAATGCAGCTTGCTGAATGAATTAATTAAGTCAATTTAAATGATAGAGTAAACGATGCTTAGTGTTAAACTGTGCGAGCTGTATAAACAGCAGGGTCAGGGTTGCTGTGGCCGCGTAGAAGGGGCGGTTCTGGCTTTATCCAACACACAACAACCCCTCCCTTGCTCTTGGGGGAGCTGTGGCAGTGCTGGTGAAGCTGCTGGTGCCAGGAGCTGCCCCCACCGTGCCCAGGCACTGCTGGGCTGTCTCCTGCTGCTGGACACATCCCTGTCCTGCTCCTGGCACCTGGCAGGGCTGTCGGAGCTGTGTTGGGTGGTGTCATGGCCAAGCTGCTGCTCGAGGGGCTGATGTGAGCTGATGGCTGCACAGGTAGCCTGGAGGGGTTATTAATATTTATTGTTATTATTTGTTAGCAGCGGTTACAAAGGTTGCATGAGTGCTCAGTAGATGCCAAGCTCTGTAAACATGTGTTTGTGCCATGGTTATCCTGCCCCTGCCACCCTGTGCCTGTGTTACAATTCCCTCCTGTGGGCTGGTTCAAGTTTGGAGCAGGACCTGCTGCCCCTGCTCAGGCTGGGCCCAGCCAGCCCAGTTTATTCCTACCAGCCTCAAAGTGTGGCTTCCTTGCTGTGTGGGTTCTCTGTAGGCAGCAAGAAGGTGTTCCCACAACTTCTCCCTTTGTGTAGGAGTGTTTTTAACATGCCAGAGCAGAGTCCTAGTAGGAGTAAATGATGAGGAGCAGGCAAGAAGAATAAATGTTTTTTTAAAGCCATTTCATAAGCGACATGAATGGAATGGTCTGTGTGGCAGCTACACCCTCTCCACTGGGATCCTGGAGGTGTGAGGGGGCTGGAAAACAACTGCTGCTCCCTGGGCTGCCCTGCCTGGCTGGGGCTTTGTGCCCAGGTGGGACCCTCTGGCAGGGCTTGGGGCTCTCACTGGAGTGGGGCTGGGACACCCACTGGAGGCACAGGGGTGCTTTCCTGAGGACAGGATGCCTGGAGGAGCAGAACTGCTGGGATCATCCTGGGCATTGACCTCGGGTGATGGTGTGTGCAGGTTGTCCTGTGTGAAAGCACAGGGTTGTGCAGACCCAGCTAGTGACTGGGGAAGGGCATTAGAGTGTGGCCTCCCAGTAATCCTCTGTGGCCTCCCAATAATCCTCTCTTTGCCGTGCAGCTGTTTCCTGTCCTAGGCATAGGCTGAATTTCAGCTCCAAGCCTCCTCTTTCTCCTGCTGGTGTAGCTGTGCAGTTGGCAAGCGGGAGGGACAGCTGGCCACAGGGTGCTCCCAAGGTGTCTGTAGCCCACCAGCAAACATGAGTGCTCCTCACAGACCTGGGGACCCTCTTGCTCAGAGGAGGGAAATTGCAGGTCAGGTCAGCTGCATTTCCTTCTCTTTGTCTGTGGCACTGCACATCACTCAGCCTGTCACAGGGGCTCAGCCCTGGATGCCACCATTGGAAGGACATTGTGTGTGAAGGGGATCTCAGCTCGCTGTGAGTGCACTCTGTGTCCTGAGAGCCTCTCCAGTCCCACAGCCCCCGTGCACGGCTGGCTGGAGCTCATTCCCTGAGCTGCTGTTGCCCAGGAAACTTCTCCTCCAGCCTCAGAGGCTGTGAGTGCCGCCAGGGCTTTGTGCCCTGCTTCAGCTGGAGGTGCTGGGGGTTCCCATCCCTGCCCTGCTCTCACTGAGGGAGCTCTGTTGGTGCTTTGTGCTGGACGGCACAGTGTGCTGCTGGTGCTCCCCTTGCCATCTCAGTGAGGCTGGCTGGACAGAAACCTGCCCTGAGTTAACCTGCAGACAGTTTGTAAGGCTGTAATACCAATCCTGCTCCCTCAAGTCATCCCTAGGTGAAAAGAAGGATTAGCTTATTGGTATTGCTTATTCTTGGAGATAATTGGTGTTTTTGTATCAGCACTGGGGTGGCAGCAGGAGCAGGACAGTGCCTGTCCCCTGTGCTGGCACTGCTGAGGAATCTTCTGTCTTGTGTCCAGTTCTGAGCTCTCATGGCAAGAAAAACATGGAAGGGCTGGAGCATGTCCAGGGAAGGGAACAGAGCTGGGAAGGGGCTGGAGAGTCCCAGCAGTGTATGGAACTGTGAGGAGCAGCTGGGAAAGGGGCTCAGCCTGGAGAAAAGGAGGCTCAGGGGAACCTTCTCCAGGAGGGAGGAGCCGGGTTGGAGTCAGGCTCTGCTCCCAGGGAATGAGGGACAAGACAAGAGGAAATTGCCTACAGGCTCAGGGTGGGCACAGCAGGAATTTCCCCATGGAAAGGGGGCTCAGGGATTGGGAGGGGCTGCCCAGGGGGGTTTGGAGTTCCCATCCCTGGAGGTGCCCAGGAAGGGCTGGAGGTGGCACTGAGTGCTCTGGGCAGGGGACGAGGTGGGGATCAGGCACAACTTGGACTCAATGGTCCTGGCAGTCTCTTCCAAGCTCAGTGATTCTGGAACTCTGCTTCCAGCTGGCTGCAAAGCCAGAGGCTGATGTTGGGGCTGAGGGGCTCTGGGATGTCTGTGTGCTCTCCTGGAGCAGCAGGTCAGGGCTCAGATGAGACTCCTGGAGGATTTGTTGGAGTGGCACAGGACGGGCAGTGTGGGCTCTGTGCTGGGCTGTGAGGGCAGTGCTGCCAGCAGCAGGAGGCATCAGTGACATGTGCTCCTCTCACTGGCTGCCATGGGGCTGTCACCTGTGGCTGTGGGAGCTGCATTCCCGGGGCTGTGCAGCCCCCTGTGCACAGCTCTGCCCTCACTGGAATGTCCCTGCTAATGGGGAGCACAGCTCTGGGCTGTTTCTGCTGCTGTTGGTGCAGACCAGGATTTCTGGAGCTGTGGAGCAGAACCTCCCAGCCAGCAACATCCCCATCTCTGACAGGAGGGTTACTGCCAGCAGAGGAGACTTCTCAGAGTCTGACCCTTTGCTCTTCCCCTAGTGCCTGATTTTGTTTGACAAAAAGGATTATTGAGAAAAAACCAACCCCTCCACTCTGCACAAGGGGAATTTGTGACCTTCCTAGTCCAGTTTTGCTGCTGCCTGGCTGCTGTATGTGCTGGATCCCCAAAGATGCCCTCAAATCCAAAACAAGCAAACAAAAAAAACCCAAACAAACAAACAAAAAACCCAAACCGTGTGCAGGTGGGGTCACCACGACCACCCTTTCTGCTTCACAGGCTGTGAGAGTTGTTTCTGGAAATCCACTGTATCCACAGAGCATTCTGTGTGGAAATCCTCTCCTGCTCTCTGTGTGTGTCTGTCTGTAAGGAGATGTCAGCCTGTGCAGAAGCTCCTCTCCAGGAGCTCCAGAGCCCCTGTTGCACATGTTGGCTCCTCCTGCCTACCTGGGACTGAAGCAAAGTGCTAATTGTTGTGCAGATGTCATCTGCCAGGCAGGCAGGAGGCTGGAGGCTTGGAAGAGGCTGTGCTGTCATTTGCTAGCAGCCTCCTCGGTACACGTAAGCTCTATTTTTATTGGGAGTGTGCGTTTGCTTTCAGCCACTGCTTTGTCGAATTTCTCTTTTTTTTTTTTTTTCCTCTTTTTATTTCTAGGCTTGCCGATAAAGTTTGAAGGATACATCTGTTTTTCATTATTCCAGTTTTGCTGCTTGTTTTATAACTGAAAAAACCTCAATCAAACCAAGAAACCTGTTCCTGTGTAAAAAGCTTTAGTTTGTTCTGAGGTGAGAGGGAATTAATTGTGTGTTGTGGTCACACTGGACTGAGGTCAGGACTGTGGGACTGTCCAGAAGGGCACAAGGATCACGTTCTGGGAGCAGAGGGAGTTTGAGGCTGTGCATTGTGCTCTGGGTGTGCCAGCTCAGGAGCCTGGGTGTTGGTTGTAGCCTGGATTTGCTTGGCCATGTCCCAGGAGAGAGCTGGAGGCTCTGGCCACAGGTTGGCTTATGAAAACAGGGAGCTTTTCTTTTACTCCAGCTGTGGTTTAATAGGGGCTTGTGGGCCCTTGAGGTGGTTCTTTGACCCTTTAGGAAAGAGGAGACACTGAAGTAGGAACTGGGAGGTGATGCTTTCCTGAACTGTGTGAGTTAAGCAGGGGGATGCTCATTGCTCAGGCATGCTGTGGGTGTCAGAAATCCAGATCTGTTCCAAAGCCAATTAATGAGAAAAATCCAGTTGATGTGGTCGAGGTGGCTCAAAGGAAGAGGCTGCTGCTCAGGAAGACCCTGGCTCAGGAGTTTTTGGAGGCTGCAGAAGTACATCAGGTGCACTGTTACCTCTGCTCTGTCCCTCTCCTGGTTTCCTCTTCCTTTTCTGGCAAAAACCAAGCAGGGAAAGGAAGAAATAACAAAGTGGAGTGTAGGGACAAGGTACCAGTGAAAGGGTGGAAGGAGAGGAGGCTTCCCTCCACGTCCCTGAAGGCTTCTGGGGGCAGAGGCTCTTTGGTGCCAGGAGCTGGTGTTGGGTGCTGCTGTGAGCAGGTTTTCTGCTCTGTGGGACACAAAGTGGTTGCTTCAGTGAGGGAGAGCTCTGCTATCTGATGTGCCACCCTGATGGACAGCAAAGCAAGATATTTCGGACTGTGTGTAGGGGAGGAACTTCTTTAAAACCTGGATAGGAGTAGGAGCAGACTTGATGGAGGGATGAGTAATGAAGGAGTGTTTGAACGGAACTAATCAGTCCTATCTTCTTTCAAAAGACCTCATTTAGTTTAATTTAGCAGCGTGTAAATTTAGAGCCAATCAAAGGAAATACTTGTGCAGCCTGTGTGCTGGCAGGCTGCTGCACTCCCTAGCCCAGCAGAGAGCTGAAGGCTGTAGGTGGATCCCGAGCCTCATGTCAGGCACTGGGGGCACACGTGTGTGTGCTCACACGCAGGGTGGGCACAACTGCTCTGTGCCCAGGCACTGGCACCCACAGCAGCAGCAGCAGCCTTCATTTCCCCGTGATGTGCTCTGTGCCCCATCAGGGTGGCTCTGTACCCATCAGGGTGGCTCTGTGCTCCATTAGGGTTGGTCTGTGCCATGGCTCTGTACCCATCAGGGTGGCTCTGTACCCCATAAGGGTGGCTCTGTACCCCATCAGGATGGCTCTGTCCTCCATCAGGGTAGCTCTGTGCCCCATCAGAGTGGGTCTGTGCCATGGCTCTGCTCCCTGGAACACCTGAGCATGGTCAGAGCCAGCTCCTGGCCCCATGGCTGGGCTGAGCCTCTGCTCTGAGCAGCAGGGAAAGCCTTGTGCTGTAGGAACCACTGAGTAAACCTTGCTGACCTCTGCAAAATGTTGTTTTCCTCAAGAAAAACCTACATATGGATTAGATGAGCCCCTGCTCCTTGGACAGCTGGTCGTTTTGTTTAATTTGAATTAACGCAGCTACTTCAGTGCTTAAAATGAGGCACAGGCATAAAAAGTCTTCACGGGATTGCACGGCTTTTTATTTTTCCCTCCAGTTGTCATCCGTGGCACTGACACAGAGATTTTAAACAAATCTTGCAGGTCTCCTCATATTTTCCAGGAGAGATATCATCCCCTGTGGGGTCAGTATGAGTTCTTGGCATTACCTGTCACAAACCCCATTAGCAGTGAGCCCCACGAGTCCCTGTGCTCACACCTCGAGGTGTTGTGCCTCCTGCCATGTCACACCCCTGATCCCACGCTGTGTTGCAAAGTGTTGTGTAAAGAGTCCGGAAACCTGCAAAAATGGGAAAAAAAATACTGTTGGGTTTGTTTTGCTTTGCATTTCAGGCTGGTGGCAATGTCTCCTTGGGCCAGGCTCCTCTCCAGCACCTCCAGAATCAGCCTGCTGCTGCTGCTGGGCCCTGTGCTCCTCTCCTGCTCCAGCCTGGGACAGAGAGTGCCTGTAAGTTTTGGCTGCTCCACTTGACTTCAGACTGATAAAACACGGATGCTTTTTGCCTTTAAGGAAATGCCCACTATTCTTTAGGAAATGTCTTTCTCCTGGTTGAGTTACGAAAACAAACCAGAAAGGGTTCTGCTGATTTCTGTGTAAATGAAGAATCACTTGTGTGGTGCTGCCCGTTTTTGCTAGAAATGCTAATGAAAATGGGGTATTGCAAAGCAACTGTGGCCAGGCAGTGACAGTAGCACTTAAATGAACCAAGTCCCATCCTTTTATCCTTACTGAACGTTTAAACCCCACACTTTTCCTGAGCAGAGCTGGTAAACATCAGCTGTCTTCATTATGTGTTTGAACAGATCCAGCACTGGGAGGCCTGGTGGTAAATTTACAATAGCCTGTATCACTAACTCCCTCTTGGATAATCACAGAGCTGTGGAAATCAGCTAAGGAATAACTGCTCCACTCACTCTTTTTTAGTCCTGTTGAGTCTTGGCTCAGAAAATGTTAACATTGATTTTCATCTGCAGAACCTGGGCTTTTATGGCTGTGATTGTTCCTGAGCTTTAACCGTTTGTTATAATTTAAACAATTCCAAGCCCCTGATGCACTCAGCAAAAGCAGGAGTTAAGATCTGGTTCCTCGTGCATCTCTGAAATCGCAGTCGCTTTCCACAGCTGAAATAAAAACATTCTATAGGTTTGTCAGCCTTCCTTGTGTGTTACCACAATCATGGAATTGTGCAATTGTGTAGGCTGGGAGAGACCTTTGTGATCATTGAGTACAACCTTTAACCCAGTGCTGCCAAGGCCACCACCAGCCCACGTCCCCAAGTGCCACATCCACACTGTTGTTGCTACTCTGCGTGTTTTGCTCAGGTTGACATTTCTGTTGCTCAGAAAGACTCTTCTAGACTGGAAACGGATATTTATGTGCAGAGCATCCAAATTCTGACAGAAAATGTGCATGCATTTTTTCCCAAAGAGTGGAAGAACTGAAGGCAGAATGTGTCCCAGAATTTCCCAGTTAACCACTGAATTTACTTACATTTTTCCCTGTGAAAACATCCTAAGGATTAAGAACCAAACACTTCATGAAGTGAGCTGTAACTCCATCTTAATTGCCAACAATTAGGACTAATCATTCCCTGTAGGGTGGTTAACTCAAATTCCTCAGTGGTGACTGAATTGGTGATCTCAGAAGCTGAAAACATTCCCTTCAGCAGGCACTGAGCTGTGGGGATGATGAGCCTGGACCAGTTCATCTGTTCCTGCTGGAACCAGAACAGCCCAGACCCAGAGTCAGTGCCTGGTGTGAGAGTACAGGTCATTTCTGTGCACTCTCCAGAGTTTTTTGTGACTCCCACCAGCTCCCTAGGGAGGCTTTCCATTGAACACCAAGGTTTCCCTCACAGCAAGGATTTTTTTCCCTGCTGTTCTTCCCTTGGTGTAACATCAAGCTGCTCGTGCTGGCTGCTCTCCCACACCTCTGCCAGCCTCGTGCTGCACTTGCCATGGAGGTGGTGATTAAATCCCTGCCTCATTGTTTTAAAAGCCTTGGAGAACACTGGAAGAGGGTGGAGAAGAGGATCCTCACATTTGTATAATGTGGGCAGCTCAGTGTGTTTTTTCCCATGTCCTGTTTTGGAAACAGCTGAACTATTTTAGCTGAAATCTTCTCCAAGCCTGAAATAAGTGCATTTAAGAAAAAGAAAAAAAAAACCAACCCAACAAAACCCAAAAAAACTCACCAAACCCCAAACCAACCAACAAGCCTTGAGGCATTCCACTCGTGTGGAAAATTTCAGCTGAAAAAGTTAAAAGTTTGACATATTTTTAGGCAAGGGAAAATGGGGTCTTACAATGTTATACAACCCTAATAATAGCCAGGGCTCCTGCCTCTGACTGAAATACAGGTAAGGCTCTGTGAGAGCTGGTTTGAAACCTGCAACCTGCTCTGGAATAGGAAATAAGTTGTGTTGCTTTGTTCAGCACAAATGTCATGCTAGTTATGCATGTTTAACCTTTTATGTACTTTAAATCTAAATTTAACCATGTGGAAAGAATCGCAGATGTCAAAAAAAAAAAATCTGCTGGTGAGGGAAAAAATTTTGTATTCTCAGCCAGCACTAAATTACCCAGATGCAATTGCTAATGAGCTGAATCTCTTCTCTCCAAAAGGAGTTTGCCCTTACAAAAATAGAAGAGAGCGACATAAAAGATGACAGTGGGAAGGAGCTGGGGACAGAGGATGACGCTGATCCTGAAGACCTGGAAGTGTTTTACGCCACGGATCAGTGGCAAACCCTGCGTCCAGGTAACTGCTAATTATAGCATGCCTCTGGAACCCACCTGCCAGCACTGACAGGAGCCCTGCAGATGCTCCAAGAGCTGTTTGTTCCCATGACAATGTGTGCTTTTGCTGGTGCTCACACAGAGAGGAGGACTCGGTGACCCAGTGCAGGGACTGGAGGTGGTGAGCAAAGCGTCCAAGGAGGGGAGAGGTTGCTCCAGGGCTTTCAGGTCACTGGAGCAGGAGGAGTGGGCTGCCAGCCCCCTGTGTCTCTGTCACTGGCTCCACAGCCCTTTCTCTCTTCATTTGTCAAGGGTCAGGTTTTATAACGTTTGTTGGCACGTGGATTCCCAGGTCTGCTGTGCTCCGGTGTGGCGCTGCTCAGTGGCAAGCTGATTAGGAGCTGTCACTGGAGCACTGCACAGCTTTTTAACAATGGCTTTTCTGTTCCTCGCCTGTTTGAAAGCTAGCTTTTATTTCCATCTGTGCAAACCACAAAAAATCTCTTCCCTTTCTTTGGGTTGGTGTCTTTCATTAGACATGCCTGGAACTCTGTGGTGAGAGGAGCCCAGCAGAGCAGCTTGGCCTCTGTGTGCTGAAAGGCTCTGGAGGGGCCAAAACCATTCAAACACACACAGATGCACATGTGCATACGTATTTCAACAATTAGCCTGTCTCTGGGATCCTGAACGAGCTGTTTAATCCACTTGTGCTTTGGTGTCCTCATGTATATGCAGGTGTAATACCTTCCCACCTCACAAGGGTGAACTAAGTAGTAATTAATTTTTATAAAGTGCTCTGAATTTAAGAGCTTTATCCTGTGCTCAGTATTATCATTGAAAGAATAAGTATGGGTTCCATTTGTCTTGAAATTTCTGCCAGATATAGCAGAATGACTTTTCCAAATGTAAATCTTTGTATAACATAAATGGCTACAAAAGCCCCTGCGTTCCACAGAGCTGCAGTATATACTTATATTCCATTTCTGTACCATTATGTATGGAAGGTGTGTGGTGTCACTGCTCATTAGTCAGCTTGGCAGATCCCCACCAGCTTTGTTGGAGCAGAACATGTACATACTTGCAGTCATTAGAAACCTCATTGCAGGGTTTGTTCACAAGCACCTTCTCCACTGCTTGGGTGCCTTATTCCGCTTCGTTTTTGTAGTTATTCCATGTTGGGCACATGCAGTGAAGGGCTTGTGGAAATGGGGAGCTTGTCAGTATTCACAGAGGAGAGTAATTTTGGTTACTCTTGTAAAGACTTAAATGGTGTCCTGCCTCATGTTCTGACTGCTACAGACGCCAGCACTGGGGACGTGGCACAAAGAGGAGCCGGCCTTGGTCTCCTGCTGCCAGCCTGGGTTTCTGTCTCCTGGGGTTCTTGTGCAGTGAAATCCCTGTGAGGACTGGCACTGACACCTTCAGCACGTGTTAGCCAAGGCTGGGGCCCTGCTGCCAGCATGAGCCCATCCCTGTAGCCTCTGGCCACACTTTCCCAGTGTGAGCTCAGCTCTGGCTGGCAGGGAGCTGACCTGGCACAGCTGCTGCTGTGGCTGCACAGGGATTCACCTTTTGGTGCTGCAGCAGAGCCACGCAACTTGGCAGCGTGTCCATCCCACTGGTTCTGCATCTTGCCATGTTTTCCATGTGGCTGCACTCACTGGCAGCTGAGCAGAGCCTGGCTGGGCTCAGGGTTTGCCTTCTGCTGCCCATGTCTCCAGGACACCCCCACTCCCTCTCCCGTTGTATCCCTGCGGCAAACTAGGCCAGTCTCTCTGGGGGAAGCAAATTCAAGTGTTTGAATTTAGAATTTGGATCTACAGTTCTGAGCACTGGGAGGGAGCTTGGAGCTGCGTTTCCCCCATCTCACTCCTGTTTCAACTTGTTCCTGTTCTGAGCTCACGCAGGATTTTGTGCTTCTCTACAATGGTGCAGCAGCTCATCTTTTATAGATGTGTTCCCAGTTTTCCTCTGCTGAGTTTCCAGTTCCCTGTTGCTAATTGCATCAATCCACATTTCCACCGGGACTGCAGCAGTGTCATCAACCTGTAACCTGTCAAATCCCTCCCCAAATTCGATTGTTGTTGTGTCTGTAATGCTTTGGGCACTTGTTCCTCGCTGTCTACAGTGTGAGCTGGATTTTGATCAAGTGCTTCCTTGCACTTTGAGCACACTTCAAGCTGCTGGAGGTGGCTGGATGCTAACACAGAGAGACAGTTGCCCTAAGAGCTGTGCTGCCTGTAGTCTGGAAGCAAGATCAGTTGTCTCTTCTGCCAGGCAGCCGGAGCTGACGACTCTGGAAAGGTTGGTGAAACTTCCCAAAGCCCTTTAACACTCGGTTAGGCATTGCTTCTTTCTCACTTGGCACTAAATAATGCACCAGGTGCAGGCTCAGACTGAAGGGAGATGTGTGCCCCAGAGAGGCTTCCAGCACCTCTGCTCTTAGACTTTTGGGCATCATCTGTGGGGCTTTTCCTTCTGTCCATGGTTGGAGTCCACAGGAACCTGGAGGGTTTTTGGGGTTTAGTGAGTGGGGTTGCTGTTTCCTCTGAGTGAAGGTTCACACCCCTGCTCTGACTCCTCATGGTCAGGTAACAGAGTTTGTTTGAAGTTGTGCTTCCTCTGCAGTCTTTGTTCTTTCAGAATACACTTTCTCCATGTGACAGTACCCTTGGGAGCTGGAACATATTTTACTTTTGTTATTTGGGCACCAAATCTCCCAATATTTTGTTCAGCATTCCTGATGATGATTGGAAGTTGGATTGCTCTGGCCATCTAGTTGTATCACTGAGCAGCAGATTTTCCACCCAGCAGTGGTGGGAAATTTTCCACCCAGCAGTGGCTCCTCTGGGAAGAGTTTGCTGTGAAGATTCAGAGCAAGGATATTAGAGGCAGGGGTTTAATTGGGAAAGGAAAAGGGCATTAATCACCCCCCAGCAGTGATGAATGGAGAGCTGGGGCTGCACAAGGCTCTGCTCTGCCCATCCCCGTGGCAGCAGTCCTTTGCTGCTCCCTAATGTGGCAGAAACCCTCTGGCAGCTTTTCCAGCTGACAGTTGGGAGTTAATGAGTCCAGTTTCCAATCCAGATGGACAAGTGAGAACCTCCACTGCCGAAATATCAAAATATTTACAGATTGCTCTGCAGAGAGGCAGCAGTGGGGCACAGAGGCTGCCTTTGCTGCAGAGCAGCTCCCTGCAGACTGGAGGGATGGAGCAGAGCCTGGCACTGTGACTGGCATGGTGCAGCGTGGATCTCTCTGGGCTTTGGATGGATGTCTCAGGGCAGAGCAGGGAGCTCAGCTGGCCTGCACCTTCAGCTGTGGTTAAAGCTCTGCCTTGCAGAGCTGAACCTGCAGTGACTCCCCACTGTTTGTGCTGCCCAGAGCAATTTTCTGCAGTGCCCAATGATTTCCCAGTTAAAAACCAAGGAGCCACAGCTGCTGCTGCTGGTCAGGCTGCCAGAGTGAAGCTGATGTGAGCATACTGTTGGTGCTGCTTCTGCAAAGATGAAACCATCTCATGTACAGCAGGGAGCCAGTGATACATTGCTTGGTATTTAAATATGCATGGCTGCAGCTCCCAAGGATCCTCAGGCTACCTTTGCTGCTCCTGCTTGTCACAGGTCTTCTCCCGTCTCATTTGCTGCTCAAACAAGGTTTTACACCTGTGGGAGCCCAGTTCTGCAGGCAGCCACGGCAGGGAGGTGTTTTCAGGGCTGCTTTGAAGGGTTTGTTGTGCAAGGACAGGGCTGAGGATGGGCAGTACCTCAGCCCAGTTTCACTGCCAGTCTGTCCTCCAGGGGATTCCAGTGGCCAAATGAGGCAGCACTGATTTGGCTGACAGGAGGTTCCTGAGGCAGGGGAGGCAGGAGGCAGCAGGATCTGTGCCAGGCCTGTGCCACAGCCCATGGGGGTGACCTGGCTGCTGCTGAGGGTCCCCTCACACCTCGTCTGCTCCTGCTGCTCGCTGGGATGTCCTGAGCTGCAACAACTCTTGCTAATTGCTCTGCTGAATGCATCACTGTCCAAACCATTGGCTTCTCACTGACCCAGACCTAACTGAGACAGTGGTGGACAGGCTCTGAAATATTTATGGCAGCACAGTCAAGAGAGGGCTGTGAAATACAGAGTGAAACCACCAGGGTATGCTCGTTTTTGCAAAGTTTGACATGTCTAATCCAGGAAATAGGAGCCTCATCAGATCAGCACGGTTTTGCATACAGAGGGAAGGCAAATGGAATTTTAAAAACCTCATCTATACTAGATGAAATGCTTCTTCTCCACGTTTCTTTATAAAATGACTTGTTAGTGATGTGCAGATGGGAGGAATCTCGACTCTGGAGTTGTTATAATCTTGTCTGGCCAGCAAGAGGAGAGCTGGAGGATGATTCCAGCAGGTAGGAAAGGCCAGGTAGGAAAGGCCAGTTTGACTTGAGAGCAAATGTTCAGTGCTTGGAAGCTGAGTTATAGTCCCTGGTAGTTCTCCCTCTACTTGTTTTCAATCTGACTTCTAGCATAGGAGGCTTTCCATCTCCTTAATTTATCTCCTGCCTGTCCTTTTTATTGCCAGCTGCCTTCATGGGCTCCTCTCTCAGCTTCCTACCCTTGTGAGCTTTCCTTTGCCCCTCATCCTCACATCACAGGGGGCACAGTGTCCCTAACCCTTGTGCCTAATTCCAAGTCCTTGGCAGAAGTGCCAGGGCTGAAGCTCCAGGTGCTGCTCCTGCCTGGCGTGTGGGGCAGTGCCAGGCAGATGGGGCTCACCAAGCACACCCTCCATGCCCTGGTCCTGCTCTGGGTAAGAGGGACAGTGGTGTTTCCCTCCAGCTGTTGGTGAGAGGACAGGACTGGGGCTCAGGAGATGCTGGGACAGTGAGCAGACAGGGGTTCCCAGCCCCCTGCTCCAGCAGGAGGATGTGTTTGAAGGATGCCAGCTCTGGGCAGGGAATCACAGCACAAATGTCCTGCCCTGCAGCTTGGTTTCAGCATTTCTGTACAGAATTGGGACC
Organism: Melozone crissalis; assembly: GCF_028551555.1. Classification (NCBI taxonomy): domain Eukaryota; kingdom Metazoa; phylum Chordata; class Aves; order Passeriformes; family Passerellidae; genus Melozone; species Melozone crissalis. The sequence goes on from NW_026535781.1 coordinate 5,025,256, forward strand.
CCCAATTCCATGAATTGGGAGACAGCTTTTGCCCCCCAAATGCAGGTAAAACTTCTCTTCTGTCATTTGCAGAAGTGGCAGTGTCCTGGCAGCACTGGTGTGGTGAGGAAAAGCCCTACAATGCTTGCTCAGGTTAAGTAGCACAGTGGGCTTGGGGCGGGTTTTTGGTGTGTCAGGTCAGTCCTGTTCCTTGCTGGCCATGATGTTCTGGTTTCAAAATGGTTACAAAAGACTTTTGCAGGGATGCTCCTTCTGCCAAAAACTATCTGTGCTTCTGAGCAGCCAGAATAAAATATGAGCTTCTGTAACACAGAGCCGTGGGCTAGGCTGTGGACGCTGCCAAAACAAAGGTGCAGGGCTGTGTTTCCATGGGCCATGACTCCTGCTAGTGGTTTGTGGAGTTCTGAGCCCTGCAGGGTATTCCAGGTGGTCAGGAGTGGCCATAAACCAGGGGATGAGGTGCTGAGAGTCAAGCAGTGGTTTTAGTGCAACAGGAGGAGGTTAAGCTGCAGCTTTCAGAATAATTTCAAACTTCACTTTAATGATGCTCAGGCTGCTGGTGGTGTAATAGCAGCAGACATCAGCAGTGGAACCATTCCCGTGGTTAAATGTACATTGTTTGGTGGGGGAAAAGTGCTTTGAAGGAAGAGAGACTGTTTCCCAGGGAAGACATCTCTCATTCCTTGCTTTTATCTCCTCCCTGCCAAGCTGGGAATGCTGTGAGCCTGTGAGCTGCTGAGAGGTGCTCAAATGTGTGCTGGGTGATGAGGAATACCTTGCTCTGATTTTTATGTGCAAGTAGGCTGGATTTTCTGCAAAAGCTCCAATAACCTTCGTGTGGCTGTTTAGAAGGATGAACCTCATTAAAGAAGAGGTATTTAACAACAGGCCTATTTTTATCTCTGTCTTTATCTAACAGTCTGCACATTTATTTCAAGCTTGTAACAGTGCTTTGGAAAAAAAATGTTTTCCCTCCTCTGAAATGTTTTGGCAGTGCCTCCAGCCTTGGTTATCTGGAATTTCCAGTCTGGCTAGCATCTCTCCTCTTTCCAAAGCCAGCAAGCCACAGCAGGCCCAAAGCTCCAACATTTTCCTTGGGAAATGGGAAATTCCTGGGGGAATATGCTTTCAAAACATGGGACTTGGGTCCCAGGGTTACTGAAACAGTTATGAAGGTTTGATCAAACATAATCACAGCGACTCCCTCAGGCTTCAAATGTGTGATCTTGTGTGGGACAGGCACTGCAGGCACTGCAGTGTTTGGTGTTTGCTGCAGGATGTGACTGACCACACACTCTGGGAGAGGCTGGCAGCTCTGGGGTCAGGCATTCCTGCAGAGATTTTTTTTTCCTAAATTTGTCAACTTTATTCTGTAATGCCATGAATTCGGCCCTGACCTATAGATATCTTGCAGAAATTATGTGTTCAGCCCATTCTCCTGTGTTTGCTGTCATTTGCTGGTGGTGAAGGAGGCAGCCCCAGCCCTGAGGGGATGCACCATCTTTCCACCTCCTTCCACATCTGTCCCTTTGGCATTGCTGTCTCTGTACCCAGACCCTGCCCTGACTGAAGGTTTGCTGGAGCACAGGTGTCTGAGCCTGAGGCCAGGATGACCATTTCTGAGCCCTTTTCCCAGGATACATGTGGCCATATGCTCCAGGAGCTGCTGGATTTGGGCCTTGGGATGTGTGTGGCAGTTGTTACAAAAGAACTTGGCTCTAGGGGCTAATCCCTGGTTTTTCCTTGCTGTTCAGTCTGCATCATATACATCCCTTACCCACAGTTTTGCAGCATTATCTTTTTCCATAATTAGGGAGTGTTTTCCATGGTCTTGCTCAGGCCCTTCCTCCCTGCAGTTTCCGCCATGGGTTAAGGCCTGACTTACTGAAACTTCCACAGAGCTGATTCTGGGCGGGCAGGGACAAGGCCAGAGGGTTTTCAGCAGTCAGCACAGTCAGATGGCTCCTGTGAGGAATATTTCACTTGCTCCTTCACAGCTCTTGCCTGCAAATTGTCCTCTTGCTCAGATGGGGCTCCAGTTTCTTTTTTTTTTCTCCTTTTTCTTTCCTAAGTTATTCAGTTTTCCATACATTTATTTATAGGGTCACACAAGCAACAGGTCTGCTTTTTCCACAGGTCCTTCCAGAGCCATGTGCTGTGCCTGCTCCATTCTGGTGCAAAAGCACCTTCTCCTCTGAGGAAAACTCAGAATATCCATCCAGCTGTCTTGACTGAGTGAGGCATTTTCTCAGAACCCTGCCCTCTGTTCATTTCAGAATCTGCAGGGAATTTGGGACATAAATTAAAAAGCTATTTGATGCTCCTTGAGGTCTAGAAGCTGGTTTTGCATTTGTTCTTACTTGAACACACACTGAGACAAACGGCTCTGCTTTACTGAAGCTGCTTCCTTTGGCATCCTGAGGAAGCTTCCCAGTTAAAAAATAAATATGGCTCTGTTTTTCCAGCCCTGCTTTACTAGCAAAAGCTGGGGAAGGAAATGTAATCTCCTTGGGTCTGTCCTGATGTTTTGTACAGCTAATTCCCATTTATTGAAAGAACTCTTCCACGCCAGATTAACGTTTAATTTTTTATTATGTGTTTACATTTTTAAGGGTGGTGGTGTTGGAAATTCTAATGAGGGACAACATTTCTGATTCAAAAGACTCAGGCTTCTCTCTCCTGATTTTTCTGCCTGATCCTTCAGACTGCAGGAAGTTTTGCTTGGGTCATTCACTTGCAACAGGATGTTATGTGAATACAGAATTAATGTATGCAGCCTGCCACTTGGAATTGCTGTTTCTGCTGCTGGAGAGCTCCCAGGGTTGCAGAGTCCTTGCAAGCAGCAATAACAGGAATGTGCCTGTGATCCTGCAAAGTCAGAGGAGGAGCAGGGAGCTGCAAGTCTCCCCCATCACTGCGGGGTGTGAATAAATAGATCTAATCAACAATTTACATGTTAGCCCCGGACCAGGGTTTTTAGGATGTGTCATTCAGCCCAAGCGAAACCTCTGCATCTCAGGCTGGTGGTGTTTCTAAAAGCACCTCTAAGTGATCACTGAGGCTGGATTTTGAGCTGCATTTACATTTTGATAGAATCTGCTGCTTTCCTTATCTGAAACAAAGCCTACCTGATCTTCATTAATTACACTATCATTTCACCTAACCAGGGTGCTACTAATTACAGTTATCTGTCTGTTCTTCACCAGATAATACACAAAAAAATTGTTATCCCTGGCTGTATCTGGATTAGCTGGAGCTGTAAGGGGGGTGCACATGGTGATGGGTTTTACAGGTGGAGTGCAGGTATTTATAGACTGTCTGAGGGAATGCTGGATGAGTGGCTGCTGCCCCACTGGCTGTGCTGCCATCCCAGCAGCAAAACATACAGAAAACACTGCTTAAACACAGAAAAATGGTTACTGCAGGGTGGCTGGAGCAGGCCAGCTCCACAAGAGAGGTGATGGAGTCCTGGGACATCCCAGACCCTCCTGAGCACAGGCGTAGGGCTGGAGGGGACACTGCTGGAGCAGGGGTTGATCCCAGAGGTGTTTCCAGGCTCAGCTATCAGGGACTGTCTGGCAGTGCCTTTTTTAAGACAGAAAATCTCACAGTGGCTTCACAGAGGGCTGCAAGTCCTGGTGGCGGTGCTGACTGCTCCCCCACTAACATCAGCTGCAGTCTGAGCAGGGCAAGCACAGAAAGGGCTCCTCTGAAAAGAGGCAGCAGGAAATGTCTGAGCTGCTGGGGAGCTGTGGGTCCAGAGGGCTGGAGCCCAGAGGGGGAAATGACTTGTCCTGGAGGAGGAGAGCCAGGCTGCTGAGGAGAGTGGTCGCTGGCAGCTGGCAAGAGAGGAGGGACACGGAGGCCAGAGGGGGGACACTGGGTGAGGAGATGTTCACACTCAGCTCCATCCACTGTGAGTGCCAAACACACCTGCACTCCTGTTTGTACGGCTTGCTGTACTTGATAAACTGATAGATGTGAGTTTGGGCATTTTTGTTACCTTTTTGTATTCTGAAGAGAACTAAAGATGGTTCACATGATTTTTTTTGTGCCTTCTGCAGTGCAGGCAATGCAGGCAGGGATGGAACAGCAGCATCTTTATACTTGTCAAGTCTCCATCCACACCCAAGGCTCTGCCTGAAGCTCAAGGTGATTTTCTTGCAGGCTTAGAACACTACACCAGCAGGGAGAACAAGAAACTCAGTGGAGATTATACTCCAGAAAAACTGTATGCATGGTCCAAAAGCTAAATATGGAACCATGGAAGTGCACACTGCAGTGGTAGGGGAGGTGGGAATGCTGAATGGGGAGGTTTCCTGCCCTTCTGGCACCAGGAACCAGGGGTCCTCTGGTTCTCCATGGTTCTCCTTGAGGATCTCTTTTTCTCCATGGTCTTCCTTGAGGATCTTTGGTTCTCCATGGTCTTCCTTGAGGATCTCTGGTTCTCCATGGTCTTCCATGAGGATCTCTGGCTCTCCATGGTCTTCCATGAGGATCTCTGGTTCTCCATAAGGATCCCTGGTTCCCCATGGTTCTCCCCAGGGCTGTGCTGGTGCCTTGCCCGGAGCTTGCTGTGTCAGCAGGCAGTAGTTTCAGGTGGGGCTGCTCTGCTGGCAGGGCCTTGGTGTTCCCAGCAGGGCAGGGCAGGGATGCTCCTGTCCCAGCAGGACACTGGGCATGCAGGTACCACCCCACAGGAGCTGCTCCTCCTCTGCATCACTTCCAGGGGCAGAACTCCTGTCCTGCTGCGTGGCAGGGAGCCCTGCAGAGCCAGCACGGAGGGGACAGGCTGGGCAGCAGCTGGGCAGCACTGGTTTAATCCTTTTTGCCTGTTCCTGCCATGGAAGCTGTGTACTGGGTGAGATGTGTGTGTTTGGGGAGGGCTGGCCCGACCATTAGCTTGTCAGGGTTTGCAACACTGGCAGCTGGGGAGAAAACTGTTATTAAGTGTAACGTGGCACCTTGGAGACGGAAGCATGGGGAGACAATAAATACAGCCTTCCATAATGCCATTTTATGGTGTCACTCTTCAGAATTTCTTAAGACTTAGTTGCAGCCATGCCTGCAGCCTCCTGTGCTGGAATCCATAAATTGTGTTCATTATCTCCAGCACTTGCTCTGACCTGCTGTGTTTTACAAGGGGGGAGACACTGGAGGCGTGGGGACACCCCAGCTGCTTTCTGCAGCCGTTCCCCTGGTGCCAATCCAGGTTTTCTGGGGTTGCTGGGACACCCCAGGCAGTACTTGGCTGCGTGGATGGACCCCAGGTGTGATGTGGTGGTTGAAGAGAACACTGAGGGACTGAGGAGCTGCCAAAATCACCACAGCTCCACAGGGAGCAGGGAAGGAGCTGGGCGAGGGGAGAGCCATGGGCACCTTGGAGCACACTGGCACATTTGTCACTCCACTGTGGGACCACCCCAGCAGTCTTGGATGTGCTGAGGATGCTGGAGGTGGAAAAGGGTTCCCAGGAGCTCCCTGAACTGCACACAGGGAGATGCTACACCCCTGCTTGGTGTCCTCTTGCACCAGTGTTCTCAAATGAAAACACAAATGAAATTGTGCTCCTTTTGCCCACTTTTTGTCATGACATATCCCTGCAGCAGCATGTTTGTGTACCTTCATCCTTATCCTCAGCATTTAGGTCCAGGATGGAGGAAAACAAGTTCAAGCCCAACCTCCTGTTAATTTATTATGTTCCTTGTGCTTAAGGGCAAAATTTAAGTTGCCAAAAGCAGATGTTTGCATGCTCTTTTTTTAGCTCTCAAAGTACTTTCTGTGTGCTTGATTGATGGACGTCCCTGTTACATTAATAGCTGGGCTTTGCAGAAAGCTGTTATTACCAGGAGAATCTGGTGTGGGTTTCAGTTTTTCTTCTTGCATTGAAAATCCATTATTAATGTCTTTCTGAGGGAAAAGAAAAAAAAGGTTTCAATTCAGGCATTTTGCTTTGCTTTCTCAGGCTTCTTCTCAACTGTCTTTACAGTGGTGCTTTTAAAATCAATATTACAATTGTTCTTTATATTTTACTGAGTGGTTGAGGATTTCTGCATCTTGTTATTGATTTCTGATTGTATTGCAGGACATGTAGGTGCACACAGGTTGCTCTGTGATGGATAACTTTATATGTGTTCCTAATCATCACTGAGTTGCCTTCTGCATGTTCCCTCTTGCTGGATGCTGCTCCAGAGCATGGAAGGCACCAGGAGAGCTCTGAGTGCAATCCTGAGACACCAAACTTGTGACTTCTCATTTAATTCAGTTTGGTTTTCAATCAGACACAGGGGTCACATGAGGCTTGTGGGGTCTCCTGTTTTGTGTTGTCTTTGCAGAGTTCTTCTGCCCTTGCTTTTCAGGCAGCTTCATGTTCTGTGTTGTAGGAGCAAAACAAGTCATTGTCCTGGCTTTGTGTGGGGTGGTCATAATGCACCTTTAGCTTCCAGCACTGACCTTGGCCCTTGGGGCAGCTCTGCAGGGCAGATCTCAGCATTTCAGAGGTGCAGAGTCATTGGATCCCAGAATGGTTTGGGTTGGAAGGGAACCTTGAAGCTCATCCAATTCCAATCCCCTGCCATGGCAGGGTCACCTCCCACTGTCCCAGGCTGCTCCAGCCCCAGTGTCCAGCCTGGCCTTGGGCACTGCCAGGGATCCAGGGGCAGCCCCAGCTGCTCTGGGCACCCTGTGCCAGGGCCTGCCCACCCTCCCAGGGAACAATTCCTGATTCCCAATATCCCATCCATCCCTGCCCTCTGGCAGTGGAAGCCATTCCCTGTGTCCTGGCACTCCAGGCCCCTGTAAAAGTCCAAGTCTCAATGAAGCAATGCAGAAGCCCAGTGTGCATTGGTAACTGCTGTAAAGCTGGATTTGCAGACTGAGGCTCTTGGAGCACATCAGCACTGATGGCACAATCTGTGTGAGAGCTTGTTGGCACCAGAGGAACCTGTGAGGAGTGACAGGACTGTGGCCAGCACGGGTGCTCCAAAATGCTTCCGTGGCTCCAGGTGGGTGTACAGGGGAAGAGCTCTGTGTGTGTGTGAGCACAGTCCTTCCCAGCTCTGCATGCCCTGGCACAGGCTCCACATCTGCCAGGGGCTGTGGCTGTGCCAACAGGCACTCTGCAGAGGGCTGGCTGTGCACAAACCTCTGCTGGCTGGACTGAGCTGTTTGCTCCTCAGGCTTTTCCTGGACAGGCTCCTGCACCTTCACACATGGAGGCTACACCTGGCTTCTGAGGAATTGGTTGTTGCAGTTTGTCGGTCTGTGCTGGGGACCAGGACAAGCACTGGCACAGGAGCTGGTCCTGTGTCCCCGGGGTGGCAGGGCTCGGTGGTGGCAGCACTGGCAGGAGACACGGCAGAGCTTGGGAGGGGACGGGGCTGGCATGCATAACAATGGGCAGGCTCTGACCTTGCCTCTGGAACTCACTTAGCAATTCTGTTGATGTTCTGGAAATGAAATTATAATTCAGGCCACCTTCTCCTCCAAGCTGACCCTGAGAATCTGGGAGAAGAGCTACTGAATAATTAGGGGCTTTTTTTTTCTCCCCCCTTTTTGCTGGAGTTACTGCTCAGTGTTGAACTGTGCTCTTCTACAGTGTCATCACTTCCCTTGAACTTACTGCTCGGAGTGTATTTAGCATTAACATAATTACGTAGATTGCAGTCTCATTAATCACCGGGGGCTGCGGCACATCCTTGTTGTGCTGTTTCGTGGGTGGCTTGGCTGGTGGGAACCCCTGGCCAGGGATGGGGGCTGTGGCTGGAGCACTCCCCCTCTGCTCCTGAGCCTGGTTTAGCTGAGCTTTGTGTGTCTCACCCTGCAGGATCTGGAGTGTTTGCCAGCACTGCCATGATTGCAGCCTTGCTGCTGCAGAGGAGAAAAGGGAAAGGTGGGTTTGTCCCAAGGGAGTTTGGCTGGACCACATCCCTGCTGCTGTCCCTGTGATTTGGGTCTGTGGGGTCCCAAAATGCAGAGCCCAGCCTCGTGGCTTGGCAGTGAACACCCAGAGCCTGAGCTCTGTGCAGGGTCTGCTGCAGGGCTGTTTGATGATGCTGTGCTTCTGTCTCTGTGGCAGAGCTCTCAGCCTTCCTGGCAATGTAAATTCCCCTGGCTGCATGCTAAAATTACACTGAGTTATTGATTTATCTTTGAGAGGATTTCCTTCCCGAGGGACATTTCTGGCTGTTGTAGTGATTTAGTTCTCCTGCAAGGGCAGAATCCGTGGCAGAGCAGAGCCACCCTCCTGCCCTCGAGCCTGCAGCTCAGGGTGGCGCTCCCTCAGGCTTCCTCTGCAAGCTGATTTCTTTTCCAAGGCTGGGACAAGGTTACATGGCTGTTATTTCTGTGTAACAACTGCAAATAAAAGGGCATTTTCAACTTTCCACTGCAGAAGCTGCAAGTCTGGGACAAGCCTTTGTGCCGTGGCACCAACATTATCTTGGGCATGTCTCAAACCCAGCTCCAAGGCTGGCACGTGGGACTTGTGGAGCCATGCCAGCCTTAATACACTTGGACTCCTGGGAATGTTTTAGTTCCTCAGAGTGGAGTATGATGGGAGCAGGAGCTTGCAACACTTTTCTCCTAAAGCTTCAGGGTACAGCCTCTCTTTTCTTTGCTTTCTATTGACTCACAATGGAGCATCTCTAAGAACCAGGCCAGGTGAGTTCCTGCTGCTGGTCCTGAGGAAGCCAAGACAGTTCTTTTCTTCTATCCCCAGCTTTCTCCCCTTGGCCCTGAAAGCCCCCCCACCAACTATGGCTCAGCTGGTGAGCACCATCAGTAGAAGGACCTGACCCTTCAGGACATTGCCCAATATTTCAGATACTCTGTGGCTGGAAAATGCCCAGATCTGTGTCCTTGGGTGCCCGTTTGAAGCATGTCACTGTGGGTTCCTGTATCTAACCCCACTTTCTAGTGGATTTGGCACCAATCTCAGCTGCACACTGATAAAATGGGAGACTGCTCGTGCATGTGGTGTTATAAAACAGCATCCACCAATTAGACCCAGGGAGAACGTCAATTTATTTTCCTGTGAACCAAGTGTGGCACAGCTCCTTCCTTTCCCAGTGATCTATCTGTGAGATAAAACACATCTTTAGTGTCTGTCTTAAATACTGCAGTGTTGGCAAGTTCTCTTGACAGAAATTAGGCTAATGTCCCTTACAACTGCGTTGGCTGTAGAAACAAGGCTTTAAATTGAAGCTTTGCAAAGCGCTATTCCAGCGCGCTCTCCAAGGCATCTCCTTATTCCAGCTTTTATTATCCAAATTTGTTCTCGCTCTGCCTTGGCAGCAGGGCTGGCAGGCAGCTCTGCCCATCCATCCTGCTGGTCTGGCAGCCAGGGGGTGGGAGCAGCACCTCCAGGCTGGACCGGGCAGTGCTGGCCAAGCCCTGCGGAGCCCTCAGCCCCGGGATGCTCCGGCTTGGGGGGCACCACTGCTGGGATGGGTCTGGGGCCTGGGTGAGGGCAGGCAGCTGACACCCATTGAGCACAGAAGGGATCCAAGGCAGTCAGCTGCACGCCCTGACAGCGGCACAGCGTGTCCTGAAACGCTCCCACTGCGAGCTGGAGCTGGGACAAGGGAGTTTGTGTTGTGCGTGTCTCATCCTTGCAATTTCAGCACTGAGTTACAGACTCAGAAGCTGAGGACAGGAACAGAGAGTGCTGAGGCCTGGTCATGAATCCCCTTCTTGAGCTTCCCAGCCCTCCCCTGGAAAATAGTTTCCTTTTTAGCTCCTTTACCCTCCTCAAGTTGAGCCCTTTTAGCCTTTAACTCCTTGTTTCCAACAACAGATTAACCAGGGCTGTTTTAAACCTCCTGGTTCTCACACTGGTGTTGGTCCTGATGGATTATCCCTCCCTATTGTGTCCTTTCTGTGCCTCCACATTGCCAGGTTCTTTGGTGGCCCTCTCCTGAGTCGCTGGGAGAGGAGGAGAGGCTGAGAGTGACACATGTGGGAGACATGAAGGTTGATGATGTTCTGGAGGTGCTAACCTCCATCATAGTAAAGAAGCCTCTCTCAAAAGGTATTAAATGCCTAAAATCCCACAAAATTAATATCATCCTCAGTTCCTTTTGTCAGGTTCTCAATTCTCCTGGTCAGCTGCCTTGTTCTTCTCTGCCTACATGCTGTATTGATCTTCTCTGAACGTAGCCAAGCCTTCAGCATCCCAGATGGGCTTTCTGGAGTAACAAATAGACCTGAGGAATGACAATTATTGAATGGATTGTAGCATTGGCTTGGGGATAAATATTGTAGGGAGTTGGAAAGGGATTAAAACTGGCATTTGTAAGTAAGCTTCTCATGGATGTTGACTTGGGGACATGGTGAGACAAAGGTCACTGCAGTGTCTCTGCAGCCTGGTGTGCCATTTGAGAGATGACATATCAGTGTGGCTGGATACGTTTGGTCTCTCTGTTTCTTCTGCTCGGACCTTTGTGGGATTAAACTCTCTAAACTGCTGCAGTTCACAGACTTCAAGCCCAGTATCAGAAGAAAAAATAAATCAAGTGCCTTGTATTAAATCCTGAGCACATGGCTCCTGCTGCACCCAGGGCTGTGGTAACTCACTGCAGTGCCTGCCTTGAAGCTGGGGAGAAGGCTTTGCTGGCAAAGTGAAAACAAGTTGTGCCCACTCTACAAAAGGACACGCCTCCTTCTTCCTGCCCTGTGGTTATTTTTTCCTGGTGTGTTTGCTGCTGTTGCACTGCAAGGCAGAGCAGGCCTCCCAGCAGGGAGGTGGAGAATGGAGCACTTGTTGTATGAGCTCTTTGCCACAGGAAGCATTTCCCTCCTGCAGCATCAGCAGCAGGTACATCAACAGATGCTGCAGCAGTGCCCCCATCAGAGGCCCTGTATTTCTCCCTGGAGCCCTCCTGTCACCCCTCCTTCCCTGAGATCCCTCCTCCCCAGGCTCTTTGCTGGCTTCCACCTTCAATTCCATCACTTCCAGACTTCCCAGGGGGCCCAGGCACCTCATGGGAGGGCCATGCTGTGCCCTGTGTGTGACAGACACCCCTCCTGTCCTTGTGGCTCCCCTGCATGGGAGGGATGAGGTTTGGGGTGTGTTCAGCAGGCTCAGCTCTGGGCATGAGGCTGGGCCCCCTGGTGTGCCACCACCATCATCATCGTCACCTTGGCTGCCATGGAGGGTGGGTGGCAGTCACAGGGACCTGCTCTGGCACTGCCAGGCCCTGCCTGTCCCCACGGCCCTGCCTGTCCCAGGGGCTCGCCTGCCCCTCCTTCCCCCTTGCTGCAGGAGCTGCAGGAGAAGCCAAGTGGATTTGGCAGGCGGTGTGAGGAGAGAGCCCAGCCCAGCCTCCCCCACAGGGTGCCTCTGTTTGAATAGCAGCTTTCAGAGCACTCAGCACCGGATGATCAGCTGGGAGAACATAAATCCCAGTGCCACAGGAGAGCCCTGGCTCAGGGAAAAGGGCCAGTTGTGAGCACCGTCCAGCCCAGTGTCCAAATGGAATGGTGCTTTCACATCTCTAATCAAGGGTTACTTAGTGGAGAGCCCCTTCCTTGTGAGGCTTTGTTCTCTGCTAGTTGTGGATTGAATCACAGGAGGAGGGATTGCATTCTGGCATCATTTTAAAAACGTTTTCATTCTATTTTCTGAGTGGAACAAATTACAGAGAAGACCTCTCAGCACTGTGACAAAAGAGTGGCTCTAAAACCCTTTTCAGCCAAACAAGTGTTTGAGCTGAAGGCCTGATGTATGATGCTTAAAGATGTGGTTACTGCAGCAAGGTTGGCATCAAAAATCACTGGGTGCAAGAAAGTTCTCCCAAGGTTACTGTGGGGGTGTGTCTCCCTGTAATCCTGGTGTGATCAGCCCTTAACACCCTGAGTCCACCAGTGAGCTCTGTGGCATCAGCCTCGGGAGAGCAGTAGCACAGCAAGCACCAGTGGGTCACTTGTCTCTTGCTAAATGAGAAACTGCAATGGGATCAGCCCTTTTGGGGTGGCATCACTGTGGCAGGAGGGCTGGAACTGGATGATCTTTAGGGTCCCTTCCAACCAAACTGTTCCACAGTTCTTTCCCTGTCCCTGTCCGAGTGGGGTTCAAGCAGAAAGCAGTGCTGCTGCTTTGGGACCTGTGAGGAGCCTGGGCAGGAGCACACCTGCTGTTGGGATGTACCAGAACAGGGTGGCTTTGGGGCTTTCCCAGGAGTGCCTTTGCTGCCAGCAGCTGTGCTGGATGTTGGAAAGGGGACAGATTCACCCTTGGCAAGCTTGAAAGCATTTCAGATGGCTTCTGTCCCTGCTCCAGTGCAGCACAGAACAAAATCAGATGTTGGAGAAGATGTCATACTTAGACATCACCATTCTGACAGGTCAATTTCCAGGATGTTTATTAACATAGCTGGGAATGTCCCAGAAAGGTTTGTCTGATAAACTAGCCAACTGAAGTTCTTACATGAGACTTCCTTGGTTTTGTTGAGGTGCTTTGAACTCTTCATTCAATCTCTCAACAATTCATTCCCTTCAGGCCTTTCTGGAAGAGCCTCTGCAAGGTCTGTGGCTGGGGGATCAGGCCCTGCCTGCTCCCTGTGTGTCTGGGTGTGGAATCCTTTGAATCCCTCAGGGCAATCCCCAGGGCTGTGCCCTGGAAGAATATGCTATAGAGTCTCCACCTAGGCTGAAAGGGAAAACTTCCCCATGGAACCTTGCACAACGCTATGAACCATCCCAGTTCCTTTCCCCATATATCCCAAACTCTGGTAGTTTCTCCTTTCCCTGTTCCCTCATTGGCTGTGGTATCCCTGGTGGCTGGCTCTGCGTCTCCCCTGTAGGGCAGTGCCCTTTGCTCTGCCCTTTGTGCCACCCCAGTGCCTTTGGACCATTGGCCACTGACCCCTAATTAACCCTGTGCACACCACATGGCCAGCTCTTTTGTCTCTGATTCCCCTTTGGCGTGCTGGAATAAACCTTTGCAGGAATTTATCATACAAAAGGCCCTTCTGCCTCTCATGGCTGAACTGGCCATGGTGAGTCTGGTGTGTGGACTTGGCTGCTCTCCCTGAATGTTCACCCAAGCAGCTTTTCCGCAGGAGATGCTTATTGGGAAATAGGCAGCAGCATCCACCATCTAAACCCCTGTGTTGCTCCATCTGGGTGCCCTGGGAGGCAGAAGGAAGCAGCAGTGCCAATTGTTTGCTCATGCTGTAAGGACAGAAATCCTCTCTGAGGGTTTCCTCTGCAACCCCAGGAAGAGAAGGACATTTCTGTCCTTGTCAGCCCTCTGGGCAATGATCAGACAGAACAGTGATGAAACCAGGTTGGCAGCACCAGGGCTGGTCACTCGCAGGCAGAGGCAGCCCAGCTCCTCCAGCCCGAGCTGGGCAGCGCCTGGGAGAGGTGGCACCATGGCACTGGGCACGGTGCATCACCCCAGGGGTTCCTCCTGCATCCCATCCCCTGCAGAGCCCCTGCTGTCCCTGGTTACCTGAGCAGTGGAGAGGCAGTGCCCAGGCTGGTGCTGCTCTGAGGAGATGCTGCGCTCAGCAGGCAGCTCTGGCTCCCCAGCAGTACCGTGGGAGGAGGAGCTGCCCAGGGAGTGCGTTTGTAAAGCATTTCTTCCCCAGGAAGAGGAGTTTGTCATAGGAGTTTGTACTTGGGATGTGCACACAGGTGTCTGAGCTTCCTCCCTGCCTGAGGTGGGGAATGCTGGGGGGGCTGGGGCAGCTGCTGAGGGAGCTTCCAGGCCTGGTGCAGTGAAACCTCTCCACCAGCTATCAGGAGGAGGTGACATAGAGCATATTAATGACATTTTCCAGTGGCACTTAATTGGGAGGAGCAGTGAGTGTCAGACAGTGAACTAATGCAAAAGGCTATAGCTGAGTGAAGAAGGGAAAGAAAAAGAAAGGAAAGAAAGAAAAGATAGGAAAGAAAGGGAAGAAAGGAAGAAAGAGAAAGAGAGAGAGAAAGAGAGAAAGAGAGAGAGAAAAAGAAAGAAAGAAAGAAAGAAAGAAAGAAAGAAAGAAAGAAAGAAAGGGAAGAAAGAAAGAAAGAAAGAAAGAAAGAAAGAAAGAAAGAAAGAAAGAAAGAAAGAAAGAAAGAAAGAAAGAAAAAGAAAGATTGATTTCTTTCCTTGGTCAGGAGCTCAGCAGTGCAGAAAGCTGAAGCCTGTCCTTTGTGTTCCCTTTGGGATGGCAGTGGAAGTGCCCTGAGTGCACATTCAGAGGCACCTTCATGGCTTCTCATGCCACAACACCAAAACTAAATGTGCAAAGTGACTTCCTTGAATGACATGTAGCCCATTGAAATATCTAAAAGAAGTGGTCTGGAAATGCTTTGTGAGCCTGATCCTTGGGATCAGCAGTGAGGGGCTGAGGGCTGGCCTGATCCCGGTGCTGTGTCCCACTGGGAGCAGCGCCCCAGGTTCACGTGCAGAGCAGGCACTGCCAGAGCCCCTGGAGATCTCACCTGCCCTGCAGCCACCTTTGTCAAGGTGCTGTAAACATCAGCTGGTGCTGACTTTACCCTTGGTACCTTGGTTTAGTCACTATGGGGAATTTCTTTCCTGAAGCCCATGGGATTTCCCCCTGGCAGGTGTGATGGGGATGCTTGGGGAGTGTGGGGCTTTGGGGGCAGCTGCCCGGGCAGGAGCTGAACTCGGGGCCCTGTTGGGCCCATGGCCCCCAGCAGCAGCAGCAGCAGCAGCCCCAGGGCCCAAAGCCCAGTGCCCCCTGCCCAGCACAGGCTGCCCTGTCCCTGCAGCTGTCACCCGAGTGGGGCCCAGGGCCAGTGGCCGCTGGCAGCAGCAGGAATGCGGGCAGGGTGAGGATACCTTGGCTTGGCTTTTGTCTCTGGAACAAAGCGGGCTCAGGGCAGTGCAGAGCAGGCTGGGAAGCAGAGCCCAAAGCCTTTGGAGGCACCAAGCCTTAAAGATCAGTCCCTGCAGCAGCCCAGATGTAGCTGGCCCAGTTGCCAAGGCTGTGGTGGCCTTGAGAGCGTGCAGGTGGATTTTGCATGGCTGTGGCCTGCTGGCGGCTCTGGGCCCAGGAGTGCCTGTGGCTGCAGCAGGAATGGTGGCTGAAGGTTTGCTGGCTGCTTTGGTGGCATGGCTGCAGGGGCCAGTGCTGGGAGAGCCCCCTGTGTGAGAGCTGGTGAGAGCTGAGCTCTTGGGGACAGCGCTGTGCCCCAGGCCAGGAAGAGCAGCAGTGCCCAGTGCCAGGAGTGGTGTCAGTGGGAGCCCCTGTACACAGGGACCCCCAGCCCCGGGGTGGCTGTGCCAGCGCCCCCAGGGACCTGCAGCCCTGGGAACGTGGAAAAATTGGAAACAACAAGTGTGCAAAGGCTGCCTTTGCCCAAAGGAATGGCCAAGAAAAGTCAGGTTTTAAATAGAAACAGTATTTATTTGCCGCAGATTGACAAATCGGGGACTTACAGAACATGTTTCGTTATAACAATAGTTATAACTAAAACAACCACAATGTACAGAACATATTTACATGAGATCCGATGGGCTAACAATCTTCAAAACAAATTTACAGGAAACTTCTGATGTAATCAGCATATTTACAGAAATCTTCAAAACTTTGGAACGTATTTACAACGGCGTGGCATCTGTGCCATGATGTGCATGAGCCCTGGAAGAAAGGAAGCAGCAGAGCTGGACTCAGCTGGCAGCACTGGGCCCAGCAGGGCTGGGAGCTGGGCCCCAGGGGCTGGGCCAGGGCTGGCAGGGCTGGCGTGGCCCCAGGCAAGCGCAGGGCAGGCCGGGACTGGTGCTTGTGGCAGCACAATCCAGGCCCCCTGCGGGCACCGTGTCCCTGAGCGGGGCCATCCAGCCCAGCCCCAGCCTGGCGTCAGGGGACCCAGAGTGTGTGTGGGCAGGGTGTGGGAAGCATCTGCCTGTCTTACCTGTGGGGCTCCATCTTCATCCAAGGACCATGGGCTCCTCCTCATTCTCATCCACCTCCATGTCCTCGATGTCATCCTCCTCATCCACCTCCATCTCCTCAGTTTTGTCCTCCTCGTCTACTTCCATGTCCTCAACAGTGGAGGACATGGAAGTAGAGGAGGAGTCCACCTCCATCATTTCTTCCTCATCCAGGCCCAGATCCACTTCCATGTCTTCCACGGTGTCTCTGTCAGTCTGCAAGGGGCAGCACAATCTCCCAGTGGGCTTCCTGTCCCACATCATCCATTCCCACATGGCTGCGCCCTGCTGAAGCCGGGTGCCCTCTGCCTGGCATGGCACTGTACCTCCACGGGCACAGGAGAGCACATTTTGCTGGGATTGGCGCGCCAGATCAGGCAGCAGGAAAAGCCCAGGCAGCAGCAGCACCTGTGTGCTGAGGGTCAGAGCGCAGAGCAAGCGGCAACTGACCCTTGGCAGCCAGTGAAGTGTCTGCTGTGCTCGTTTCCAGGCCCTGGACGTGCCACCTGGAACCCTCTGGGAGCTGTGATGTCACTGAAGTTTCAGGGCCACTCCGCAGTGGGAGATGTGGATGGCAGAATGATCAAATCCTTGAATTGTTTTGCTTGGAAGGGACCCTTATGATCCTATGGTTCCAAGCTGAGCAAGCTCCCAGCACAGCAGGTTGCTGCGGCCCCTGTCCCACCTGGCCTTTGGTGTTGCTGGGGATGGGGCATCCACAGCCTCTCTGCACTGGTCCCTGTGTCAGGGACAAGCCCTCTGAGAGTAAAGAACTTCTTCCCATTATCTAATCCCTTCCACCTCTTGCAGTTTGATCCCATTTTTCCTTGTCCTGTCTCTAAAGTTCCTGACAAAGTGTGCTCCTCGACTTCTCTGTGGGTCAGGCTGTTCCTGCAGGGTCATAGGTGTGGCTGGACCTGTAGACAGGAGAGAGAGAAGCCAAATTCCCAGTCAGAAAAAATGGGGAAAGTGGCATGAGGACTGAGAGGATGAGGAAAAAGTAGAGACATGCATGTCTTTTCTTTGGTGGGTTGCGGGATTCGTGCCATTTATTAGAGGCCAGGCTCCGTGGTGCGCTCAGGTTCTCTGTTGCAGCCTGCCCACAGCAACCTCTGCCTGTGACCTGCACACGCAGAGCTGGGAGGACGCTTGCTTAAACTGCTGGTGAACGAGGCGATTGAGGGATGTTTGTGTGGAACTGCAAACACATCAGTGGATTGCCCTGAAAAGGGTCCAGGAACGGAGACAAAATGGGGCTTAGCACTGAGAGGGAAAATTGGGGGGAAAAGCCGGGGAGCAGTGGAAAGAGCCAGGACTGAAACGGTACTGGAGAGGCGAGGACATTCTAGGGGGAATACATATAAGGAAAATACAGCAGTTGAACCGGGTGATGCCAATAAAATGCCAAGAGCCTGAAAATGCCCATGGGCGAGACCATTGCATTCAGAGCGGTTACTCTCTTTACCTTGGTCACTTTGCCCTGACGTATTACAGTTCCAGTGATAGGCCCCTGGGCCCTCACATCTCCCCCTTTTTGTTATCTATAAAAAAGGCTTCTGCTATAGAGTTTTGCAGGCATTTAGCAAAAAAGGATAAAATAACCAACACAATGAATACAATAAACAAAGCCCACACAACAGTCTTAACTAAAGATGAAAGCCAGCCTCGCAAACCCCTGTGTTTGGAAAGTCCAGTGAACCTGTCGTTGTTGCCTTCTATCTGGATCTTGTTTCCTTGATCTTTTAGCAGCTGGATGCCCTGGTATACTGACTCCCTATGTGACAGCAGGTAGAAAAAACACCTGCCTTCAAATGCCTGACAGGCATGGCCATGGACAAGAATTTGTGGCTTGTCTGTGGAAGCACCCATGTGAAGGCATGTGGCTCAGTGAGGAGCATCCAGATTCCTGCTGCAGCAGCAACCAATGGCAGCATCCTCTGACTTTGGTAATTTAGTATCTGGTGGCTTGGGTGTCCTTAAAGTAAACAGATGAAGAGATTAGAAGGTGGAACTTAAGTTGTGTTCCCACTAAACTTTCTCTTCTGTAAGGCAAGGGTGTGAACACAGCTTATTAGAAGAACCATATATCATTGCTAAAATATAATTTTTACAAATGTTAAGTCATATATCCTGGTTAATGATGTCTGAGCCATCTTGGTCTTGGTGTGTGTGGTCAACGCTGCTTAGGAGATCTTCTTCTGTCCTTCTCCTTGTTCTTTTCCAGGCTGCTGCTGTCCCTCTTAGGCTTCCATTCTGTTCTTCTGATGGTGGCTCTGATGTTTGCCTCGCGGTTCCCAGAAAGAATTTTAATGAATTTTGCTGGGATCCATCTTAGGAGTGTTGCTGTAGAGACAAGGGCATCTTCTCTTTCCCAAGTAATCAATGGGAAGGTGCCAATAATTTGTTTAGATTCAGGGTCTTTGATCAACAGAGGTGCCTGTTCTTTTAATTGGGCTGCAGCTGAATTAGTAAACTGCCTGATGATGGGGGGAGTTGGCTCCATAAATGGGTTGTTCAAAAAGTTGAGTACGTAAAAGGCCTTGGCCAGTGTCTCAATGGGAGATAATATCTGGACTCCCCCTCTCAGTTGATCAAGGATCCTTTTGATGGATCGGTTGGCCCTCTCGGCTTTGGACTGTCCTGTGGCGGAGTGTGGTATGCCTGTGACATGTTTTATACCGTAGTGGTTAGAAACTTGTTGGAATCAGTGCAAGGTATAAGCAAGAGCATTATCAGTTTAAAGTTCCTGTGGATATGCTTAGGCGGAAAAACCTTCAAATTAATGTTTTATAGCGTCTTTGATTTTTCACCAGCATGGGCAGAGGTAAAAATCCCAGTGGAAAATGTTTTGATTGAGAGGTGGATGTACTTTAGTCTTACAGAAGGGGCTTGGTGTGTGATGTCTGATTGCCAGATGTGGAGACTCTCTAGTGCTCTTGGATTGACTGCAGCTCTGACAGAAGCAAGGCCATGTTCCTGACAGTTGGGGCAGGTGGCTACAAGGGATCTTGCCGGGTTTCAGGTAATTTTGAACATCCTGAGCAGCACGGGAATGTTTTGATGGTAGAATTGGTGCCTGATCCTTGCCTGTCCAAAATCTATCTAAGGCATATTGCAGTGGTTCAGATGTTTGAAGTAGGCAATTGAGGGGCTCTTGAGTGAGAAGTAAGTATATATTCACAAGGTGTGTTCCTGCAAGGGAGCACAGACACTTTCTAGCTTTCCTGATAAGTTGTGCAATAACTTTCTGTTGGGTTGTTATCATCTTAGTAGGTTGGTGTCATCTGAAAACCCAATCAATTATTTTCAGGGCATCTGAGATAGTTGAGTCCCACAGAAACAATAATGCATGAAATTTTGGACTTACACCAAGGATTGCCAGGGAGAACGGAAAATTAGGGTGGTATGTGTGTGCCTGTTTAGTTTGAATCACCCACGATACCTTTTGTACAGCTGCTTCTGCCTCCGGTGTCAGTGATCGCAGGAATCGAGCCCTTCACTGCCTTTAAGGAGCAGCAGGAACGGTGGCGTGAGATCTTCTGTGGTGGATCCCAGCAGTGAATGTACACAATTGATGCTTCCACAGAGCTGGTGGAGTCTCCGCAGAGTCTTTGGGTTGTCCTTGATGTGCAGTGTTTGGGGTGTGATGGTTTTCTCTGTGCTTTTTAGGCCTTGCTGCTTCCAGGGCGCTGTCTTAGGATGTTATCTGCTGTAATCTTAAAACATTTCTCCTGTACTGCCGTGATGACATCTTGTACTGCAACATCCAAAACTATTTGAGCTTCTGCACAAACAACTGTATCGTCCATGTAATGAAAAATTATAGCATTAGGCTGTCTTTTCCAGTGGGGCAAGAGAATTTTGGCTCCAAGGTATTGATCAGTATTTGGCTTCTTCTTCATTCTTTGAGGCAATACGGTCCACTGGTACCTCTGTAAATGGTGCTTGTCCGCTTATGCATGGAAAAGGCGAATAAGGGGCTTTCATTGGGGTGCAAGGGGGTGTCAAAAAAGCAGTCATTTAGATCTATAACAACCATCTGCAAAACTCGAGGTAACATGGAGGCTGAGGGCAGGCTGGACTGGAGGGCACCCATGTCCTCGATGACCTCGTTGATTTTCCTGAGGTCCTCAGGAGCTGCCTGTTGTCTTTGCCAGGCTTTCGTATGTCAAGCAAAGGCGCACTGCAGGGGCTAGTAGATGGTACAATGTGGCCCACAGTGAGCTGCTCCTGCACAAGGGATTGCAGGGCCTTTAACTTTCTGCCTGGGAGGGGCCACTGATCCACCCATATGAGGTCGTTGGTCTTCCAGGTTGACTGAAGGGCGGCACGCTACTCAGTGGCCCCGTCTAGAAATCCTGAGGTATTGATAGGATCTCTAGCCTTTTCCCACTTTGGGACAAGACGTCTTTTTTCTCAAATTGTTATTGGTGCCTGAGTGATGAATGATCTTACTGTAGCAACTGTGCCCTCAGGACCTTCCATGCACATGGTACCTGGACTCCAGAAGCTGGTAGTTGCTCCCCTGGTAACTAATAACTACCCCAGCAGCTGGAACCAGGGGCCATTGTTTTAGCCAATCAGAGTGGGAAATTATGGTGATGTCATCTCCTGTATCTAACAGTCCTGAAAGACATCTCTTTCTCCTTCTACATGACCAAGCACACTTTCGAACGGGTCTATTTCTGCATGTTGTCTGTGCCCACATCACCATTGGATGAGATGGTATGGTGATCATGTCCCGTAGGAAGATGGCTCTGGCTGTAACTGTTCCTTTTGGAATTAAAAGTGGAGAGTCTAAGCATAGAGCCTGGACAGTTATCTCCTGCAAAGACATCAAGGCGAGTACCTCAGGTAGTAGAGGGAGTGTCTCCATCCCTTCCCTGGTGTTGGTTTAAATCCAAATGTCTCTGGGCCGTTCTTCAGGCCTGTATTTGCATGTTGGTGTATGGTGAACATAAATATCATGGATTGGAAATGAAAAGGCCCCTACCAGCTGTCTTTGGGTTCCAGGGCAGAGCTGTCTTCTGTCGAGTTTTCTGCAGTGATCGAGCTGTCCCAATGCATCTGAGAAGGTCTCTGTGCTGGTTCTCCACAGAGATGTGGAGATGTGGATGTTGGGGAGAGTAGGGCGGAACAGCCTCGCATTTGGTGTCATCGTGCGGAGCCTTTCTGTGTCTGTGGGTTTTCCCGCAGGCCACCGGTTTTGCTAGTGTTGGAAAGCGTATGGATGAGGACGCAGAGAGGGGAGTTGCCGTGACACCTAGAAGGTCCCTGGTTATAGCCTTTATTTTTATAATTCTGTTGAAAATGCCCCATCTCCCTGCACTTAAAGCCAGGTCCCTTTTCATGTCTATGTCAGGGAATAACTTGGGAGGCTACTAGCACCTCTACTACACCCTGACTGGTAGCCTTAGCTAGACAGGCATCACAGTGTAGGGATGCCTTAAGTGTGCATGCCTCGACCATTTGTGCAATGCTAGGCTTTGTGTTGACTGGTAGAGAAGGTAAAGTGTCTTTACAGGTGTTGTTAGCATTTGTTTCAGCAAGTTTAGTAAGGAGTACCTTCCTGGCTTTTGGATGTTCACCTTGCTTCTCTATTGCTTGTGCAAGGTGGTCAATAAATTTTAGAAAGGATTCCCCAGTTCCCTGCTGAATGTGTGTGAAATCTAGAGTAGGTTTTTCTCCATTGGGTGTCTGCTTGAGAGCTGTCTTTGCAGCACTTTTATCTCTTCTAACAGAGCTCAGGGAAAGTCTATTAAATGAGGTTTAGTGAAATCTTCCTCACTGGCTAGATGGACTAGTGTTAGGTGTGCCCACCTGTCTTCCCTAGTATAGTCTTTTAATAATTGTTTTATTAGTTTATTCCTCATTTCTTCCCAAAGAATAATTTCAATGGGAGAAAGTAGGATGTGCATAAAATGGCGCAGATTGTAAGACACCATAAAATGTGCAGTGAAGATGGCATTTACCAAATTATTAAAATACAGTGACCCCCTCCTATGGTCTCTCACTGCTCTACAGAGGTCTTTAATCTCTTGTGTGTGACAGCTTTCGATGGGGGTAAGCTCCCCTCTGGTACTGCACCAGTGCTGCTTGTATTTTAGCTACCAATTCCCAGTCCCCCTCTTCAGCCGCTAGCTTCCGCATCCTCATCCAAGAATCCTCAGGCTCATGCTGAAGG
Organism: Melozone crissalis; assembly: GCF_028551555.1. Classification (NCBI taxonomy): domain Eukaryota; kingdom Metazoa; phylum Chordata; class Aves; order Passeriformes; family Passerellidae; genus Melozone; species Melozone crissalis. The sequence continues at coordinate 5,047,335 of NW_026535781.1, forward strand.
TGGCATGAACCTTCCCGCTCCTCTCCAGAAGAGGGAACTTTTTCTTTGGCAGAGGAGTGGGGCCTTGGGGTGTATGGCCAGGCCCGGTGTTTTGGGCCTTTGGTAGCCAAGATGGCGGCCTTCCCGTTACCGCCCCTCACACTTCCGGCTCTGACAGTGTGGGATCTGCAAGGGGCTGAGTATGAGGGGGTGAGGCAGCGGGAGTAGGCAAGGAAACGCTGGATTCCAATGCAGGGGTAGTACCTGACACAGAGCTGGGACCCAACACAGGGGCATGACACAATTAGAGAGCTGGGGGTGGGAGGGAGTTTGACATTGACAACCCCCTCCAGAGGAGGGACTCCATTTTGTGAGCTATCTGAGGGGGATCCAGTGAGGAGAGGTACTGGAGAATGGGTTAGGGTAGAATCCAGGCCTGTGTGATCAGTACAGACGTGGGCAGGGGGTAGAGAAGGAGGGGAGATGGCAAACAGCAGGTGGGTTGTCTGTGCTTTACAGCTGTTTCTGTCTCTCATCCTAATGGTGTCAGTGGGTTCAGGAATTCTGGGGGAAGAACTCAAAGTCTGGATTGAATATAAGAACATTGAACCCTTGAGAAAACTCCAGAAATCATATGAAAAATTGGGAAAAAATTTTGCGACTCTTATCACTCCCTGAGTTTTATAAAACTAGAGACTTTCCCTAACTCAGTCTCAGAATGATATAAGACAAAAAGAATACACAGAAATGTCTGGGAACTCCGTAAACAGCCAATGAACAAATGACTTCCAACTTCGGTTTGTAAAAGTCTTCCACTCTGAAAGGAGAACCTCCCTATCTCCAACATATATGTCCCTCTCAGCTTTGGATAATTTGTTACCCAGAGCTGCCCCTGATGTAAAGGGTGGCCCACCCACAGGACTAAAAAATCACCCAAGGATCCTGCACTGCAGGTGGCTCTTCCCCCATTCACTGCTCTGGTGATGCTGGATGCAGATATTTCAAAATATCCCCTGGGCTTCACCAGCTGAGCCGGCCCTGTTGCTGCTGCAGGGTGCCAACGCTGCATTCAGTAAGCCCTGGTAAAACTAATAAAACATTGACTTCAAAGGACTGCCTCCCTTTATTGTACTTTGGCATTTTTGTCGTACGGTATTATAATTCCTGTAATAGGCCCCTGGGCCTCCACAACCTTGCATCCTACTGAGATATTATTGCTAGTGAGGAGCTCAGCAGTGCTGAAAGCAGAAGCCTGTCCTTCGTGTTCCCTTTGGGATGGCAGTGAAAGTGCCCTGAGTGCACATTCAGAGGCACCTTCATGGCTTCTCATGCCACGACACCAATACTAAATGTGCAAGGTGACTTCTTTGAATTACATTCAGTCTTTTGAAATATCTACAGGAAGTGGTCTGGAAATGCTTTCTGAGCCTGCTCCTTGGGATCATCTGTGAGGGGCTGAGGGCTGGCCTGAGTCCGGTGCTGTGTCCCACTGGGAGCAGCCCCACAGGCTCACGTTCAGAGCAGGCACTGCCAGGGGCCCTGGAGATCTCACCTACCTTGCAGACACCTTTGTCAAGGTGCTGTAAACATCAGCTGGTGCTGACTTTACCCTTGGACCCCTTGGTGTACTCACTCTGGGGAATTTCTTTCCTGAAGCCTTTGGTATTTCCCCCGGGCAGGTGTGATGGGGATGTTTTGGGAGTGTGGGGCTTTGGGGGCAGCTGCCCAGGCAGGGGCTGAGCTCGGGGCCCTGTTGGGCCCATGGCCTCCAGCAGCAGCAGCAGCAGCCCCAGGGCCAAAAGCCCCGTGCCCCCTGCCCAGCACAGGCTGCCCTGTCCCTGCAGCTGTCACCCGAGTGGGGCCCAGGGCCCAGTGGCCACTGGCAGCAGCAGGAATGCGGGCAGGGTGAGGATGCCCTAGCTTGGCTTTTGTCTCTGGAACAATGCGGGCTCAGGGCAGTGCAGAGCAGGTTGGGAAGCAGAGCCCAGGGCCTTTGGAGGCTGCAAGGCTTAAAGATCAGTCCCTGCAGTAGCCCAGATGTAGCTGGCCCAGTTGCCAAGGCTGTGGTGGCCTTGAGAGCATGCAGGTGGATTTTGCATGGCTGTGGCCTGCTGGCGGCTCTGGGCCCAGGAGTCCCTGTGGCTGCAGCAGGAAGGGTGGCCGAAGGTTTGCTGGCTGCTTTGGTGGCCTGGCTGCAGGGGCCAGTGCTGGGAGAGCCCCCTGTGTGAGAGCTGGTGAGAGCTGAGCTCTTGGGGACAGCGCTGTGCCCCAGGCCAGGAAGAGCAGCAGTGCCCAGTGCCAGGAGTGGTGTCAGTGGGAGCCCCTGTGCCCAGGGACCCCCAGCCCCAGGGTGGCTGTACCAGCACCCCCAGGGTCTCCCAGTCCCGGAAATGCAGAACAAGTGGAACCCACAAGTGTGTAAATGCTGCCTGTGCCCAAAGGAATGGCCAAGAAAAGTCAGGATTTAAAAAGAAACAGTATTTATTTGCCGAAGATTGGCAAATCTGGGATATAGAGAATATCTGTCGCTATAACAATCATTATAGCTACCACAACAATAATGTACAGAACATATTTACATGGGATCCGATGGGCTTACAATCTTCAAAACAAATTTACAGAAAACTTCAAACGTAGTGAACATATTTACAAGGAACTTCTAAACTTGAAACGTGTTTACAAATGCATCGGATCTGTGCCATCATGTACATGAGCCCTGGAAGAAAGGAAGCAGCAGAGCTGGACTCAGCTGGCAGCACTGGGCCCAGCAGGGCTGGGAGCTGGGCCCCAGGGGCTGGGCCGGGGCTGGCAGGGCTGGCGTGGCCCCAGGGAAGTGCAGGGCAGGCCGGGGCTGGTGCTTGTGGCAGCACAATCCAGGTCCCCTGCGGGCACCGTGTCCCTGAGCGGGGCCATCCAGCCCAGCCCCAGCCTGGCGTCAGGGCACCCAGTGTGTGTGTGGGAAGGGCGTGGGAAGCATCTGCTTGTCTTACCTGTGGGGCTGCATCTTCATCCAAGCACCATAGGCTCCTCCTCATCCTCCTCATCAACTTCCACCTCTTCGGTGTCATCCTCCTCATCCACTTCCATCTCTTCAGATTTGTCTTCCTCCTCTACTTCCATGTCCACAACAGGGGAGGACATGGAAGTAGAGGAGGAGTCCACCTCCATCATCTCTTCCTCATCTAGCCCCTGGTCCTCATCCATCTCCTCCACAATGTGTCTGTCAGTCTGCAAGGGGCAGCACAATCTCCCAGTGGGCTTCCTGTCCCACACCATCCATTCCCACATGGCTGCAGCCTGCCCAAGCCGGGTGCCCCCTCCCTGGCGTGGCACTGTACCTCCTCTGGCACAGCAGAGAACATCCTGCTGGGATTGGCGCTCCAGGTCAGGCAGCAGGAAAAGCCCAGGCAGCAACAGCACCTCAGCGCTGAGGGTCAGAGCGGCAACTGACCCTTGGCAGCCGGTGAAGTGTCTGCTGTGCTCGTTTCCAGGTCCTGGACGATCCACCTGGGACCCTCTGGGAGCTGTGATGTCACTGAAATTTCAGGGCCACTGCGCAGTGGGAGATGGGGATGGCAGAATGATCAAATCCTTGAATGGTTTGGCTTGGAAGGGACCCTGAAGATGGTCTGGTTCCAAGCTGAGCAAGCTCCCAGCACAGCAGGTTGCTGCGGCCCCTGTCCCACCTGGCCTTGGATGTTGCTGGGGATGGGGCATCCACAGCCTCTCTGCACTGGTCCCTGTGTCAGGGACAAGCACCCTGAGAGTAAAGAACTTCTTCCCATCATCAAATCTCTTCCACCTCTTACAGTTTGATCGCATTCCTCCACGTCCTGTCACTACAGTTCCTGACCATAAGTCCTCTCCCAATTCCGTCGGTCAGGCTGCTCCTGCAGGGTCACACGTGTAGCTGAACCTGCAGAGAGGAGAGAGAGAAGCCAAGTACACTGTCAGACAAAGTGGGGAAAGTGGCATGAGGACGGAGAGAAGAAGGATAAAGAAGAGACATGCAAGGCTTTGCGTTTCGTGTGCTGTGAGATTCATGGCTTTTATTAGCGGCCAGGTTCCCTTGTGCACTCAGTTCCTGTGTTTCAGCCTGTGCACAGCCAGCCTCTTTGAGCGACCTGCACTCCCAGAGCTGGGTTCATGCCTGCTAAACTGCTGGTTACGAGGTGAGAGAGGGATATTTGTGTGGAACTTCTGACACTTCAGTGGATTACACTGAAGAGGTCCAGGAAGGGAGACAAAAGGGGCTGCGAACACAGCGGGAAAATGGGTGGGGCAAATCGGGGAAGCACTGCAGTAAACCAGGTCCAAAATGCTATAAGAGAGGGGAGAACATTCTCGAGTGAGTACATATAAAGAAAATACAGCAGTTGAACTTGGTGATATGGAGAAAATGGGCTGCATCAACATGAGCCTGCAAATGACCATGGGCGAGACCATTGCATTCAGAGCGATGCCTCTCTTTTACCTTGGTCACTTTGCCCAAAAATATCACAGCTCCAATGGTCGGCCCCTCGGCCCCCAGAGCTTCCCCTTTTTGTTGCCTATAAAGAAGGCTTCAGCCATAGAGTTTACAGGCATTTAGCATAATGGATAAAATAACTAATACAATGCAAACAATAAACCAAGTCCACAAAACAGTCTTAACTAAACATGAAAGCCAGACTTTTATCCCCCAGTGTTTGCAAAGTTGAGTGAACCAGTGGTAGTTGCCTTCCATCTGGATCTTCTTTCCTTGATCTTTTAGCAGCTGGATGCCCTGGTATACTGACTCCCTGTGTGACAACAGGTAGAAAAACCACATGACTCCAAGTTCCTGATAGGCATGGCCATGGCCATGAAATTGTGGCTTGTGTGAGGAAGCACCCAGCTGAAGGCATGTGGCTCAGTGAGGAGCATTCTGATTTCTGTTCAGTTGCAACCAATGGCAGCATCCTCTGACTTTAGCTGATTTATTATCTGGAGGCTTGTGTGTCCTAAAAGTAAACAGATAAAGTGAGTAGAATATGAAACGTAAGTTCAGGTCCCACTAAACTTTATCTTCTGTAAGGCAAGGGTGTGAACAAAGCTTATTAGAAGAACCATATATCAATGCTTAAATATAGTTTTTACAAATGTTAAGTCATATATCCTGGTTAATGATGTCTGAACCATCTTGGTCTTGGTGTGTATGGTCAACGCTGCTTAGGAGATCTTCTTCTGTCCTTCTCCTTGTTCTTTTCCAGGCTGCTGCTGTCCCTCTTAGGCTTTCATTCTGTTTTTCTGATGGTGGCTCTGGTGTTTGCCTCGTGGTTCCCAGAAAGAGTTTTTATGTATTTTGCTGGGATCCATC